>NC_090921.1:373897156-374522156 GCF_040938575.1 Ambystoma mexicanum
CCAGCGCAGGGGCAAAGGGAGAGGTCGGGGGTCCGCCCCCAGAGGCTCCCAAGCCCCCAACAACACCAAGTGACGCGAAGATTCGGGTCCCCTCCCATGCAACACCGGTCGGGGGCCGGATAACATCCTTTCTTCCAGCATGGGAGGGAATAACGTCAGACCGCTGGGTACTTTCCACCGTAGCCCACGGATACTGCATCGAATTCAACAGTTCCCCAACATACAGACCCCCGAGGGGACGACACATGACACCGGAACACCTTGCTATCCTTCTCCAAGAAGTACAACATCTGCTGGAAAAAGGAGCCATAGAGGTCGTGCCTCTATCTCAGGTAATGGAAGGTATTTATTCAGTGTACTTCCTTGTACCCAAAAAGGATCTAGCCATGCGCCCTGTATTAGATCTGCGCCCAGCGAACAAGTTTATCAAACCCCAGAAGTTTCGTATGGTGACCTTACAGGAAGTGATCCCACTGCTAAATCAGGGAGATTACATGACTACATTGGACATGAAAGATGCATACTTTCATATTTTAATGTTGCCAGCGCACAGAAGATACCTCAGGTTCATGATAGAGGGCAAACACTACCAGTTCAGAGTGCTACCCTTCGGCATAGCATCAGCACCAAGGGTATTCACGAAAGTACTGGCAGTGGCAGCGGCCCACCTGCGCAGGTTGTCCATCCCAGTTTACCCTTACCTCGACGACTGGCTCATAACAGGGGATTCTTACGAAACATGCTTCTCCAATACCCAAAAGACGGTAGACCTTTTATTCCAGTTGGGCTTCTCCATCAACGAAAAGAAGTCCAGCTTAGACCCCAGCCAAGTCAAACAATTCCTAGGGGCTCTAATTCAAACAAAGGACGGCCTCGTCTTCCCCTCCAACGAGAGGGTCCAAAACATGCTGTTTCAGATCCCTCAATATGTGACCTGTCGAGAGGTGACGGTACGCAAAGCAATGCGATTGCTAGGCATGATGGCGTCGTGTATTTATTTGGTACCTCACGCGCGCCTGCGCATGCGCCCTATGCAAGAGTGGCTCAACAGCCAGTGGTGTCAGGCCAGCGGATTATGGGACGATCCAGTGGTGGTCTCGCAGGCCTTGGTTCTCTCGCTACGATGGTGGACAAAGGAAAACCTGGAAAAAGGGAAACCCTTTGCCACACCCGCGGCGGAAGCCACTCTAACCACGGACGCATCCCTAACAGGATGGGGGCTCACCTATCCCATCAGACTGCTCACGGAGTGTGGACTCCGAACGTAGCATCCAAACACATAAATCTACTGGAGCTACTAGCTGTGTTCAAGGCGCTAAAAGCCTTCCAGGAACACCTACAAGGCAAAACTGTGTACAGACAGCACCACAGCCATGTACTACATCAACAAGCAGGGGGGCACCCACTCTCCAGGGCTGTCCAAACTGGCCCAGAATATATGGAAGTGGGCTCTCAAACAAAACATGTTCCTACTGTCAGAACATGTACCAGGGGAACTCAATCTGCTGGCAGACAAACTCAACAGAGATTTCACCCTGCCCGAAGAGTACGAATGGCGACTGCACGAAGACATCGTCTTCGACGTCTTCACACAATGGGGATTCCCAGAAATAGACCTATTCGCAACCCTGGAGAACTCACAATGCCTAAGTTACGCCTCCAGGTACCCTCAGAACCAATCCAAGGGGAACGGTCTGTCGATGCAATGGTCAGGGAAATTTGTTTACGCTTTTCCCCTGACTCCCCTTCTCAACAAGGTGGTGCAAAGATGCACCAGGAACAAGTATCCATGATACTGGTGGCCCCAATGTGGGCTCGACAGCCGTGGTTCGCTCACTTGATGGAGATGTCTCTATCTCCCCCAGTGAAACTCCCCTGCCCGTACAACATGCTGTCACAAGACAAGGGCAGGACTCTGCATCCATGCCCCCAGAACATGAACTTAGCAGCTTGGCTCCTGAGATCATAGAATTCGGACATCTACTGCTCCCGCAGAGATGTATGGACATTCTCAGGGAAGCCAGAAAACCTAACACTCGCCACTGCTACTCTAGCAAGTGGAAGAGATTTGTCATCTGGTGCAGAGGGAAAAGCATCAACCTAATTGACTGCTCTCCCACACATATTGTTCTATACCTGACCCACTTATTGGATTCAGGTCTAGTGTTCAATTCCATTAAAGTCCACCTAGCGGCACTTTCTGCATACACCACTTCCCAACTCAAGGTGTCGTGGTGGAAGATCCCTGTTATAAAGGCCTTCATGGAGGGAATTAAGAGAATACACCCCCCGATAGCTGACCCAGCTCCCGGATGGGACCTTAACGTGGTACTTACCAGACTCATGGGCTCACCTTTCGAACCCATGCACAAAGCATCTCTTAAAGACCTCACTCTTAAGACTGCTTTTTTAATAGCTATCACCTCCATCAGGAGGGTAAGTGAACTACAGGCTCTTTCTGTTCTAGACCCCTTCGTTACAGTTCACAGAGATAAGGTGGTTCTACGCACGCACCCAAGGTTTGCTCCGAAGTTCATATCGAAATTCCACGTAAACCAGTCTATAGAACTGCCAACATTCTTTCAAAATCCTTGCAACCTGGGAGAAAAAACTCTGCACACACTAGATGTGCGCAGAGCGGTCATGTTCTACATGGAAAGAACCAGACCACTGAGGAAGACTAATCAGTTCTTCGTCTCGGTGGCAGCAGGAAGAGAAGGGGATGCAGTTTCAAAGTCCACTATTTCTAGATGGATTGTTCAATGCATCACTCTCTGCTATACGCTTGCTAAGAGAGAACTGCCCTTTAGGCCAAGAGCACACTCTACTCGAGGCACGGGGGCGTCCATAGCATTCATTGCAAATGTTCCCCTTGAGTCCATCTGCAAAGCGGCTACCTGGAGTTCTGTGCACACCTTTACAAAACACTACTGTCTAGATGCACACTCGAGATCTGACTCCCAGGTGGGTCAGGCAGTATTAAGACATCTTTTCTCTACTGTTCCTTCTCATAACCCACCGCCAACTCCGGGTACTGCTCGCTAGTCTATGCACAGCATGTGATTCTAAGCAGATTAACAAGCATCAGAAGACAATGCATTACTTACCGTAAAAGCATTTCTGATGATTGTATCTGCTTAGATTCACATGCGCCCACCCTTCTTCCCCGCTCGGATGGAAGGAACATAGACTTCCTTTTATATCTCTCTTTTCTGTACTCACTCACGTCTAGAAGGCTCCCTCAGGGCAGAAAAATACAAACAGAGGGACCTCGACGTGTGAGGGATTGTGGGTACAACACACGTCACTATAGGGATAGTATTTCAGACACGCCTTGTCGACGTCCCTTTTCGACTACGAAAAACAAAATGCAATACTCCGCAGTGACCACTGGATGTCGAACCTATGCACAGCATGTGAATCTAAGCAGATACAATCATCAGAAATGCTTTTACGGTAAGTAATGCATCGTCATATATATATATATTTCTGAGGCTTGTGGAATCTGCTTAGATCACATGCTGTGCATAGGCCGACATCTAGTGGAAGCTGCGGAGTATTATAGTTTGTTTTTCGAAACTCGAAAATGGGCGTCGACACAGGGCGTGCCAGTAATACTATCCCTAGTGTGACGTCCA
Source organism: Ambystoma mexicanum (assembly GCF_040938575.1). Lineage (NCBI taxonomy): Eukaryota > Metazoa > Chordata > Amphibia > Caudata > Ambystomatidae > Ambystoma > Ambystoma mexicanum. Next base: position 373,900,795 of record NC_090921.1, read on the forward strand.
CTGTACCCAAGATCCCTCACGCGTCTAGGATCCTCAGATTGTTTTTTTCCGCCATACTGGTCGGAAGCATTTTGCGGAGTCCCCTGGCCTTAGCCATACTTTTGCTAAAATATAAAATAGTAATCTATTGACATCCTACCCCACCCCAACGTCTAACTTCGACACTCGACGCCGGCTGGAGAAGAAATCGACTGCCGGCTGCTGCACGACGGATTTGGGCCTCGGAAGGCCGCTGGCCTCGCCCCGGGCCTGGTAGGCCGCTGGCCTCGGCCCTGCAAGTAGGGAGAGTGGGGGGTGCTACATACTCTTCACTCTTGGTATATAGGTACACCTTATACATTTCCTACACTTAAAAGCCCGCTGCCTCAAGGTGCGTATGGAGGGTACCCCTTTTCAATTCTGCCCCAAGTGCAATCGCAAATACCCTTGGGTCGACGGGCACGCCACGTGCAATCTCTGCTTGCCGAGGGACCACCCCGAAGCGAACTGCAGAGCGTGTAGTAGGTTTAAACCTAAGACACTTAAGGACCGTTCGACGCGTTGGGCCCACCACACCAGGCAGGCGGCCATGGCAGCAGAGGGCGCCTTCAGCGATGGCAGCGACGCCGTACTTTTGGACGGCGAGGGCATTACGGCGTCGAAAGACAGCCGAGCGCAAGTCCCCGACCTCGGAAGGTCGTCCGGCAGGGCGGCTATGGGGAAGACCCCCGGCGACACAAGCACTTCACATACTACACACACTAAACACACTAAGTCCAACCGAGACTCGACGACGTCGAGTTCTCGGAAAGAGGCACAGACAGAACGGTCCGATTCGGTGTCCTCTGGGCGCTCTCGATCAAGATCGCCGCATGACTCCAGGCAATCATCCACTCTTGCCAAGAGTGCCTCGCTCCCTAGGCTAACAGAAGTTCGATCGTCGGAAGACGAAGACGAGTTCCACCCCCAGGCCGCGCTCCAGGAGTCGGCGCCCGCAATTAAAGCCAGCGAGGCCCCACGCTCGAAGGACAGGGACACCTCTCCCGATCCTCGACGCCAGGCGTCGAAAAACTCCGGAGCCACTAAGGGACAGGGAAAACATTTTTCTACGCACGGGGAGGGGGAAAACAGCAGAAGAGACTACCTGTACATTCTTCCACACCTGTGAAACACTCCACCCCCCCTAAACAGACAGACAGACAAACCCAGGTCTGCTGATAGGTCCACAACCAGCAAAGCTACTCAAGATAAATCCCATAGACTTGCTGAGAGAGTCATTCCCAGTTCCAAAAAATGGTCCAGTGAAGACATAGATAGGGTCATGTCAAGAATGTCTTCTTTGGCTGATTTTTATGATAAAAATCCAGAACATTTCCTCTCGTATGATCCACAAGGGGCCACACCCTCAGGCTCTACTGATCCTATCCCCCCGAGTAAGAAGGCCCGGTTTGAAACCCCGATGAGGTCTGAACCCTTCGAGGTACAACCTTACGCAACTCCATACTCGCTGTATCAAGGAGAGGCTTCCCTTTGTGAAGACCAAGAATTTGGTATGATAGGAGAGCAAACCGGGACGGGCTACTATGGGGATGATGAGGACCAGGAAGAAGAAGAGGATGACCCGGAAACATACAGAGTAGATTCCCCCGTAGAGAAGGAAGCCCCGGTTACCGGCTCCCCGGTCGATAACCAACCCCTCCTAAATGAGGTTCTCGCTCGCGCAGCAGAACATTTCCACATTGACACCCACGGTGTACAGGAGTAAAGGGACTTCGCAGAAGAGTTAGTGGGAGAAAGGAGGCCTGTTGCCCAGACCATCCCTATCCTTTAATCCATTCAGCGGAGAATAGATCCATCCCTGGTGAACCCAAACCTCACCAGAGCAGTCAATCCCAGGGTTGAAAAACTTTTCAGGGCGGCAGAGTCTGACCATCTCTATATAAGAGGACATCTGAAGCCAGACTCCCTAGTTGTCACCAACACTCGTAAGAGGGCTGGGACACCCTTATCTTTGTCAGAAGCTCCTCCCGACAAGGAGAGCAAAAAACTTTCTGATGTTTGTTAATCTGCTTAGAATCACATGCTGTGCATAGGTCCGACATCCAGTGGTCACTGCGGAGTATTAAATTTTGTTTTTCGTAGTCGAAAAGGGGACGTCGACAAGGCGTGTCTGTAACACTATCCCTATAGTGACGTGCGTTGTACCCACAATCCCACACGCGTCGAGGTCCCTCAGATTGTTTTTTTCCGCCCAGCTTCTGGTCGCCTTACGCGGAGCTCCTAGAGAGACATTGCAAATACTTACTACGGACCTCGGTCCTTAATTATACTTATTATATTGTTAAAGATCCCTCCCCTCGACGTTAGCTGTGAAGCTGTTTCTCTGCCGAGCAAGTTTTCGACTGAGGGGAAGAGACGGAGGAGATCCCTCGGCGCTGCCGAACACGTGGCCTGGCCTCGTCGGCCAACATACAGTAGGGAGAGTGGGGGTTCGAACTTTTATCTTCTCTTTGAGAATGTCTTTCTTTCTCCCCTATCTTTCCCTTGGGGTTGTTATCACCAGTTATTATTGCCTCAGCTATGGAGAGGACACCTTTTAAGTTTTGCCCACTCTGTAGGGGCAAATACACTTGGAAGGACAAACACAAGCTCTAATCGTTGCTTGCCCCTCGATCATAAGGAGGACAGTTGCGCGGCCTGTAAGCTCTTGAAACCAAGAACTCTTAAAGAACGAAAAGTTAAGAGGTGGGCGGACTACGCTATGTCGAAGTCAGTTTCCTCACCCGCCGCCGCTGTTACAGAAAGTGACGAGGAGGGTGATAACTTGACGTCTGTTACGGAAGTCATTAACCCCCAGAAGGAGCGCTCGCGCTCCTCGACGTCCGGCCCCGACGGGCTCGGCTCACGCCCTGCTTATGGGGATGAACACCCCGGCGACAAGGACGCACATAGACCCCATAGGCCTAAGCACACAACCCACGGCTCTTCTTCGTCGAAGACGAAGGATCCATCAGCGCCGAAGGGGACGCAGGGCACTCCGGCGTCTACCTCAGACCGTAAGGGTCTCAAGCCCCACCCGCAAACGCAGCCGCGACCAGCGATTGGGCTTTCATCAAATACGGGCGCTACCTCAAGATCATCCGACGTAACGCTCCATAGAGCGGCCGTCGAGAACCAATGCGTAACGCAGGCAACGTCGACACCAGAGCCCTCTACTGACAATCTAGTTGTCGAGAGCCTGGCGAGAATTGTTTCCGAAGACAAACATAAGCGGATGACGAAACAAACGTCGAATACCGCACAAAAAGCTATGGAAACGCCGAAAAAGCGCAAGAGTATCCAGGAACTGCCCCCTTCATCTAAGGGCACTTCTGAACTACCGGAGGGCTTTTCAGAGGGCGATGGAAACCTTTCTTCGACGTTGTGGGAGCGTTCTAAGCGTTTTGAAGGTGAAGACACTGATTTCCCCCCTCTAGACTATTCAGGGGTCCCCCATGAGACTCTTGAAAGACTCCATTCTTGTATGGAGAAAATGGAAAGGTTTTTGGGAAGCCAAAACCCACCCACACCCAAAAGACCAAGAGAATGGCCCCAGGATGACCCTAGGGTCAAGATTCCTAGGCTGTTTCCCCCTTCTACAGACGCATATGACCTCACTGAAGAGGAGCAATACCTCCAGGAAGATGAGTGTTTGGGTGGAGAGGAAGAACATGAGGAAGAGGGGTTTGAATAAGATCCTTACACTAGTGCAGGAGCTTTTGAAGAAGATACAGCTACCTCGCAGCCCTGGCAATCACCATCAGTGCAGCCTTGGCAATCCCCATCAGTGCACTCAGACCCTCATATCTTTCACCCTTCTCCTCCCAAGGATTCACCTATTGAAAACACCTCTCCCATAGATGACCAACCTTCACTTAATGCACTATTGCGCAAGGCAGCAGCGCATTTTGAAATAGACACAGGGGAGACTCTTCCTGACATAGACTTTGTAGAGAAAGTTATTAAAGAAAAAGCCCCTGTTAGTCAGTCTATTCCGCTCCTGGCTTCTATAAAGAGAAGAATAACTCCTTCCCTTTCCAATCCGGCCTTAGTCAGAGGGGTCAACCCTCGGATAGAAAAGCTCTTCAGCCCTTCGTCCTCTGACCCTTTGTACATCAGGGGACATTCTATTCCGGACTCCCTCGTAGTTACCAATACAAGAAAGAGCGGGGGTACCACTATCCACTAGTGAGGCACCACCTGACAAAGAGGGCAAGAAGCTCTATGCACTTGGGAAGAGAATCACGACCTCCGCCACCTTCTCAACTAGGATTGCAAATAATTCCCTACTAGCTAGCTACGCAGATGCACAGTGGAGCAAGCTGCGCAGCTAAGCAGAGGACGCACCAGAACCCCTGCGTTCACGCCTGTTAGCTATAATCTCAGAGGGAACTCTTGTAAACCAGGGCATCGTAAAGAACTCCTTAGATGCCGCAGAGACGGCTGGCCGTTCCCTGGTTCAGGGAATACTTCTCAAACGCCATGTCTGGCTGCGCAATTCGGGATTTAAGCCGGAAACCCAGGCTTCCCTGATAAATAAGCCCATAGAACAAACACATCTGTTTGGGAAAGCAGTTGATGAGGCCCTAGAACATGCGAAGAAAGAGTTTGATACCATCAAGACTCTTGACCAAATTTCTAGGCCCCCTAACAGACGCAACTATGGCAATAGACGCTCCTTTCGTGGCCAATGCCAGCAGCAAAACCAACAGCAATTTTACTCTGCTACCAACTGGCCCTCTAACCAGGGTAACACCCAGTTCAGCCAAATAGGCCAACCCCGTGGCAAAGGAAGAGGTTGCGGCTCCAGCCCCAAAGGTTCCACGCCCAATACCAACAAATGACCCGAAGATTCGGGTCCCCTCCCATGCATCACCGGTCGGGGGCCGGCTAACATCGTTCCTTTCATCATGGGAGGGAATATCGTCAGACCGCTGGGTATTATCCACCATAGCCCACGGATACTGCATCGAATTCAACAGTTCCCCGAAGTACAGACCCCCACGGAACCGACGCACGACACCGGAACACCTCACTATTCTTCTACAAGAAGAGGAGCTACTGAAAAAAGAAGCTATAGAGGCTGTCCCCCTATCTCAGGTAACAGAAGGTATTTATTCAGTGTACTTCCTTGTACCCAAAAAGGACTTAACCATGCGCCCTGTATTAGATCTGCGCCCAGCGAACAAGTTTGTCAAACCCCAAAAGTTTCGTATGGTGACCTTGCAGGAAGTAATCCCACTGTTATCACAAGGGGATTACATGACAACACTAGACATGAAAGATGCATACTTTCATATTTTAATGTTGCCAGCGCACAGAAAATACCTCAGGTTCAAGATAGAGAACAAACACTACCAGTTCAGGGTACTACCCTTCGGTATAGCATCTGCACCAAGGGTATTCACGAAAGTACTGGCAGTGGCAGCGGCCCACCTGCGCAGGTTATCCATCCCGGTATACCCTTACCTCGACGACTGGCTCATAACAGGGGATTCCTACGAAATATGCTTCTCCAATACCCAAAAGACCGTAGACCTTTTGTCCCAACTGGGCTTCTCCATCAACGAAAAGAAGTCCAGCTTAGACCCCAGCCAAATCAAACCATTCCTAGGGGCTCTAATTCGAACAAAGGACGGCCTCGTCTTCCCCTCCAACGAGAGGGTCCAAAACATGCTGTTTCAGATCCCCCATTATGTGGCAGGTCGAGAGGTGACGGTACGCAAAGCAATGCGCTTGCTAGGGATGATGGCGTCATGTATTTATTCGGTACCTCACGCGCGCCTGCGCCCTATGCAAGAGTGGCTCTACAGCCAGTGGTGTCAGGCCAGCGGACAATGGGACGATCTAGTGGTGGTCTCGCAGACCTTGGTTCTCTCGCTATCGTGGTGGACAAAAGAAAACCTGTTATTAGGGAAAACTTTTGCCACACCCGCAGTGGAAGCCACTCTAACCACAGACGCATCCCTTACAGGATGGGGGGCTCACCTATCCCATCAGACTGCTCACGGAGTGTGGACTCCGAGCTTAGCATCCAAGCATATAAACCTGCTGGAACTACTAGCGGTGTTCAAAGCACTGAAAGCCTTTCAGGAACACTTACAAGGAAAGACAGTGATGGTCCTCACAGACAGCACCACAGCCATGTACTACCTCAACAAGCAAGGAGGCACTCACTCTCCAGGACTGTCCAAGCTGTCCCAGAATATAGAAGTGGGCTCTCGAACACATGTTCCTACTATCACAACATGTACCAGGGGAACTCAATCTGCTAGCAGACAAACTTCCCCCTGCCCGAAGAGTACGAATGGCAATTGCACAAAGACATCGTCTTAGACGTCTTCACGCAATGGGGATTCCCGGAAATATACCTGTTCGCAACTCTGGAGAACTCATAATGCCAAAGTTATGCCTCCAGGTACCCCCAGAACCAGTCCAAGGGGAACGGTCTGTCGATTCAATGGTCAGGGAAATTTGTTTACGCCTTTCCCCCGACTCCCCTTCTCAACAAAGTGGTGCACAAGATGCACCAGGAGCAGGTTACCATGATACTAGTGGCCCCAATGTGGGCCCGGCAGCCATGGTTCGCTTACTTGATGGAGATGTCCCTATCTCCCCCAGTGAAACTTCACTGCCCGTACAACATGCTGTCACAGGACAAGGGCAGGACACTGCATCCATGCCCTCAGACCATGAATTTAGCAGCCTGGCTCCTGAGATCATAGAATTTGGACATTTACAACTCCCGCAGAGATGTATGGACATCCTCAGGGAAGCCAGAAAACCTAATACTCGCCACTGCTATTCTAGCAAGTGGAAAAGATTTGTCATCTGGTGTAGAGGTAAGAGCATCAACCCGGTTGACTGCTCTCCTACTAACATTTTTCTGTACTTGACCCATTTACTGGATTCAGGTCTAGTGTTCAATTCCATTAAAGTCCACCTAGCGGCACTTTCTGCATACACCACTTCCCAACTTAGTGTCATGGTGGAAGATACCAGTTATCAAGGCCTTCATGGAGGGGGTAAAGAGAATACACCCTCCGATAGCTAACCCAGCTCCCCGATGGGACTTAAATGTGGTACTTTCTAGACTCATGGGCCCTCCTTTCGAACCCATGCACAAGGCAACTCTTAAAGACCTCACTCTTAAGACTGCTTTCCTAATAGCTATCACCTCCATTAGGAGAGTAAGAGAACTACAGGCTCTTTCTGTACTAGACCCCTTCGTAACAGTTCACAAGGATAAGGTGGTTCTACGCACACACCCAAGGTTTGCACCAAAATTCATCTCGAAATCTCATGTAAACCAGTCAATAGAACTACCAACGTTCTTTCAAAACCCTTCCAGCTTGGGAGAAAAAAGTCTGCATACACTAGATGTACGCAGAGCTGTCATGTTCTACATGGAAAGAACCAGACCACTGAGAAAGACTAATCAGTTCTTCGTCTCTGTGGCAGCAGGAAGAGAAGGAGATGCAGTTTCAAAGTCCACTATATCTAGATGGATTGTTCAATGCATCACTCTCTGTTACACTCTTGCTAAGAGAGAACTACCCTTCAAGCCAAGAGCACATTCCACTCGAGGCACTGGGGCTTCCATAGCGTTCATTGCAAATGTTCCCCTTGAGTCCATCTGCAATGCGGCTACCTGGAGTTCTGTGCACACCTTTACAAAACACTACTGTCTAGATGCACACTCTAGATCTGACTCCCAGGTGGGACAGGCAGTATTAAGACATCTTTTCTCTACTGTTCCTTCTCATAACCCACCGCCAACTCCGGGTACTGCTCGCTAGTCTATGCACAGCATGTGATTCTAAGCAGATTAACAAACATCAGAAGACAATGCATTACTTACCGTAAAAGCATTTCTGATGGTTGTATCTGCTTAGATTCACATGCGCCGACCCTTCCTCCCCGCTCGGATGGAAGGAACATAGACATCCTTTTCTATAATTCTCTTTTCTGTACTCACTCACGTCTAGAAGGCTCCCTCAGGGCAGAAAAATACAAACAGAGGGACCTCGACGCGTGAGGGATTGTGGGTACAACGCACGTCACTATAGGGATAGTGTTACAGACACGCCTTGTCGACGTCCCCTTTTCGACTACGAAAAACAAAATGCAATACTGCGCAGTGACCACTGGATGTCGGACCTATGCACTGCATGTGAATCTAAGCAGATACAACCATCAGAAATGCTTTTACGGTAAGTAATGCATTGTCATATGGTTTAGGCAGGAAGGTAGCCTCAACGTCCGCCTATCAAGCAAGGATTGCTACCTCCACCACCCTGTTGGCCAGCTACAACTGCCATCAGTGGGAAGAAGTCGCCGCTCTCATAGCCTCTGCTCCTGAACCGTTAAACGGCCAATTAGCTCGGATTTCCGCAGAGGGTAGAGCCGTGTCTGGTTGCATTTTGAAAGCAACCTTCGACGCCGCCGACAACGCAGGCAGATTGATAGCAGAAGGTACTGTTATCAATAGACATGCGTGGTTACGGCAGTCTGGTTTTAAGGCAGAAACCCAGGCATCATTATTGGACAAACCGGTGGAAGCCGATCTGTTGTTTGGTAAGGCAGTCGAAGACGCACTGAAAAATGCCAAGGACGAATACGAGACACTCAGGTCCCTTGGCCAGTTAACCAATAAACCCCCTAACCAGAGAGGGAATAGTAATTTTCGTCGCCCACGTGGCCAAAATTCCCAGAGAGGATCTAACTATTCCCAGGGGCAGGGTACACAGTGGAACAACAACCAACAGTCTACCCAGGGTTACGGCAGAGGTAATAGGAGAGGTTGTGGTAAAGGCAGAGGCAGCCCCAGCAAGGGAGGCGGCACGCCTCCACCAAAGCAGTGTCGCTCAGTTCAGGGTCCCTTCTCACGCAACCCCAGTAGGGGGACGCATTTCAAACTTCACCCAGGCTTGGGAAGGGATCACATCAGACAGATGGGTGCTGTCAACAGTATCCACAGGATATTGTATAGAGCTACTGCAGCGTCCCCGGAACCATCCTCCACGACAAAGAGTACACTCCTTAGAACATCAGAAGATTCTCCTCGAGGAGATCGCCATTCTTCTACAAAAGGACGCGATAGAACTCGTCCCGGGACACCAGGTAAACAAGGGTATTTATTCAACTTACTTCCTTGTGCCAAAGAAAGACTTGACAATGCGCCCAGTATTGGATTTACGGCCTGCCAACAAGTATGTCAAGCCCCAAAAATTTTGTATGACCACGCTACAAGAGGTAATCCCCCTCCTAAAAAAGGGGGATTACATGGCAACATTGGATATGAAAGATGCTTATTTTCATATTTCCATGTTCCCAGCGCACAGAAAGTACTTGCGCTTCAAGGTGGACAGTCGCCACTACCAATTCAAGGTACTGCCCTTCGGGATAGCTTCAGCACCAAGGGTATTCACCAAGGTACTGGCGATGGCTGCTGCACACCTACGCAGGGAGGCAATCCCAGTGTAACCTTATCTGGACGACTGGCTCATAACGGGGGAAACCCCCAGGAATTTGCAGGACAAACATTCAAAGGACTATCGACCTCCTACACGAGTTAGGCTTCCCAATCAACGAGAAGAAGTCAAGCCTGGTGCCAAGCACCTCAAAACAATTCCTAGGAGCTATCCTGGACACCCAGGAGGGGTTGACCTTTCCTTCAGAAGAAAGAATTCGGAATATACTACTGCAAATTCCCTTCACAGAGAGGTTGTAGAAGATCTCTTCTCTCAGTGGGGTTTCCCCACTATAGACTTATTCGCCACAAGCGAAAACAGACAATGCCCAGGATTTGCATCCAGGTTCCCCCAACCAGACTCCCAGGGGAAAGCCCTGTGGATGAACTGGTCAGGGATGTTTGCGTACGCTTTTCCACCAACTCCTCTCATCAGGAAAGTGGTGAACAAGATGAACAGGGAATCGGTGACGCTCGTCCTAGTTGCTCCCATGTGGGCAAGACAACCGTGGTTCCCACACCTACGCAGGATGGCGGTGTGCGAGCCCATCAGACTTCCTTCCTGGTACTACCTACTGTCCCAGCACCAAGGTCAAACAGTGCACCAGCAACCCAACTCAATGAACCTGGCAGCATGGCTCCTGAGGTCATAGAGTTTGGACACCTCAATTTGCCACAGAGGTGTATGGACATCCTAAAAGAATCTAGGAAACCAAACACAAGGCACTGTTACTTTGACAAGTGGAAGAGGTTCGTTATCTGGTGCCAGGGTAGACAAATCAACCCAGTTGATTGCACTCCTTCCACTATTGTTACATACATGCTCCACCTGCTAGATGCAGGATTGGTTTTTAACTCACTGAAAGTACACCTGGCAGCCCTCTTGGCTTACACCACTTCCCATAGCAAGGTTTCGTGGTGGAAAGTACCAGTAGTTAAAGCCTTCATGGAAGGAGTAAAGAGACTTCGCCCTCCTATTTCAAACCCACCACCAGGGTGGGACCTTAATGTGGTGCTAGCCAAGCTCATTGGGCCCCCCTTTCGAACCCATGCATAAAAGCAGTCTCAAACACCTGACATATAAAACGGCCTTCTTAGTAGCTATTACTTCTATAAGAAGGGTCAGTGAAATTCAGGCTGTCAGTGCAGGATCCCTTCTTTACTATCCATAAAGACAAACTGGTTTTACGCACACACCCTAGGTTCTCACCTAAATTTATATCAAAATTCCATGTAAACCAGTCCATCGAGCTTCCGGCTTTCTTCCAGAACCCGCAAAGCTCGGCTGAGGTGAAACTACACACCCTAGATGTGCGTAGGGCGGTCCTCTACTATGTAAATAAAACAAGTCCGCTAAGGAAAACAGATCAACTGTTTGTCTCCGTAGCCTCAGGCAGAGAGGGGGATCGCGTCTCTAAAGGTGCCATCTCGAAGTGGATTATTAACTGTATCCAGCTGTGTTACTCGCTCTCTGAAAAGACTCTGCCTTTTACGCCAAGGGCCCACTCTACTAGAGGCATTGGGGCCACTCTGGCTTTCATTGCAAATGTACCCCTTGACACCATATGCAAAGCAGCTACTTGGAGCTCTATTCACACTTTTACTCAGCATTACCGCATTGACACCCATTCCAAGGCAGATACACAAGTGGGACAAGCAGTTCTAAGACACTTATTTGCTCATGACCCTTCTGACATCCCATCTCCTTCTTCTGGTACTGCTTGTTAATCTATGCACAGCATGTGATCTAAGCAGATTCCACAAGCCTCAGAAGGGATACATTACTCACCGTAATCGTATTTCTGATGCTTGTATCTGCTTAGATTCACATGCGGCCCACCCTTCCGCCTCTCTGAGAGAAGGCACATGATTGCTTGTAGTCTTACCTTTCTGTCTATCTGCTTGGATTATCTGTACTCACGCTACTCCTCATGCTACCTCATGTCAGAAAAAATACAATCTGAGGATCCTAGACGCGTGAGGGATCTTGGGTACAGTGGACGTCACACTAGGGATAGTATTACTGGCACGCCCTGTGTCGACGCCCATTTTTGAGTTTCGAAAAACAAACTGTAATACTCCGCAGCTTCCACTAGATGTCGGCCTATGCACAGCATGTGAATCTAAGCAGATACAAGCATCAGAAATACTATTATGGTGAGTAATGTATCATATATACACACACACACTCACACTCACTCTCTCTCATCTTGCTCTCCTTGGGCTCGTTCCACATCTTGTTCCGGGCAGCCCTGTAGGTCCAACCATGTAGTAGCGTCCTCCAGAGTATCAAAAAAGAACATTCTACTTTTGTGCAGCACTTTCAGCCTTGCAGGCTACAGAAGCATATATTTGATAACGGCCATGCGCAGTCTCCTCTTCACCGCCACATAGCTATACCTTTGCCTCTGGACCTGCATGATATAATCAGGATATGCTGTGATAGTAGTCGAAGATGTCTTGATCGTTCCCCCTTTTCTAAAGTACTCCAAAATCTTTTCGCAATCTTTATAGTTCAGTATCTTGGCAATTATTGCGCGAGGAAGGGCTCCAGGCTCCGGTTTTCTCATGAGAGCTCTATGCGCTCGCTCCACTGTGAATCCTTGTGAGAGTTTATCGGCCCCTATTTCTTGCAGGATCATGTCTTGGCCGCCTTCTTCCTCCGGCAGGCCAACCACACAAATGTTATTCCTTCTTGCTCTCCCTTCGGCTTCCTCTGCACGCTTCTCCAGGTTGGCCACTTGCTGCTTTAGTATGTGGACCTCCTTTGCATTATCAGTGCTGGTGGTCGTGTTAGTCTTGACCGCACTCTCCAAGTTACTTGTTCTGTCTGCCAGCGCCCTGACATCCTGTCGCAGCAGGTTGACTTCTATCCCCACTGCGTCTATTTTAGCCTCCAAGGAGGTCCGCAGGTCCGCTATTGCTATCCCCCATGAGTCTCTTGGTTCCGTTATGGCCGTTAGTATCTGGTGGTTGTCAATCCCCAGGGGACTTTCGATGGGTGCATTTGCGCCAGTGTGTGTCGGCGCCGCTGGAGACGGCTGTGTTTTAGCAAACACGTCCATCGTGGGTTGTTTGCTTTTGGCCTTAACCACTCTCCCCGCCATCTTGTGATCTAGCTCAAGTGTCCGAAGCTGTCCTGTTCTTGGCGTGGCAATTCTATTCCTTTGTTCTGCCATATCGGCAGTGGGTCACTCCAGGCCCGGGCTGTTAGCTTGGGGTGCCCCGCATGAGCCAGAGTGCGCTGACCTATGACTTCGGGTGGGTTATGTCCTCCCACGTTTTCAATTAGCCTTATTGCCTCCTGTAGATTGTCTGAACTTTGTACTGTAAGCTCTATGGTGCAATTCTGGTCGTAAGAGGCGCCCAATCAGTACCTCAATGGCTGGTAGCCGCCGCATGTTCGAGTTTTGCCCCAGGTTCCGGACTCATGTGCACTTACACGAGTAGGTGTCTTAGTGGGCCACGCCAATGCTTCTCCTTAAGCGCTGCACCTACGTTGTTTTTGCTTTACAAAGTTACCATGCTTCCTTCCTTTGCTTTGTGTGGGCGTACAGCTCGTAGTTGTTCAGATTTCTCCTTAATTAAACCCCCACTCTGTGCAGCTCCCTCAAATCTCAAACCTCCCAACTTGTCAGTCACCAACAGTTCTTTAGCAGCAGTGCTCTGCCCAGCAGCGCTCTGCGCGTGGTTGCGGCCGCGGGCCCGGGGGCTCACGTTATTCGTTCAGAGTCACACCAGTAGCAGCCCCTTCACCCAGCCATTGTCCACTGCGAGCGCCTCACCGCCGTGATCACACCAATGATCCTTGCTGTGTGCACAGGGCAAGGGGCACCCCGTCATTGGGTCCGTACCGTTGCGCATCCACTCCGACCTCGCCTACCGTGCAGGGGAAGTGCCCGGCAAGGTGCGCAGTCAGGCGAACCGTCTCCACCATGTGCGTTTCTCACTATTAATGCAGACACCTAGCCCAGCCTGCTGCAGATTTCCTCCCCGCTATGTGCAATCGTGCTCTGCTCTCCACAGCCAAATCAAAGGCTCACTCAGCTGGTCCCCGGGCTCTGCACAGCGAGACGGTCTTTGTTAAGGATCTCGGGATACTAATGTATCCAAAGTGTAGAACTGCCTTTGTTCGGCAGCTGCGTCCCGGGCGTCGTGAGTCAAGCCCGTCTGCCTCGTCCTGTGATGTCGATGCAACAATGTACCCCCTCGTGGCCCGGCTTCAGCAGAACATCAGCCGCGTCTTCAAACTCCTACTTCAGGGGCTCTGTAACGGCGTGTGCTTTATAGTAGTCCCGTGAACACTTGCCCGGTCTGTGCAACGTCCATCTCCCGCAATGGGTGGGAGACTTCAGTTATGCCTTGCCACCCGTTCGGGCCACACCTCACACCTTATTTATCATAAGTCCAGCAAAGGGCACCTCCGCCATGGGTTATTGCAGTCCGTTTCAGTAGGGGACACAATCCTCTCGCGTCTGCTGTTTCACCCTTTGTTTTCAGGCGTCCGCCATTTTCTTTGCCACGGCATTCGGTTCCCGGCAGGGACTTTCGATTTTATCCATATCAGCTGCTCTAATCCTGTATCAATGGAGCTTCTTGTGCCCTGCGCCTTTACACGCACGGTCCTTCAACAGCAAAAAAGTTCATGTTTGTTTTCATGCAGTTTTAAGTCGGATGATGTCCGGATCTCCAGGAGCTCCAGTGACCCCACGTCCTCCTACATGGCTCGCTAGCCTTGCCCCCTCTTTACTTGTTAAGTTCTAGGCGTTGCTTCTTCATCTAGACCTCCACCCTACTCCAAACCCTTTAGCCCTCTCCCACTGCCACTATGTCCAGATCCTAGTCACGGGTTGTACAGCCAGGGCCTCACATCTACCATTACTACAATCCCTAGCTACCCAACACCGGATGGAGACCTCACCCCACAAGAATCCCCCTCTCCCACCTGTCCTGATCCCCAGCCTTCCCCCCCCCCCATTGCTCACCCCGCACGGCACCTAGCCAGCGCTGTAGCACCCACCTTCACGACCTCATCCCTCTATTCCCCCCCCTTGGAGCACAACTTTAGACACCTCCCCTCGCACTTCATTATACCCTGATGTTGCTTGCTCACTCTCCTACCACCACCCCGCATCCAACTCTAAAATCAGAGGTGCATTCTGGCACACCAATCACCTCCCTCCTCAGAAGCCTATTTCCCACCCCCCTTCTCCCACCCTAACTTTTTGTCTTCCACCCTCCCTCTGACACCTATTGAGAGCTCCCTGATACCCCACGCGAAAACACCAAGCCCCCTATTGAACTCCCAAGCCAGATGAGTCCTCTGGTGCTCCAAACAGCGCAAATCCACCTCTTCCTCCACCCCTTTCTTGCACCTTCCAAGGAACATCCCTCCCTTTTGCTTCCCCATTTCCCCAGTCCCTCCTCTTAACCCATTTCAGAACTCTCCTCCCTCTCGCCTACCCCCTCCAACCCTCTTAACTGCTTCTCGACCCCCGCCACCAAACCACCCCTTTCATATCCTGTCCACTCTCTGAAAGCAGCATAAGCAGCATGTCTCGTCCTCGCAAGAACGTTGGCTTCATTGCCCTTCCCTTCTGACGCCACCCTCTCACACCCCTATAGAACAAGAATGCGGAAAACAAGACTGGTCCTCTTCCTCGACTCTCTACTCGTCACCACTTCTACCTCAACCCATCCTCCCAATCCCTCCCTCCCCTACCCCCTCATACTCCCTGCTGCCCTCGCCCTGCTTCCACCCCCTCTCTTGAATTCTCACCCTGCACACCAGAACCCCCGACTCCTTCCATACTCACTCCAATTTCTAGCCCCCTAAACCTCTTCACACCCACTGACCAACTCTTCACTCGCCTGTCCCCCCTCGACTCTTACCACACCCCTCACTTATCCTCCTCCGCCCACCTACTCTTCCCAGCCTCCACTGACGTAACCCCATCTCCCGTCACTCAAAATCCACTTGCCTCCCTTCAATCCCATGAAGCACCCTCCCGAACCCACCTCACCCTGTCTCAGCAACCTAGAATGTCCACTCCTCCCCTCCAATCTCCCAAGCTCCTCAGGCTCCCACTCAGGTGACATCCATTAAGACCACATACCCTCACAAAATCAACTGCATCCTTTTTAATGCCCGCTCCGTAGCAAGAAACAGACGCAGCATCTTCGACCTCCTTCGAGCCCGACCTCGTCTTGATCACCGAAACTTGGTTCTCCGATAACTTTGCCCCTGTTGCATATGAATCCTACTCCCCTGGCTACTCGCTCATCCCCCACAATAGACCCTCCAGAGGAGGCGGAGTGGCAATCCTCTTCAATTCTCATTTCTCCGTCTCACTCGTCGAATCTCAGACATGCATTCCCTCATGTGAATCCCTTCTAGTTAAACTCTTGCTACCTCCGACTTTCTCCCACAGCTTCCTACTCCTTTACAGACCCCCTGGTTACGACCGGTATTTCTCCAATAACCTCTGTAATTCTGTAGCCACCATTCAAATAAATCACCCCTCTCAATCTCCTTGGAGATTTCAATATCTGGTTGGACATTCCCAGCAACCCCATGACGCATCCACTGGTCGACAGTCTTGATGCGCTCAACCTCTTACCTTCATATGACTTGTCCAACCCACTCTAGGGGGGCCCACCCTTGATGCAATTTTCAACTCCCATGACCTGATTCATATATCCCGCCCCAAACCACTCATCTGGACTGACCACTTTGTCATCCCCTTCTCTATCCTCACACCCGCCCCTCCCCCTACAGCCCCCCTGGTCTCCCCCAAGACCTCAAATTCTGGAACAAAGTGAATATCCTTCCTGACCTTGCTGAAGCTCTAATTTTTAGATCCCCCCCTACAATACCCCTCCCCGACAGAGCCTTAACCATAGGCTCTTTCGACTCTTGGCCCAATAACTCACAAATTCCTCTCACCCCCTCGCGCCATGCTTCCTCACGCAATGGACCATTCCCCAAATAGTTCTCGTCCCACCTGGGGAACATCAAAAAACAAAATAACTCTCTGGAACGCAATTGGCGAGCATCTAAAACCAAAAATTCGAAAAGCCAAAAAGGCCTATTAAAACAAACAAATTCTCAACTGCGGCAACCCCAGCAAAGAACACCACAGAATCAGATCAGAATTATTCAAACCCAATTGCACCTCACCCAATCGACCCCATCTCAATCGATCTGCGATTCCCTCTCCCTATACTTCTACACCACTGCTCTTGACAGGACAACCTCGCTTGACGACAAACTGTCCCTCCTCTCCCCCCTGCCCCCACAACCGACCAATCCAACACCCCCTGAGCCCGTCGCCCCGACCCCCACCTTTCGACTCCTTCAAACCCATCTCCAGAGACGAGTTTCTTGACCTATCTGCCAGCAAACTGTCTGGGTCACCCCTCGACCCCTACCCTGCTTCTGTCGTAAAAAAATATTCTCATTCACCTGCGCAGGAGAACATGCAAGAGCAATACTAAAGGACTCCCTCAGCTCTGGCATTTTCCCCGATGCCTTCAAAATTGTGCATGTCAAGCCTCTTCTTAAAAAGCCATCCCTTGACCCCTTTGACCCCAAAAACTACAGACCCATCTCGAACACCAGATGCCTTGCAAAACTCATCGACCCAACAGCATACTCCCAGCTCAACGCCTTTTGTAGAATCCAACAACCTCCCCGATCCCACACAATCTGGCTTCAGACCACGCCATGGAACTGAAACCACTCTGACCTCTATCTGGGATTATTTTAAGATCACTGCAGACTCAGAAGAATGCGATGCAACAATTCTCCTCGAT
Source organism: Ambystoma mexicanum (assembly GCF_040938575.1). Taxonomy (NCBI): domain Eukaryota; kingdom Metazoa; phylum Chordata; class Amphibia; order Caudata; family Ambystomatidae; genus Ambystoma; species Ambystoma mexicanum. The sequence goes on from NC_090921.1 coordinate 373,918,100, forward strand.
CTCTCTGCAGCCTTTGACACGGTTAACCACTCAGTCCTACTTGACCACACCCACTCCTTTGGAATCCGTGGCACTGCTCTCAACTGGATCGCTTCCTTCTTCAGCAACAGGACACAAATAGCCCTGATCTCCCCATTTGTCTCGGCTGCTCGCTCGGTTAACACTGGAGTACCGCAAGGCGCATGCCTATCTGCTCTCCTATTCAACCTCTATATGCCCAATCTTCCTGGAATCCTCTGCATGCACAACATCTACAACTACACTTACGATACCCAAATCATCCTAAGAATCCCCAATTCGTGCACCAACCTCCAGCCAGACCTTGAAGCCTGTCTTCGAGATATTGACCAATGGATGACCATAAACTACCTTCGAGGGGATTGGGTCCTCCGACGTATTCCATATCTATGACATGTAATCACCACAGCTGTGCTGCTTCGGAAACTTTTTCCTGCGTCAATGACGTCGATGCGCCGTCGCCGAGGACGACCTCCGACGTCATCCGTTGTGATAAGTAGGACGCACGACGCCCGTAGCCTCAGTTCCGTTTTTTCCGCAAACGTGTTGCTTCATGAATCTCGGTTACGCCTCGACTCTTTGGAGTTCTGTTCTTCTCGGTTCTTCGAACCTGTTCGTTTTTGTGAGAAAATCCTTCGTGAGAAGATGTCTTCTACTTCGTCTTCGACCCCGCGTCCGGGCTTCAAGAAGTGCGGGGAGTGTGGGTCCAAGATGTCGGTGACGGACTTGCACGACGCCTCCCTCTGGTGCCTCGCGGAGGCCCACGACATGGATGACTGTATCGACTGCCAGTCGCTCATGTCCAAAGCCTTACGGGAACGTAAGAAGTTGTCGGTAGGTCGGGTGTCCAAGCCCCGGAAGTCGAAGTCTGCGGGGCTTTCGACGGATGATTCGAGAGGTGACTCTCCGCATCGTCGTCTGAAGTCTCGTGGGTCTCCATCTAGAAGTCGGTCTCGCCACTCCTCGGCCTCTTCGAGGCATTCTCGGAAGCGCCGACAGCGGTCGTCTTCCAGGTCCTCTTCTGAGGACTCTGCCCGGCACGTCGCTTACCCCACCAGCCGTGCGACGCCGGAGGAATGGGCTTCCTTCGGGAAGAAAATGCTGGCGATTCTCGAGTCGCAGGGTACTAAGCCGTCCGCGCCCCCGAGTGGGGTCGGCCGTGAGAGGTCGAGAGACACTGCTCGCAAGAGTGGTCGGCACGAGTCACGGGAGAGGTCCCGTTTGGACAAGGGGACTCGTTCTCGACAGACCCGTTCCAGGTCCCGGTCCTCGACGCGTTCGAGACCGTGTGCACCTGTGATGTCTTCGAGGGCATCGACAGGCTTTGTCGAGGCTCCGGCTCTGAGGAAGTCGTTGAAGCCGTCGACGCTCAGGTCGTCGAAGGACACGCTCGGAGCTCTGGCTTCGAGGTCTGTGTCGACGCCGTCGATGCTGGCGGCGCTGCATCTGGCGTCGACGCCGATTTACTCGACACCGATCCTCTCGGCGCCGATGCCTGTTCTCTCGACGCCGGTGCCGATTCACTCGATGCCTTTCGTGGCCGGGGTGTCAGAGGTGCCCCGTGGCACGGGGGAACCCCCTAGGAGTGCTCTAGTTAAGAGCACTCTCGGGTGCCTTCTTTTCACCACCTGGAATATATTTCGGAGGTGGATGAGGATTCTGATGGCCTGGTTCCTAGTCAGGTTCCAGATGAGATGGTCTCGGGCCATAGTCAATTTGACGATTTGAGGCAGTCACTCCATGATGCCAGTGGACTAGACACCTCTCCGGAGGTGGAGTTTTGTAGGCCTGAGCCTGACTCTCATGCCGATTCCTCGTACCGGTGCCTTATGGATAGGGTCTCTGAGTACTTGGGATGGTCTGCTCCCCCAGGGGCGTTTGTGCAGGATGATCTCACTGACGTCCTTGATGTTGGTCCCCCAACTGACCCGTTACTGCCGTTTCATATGGCTCTACCGAGAAGGGTGGCGGCGGCTTGGACTGCTCCGGAGAGTCTCCCGGCGGTGGGCAGGTCCTTGTCGCGAAAATACCGTCCAGGCAGTAGCGACCCCTGCTACGTGACCAGGCACCCCACTCCGGAGAGTTTGGTGGTGCAGGTGGCCATGGTCCCGGCAAAGCAGGCGTCGTACCCTACCATCCCTCCTGATAGGGACGACAAACGTTTTGATGGCTGGGCGAAGAAAGTGTTTTCTTCAGGTGGTATGGCGCTTCAGGCGGCCAACTCCATATGTGCCTTGTCTCATTTCACACACACTCTGTGGAACTGTGTTGCGTTAGCGGCTGAACATATTCCTGAAGGGGACGAACGGGATGGTTTCCTTGCTATGGTCCAGGATGGTAAGGATACCATGTGTGAGTCCGTTCAGTCGGGTTTGGACATGGCTGAATGCGTCAGCATGTCCATGGCGGCGAGCACCGTGATACGCAGGTTTGCATGGTTGCGGAAGTCGGGGTTTGCTCCTGATGTGCAGTCCCGGCTCCTCAACATGCCCTTTGACGGTGAACACCTTTTTGGCAGCAAGACTGACTAGAGCCTTGAGGTTGCAGACCTCCAAAGCTGCAGCGAAGTCGTTGGGCGCTGCAGTTCGCAAGCCTCTGCCTTTTCGTCCTAGGGGACAGCAATGGAGGGGTGGTTCCTTTCGCTATTACTCGTCCTTCAGTAAAGCGAGAGAAGCTGGCAGTCAGAGGCCAACACAGGGGTACCAAAGGTGGACAACAGGGTACCCGTGGTGCCAAGGCCGCTCGGGCAGTTGCCTCTTTGCCCTCAGGTAACGCCGCAGCCGCTACCACTCAGTCATGAGGCCATGTCCCATGGCTCGCCGGTTGGGGGAAGGCTGGCGCAGCATCTTGTAGAGTGGCGTGCCATTACTTCAGATGTGTGGGTTCTGGAGATCATAACCCACGGCTACTGTCTTCCCTTTCGGCAGAGGCCTCAAGACAATCCACCAGGGAACCTCTTTGAAGAGTTCGGATCCACTCCTTGCGCAGGAAAGGTTTCGAAGAAAGACGGGGGATTGAGACCCATCATGGACTTGCGCGGTTTGAACAAACTCCTCAGGAAGGAAGTTCAAGGTGGTTACTCTCTCTCAAGTCCTCCAGGCCCTTCAGCTTCAGGACTGGTTGGTGTCTTTCGACCTCAAGGATGCTTACTTCCATGTGCCGATCCATCCCGAGCACAAGAAGTACCTGAGGTTCGCGGTTGGCGACTCGCACTTTCAGTTTCGGGTCCTGCCGTTCGGATTGACCTCTTCCCCGAGGGTTTTCACCAAGCTCATGGTGGTGGTGGCAGCGCATCTCAGGCAAGGGTGGATTCACGTCTACCCCTACCTGGACGATTGGTTGATCAGGGGGAGCTCTCCCGAGCAAGTCCTGGATCAACTGTCCGTCACCTGCCACTCCCTTCACAGGCTGGGCTTCTCCCACAATTTAAAGAAGTTCCATTTGATGGCAACACAGTGGCTCCAGTACATCGGAGCAGTGCTCGACACGTCCCTGGGGCAGTGTTTTCCTCCCCAGGTGTGGGCTCTTCACGTTCAGCAGATGGTGCACAAGTTTCAGCATGCCCAGAAGCTCCCAGCGTTCAAGTTCTTGAGGTTGCTTGGCCTCATGGCATCCTGCATTCTTCTGGTGCCAGAGGCTCGCCTGCGGATGAGGTCTTTGCAGTGGGCACTCAAGATGCAATGGTCGCAGTCCTCCGGCAGGATGTCGGACCCGTTTCAGGTGCCGCCCTCGGTCGCCCAGGACCTTCTGTGGTGGGCCGTTGAAGGCAACTTGATGAAGGGGGCTCCGTTTTGGCTTTCCTGGCCAGAGGTGACGATCGTGACGGATGCATCCCTCACGGGATGGGGAGCTCATGCCAACGAGTTGACAGTCAGCGGTCGTTGGTCTTCGTCGGAGTCCAAACTCCATATCAATCTGTTGGAGCCGAGGGCCGTCAGGCTAGCCCTGAAGGCTTTTCTGCCGACAGTGCGAGGAAAGACTGTCTGGATCCTGACGGACAAAACAGTGGCCATGCACTACCTCAACAAAAGGGGGGTGGGGGGGTCACTTCCTCTGTGCAGGGAGGCGATGCAGCTCGAGTTCTGGGCCATCCATCAGGAAGTTTCGATCTCGGCAGTTCATCTGGCCGGAGACGAACGTGACGGCGGACGCTCTGAGCAGGCAGAGCATGATCTCTCATGAGTGGGAGTTGGCTCAGGAGATTCTCCTGGAGATCTTCGCCCTTTGGGGGACCCAAGTGGATCTCTTCGCTTCCGGTGTCAACCGGAAGTGCGAGAGGTTCTGCTCGTGGGAATTTCCTCCAAAAGGAGCCTTTAGGAGACTCGTTCGTGGTGGAGTGGTCATTCCCACTACTGTACGCGTTTCCTCCAGTCCCCGTCATCCCGCAAGTGCTGCGGAGGTTACGGAAGTTCGGTTCCTGGATGATCCTCATTGCTCCGGCGTGGGCTCGGAGGACATGGTACCCGGACCTTCTAGACTTGTCCATCTGCCCTCCACGTCGTCTTCCCTACCGAGACGATCTGCTCTCAAGGGAGGTGGGTCAGGTTCTCCATCCAGAGGTCAGATCCCTCAACCTTCACGCTTGGCTTCTGAAAGGTTGAGGTATAAGGATTGGGACCTCCCTGATGGAGGTGTTGCTCTCGGCCCGACGGCGAGCAACAAAGTCTCTGTACCGTTGCCGTACGTTCTGCGACTGGTGCAGAGTTCAGAATGTGGATCCTTTTGCATGTGACATCCCCATGGTTCTGTCAGTTTTACTTTCTTTGGCCCACAGGGGCTTGCAAGTGGGTACCATTAAAGGTTACCTGGCGGCGCTGTCCATCTTTAAGCGCTCGTCTGAAGAGTGTTCCTACTTGAAAATCCCTTTAATTTCACAGTTTCTGAAAGGACTCACTAATTTGTTCCCTCCATCACCTTTCCTGGTGCTTGGTTGGGATTTAAACCTTGTTCTCGGGTTTCTAACGGGCGCTCCCTTTGAGCCTTTGCACTCTTGTCCTTTGAGGCTGTTAACTCTGAAAACTGTGTTTCTGGTTGCGGTTACTTCCGCTCGCAGAGTGAGTGAGTTACAGGCACTTTCAGTTTAGCCTCCCTTCACTGTTTTCTATAAGGACAGGGTTGTCCTTAGAGTCCGTCCTTCTTTTCTTCCGAAGGTAGTGACGGAATTTCATTTGGCCCAGAAGGTTGTTCTTCCGGCATTCTATCCTCCTCCACATCCTGGTAAGGAAGAGGAGAGGCTCCATAGGCTTGATCCTAGGAGAGCTGTAAGCTTTTATGTTTCACGCATGTCCCGGGTCAGAGTGGACGATCAACTCTTTATTGGTTACGCTGGAAAGCGTTTGGGACAAGCTGTGACGAAACAGACTTTGTCTCGCTGGATTATTTTGGCCATCTCAGAGTGTTACTGCTTGGCGGGTAAGGACCCGCTGGCTTGCGGGCCCATTCTACCAGGAGTATGGCTGCATCTACTGCCCTGCAGAGGGGTGTTCCTATTCGCAACATCTGTGATGCAGCCACCTGGGCTTCAGTACATACATTTGTATGTCACTATTCCCTCGATTCCATCCGAGGACAGGATCTGGCCTTTGGCAAGGTGGTTCTTTGCTCTGCTATTTGATTGGCAATTCCAAAATTTTAATTCTAAATTCTTTTCCCTCCTCCTTGCTCTGGTACTGCTTTGGGAGTCTGTCATAGATATGGAATACGTCGGAGGACCCAATCCCCTCGAAGAACAAGTTACTTTCTTACCTGGTAACGTTCTTTCGATGGGATGGTCCGACGACGTATTCCATATCGCTCCCTCCCTACCTTCCCCGCTGGAGAATTTCTTATGCGATTGCCGCTTACGTTCCGCAAGACTCTGTCTGACTGGCAGTAGACTAATGTCACACGTTCTGGGGGAAAAAACTACAACTGAGGCTATGGGCGTCGTGCGTCCTACTTATCACATCGGATGACGTCGGAGGAGGTCCTCGGCAACGGCGCATCGACGTCATCGACGCAGACGCCGAAAAAAGTTTCCGAAGCAGCACAGCTGTGGTGATTACCTGTCATAGATATGGAATACGTCGTCGGACCATCCCATCGAAAGAACGTTACCAGGTTAGAAAGTAACTTGTTCTTTTCTTAAACCCCACTAAAACCGAAATCCTGGTGTGCGGCGAAACTGCCCTTCTACCTCATCCACTCCCATGGCCGCCTCTCCCTTCACTGGCCTAGTTTTGGTGATTCCAACCTCTAACTCTGTCAGAATTGGAGGATCCACCTTCTCAACCTTGGCCCCTATTCTCGCTTCTCCCAGATATTCCACTATGACATTCCTCAAAATTCTAAAAACGTGTCTCTTTCCGTAATACCAACCACAACCTTCTGACGAGATTGAAACCCTAGCAACCCGATGACTAATGCTCATTGAAACTCCCAACAATGTCATCAATGACTACGCTCATTAATTTGGCTATTCAGCAACTGCATGCTTGAAATGCAGAACAATCATCTCCTTAGATCATAATTCCATGCAATTCCCTCTCCTTACTAATATTCACATATCCTTGCCAGTATCCTTGCTGCCTCTTCACCATACTACACCCACAACAAAGCCTCTGGCAACTCCCTGTCCGCCTCAGGTATGCTTCCCGCCCCCACAGTTTCGCTATGTACCCCGCCTGCCCCTCTGTTTCCCCATGTAGTAACTGGATGCCCCACCCCCCTGTGTTATGTCGCTATATGCCCCTGCGGTCCCCTGTGCTATCACTGTGTGCACCCAAGCCCCCTCTGGTCCCCTGTGTTGTCGCTGTGTACCCCCTGCCCTCTGGTTCCCTGTGATGTTGCTGTGAACCCCTATGGTCCCCCGTGCTAGCTCTGTATGCCTATCCCCCTCTAGTCCCCGTGATGTCTTGCTGTTGGGCAGGATTTGGAGCAGTACCCTTTGGGTGCACTACAACAATCTTGACCTCCTGGCAATAGGAACCCAACTTTTGGTATAAGTACTACACAGTAGTGTGGCTGAGCAGCCAGGCTTATCTCAAGAGGGGTCAATGTGAGCAGTAGGGGAGTTATACAGAGAGTTTTCAAATACACTTGCACACACACAAGGTTTCTTGATTAAACAATTATGAATTTATTTAAGTCAGTTTGAATAAGCCTTCTTCAGAAGGGGCAATATAATAGTAACACACAAATACACTCCAAAATACACACTTTTAGTTTCTCTAAATCAGCAAATACCCATTTGGCATGGCACACACACTTCCTACACCCTCGGGTGACTTAAATAGCTAGGACACTGTGGAAATTAATATGTCACTGGTACATTTAGAGCAATACTGAGTGTTATAGTAAAGAGATTTCAAAATAAAACGAGATCACACAAATATTCTGAAGCGGGTAAGTACTTTTAAGTCCCCCCGCCCCCCCCCCCACACCCCCCATGCAAAGTAAATTAGCCCTTTCCTGGAGGGAAGGTAAGACACAAGCAGAGGAGAGAAGAGTCATTCAGGGAGCCAGACCAGCCAATGTCAATTGGGCGAAAGTCTAGGTGAGCTGAAGTACTACTTGCAGGTAAGTAAAAGTCTTGCACAATGTTTTAGAAGTCTTTGTAGAAAAAGTAGAATCAAAGTAGGGTCACGAGCTGGGAGGCTTGTGAGAGGTAGAAGATGCAAGCAACTCTACAGAAGCAACTAAGACAAGTCTCAACTGAGGTCAAGTAAGGCTACCACAACGAGAGGTAAGGCCTCTCAGACTTTACAGTACCTTTGGTTAGAAGAAATGGTTCCAGCTGGCTTCTGTTCCTCTGCAGCTCTGTAGTTCCTGTTCCTGGGCCTCTGGCGTGGGGACAAGAGGACGACATCTGGGAACTCCTACACTGCAATGGGATGGTCAGCGGCAGAAAATGACAAACTTCTAGTCAGTGGCACTTCGCGGTTTGAGCTCCTCGGTTACCACTGTGGACTTTACTCGCATCTGGGGTCCACCACTCTGCTGAGGTGGCTCAGGCTTGATCAGTCCAGCTTCAGGGAAGTCCAGAGGATCTTCCACAAGCTCAGGTCTGACTTAAAAGTGATGCACTCCGTTTGGTGTTCCTCTCCCTGGCACCTAGATTACCGCAGCAGCAGTGGAAGTACAGCCAGCTCCAAGAGGATGCCCAAACAAGTTCACGTTGGAGTTGATTGGTCCCACCAATTCAAGGGGAGAAGTCGTCCTTGTAGGGCTTCTTTAGTCGAGGCGAATTCAGAGCTTCAGCACAGCAGCAGGGCCTCACCGGGCAAACCAATGGTCCAGGAGTTGCAGCAGGCGTCTCTTCCAAGCTCTTCCTCGGATTCCTTTTGGCCAGTAGTCTATCTGCCTTATAAGCCAAAAAGCCTTGCCTTTTATGCAGGTTTCTCCCATTCATTCCAGCCTAACTGTCAATCACACAACAGGATGGCTGTCCTTGTCGGACAGCCAGCCGGCCAATCACTTTTTGGTGCATTCCTGTAACCAAGCACAGGGCGTTTCGGGCACCTCCCTCACTTCCTGCCCCTGCCAGAGATATTGGAGCCAGAGGCGGGCTTCACTTGTGAACCCTGCCAAAGACCAAACAAAGGGACCAAACATGTTTTGGCGCGCAGAGTAAATCTCAAGAAGGACCTTTCCAGCAAGAAATAGCAAAAATAGACTGGAGCCATTTGACGAAATGGGCACCCATAGGTGCTTTACTGCAGCTGCGAACGCAGCCCGCAGTAAAAAAAATGATAGTAAAAAGTAAACCACTGCCACTAGCCATTAATTGTAGGAAGGGTAACATAAACATGTTACTTGAGAAACTAGACCAAGGGGATACGAAGTAATATCTGCAGCATCCTATGGTAAGATAGTGTGCTGGGTCTAGAAAGTTACAAATTGTAAGTAAAGTCAATTTTACTTTACTGCTCTTGGAAACAGTAGTTTATCTAAGAGAAGGTATTTAAACCTTTTGGGAAATCTAAGACTTCCCTGTGCCACTGCACTGAAGGTGCTGTCACAATGCAAAGATGCCTATGGAGTTTGTCAGACTCCAAATCACAGAAAAATACATGAGGGGGGAAAAAGGTCTCACTCTCCAGGTTAGAAATTAAGTCTTAAAGACCAGCAAAAAGAGCGGGAGGTCTCGAAGGTAGAAGGGAATTAGCACATTTCTGAGAATTCTCCCAACACCTGTGTAACAACCTTACTGCTCACATTGACCCCTATTGAGATAGGCCTGGCTGCTCAGCCACACTACCAACCTGTATAGTACAGACGTATACCAAAGATTGGGTTACCTATTGCCAGGAGGACAAGGCTGGTGCAGTCTCCCACAGGGTACTTTCAAACTTTAGCTTTGCTGATTATGTAATTGGAGGGTCATCAAGGCGGGCGTGCTAGAAGCTGAAGTGGCATCAGAGCTAGAGAGCGACTGTTAGGAAAATCCTCAACCTTGGCAAGTTTCTAGTTCAAGAAGACCAATCTGCACCTTGGATGCAGGGATTCTTGTAACATTGTCTGATTCTGTAAGAGGTGTTGAGCATGGATGAGCAGTCAGGGCTTGAGGGAAGCAGGTAGAAAAGAGGGTGCAGAGTAGCACACAATATTTGGGATTGTATGCACAGTAAATGTATGAGAACACATTTTTATTGTCTATATAGCTGTGAGAAACCTGCTTATATATTACGTTCAAGGTGGCTAACTTTTTGAGCATAGTCTCCTTAGACGTTACTAGATGTTCACAACAGTACTTGAGTATCTAGTTTGAGGCGTCTTTAGATCAAGGATTTAGAACTTGGCTAGGGTGAAGGGGAAAAATAGTAAACCTTTCAAACCCTAGGCAGGGTTAGCACAAGTCGCAGTTGTGCTCAGCGTGATCCAATGCTTTCCTATGTGTTCAATGTTGGTGTGCGCAGCAAAGCCTCCAGTTAAGAAGAGGAGCTGTCGGTTGTCCTTCACGGAAGAGTGGCAGTCCCCAGTCCAAGGAGAAATGTGCAAGCACCCTGCACAAGGTCACAGGACTTTAAACGGTGAACATGGTGCTGCCGCTCTGTGCAGCTACTTACGTCTGCCCTGCAGCTCCAGGGCAAACAGTGTAGTTGGAGGCCCAACATTTCAAGAGTAGGTAAGACTGTAGTGTCGAAGACCGAAGAAAGCTCCATTTACTGTGGGTTCCTTGCAGCAGTGGCAGAGGTACCTTGTACAAGATAAGTCTGTTAAGTGACTACATGTGCTATTTGGATGAGGGCCACATTCCCAAGGTGAGTAATTAATTAGACTGCCTACCAAGATGAGAGATGGGAGCACTGGTGTGTTTCTCTAGGTGCCTGGAGCGTGCAGTTTTTTAGCAATAATTGTGGAGTGCTGGACCTAGAGCCTTTGTATTCCTTAGGTGAGTTGTCCTTCCAGGTGCTTTGGCATGAATTGAAAATGACATTTGTTAAGGTTATGATTCACATTCCTTTTCGTAAACAATTCTTGTGGTCTCGCTGCATCACGTAAGTGGACTGAACTTTAAATAGTAGTGGTGCACTTTATGGATCAGGAACATCCATTGCAGCATTTGGTTTCAGGAAATGGGAACAATAATAGTCAGTGTTTGCAAATTCTGTGCAACATGAGTTTTATGGAAAATTAATTGTTCACAAATTTGTGCAATAAAATGCATGTGTTTCAATTTAAGGCCTTTTGTCTCCAAAGGGCATTTCTCAATGCTTTTCCATGTTTGTGTGCAGAGTGGGCGGAGCAGTTGACCGAAATGGGGCGTGGAAAGCACTTCATTGGAGACTTCCTACCGCCAGACGAGCTGGATAAGTTTATGGAGACATTCAAGGCCTTGAAGGTGAGATTGTAGTTGAAGTTCATTCAAAAACATTTAATACTGCTTGTGCAATATGCCATTGGTTGGCCTGTGTTTTTGGCCCCCATGTTGTCCATTTGAGCATATGTAGCTCAATATTGTAACTTCCTAATTCATTCAAAGAGCATGAACGAGACAGACTTCTCAAGTGCACAATACAACCGTTGGTCTTTAGACACTGGAGAACTGCTGTCAGGGTGTCTCAGTACAGGCAAGTCCTGTCCTTGTGCTTAAAGGGCGAAGAGATAGGAATCGGGCAAGTAGGACTGTCACTGGATGGACTCCCCACCAATGTATCTCTTTGCGAAATGGAAAAGCGTCCCTCACGGGTTTGTCGGAGGATCATGCTGAAAAGCAAAGCTTTATTTGTTCCCCATGTTTGTATTGGGGGATAGAGCTAAAATCCCTTGACATTGTGCCTGTACTGTACAAGATACTGAGACGCTAAAACATTTGATAGCATTCCCTGCGCTGGCGGAATGTCGATCAATATATTCTTACCATCGGAAGTCAAATTGATGGGGGAGGATTACGGTATTGCTTGTTTAACCCAGGGGATAAGCTTTTGATAGCTGCTAAGAGGTTTGTTAATTTGATGTTCTAAGACTGAATGCCTTCTAATTCATATAGTTTAAACTGCTGAATCACAGATATTTTATAATTGATTCAAACTGTGCACGTTATATAGCGATTATTACTATTTAAATAATTTGGAGTCGTTTTTAGTATTTAAATGGTGTTTCTTTGATAAATGTAGGTCATAGATTTTGGATTTTAAAAATTCATATGATTAGGGTACTAGGAATAGGAGCATGAATGTAGTGATTTCGTTGATTAGGACATTTTTAAATTATTCAGATTGCATAATTTGCACTAGGATGTAATTGTGATGTAGGCAGTGAATTAATTTTATATAGATGGTTTGGGCAGTAAAAATATGAAATATGAATATGGAGATATGGAATACAAATGTATTAACTGTATTGATTAGGTAACTGATATTTAAATGCGTATTAACCCAGCATAATGAAATGGGCTGTCTGTAAAATAATTGACGTGAAACATTTATTTGACGTGCAATATCTGTTTTTAAAATATTGTTTTTTATTTTTACGGTTGTGAAAAGTTTTCTTTGTGTGGAAACTATCACAAAAAATAAATGGAAAAGGGTAGGATTGAGTTCTGTATTTCAGTATTACCTGAGGCGAAAGTTCTTGAGACAATGAAGGACCTACAGTGGTTCCAGGAAGATGGTTTGATCCTATACCCCCAAGTAGAGATCAAAATCTGGTTGGCTGATAGCCACCAGATGCATGATAACCTAAATTGTCTCTAGACTAAGAAGACTTTTAAAGTTTTCTGCTCTGTAATAATTAATCGCCAGTATGGGGCCCATGGGAACAGCTTGACATGAGGCTGTATCTAGTTTCACTTGGATCATACAAAGAGCTCTAGTACATGTCTGGCTCATCACTTCTTCCTGAAAGCTGCTTCTTTCTCTTGCTGATCCTTGATCTGCTGCTTTTCTGTTGGGGAGAATTCTCAGATATGCTAATAAAGCTCTTTTTGCTGGACTTTAGGACTTTTAATTTCTAACCTGGAGAGATTGAGACCTTTTTCCCCACTCTTCTTTGTTTCTGTGGTTTGGTCTTGTGTTACTTTTTACTTTGGAGTCTGACTTATGCGCTTTATAAATAAACAAACTAAACAAACTCCATAGCCATCATCTTTACATTGTGACACAAAGCACCTTCAGTGCAGTGGCACAGGGAAGTATGTTAGATTTCCCAAAGGTTTAAATACCTTCTCTTGGTGAAACTGTTTCCAAGAGCAGTGAAGTGAGATTGACTTTACCTGCATTTTGTAACTTTCTAGACCCAGCACACACTATTGTACCATAGGGTGCTAGAGGGGTTGCTTAGTATCCCCTTTGTCTAGTTTCTCATGTAACATTTTTGTTACCCTTTCTACAATTAATGGCTGGTGGCACTGGTTTACTTTTTACTATCATTTCTGTGATTTTTCCGCGGGCTGCACTCGCAGCTGCAGTAAGGCACCCATGGGTGCCCATTTTGTCAAAATGGCCCTGGTCTTGTTTTTTTGCCATTTCCTGTTGGAAAGGTCCTTCTTGAGATTTACTCTATGCGCTCCCTTTGTTCATTTTGTCTTTAGCGGTATTCATGAGTGAAGCCCGCCTCTGGCTCCAGCATGTCTGGCAGGGGCAGGAAGTGAGGAAGCTGCCCGACACTCCCTGTGCTTGGTCTCCTTGGTTACAGGATTGCACCCAAGGGTGATTGGTTGGAGGGCTGTCCTTACAGGACAGTCACCGTGCTGTGTGATTGACAGCTAGGCTGGAATGAATGGGAGAAACCTGCATAAAAGGCGAGCCTTTTTGGCTTGGAAGGTAGTCGACTACTGAACGAAGGAATCCAAAGAAGAACTTGGAAGAGACGCCTGCTGCAACTCCTGGACTATTGGTTTGCCCGGTGAAACCATGATGCCGTGCTGAAGCTCAGAATTCCCCTTGACTAGAGAACCCCTGCAAGGATGACTTCTCCCCCAGGTTGGTGGGACCAATCAACTCCAAAGTGAACTCGTTTGGACATCCTCTCGGAGCTGGCTGTACTTCCGCTGTTGCTGCTGGACCCGAAGTGCCAGGGAGAGGAACCCCAGATCGAGTGCATCGTTTTCAAGTCAGACCAGAGCTCCAGGAAGATCCTTCGTGCTCCCAGGAAGCAGGACTGACCAAGTCTGAGCCACGTCACCAGAGTGCTGGGCCCCAGATGTGATGAAAGTCTAGAGTGGTATCCTAGAGTCTGCAGTGGTGCGATTTGCTGCGACGAGAGGAGCTGAAACCGCAAAGTACCGCTGAATTGAGGTTCCCCCATTGCTGCCGGCAACCTTCCCTTTGTGTTGCAGGAGTCCCCAGAAGTCCTTCCTCTTGTCCTCACAACAGAGGCGCAGGAACAACAGGATCTGCAGAGCCACACAGGAACAGAGCCAGCTGGAACCATTTCTTCTAACCAGAGGTACTGTAAACCTAAGAGGACTTGCCTCTTATTGTGTAGCCTTACTTGTTCTCAGTTGAGACTTGTCTTGGTTGCCACTGCAGAGTTGCTTGGAGCTTTGCCCCTCATGAGCCTCCCAGCTTGTGGCCCTTCAAGTGAATCTTATTTCTACAAACGTTTCTAAAAACATTGTGCAAGACTTTTCACTCGCCTGCAAGAAGACCTTCAGATCCCCTAGATTGTGCTCGACTAACATTGACTGTCCTGGCTCCCTGAGAGACTCTTCATACCTCTGACTTTGTGCTTTTGCCTTTCCTCCAGGAAAGGGTTAATTTACTTTGCGTTGGAGGGTTTAAAAAGTATTTACCAGTTTATGAATTTTCTTAACCTTTGTTTTATTCCCCTATCTAATCCTTTACTCCTAACTCAATATTGCTCTAAATGTAGCAGTGATATATCAATTTCCACATTGTCCTAGCTATTTAAGTCACCTGAGGGTGTAGGAAGTGTCTGTGTGGTATCTAAAGGGGTTCCACACTAGCTACCCTCCCTTGCACCTACAAGGGTGTGACCTTCTTCATACCAAACACAGGGACAGAAATAAAGGAGTATTAAATGCGCCTTCTGCCATTATCAAAATACATATTTTAATTGTTATTCTGTACAAAAAACAATTCATAGTAAAAAAAACAGTAAAAAACATTCACTTTTCTGTATACATATAAAGTAGATTAGAACACATTTTCCTTAGAACCACCTTAATCTCTGCTCTTTTTAGAGCAAGGGTTTGTGAAGTTCGTATTGGATGGTGAGGGCAGATGTTAAATTCTAAGCCTCTAGTCTACTTAAAGTAAGGATAAAATATTGCCCTTTCATGTGTCAACACATTAGTGTTTTTAGGTCCACAAACATGCCACGTGTTCAGATGATTTCTAATCACGTGGGATTGTGGGCCCGTCTTCAGGACGTTTTCTTTTCTTGTGCATACATTCATGTCACAATCCACTGTTGGTTCCTATCCGTCTTATTTTTATGCGGAAAACAACTGTAAAAAAACAAAAATAATCTTTGGTTACTAAAACAAACAAGAGGGGTTGGAGGGGGCATGGTGAATTTGTCACTAAATTTATATTTCTTTTCTCAGGTGTGGGGGGCCCTTTCGAGGCTCATCTGGGGGTGAGATTACACACTTCGGTCTTCAAGCTTTTGTGTTCGTACTATATTGATTTTGCATTGATGCATCATGTTCATATTATATTTATATTTTCTTTGTCAATAAATATTTCTATCTTTTACCTTATTTTGAGGGGCGAGGGAGTAAATGCGCACGCCATTTGTTGTCTTATCAATTTGGTCGCGTTGCTCTCGTGCAAATTCCTTTTCACTTGCTTGACAATTGTATCTGAAAGTGGATTGTGAATGTTACTAAGGGCTAATATCGTTTGGTTTTAAGTTTCCTCAAGAAGCAAATTTGACTTACTTAGTTTTCTGCTTCAGTAACTTCCAGCGTGGTCTCCACGTCTGAATCCTGCAAACAAGAGGTTCGCAGGATCACGTGGCGAGTATCTTTTCATTTCCGACGTGACAACATCATTGCGGCACGTGTTGTGCCGATTAGACATCTTAATTAAAGGCCCACAGGAAGATCCTGTGGTTCCATTTCATACTGCATTACAGAGGAAAATATCAGCCAACTGGGAAACTCCTGAGGTTATCCCGGCAGTTACCCTATATTTGGCAGATAGTTTATCTGCTTCTGACCCTGAATATTTGTCCAAACATCCAACTCCAGAGAGTCTGGTTGTTCAGGCAGCAACTTCATCGAACAGTAGATCTGCCTACCCTACTGTTCCACAAGACAGGGGTGATTAGAGATTTGACGCTATGTCAAAAAAGGTCTTTTCTGCGTGGAGCATGGCACTTAAATCCATTAATGCTACTTGTACGCTCGCTAGATTCAGCCACAGACTTTGGGAGGATGCTTCATCAGCGGCGGACTGCCTCCCTGAAGGTGAAGAAAGGAAAGCTTTTCTGAATATCAATAAATATGGTAAAGAAGTTATGTGCGAATCCCTTCAAACTGGCATTGATTATGCTGATGGTATCAGCAGGGCCATGGCGGCAAGTACTACAATCCGCAGATTTACGTGGTTGTGAAGGTCTGGTTTTGCTGCAGATGTACAGGCCAGACTTTTGAATATGTCCTTTGACGGCTCTTCTTTATTTGGTGAGAAGGCTGATGACAGCCTAGAGAAGTTACAAACATCCAAGGTAGCAGCAAAATCCCTTGGCGCTGCAATCCGTCAAACTCCCTATCGCCCCTCAGGAACCTCTTAGAGAGGTAGGTCCTTTCATTTTTATTCCGCATTCGGAAAAGGCAGAGGACAGCCGGCTCAAAGAGGCCAAAAGAAATTCACCCGAGGTGGACGGGTTAAAAGTACAAAAGCTGCAGAAGCAGCAGGTGCCTCTTTACCCTCGGCATCTGCATCAGCCACCTCTAAACCACTCTGAGGACTCGCCTCACAAGACACCAGTAGGGGGCAGGTTAACTCAACATTTGACGGAATGGCAGGCTATTACATCAGATGGTTGGGCATTGGAAAAAGTTGTCCAAGGTTACTGCGTGGCTTTTCTACGCACTCCTCAGTCATCCACCGGTGAACAACTCTTTGAAGTTTCCAGATCCGCTCCTTTTGCAGGAGATTCTAGACCTGCAGGAGAAAGGTGCCATAGAACCGGTACCTGTAGCGCAGAGGAACAAGGGTGGGTATTCCCCTCAAGAAAGACAAGTTCAAGATGGTAACTCTCTCTCAGATCCTTCAGGCCCTCCAGCTTCAGGACTGGCTGCTATCTCTAGACCTTCAGGATGCTTATTTCCACGTGCCAATCCATCTGAAACACAAATACCTGAGGTTCGCAATTGGCAACTCACTATCAATTTCGAGTTCTGCCATTTGGGCTGACCTCCGCCCGAGGGTCTTCACCAAGCTAATGTCGGTAGTGGCTGCAAGTCTGAGGGAAGGGATCCATGTCTACCCCTACCTAGACGATTGGTTGATCAGAGCAGTATCTTCGGAACAAGCTCGGATCCAACTAGATTATGTCTGCCACTTCCTTCACAAACGTACGCGTTCCCTCCAGTCCCTGTCATTCCTCAGATGATCAGGAGGTTGAGAAGATTCCGATGGACTATGATCCTAATTGCCCCAGACTGGGCCAGGAGAACGTGGACCCGGACCTTCTGGAAATGTCCATCTGCCCTCCGATTCGCCCTCCACACAGGGAGGATCTTCTCTCACAGAAGGGAGGTCAGGTTCTCAATCCAGACATCAGAACCCTCAACCTTCACGCTTGGTTTCTGAAAGGTTGAGATACAAGGATTGGGACCTCCCAGTTGACGTCATGGAGGTGTTGCTTTCAGCCAGAAGGCCAGCAACGAAGACTTTATAGCGTTGCCATTGGAACAAATTTTGCAGCTGGTGTAGAGAAGAATATTGAACCCTTTTCATGTGGTACACCAATGGTGTTATCCTTTCTACTCTATTTGGCGAATTCAGGTCTTCAAGTTGGTACGATAAAGGGCTACCTCGCAGCGCTATCGATCTTCAAGCGCACTGCAGAGGAGCCATCATATTTCAAATGACCCTTAGTAATACAATTTCTGAAGGGGTTAACTAATGTCTATCCCCCGAGACCGTTCCAAGTTCCCTTATGGGACTTGAATTTAGTCTTAAATTTTGTGATGGGTACTCCTTTTGAACCACTCCACTCTTGTTCGCTAAGATTTCTCACCCTTAAAACTGTCTTATTAGTGGCTTTGACATCTGCCAGGAGGGTGAGCGAATTACAAGCCCTATCTTGTAAACCCCCTCATACAATTTTTCACAAAGACAAAGTTGTCCTGCAAGTGAAGCCTAATTTCATCCCAAAGGTGGTTTCTGAATTCCATACCACTCGGAAGATAACCTTACCCTCATTCTATCCTCCTCCCCATCCAGGGAAAGGGGAAGAGAGGCTATATAAGCTGGATCCAAGGCGAGCCTTGAGTTTTTATATCAGCAGACTTGCTAGGATTAGGCAAGCAGACCAACTGTTCTTAGGTTACACAGGGCACAGATTAGGATTGCCAATCACAAAACAGACCATTTCCAGATGGATTATTTTAGCCGTTCTAGAATGTTATAACCTGGCAGGGAAAGAGCCCCCTCAAAATCTTAGGGCTCATTCAACCAGGGGTATCGCAGCCTCTTTGGCCCTCCAAAGAGGGGTACTGATTCAAGACATATGTGCGGCTGCCACATGGTCGTCTGCACATAACTTTACAAAATGCTATAATCTGGATTCCTCCTCTAGCCAAGAGACTAGATTTGGCAAAGCTGTGTTACACTCTGTTCACTCTTAAAGGGGAATATGACAATTTTACTCCCACCTCCGTTTACACACCACTGCTATGGGAGTCTATCAAGATGAGGAATACGTCGGAGGACACAATCCCTTCGAAGAACAAGTTACTTCTTACCTGGTAATGTTCTTTCGATGGGATGTTCCTCCAACGTATTCCTTATCGCCCCTCCCATCTATCCTCTCAGTAAAACTTCCCTTGTGATTGCAGTTTACGCTCCTTCAAGGTCAATAACCAATTCATGCACAGCTACTCTTAAGCTTCAAAACGGAACTGAGCAACGGACGCTGCGTGAGTATTTATACATGATGACGTCGGTGCCGATACGGAGGCTGTCGAGGGACGTCGACGCGCAGCGCCCTCTACTGAAAAAAATTTCCGAGGCCAGCAAGGTGGAAGTAAATCTATCAAGATGAGGAATACGTCGGAGGAACATCCCATCGAAAGAACGTTACAAGGTAAGAAGTAACTTGTTGTTTTGGTTTTTTACGGTTTTCCACATATAAATAAGACAGATATGAACCAACAGTTGATTGTGGCATGAATGAATGCACACGAAAAGAAAACGTCCTGAAGACGGGCCCACAATCCCACGTGATTAGAAATCATCTGAACACGTGGCATGTTCTAGTGGACCTAGAAACACTGTGTTGACACATGAAAGTACAATATTTTATCCTTACTTTCTAGTAGACTAGAGGCTTAGAATTTAACATCTGCCCTCACCATCCAATACGAACCTCACGAACCCTTGCTCTAAAAAGATTTGAGATTAAGGTGGTTCTAAGGAAAATGTGGTGTTCTAATCTACTTTACATGGACACAGAATAGTGAATGTTTTTTACTATGAATTGTTTTTGTACAGAGTAACAATTAAAATATGTATTTTGATCATTGCAGAAGGCGCATTTAATACTCCTTTATTCCTGCCCCTGTGTATGGTATGAAGAAGGTCACACCCTTGTAGGTGCAAGAGAGGGTAGCTAGTGTGGAACCCCTTTAGATACCAGTAATCGTTGGTCCTCACCCACTGAGCCCCCCAAAAAGAGGACTAAAAAGCTTGTGTATATCACTTACCTTTTTTAGAAGTCTGTGTGCCATCCCTAACAGGCATCATCTGATTTAGTGTGTTTTGAAGTATACTTTAAATGTTGCATGTTTTGCTCCCTTCTGAAGAAGGCTTATATAACAGACACTTAAATTAATAATTGTTTAATCAATAAACCTTGAATGGGTAAGCCCTACAGCTTACATGACCCCTCTTGAGATGGGTGCTCAGCCACACTACCAACCTGTGTAGTACAGACCTATACCAAAAGCTGGGTTCCTTATTGCCAGGAGGACAAGGTTGTTGTAGTCTCCCAAAGGGTACTGCACACAATCTTGCTTAACAGTTTCAACACAAGTGCAACACAAGTGCAAGCACATGTCTCCCTTGCTACAATGAATGCATTCCCCCAATGCAGTAAGGGTAGCATCTGTGCCTTCCACCAAGACTATTAAAATGTTTAAGCTTTCCCACATGTATTCTCCAAATGGTATCCTATACAGACAAGCTCTAGACCAGATGGTCAATATGGAAATGCTATGTTTTGAAATCTCTCCACCTTGACTGCTGTCTAGTCTGCATCTCATCAGAGTTTCAAACAAGTATGTTCTTTACACTAGGCATAGTAAAGATTGACTGAATGTAACGACCAGAACCCATCTTTATGCAAA
Source organism: Ambystoma mexicanum (assembly GCF_040938575.1). Taxonomy (NCBI): domain Eukaryota; kingdom Metazoa; phylum Chordata; class Amphibia; order Caudata; family Ambystomatidae; genus Ambystoma; species Ambystoma mexicanum. The sequence goes on from NC_090921.1 coordinate 373,938,087, forward strand.
CCAGAAATGCATTGGCTTTGCGAGAAAGGCAACAGTAAGCTTTTTGGCTACTTGTACTGGCTGTGTCACTTCTTTTGGGATCTTAATTTTCAAATTGGGTACTACAGGTGCCCATTGTGCCATCTGTGTGGAATGCACATGTTTGTTGTCTGCAGGTGTCCCTTTCTGGGTGACGGATCTGGTGTCAGTAGATTGGGTAAGCAGTTCAGTGGATGCCAAAGTGCTTTAGAAGTGCCAGTTTTGGTGGTGGATCACAAGCGCACTGCAAAATACCTGTTGCGGCAGTGCAGCAAAATTGCGTTCTAAAATACCCCTATCCGTAGCCGTAGTACATTATGAACAATCCTAGTGGCAGCAGGTCTGTATTGCAGGATATCCCGAGCCGACATTTTGTTGGCAGGAGTGTGTTGGCCAGTATACATGTGACAGTAGGAGTGTATTGCATGATACCCTTAGTGGTAGCAGACGTGTCTTTCTATGGTTACGAACAGCAAAGGGTGCTGGAGGCCATGTGCCTAGTGGTAGCACATGGTTATTTCATCTCACCTCGGTAGGCAGCGATAAAGCATTTGTGCTATTAACTTCTGAGCACTTTGAGACCTTTCTGCAATGCCGGAAAAAGATCTGGATCAGACAGCTGCAATAAAATGAGTAAACACCAGGGTGAAATTTGGGCGGTTCTCGGAACCTTGGTTGAGGATTGCCATCAATTTGTAATTTTACAGCCACATTCAGAGCCTAGTGCCTGCTTTCTGAGCTCCCTCTTACCCCCATTACATTTTAGGATTCCACTTTTGTCAATATAGGCCGGGCCTTGCTTATACCATGGACTGTCTATTCTCCAAATAATCATTGCAGGATTCCATTGGTGCGACGGGGCAGCAGGATTAATTGTGGTGGTCTCTCAACCAGGGACATTGACGTAGATTTTTGTCTATTTTCAGGAAGGTAAAGAACCTGACTATTCAGAGTACAAGGAGTTTAAACTGACGGTGGAGAATATTGGTTACCAGATGCTGATGAAGATGGGTTGGAAGGAAGGCGACGGACTGGGATCGGATGGTCAGGGAATTGTGAATCCAGTCAATAAGTAAGGAAATCACTAACATTCTCAATAACATTCTGAAGCTGTTGTAAAGTTTTGTTGCCACTTCGTGAGATTTGTACTTTGTACGATGACAGATTCCATCATAAGTGTTTTTTCAGATGAATTATTTTTGTTTTAAGTCCATTTATTTATTGACATTTTCAAGTTAATGCAATCAACAATATACGATCATGCATGTAAATAAAGTGATATCAAATACATAACAACAATTATAAACCATTATATATAGAGGAGGGGAGAGGAAGGAAACGGGAATAAAAGGGAAGAAGAGAGGAAATGAACTAGAAAGATGAGAAAAAAGGAGGTAAACCTTTAAGCATAAAACGCATCACAAATGTCAGAGTATTTATCTTTTTTTTCTTGACCTGGTAAGTTGCTCTCTCTACGTGAAAGAGTCGACAAATCATTCAGCCATTCTTCCACAGAGGGCCTGAGGTCACTCTACCAGCATTTTAAAATCTGCTTCTTGGCCAGGGTTAGAGCTCTGTAGGTCCTTAAAGCGTAAACCAAAAGAAATATGCAGCCCAATCAGAAACAACGCCAACACACAGTGAAGGATTACGGGGGAAGCACAAGACCCAATACAAAGTCTACACGCTGTCCCAAAAAGACTTGATATTGGAACACGACCAGAACCTATGTAGGAAAGTCCCTGTATCAGATTTACAATTCTAACAGGTGTCTTCCTGCACTGGTTTACACCTTCTCCAGCATGGGGTCTGGCATGGATTCACATGCTCATGAATATTCCCCGTCGTCAGGCTGGGAATCCTCGGTAAAGAAAAAACCAGTATCAGTTTCGTTTCTGATCTGTCTTTCGTAGCAATAACCAATCACTGGTCTCTGCGTCATACTGACCACAGCCAATGACTGCCCTCTACCTAAGCACCGCCTCTGGCAGCCATCTTCAGATTTTTACCGCTCGTTCATGTGTTGGGATCCTCGTGCTATTGCTCTCGAGCGTTAGTGCTATTTTTTTTCACGTTTTTTCTCAAAAACTTCGTTTTTTCGGTCAAAAAGAGCCTCAAGCTCCACCGACTCTCTATCCGATCAACGGGGACCCGTGTCGGATTAGTCTGCGCCCCTCAAGGGTGAAGATTTGTCGAGCTACGCTTTTGGAGGACTCCAGAAGTTTCTCAGGCCCGGTTATGGCCCAGGAGAAGGGAAGCTCGACGCCCGGAAAGCTGTTCAGGGTCTGCCCTGGATGCCAGCTGCAGAACGTCTTCAAGGAGGACGAACACTCCTTTTGTCTCTACTGCCTACATGAGGACAAGACGCACGTGGGGAAGGACTGTGCGTTTTGCGGCAACATGTCGGAGCGGACCATGAAGGACCGCCATCAACGTCTCGCCAACTGGCTAGAAGGGAAGAGCCCGTCCGGCGAGAAGAAGAAGAAGAAATCTGAGCGGTCTTCTAAGACCTTTGAGGACGCCCCGGCGACGGGGGTCCAACATAAGGCCAAGCACCGCGAGTCCGCTGGCACCGGGAGCGCCGAACGGTCGGGCTCTACGGCCGCCAGGCAGGGCGCACCCTCCCCGGCACCATCAACCACGAGCCAACGCTCTGGGTCGGGTAAGAGGAAGGCCGAGCACCCGGCGAAGCTCCTGGAGAGGCCCCGGTCGAGCTCGAAGGCCCCATCGGAGGGGGAGCGAGGCGGTGTCCCCCCCTCAAGGATAAGGCGGTGAGCGCACCTAAGGTGGTGAAGGCCTTAATCCATCCGGCCAAGCCCTCTATCGAAACTGTCGCGGCGGCCCTGGCTCAGCCTGTGCAGGCTACACCAGTGGTGGCGACCTCGGGGCTCAGAGTCTCCCTGCCACCTCGGAGGGAGTCATCTTTTGTGCCCATCGATAGGACCCCCGTGAAATCCCCCGTGGGGAAGAAAAAGGGGGGGGCAGGGCGTCGTCGTAGATTTGGCCTCAACCTCGGAGGAGGAGCAGGTCGAAGTCTTAAGCCACGGCCTCGGCGTGGAAGAAGACCGACCCGTCGGGATGGATCCCGACGCAGGTGACGACGACATCGTCGAGGGTACCGACGGGGACCCTGATCGCCCGTCGGATTCCCCTCTGCCAGCGCCGCGAGACAACTCGGCGGCCATTTTGTTGGCTATACAGTCCTTATGCTCAGAGATAAGGACGAGACTACCGTTGCCGACGGAACCTCTCCCGTCGGGGGACCCAGAACCGGGACCTTCTGGTGTTCCCCCTACCAAGAAAAGAAGGATCCAACCTCCGCCTCCTTTTCAGCCGTCGCGCCCCTTCCAGCCCTCCTCACCGTCCACCCGAGGGGATGATACGGGGACTGACACGGCAGCGACGGGTACGGACGACGAGGTATACGACGAGGATGTACCGTCGTCGCCTCCCACCAGGACTTCTCCGCCCGACGAGATTGGATCGTTCCACTCCATGATCTCCAGGGCATCCAAGCTTTTTCAACTCTGCCCTGAGGAGAAGAAGGAAGGTTTCCTTTATCAGCGGCGCGAGGCCAAGAGGAAGACGGTCCTCTCAGTGCCTCTATTGGACGACATTTGGGATGAGGGCCTCGCCCTCCTCAAGAACCCTTCCACGACGCCAGCTAGAAGAGACCGGTACGAGAAGAAGTACCGGGTCCCGGACACGGCCCCTCTGTGCCTCCGGGCGCAGCCTACCTCGGACTCCGTCGTCTCCGCGGCAGCCAGGAAGAAAGCGGGGGGGGTGCGGCCTCCACATCGACTTCCCCACCGGACGGTGAGGGAAAGAAATTGGACGCTATGGGACGCAGAGTCATCTCGTCGGCAGCGACGACGATTAAAGCGGCCAACGCCTTGGCTATCGTGGCCCGCTACGACAGGGAGCTCTGGTACAAACTGGCTCCCCTGCTGGACTTCCTGCCGGACGACAAGAGGACAGAGGCCCTGGAGATCCTGCAGGAAGGTGAGGTGGCTTCGGACCACGCCATTACCGTTGCGACGGACATCGCCGACGCTGGGTTCCGCCAGTTGGGCAACGGCGTTTGCCTTAGGCGGCGTGGATGGCTCAAGGCTACGGACTTCCGTCAAGACGTTCAGACCAGAGTCCTGGACATGCCCTTCGATGGGAACAACCTGTTTGGCAAAACAGTGGACGATTCCCTTCAGGCCATTAAAGCGGACACTGAGACGGCCCGGGCCCTGGGAGTTCTGCAACAACGATGGACGCCCTTTCGGAGCAGCGGAGGCAAGGGCGCCTCCAAAGGTTCCGGCGGCGGTTTCTCCACCTACCGTCAAGCGGCCCGCTCGTCGTCTCAGGAGGCCTACAGAGGACGAGGCAAGTCTGGCGGACCCCGCCGTCGTCGCCAAGGAGGTCAAGGCGCCAAAGCCTCGTCCAAGCAGGATTGAACCGGCCGTGGGGTCGGGCCCCCACCGAAGCACCCCGGTGGGAGGCCGGCTGGCGAGCTTCGTCAGCGTGTGGGAGTCCATCTCCACCGACCGTTGGGTGCTGGACGCCTTGGCCCGGGGCCACGCGCTCGAGTTTCAAAGGTGTCCGCGCGTCCCCCCCGTGGCCAGGAAAGAACTTCACGTCCCTCAACTTCTCCTGGAGGTAAAGGCGATGCTCAGGAAGGGCGCCATCGAACTTGTCCCAAAGAGGCTTCGGGGCTCCGGAGTGTACTCGAGATACTTCCTCGTGAAGAAGAAGACGGGGGGATGGCGCCCCATCCTGGACCTGCGACGTCTGAACAAGTTCATCAAGGCGCAAAAGTTCCGGATGGTCACCCTCCAGCACGTCCTGGGTCAGCTGGAGGAAGGAGACTTCCTGTCGTCGTTGGATTTGGAGGATGCCTACTTCCATATTCCCATCCTAAAGGGGCACCGAAAATTCCTCAGGTTTGTGGTCCAAGGGCGTCATTACCAGTTCAAAGCCCTCCCCTTCGGTCTACGGTCGGCACCCAGGGTGTTCACCAAGTGCCTCGCACCGGTGGCGGCGCAGCTGCGCCGCGAGGGGATCCACGTCTACCCCTACCTGGACGACTGGCTCATCCGAGCCAAGACGAGGGAGCTCGCCGTGGTTCACACGGCAAGGACCGTCCAACTTCTCACGGACCTGGGATTCTCCGTGAACTACGCCAAATCCCACCTGGTACCCGCGCAAGACGCTCTGTTTCTGGGAGCGAGGCTCAACAGTGTCCCTTCTGGCCTCCCCGTCGGAGGAGAGGACCAGGACCATCCTGGGCAAGGTGCAGCGGATGTTGGTGGCCGACGCGGCCAAGGTGAGGTCCATCAAGTCCCTCCTCGGAATGATGTCTTCCTGCATCTACCTCATTCCCATGTGCACGCTCCGGATGCGCCCGTTGCAGGAGTTCCTGGACGCGCGCTGGATCCAAACGACGGGCAGCTTCGAGGAAAGGATCACACCCGACGAGAGTTTCCGACGAGCGATCCGGTGGTGGGGCACCCGCGCGCATCTGACGGCGGGCATGGACTTCCAGACCCCAGCCCACCAGGAGACAGTGACCACGGATGCCTCCCTGGAAGGGTGGGGAGCGCACACCGAAAATCTGCACGCAAGGGGCCTTTGGCTCCCGACGGAGAAATCCTTACATATCAACGTCCTGGAGCTCCGTGCAGTGTTTTGGGCCCTCAGGTCCTTCCTTCCGTCCCTCAAGGGCAAGGTGGTGAGGATCTTCACCGACAACACCACCACCATGTTTTACATCAGAAAACAGGGCAGAACCAGGTCCCCAGCACTGTCCAAGGAGGCGCAGGACCTGTGGCATTGGGCAGTCGCCCAAGGGATGTTTCTGGTGCCGTTTCATCTGGCAGGGATAAAAAACACCATCGCCGACTCACTCAGCAGGGAGCTGCGCTCGTGCCACGAGTGGGAACTACGGCAGGATCTAGTGGATCGCCTCTTCCGACGGTGGGGCACACCCCAGATCGACCTGTTCGCGACGGCGACGAACTACAAGTGCCGGAGGTTCGCCAGCAGGTTTCCCCAGGCGAGGAGCATGGGCGATGCTTTCTCGTTCCCCTGGGAGGGCCTGTTCCTCTATGCCTTCCCTCCTTTGCCACTGCTAAACCGGCTCGTCAACCAGCTCAAGAGGTCACGGTGCAGGATGATCCTCGTCGCACCTGCGTGGCCGAGGCAGATATGGTTCCCGGACCTTCTGGACTTGTCAGCGTCCCCGCCAATCAAGCTGCCGGTGGACGCGGATCTGCTCTCCAGGGAAGGAGGCGCCATCCTCCACCACGACCCGAAATCGCTGAACTTGCAGGCCTGGCTCCTGCAGCGCTAGAGTTTGGAGGATACGACATACCGGCCGACTGCAGAGAGGTTCTTGCAAAGGCCAGGGCGTCCTCGACTCTTAAATGCTACGGACACAAATGGAAGAGGTTCTCTGTCTGGTGCCACGCACAGAAGATTAACCCTCTACGGATTACGGCTCCCCAAGTTCTGCCGTACCTGCTGACGCTGGCCAAAGCTGGACTGGCACACGCGTCCATCAAGATTCATCTTGCTGCGATCTCCCAATACACCAGAACCACGGGACGGACGTCCTTGTGGTCTCATCGTCTGGTGAAAGAGTTCATGAAGGGACGGTTCAGATCGTTCCCGCCGGTGAAGGCTCCGGCCCCGGCGTGGGAGCTCAACGTGGTGCTGACCAAGCTCATGGGACCTCCGTTCGAGCCTCTGCACTCGGCCCCGTTGAAGTTTCTGTCGTGGAAGACAGCCTTTTTCTTGTGGCCATCACCTCCGCACGACGGGTGGGAGAGATCCAGGCCCTTTCCTGCAAGGCCCCATACTTGACTTTTCACGACACGAGGGTAGTGCTCAGGACGCACCCCTCCTTCATGCCCAAGGTACCGTCGGACTTCCATCTCAACGAACCCTTGGTGTTGCCTGTATTCTTCCCGTCGCCTTCGTCGCCGGCTGAGAGGACTTTGCACTCGCTGGATGTGGCTAGAGCGCTGAAGTTCTACGTGGACCGCACAAAGTGTTTTCGGAAGACGTCACAACTCTTTGTGAACTTTGGACCTGTCAATCAGGGGAAGGCTCTCTCGAAGGCTTCCATTTCCAGATGGCTCTCCGGCTGTATCATGTACTGTCATCGGTTGGCAAACCGACCGCTGCCCGGCCGTCCGAGAGCCCATTCCACCAGAGCGATCGCAGCTACCACGGCGTTCCTTTCTGGTGTGCCCCTGCTGGACATATGCAGGGCTGCTACGTGGAGGTCGACGCACACCTTCACGAAGTTCTACTGCGTCGATCGGGATTCCAGGGAGGAGTCCAGGGTCGGCCAAGCAGTGCTGCGCAACCTGTTCGCCTGAGGTGAGCCTGGTGAGGAGGTAAGATGCTTAATGTTGAGTTTGATGCAATGCTTAATGTTGAGCCTTTCCCACCTCCCGTGGTTGTGCATGTGTGTACTGCTATGTATTCTTTATTCATGAGCATGTGAATCCATGCCAGACCCCATGCTGGAGAAGGAACAAGTTACTTACCTGTAACTGTTGTTCTCCAGCATGGGTCTGGCATGGATTCACATGCGAACCCTCCCGCCTACCCCTCTGCGGCTCTTCACTTGGTCATACTGCCACTTCACGTGCTTCCAAATCTGAAGATGGCTGCCAGAGGCGGTGCTTAGGTAGAGGGCAGTCATTGGCTGTGGTCAGTATGACGCAGAGACCAGTGATTGGTTATTCTTACGAAAGACCGATCAGAAACGAAACTGATACTGGTTTTTTCTTTACCGAGGATTCCCAGCCTGACGACGGGGAATATTCATGAGCATGTGAATCCATGCCAGACCCATGCTGGAGAACAACAGTTACAGGTAAGTAACTTGTTCCTTCTCATCCTCCAAGGGGACCAATAAATACAGTTCAAAATCCGTTGCTGGGTATACCTCAGATCCAAATCTAATTTAAACTGGTACGGGCTAGAACACATACGGTCCATTCAATATCTGAAATATCCTACCCCAAGTCAAAACACCAAACGGCCCTCCTATGATCTTGTGCATTGTTTACTTCTGTAGGAGTGAGAAGTTTATACAGAAGCGAAGCTGAAAGGGATGCGTTCCTAGCCAGATTTCCAGTGAAGATATTTCTCACCACCAATCTCGCCACTCAGATGAATTTCATATCGTTGGCTGACGCTGCTGATCATCCTTTGTACAGACATTGCTTTTCTTATTGTTCAGACAGATATATGAATGGGTAATTTTCTATGCATGGAAGAAGCTCAACTCTAGTTTGTACCAGCGTTTCTATGCAAGCTTTGTTAGCAGGTCCTTTAATGCATCCTTTTTTCCAGTGTGAATTTGACACCTGTTCAAGTGCAATATTTTTTTGGTCATTTAACCTTTTATTTTATAGTTATATTTACAAAGGGAAGCATACCCGCTCATTGGTTGTGCGTTGTAAGGATTTTCCTAAACCTCATGACGACCACAGAAAGATCAATCCTTGCATAGATTGCAGGGATTCGCCTATGATGCTGAACTCACAGGAGCAGCCAAAGGCTTCGCTCATAGTAGGTTTGTATAAAAGTACAGTGTACTACAACATATATTATGGCATTGACATCACAAATTGGTAGACATTTTTTGTGTGGTGTGTGACAGCCATGGTATCAGGAGATGACACAGACAACAGCTTTCAAGTTTCTACAAGACTTTTTATTAAATGTGAGGATGGAGTAACACCTAACTTGCCCTTTATCTATAATTTGTTTTTCCTCAACTGATGCAACAGACGAACGTCAATGTCTGTAATCCAAATCAAGTCCGTCTGTGTTAAATCTATACTTGCCCTCACATCAATATCTAAACTTGGAGCAGGGATATTCTCAACCAACTAAACCGTGTTCAACCTTTAGTTCTGAACTTCCATTTCTTTTCACAAAAGTTCAGCATAGTTCTGCCAATGTTTCAACACGTTTTGGGTTTTCCTTTCCCAAGTTCAAAATAACATTATCCACAATGTTTCACCTAATCTCAGGGTTCCCTTCCCCAAGTCCAATAGCTCTTCACTTGCTTTCAATTTTTTAACAATGTTCATAAACTGGTTGGCGCTCTCTGCTCTGGGTGCAGTTGTCAGACCGCATGGTCCACCCGTTACAGGTCGCGCAACCAGATGCCCTTTTCATGGGTTTTCTTCAATTCACTGTAGTTGCTTTCCTCCAATTCATTCACTCTGTGTTGCAATATGTTTCCCAAAGTTCGGAGACCTTTGACAAGGTGTCTTTACTTACACGTGTCCACTCTGTTGCTTTGTATACTTTTCCTTCTGTTCATATGACTTAAAATGTTCAGTATACTGATTGGGGACTTTCACAAACGTGCTTTCATTCACCCGTGATCCCCCTGTTACTTTGTATACCTTTCTCTTTGTTTCTATACCTTTTCAATGTTAATTTTAGCCTTAATGGGATATTTTATTTCACACCCATCATGCCCTCCCCATTTCCAAGAAGTATTAGGAAGAGGTGACCGGGAGCAATGAAGATTACCCATAGAAACAACATAGGGATACAACGAGAGGCTTACTATCGAACACCTTGGAATTGTTCCACTAATAGTTGGGCACTTTTTACCCAACTGTGCACATATGATTCCAATTGACTCTCACCTGCAATATAAAAAGGGTGGTTCTGCCAGAATCATTGAGTGAGCTGGGGATGCTGACTGGATCAGAGGAGCTGCCAAACGAGAAGCCAGGAGGATCTGGAGGAGAACTGCATGCCAAGACGCTGTCCCGGTGTCCATGAGGGGCTGCAGTGTGGCGAGGGAGGTGTCTCCAGGGAAAGAAACAGATAAAAGGGGTGTGGGAAGCACCTGAAGATAAAGGGTTAAAAGGGAAACGGGTACCAGAAATAAAGAAGGGCGAAAGATGAGTGGTCCTCCTTGGGAGCAAAGAGCCTGGCGTTTTCGAAAGTCCGATTCTACCCCATGATCGGATTGTATGTGAAAGAAACTGTATACAAGAGAAAGGTACATCCTGACGAGCTGAACTTGTGTTTGAAACAGAAAGGCATAAGCTTGGGGAAGGGTACCCTGAGAGGCCTAGCAGGAACTGTCTTTTTGTTTGAAACTGGAAAGATCGAAGCTTGGTGAAGGGAACTCCAAGAGACCCAGAGACATTGTAAACTCGATTGACCTACTGCAAGAGCCCTACATGGAAGGTTCCAAGGGCAATCCTTTTAAGTTGAATTATTTTGAACTGGCAGAACTACAGCTATTGGTAAGCCTACCTGAAACCAGCTTTTATTTGCATTTTTTTTTTTTAACTATTTTTTTCTTTAAGACTTCCGGTCACATTTTGTGAGAGTGAGAGCAAGCATAGGTTTGGACACAGACAATCTTGGTTTTGGACTTTTAAATATTGAGGGCCCTTGGAAACATCAGTTTAGGGAACAACCCCTTTAGAGTTGGGGCCAGTAAGGCATTACACCAAACCTAGAACTTTTATTAAATAAATGTGTTGAAACTGTTACTTTTGAGTCTGTCTCTTTTGATACCATGCCTGTCTCACACTTGGCTCCCTGCTTTTATACATCTGTGCTCTATTAAAGTTTTGCAGGTATACGTTCTTTGGCTTTCTTGCCTGTCCTTGTTTACAACAATAAATGAGACATGCCTGACCTGCAATGTGCGATTCCTTCATGCTCCTATTCCTCATCCCAGTACCAGAGTGGTGTTTACTAAAGGAAGTGTGCACTCCTTAGTACCTTCTTCCTCGTCCCAGTTCTTAACCAAAATAAATGGGGAATGATGGGATGGGGTTGGCAATAGCCCATGAAGGCTGAGGTGATGTAGGGTGGATAATCATGAAAGGGGATACCATGTCTCATCAATGGGTACTCTCTCCCTAATCCCCAACGACCCACCACCCAGGTGATTATCCCTCAATATACTGACCCCAGTATTGGAATCCGGGGCCCATCTGTCCTCTCCTAGCTTCCCGGCAAGTCACTTTAGCCCGGTTTCAGTCGGGGGAACCATAGGATTCTCCACAGTGGGTATCATGCAGAAGAGAACATGCAGTATGTTCCATGTGGGTGTGGTATCATTAGGCTATCAACTTCTGCACCAGTCCCTACATGTTCAGGTTTTTTTTAAATACTCGTGTAATGTTATAGGGTTTTTAGAACAGAGGAAAAATGTATCCAATGGAATTAAGTTTTTAAAAAAAAGCACAGCAGTTCTAGGTAAGCAGAGATGTAACATTTTCTAGTATAAGCTTAAGTTGGGTTGCCCCAATGTTTCATTATTGGCCAAATGTGAGAGCGAATGCCTTGTGGCTGTAGGATACAAAAAAAATCTGTCAGAGCTGTCGTCCATCAAAAAAGATACAGGCAACAATCCTGTGATAAGGATCCTTCTCAGCACTTGCCCGTGGTTTTACAGATGAGCCTATAGCTAAGGTATAATGCAGCTACTTCTATGGCAGTTATTAGTTTGGGTAGCCTGTGTTAGGACAGTTTTTCTGAAGTACAACTAATGCCTTAATAAAACCATTCAACTGAGACCGTACACGACTCTACTCTTAGTATAAGGCTATACCACCTGAGTATATGGTAGCGTAGACCGAGCAGCTAGGCTCATCTTAGGAGGGAGAGAGAGCTGTAGAATCAGTACAAAGAAATTGTATAAATTGTATTACACGTATGGTCCAAAGAAACACAAACACTATGTATTGTAAAAATAAAGGGTTTATTTAAATACAAGTAGACCAAGGTAAATCCTGGGTAAATAAGTACCATCACAGAACGTATAAACACGTTATAAAAAAAATAACACTATGCCTTAAAGTACACAGACCAAAGCATATACCTGATTTAGAACACTAACAGGATTTTTAGGTAAGTCAGACCTTATCACACATTTAGTCTAGGGCACACCTATTCATGGGGAGTAAAACCATTAGTTACTTTCAGATTACTTTCTGTAATATAAGGGTATTAGACCCTGTCAGTTATGCAGTGACGCTCAGAAAAGAAATCACATAATCAACCAACCCTGTTACCAGGATACTTTTCTGAATAGTGGAACATCGATTCAAGGAACAGTATATATGCCTATAACAATTTTTTGGATAAGTTATACTAGGTGAGTAAAACCTTTTGGTGTAATTTTCAATTAGTTGCTTTTCAGCTCAGTGGAAAGCAGATTAAGTTAAGCAAGTACTCTTTACACTAATTTAGGATTGCACCAGGCAGACAAAGGCCAGCTACACCTAAAGAACACTTTATAAGAATGGGACACAACTATTCTAGACAGGTAAAACCTAAGGATGTAATATACTATTACTGTTACTTTTCAGATCAGTGGAACACAGACTGAGGTAAGCAATAACTCCAACTTATTTTTAGGATGACACACAACTAACTCAAGTTACATAAAACCTATATACTTTTTAAAGGAGCTTCCAACAACTTAAACGTAGGTATAAACGTAAGACTGTTTTAGCATCTGTATAAAACAGACCACAGAATGTTACTTTATGAATGACTCCATGCTATTCCGGGTAGGTAAAACCTAAGGCAGACTTATTCTAAATAGGCTGTACAGCAAGTTAGGGGAAGCAAGACCCAGTTAAGGAATGCGCACACATATTCTTTGACAGGAATAGTTGAAGCCTACAGCATTAGTTTGAAAGAGGCACAACCAATTCACAGATGAGTCAAATTTCCTTTGGTGTACTTTTCAGAATGGCACCACACACATTCAAGGCGACTAAAAACTATTGTAACTGCTCACTCTGAGTTAGTTACCAACTAACTCTTTCACAAATAAGTACTTTTCAACACTTGTTATACTTTTCAAAACACAATACATTTCTTATCCAGTCCTTCCCTAGTCTATTGTAGGAGTTCTCTCAGAGGCAGGTGCCAGCTGTAGGCAGGGTGAGATGGGGTTCTGTTGCAGGCAAACTTCAGAGTTCCTGTGGAAGATTGTTGAAACAAGTAAGCAGTTCACTTTAAAGTTAGTTAGGGTCCAGGGACTTCGGAGAATACACCGTAGGAGTATTCCAGCAGTGGGCCTGGGTGAACTGGATGAGAAGACTCCCAATCACTGAAAACACTCCAACAGCTTTGCTGAAATCACACCAGCTTAAAGGAATTAAATACCCCAGCCAACACAGTAACTCAGCACAGAAGAAGAGTTGCAGCAGGAAGACTTCAGGATCTGCAGCCGAAAACCCAGTTGATGAATTCATTTGTCATGAAGACCAAAGACAGGACTTGAGAATTTGCAGCAGCAATCAACGGAGAAGGCGCCAGGCAAAAGTATCCTCGCGGCTGGATGCAGCTCTGTGGTTTTGGCCCACTTTTCAGGAGCCAGAAGTAGACTGAATATCGCCAGTCGGATTCTCGTTGTTTGCAAGGCCCAGCACTCTGATGAGGGGCCCTTTCAGGATTCAACTTGGGTCTCTGAGGTTCCAGCATAACGCCACCTAAGTTTCAGCTCAATTCGGAAGATCATGCAATGCACAATGACTCAAGGTCCCAGGGTATTGGGGTATTACAGCCCCGCAAGGACTCTGCATGGGATGGCTCAAAATGCAGGTCTTCTTGAGTCTAGTCGATCTCACCAGGCTCTTGGTCAAGGTCCTCCTTTTCAGGATGCCCAGGTCAATTGGAAGGAGGGCTAGCAGCAGGCTTCGGTCCCACAGCAGGCTCTATGGTTGCTGGAAATCACTACGTCCATCGTTTCTTCATCTTCCTTTTCGGTTTCAGGTCAAGTGTTTGACTTGTTGGCAGCTTCCAGGTTTGGAGTATTTGGAACTACAACACAACTTCTCCATTCTCTCCCTGCATTTTACAGGAAGGGGTGGTCTGCCACTGGGAGTTTTCTTTCAGGCAAGGTGGAAGACAAAGGGCTGCATAGTTTTGGAATCCTCCCTTCCTTCCTGCTTTCAGACACTGTGGATCCTAGGCAGGGAATCCACATGATTCACGCAGAATACAAAAAAGCAACTGCAGTCGTTCCTGCCTAGAATGGCAGGGGAAGACCTCAGACAGCCAGCACACTAGAAATGGCGTAAGAAGGAGCCCACCATTTTAGAAAAATACGGCCCTTCTGCTCATTACTGAGGCTGGATTAACAGCCTGCGAGTATAAGAGACTTCATAAAGGTAAAACCACTGCCACCAGCCATTCATGTAAAGCTTGCAATCGTAACAAAATGTTACCAGGTAAGTAAGAAAGGGGATACAGTGAATCCCCCAGCACTCCACATAAGGTGGGGGTGTGCTGGCTCACTATATAAAATGTAAAGGGGTGGTAAAAATTCCTCTCTACTAGTTGGGGAACTGTAGTTCACACTAGTACATCAAAGATGAATTAAAAGGGGAGCGCATAGGGGCAACCCAGCCTAAGGACAAAAGTTGTAGGAAACTATTATTTCAACCTTACAATGTGGAGATACATAAAAAGGTCACCTATTCTAGATTAGGTGAGGTGGGGGAAAACAATTCCCCTTCACCTAGGGGGCAAGGTAAAATAGTTACCTAGCCAAAGCAAAATGTTCTGGGATTGACGCAGGTCAGAAAGATTTATCATCAGAAAATCATACCTAGCAGCCAGTTTTAAAATGCTTCACTGCTCTTTAGGTAGGCTGGCGCTATAAGCAGTAAAATGAAAATTAAATGCAGGCAGTGGCTAAGCAGTTTGAATAAGGTAAGTTATTTTTTGGGTTTGTAGGTCGCAGATCCCACCTAATGCCAGTCCTTTCCGTTGCCCTGCTCTTGTAGGCACAAGAGTAGCCACACAGGGAACTGCCAAGTGCTTTTTTTTTTTTTTTAATGGAACAAGAAGCCCCGAATTTAGGTAACATAGTTGGGCCAAATGGAGTGCTGGGGTGATTCCCTCTGGTCAGGTCTTCAGTAGCTCATTACTTCCTCCCATGTATTCCTCATCTGTGATATCTGATCCCCAGCACAGCTGAGCTTTGGAAACATTTCCACTGCCTGGGGGCACGGCAGGGCTCTGCGTCCTGCTCTGCCCAACGTCTCTATACACACCGCGCCAGAAATGACGCCTAGGCAAGTATATAATATGGGTCATCCTGTGACCTAGTTTCCTTTTTTCCATTCAGTGTTCGCTTAGGGAACACGCTACTTTTCTTGGAATATTTTTTGACACCATGTCCAACCCTGCAAAGGCTTTGGGCTTTAAGCCCTGTGTGGATTGCAGCCATAACAATGTGTTGGGACTGTTTATTCTGAAGTCCAACTAAGGGCTTAGTAAAACCATTCAACTGAGGCAGTACAAGACTTCACTCTTAGTATAAGGCTGTACCACCTGAGTACATGGTAGCGTAGAGGGAGCAGCCAGGATTATCCTAGGAAGGAGAGAGGGCTGTAGAATCAGTACACATGAAATTGTAATATAAATGGTCCAAAGAGAAACAAACACTTTGTATTGTAAAAATAAAGGATTTATTTAATTACAGGTAGGCCCAGATAAATCTAAGGTAAGTAAGCACTAACAACTAATATGAAATCACAATATAAAAATATAAAAACACAACTCTATACTTGAAGGTACACAGACCAAAATATAAACCTTATTTGGAACCCCTGACAGTAGTTCTAGGGAAGCCAGAACCTTTTCATACACATTCAGTATAGGTCACACCTATTCTTGGGGAGTAAAATCAATGGTTACTTTCACAATTACATGCAGTAATGCAAGGGCAGTACACCCTACCCGTTATACACGGACTCTTTGTCCAGTTGACTGATTAAGTGATTTGTACTATCTACTTTTTTTGCGAATAGTGGAACACTTATTCTAGGCACAGTAAAAACCTATAACTTATTTTGTGATAAAACAGTTATACTAGTTGAGTAAAACCTAAGGATGTAATATACAATTACAGGTGTTTTTGAGATCAGTGAACCACAGATATAGGTAAGCAATAACTCTTGTAACCTATTGTTGGGGTGGCACACAGCTAACTCAAGGTAAGTTAAACCCACATACTTTAGGCAACAACCTAATACAGACTTATTCTGGACAGGCTAACAGCAAGTTAGGGAAAGCAAGACCCATTTAAGGGACACTCATCCTCAAAGGACTAATCTGGTGATACCAACACTTTAGGTTGTGCCTCTTCCCAAAAGTAATCCCAGGTGAGTAAAGTACCTTCACATCTATTTTCTATTAGACTGGCAAAACAGATTCTAAGGAAGAAAAGATATTAACCATACTTTTAAGAATAGTGCATCACACATCCAATGTAAGTAGTACTTTTGTAATGGTTAACTCTTAGTTAGTTACCAATCAACTCTTTACAAGTAAGTAACTTTTAAACACTTCTTTTCTAGGCAAAAGGCCCAATCCTTTTCAAAAGTCTTTCCCTGGTTCTTGGAGCATAAGTTTTCTCAGTGGCAGAAGGGGGGTCACTAGGATCTAGTGACCAACAGGCAGTGTCCGGATAGGTTCTTAAGTAGCAAAAGTCAGAGTTCCTTAGACTGGGCAAATAGGTGAGTACTTTACTTATAGCGTTAGAAGAGGGCCCAGGAGTTTCGCAGAAGACACCCTAGCAGGATTGTAGCAGTGGGACTGGGTCCACTGGATGAGAGACCTCCCCATCACAGAAAACGACATACAGCAACACAGAAATCCTAACAGATTTAAGGGAAGTACATACCCAAGCCAAAACAGTACCTCAGCATTGAAGATTTTGCAGCAGGATGACTTCAGCGTCTGCAGCCAAATACCCGGTCAGTGGATTCCTTGTCGTGGTGACTGAAAACAAGACCTCAGAAGGAACTTTGCAGCATGGATCGATGAGGAAGGCTCTAGGCAAGGTTTCCACCGAGGCTGAATGCGGTTCTGCGGATTTGCCGCCTTTTCAAGGAGCACAGAAGACAGAAAATTGCGGTTGAATTATCGTTGTTACAAGGGTCCAGCACTCAGACTTTTTGGACTCGATTCGTGTCTCTGGAGATCCACCAGGATGCACACTAAGTTTCTGCATGATTCATAATTCAGAGGACCGTGCAATGCACAGTGGCTCGAGGTCCCAGGGTATTGGGGTATTGCAACAATGCGTGGGATAGCTCTAAATGTAGGTCTTCTTGAGTCTAGTGGGTCGCACCAGGTTCTGTGTTGGGGTCATCGTTTTCGGAGTCCGCAGGTCGATTGGAAGGAAGGGCCACAGCAGGCTCCGGTTACACAGCAGGCTCTCTGGTCGCTGGAAATCGTTTCAGCTGCTTTTCCTTCATCATACTCTTTGGTTTCTCTTCCAGTGTTCGACTTTTCTTCAGCTTCCAGGTTTGCAGTATTTATCAGGAACTAAAGCACAACCTCTGCATTCCCTCCCCGCATTTTACAAGAAGGTGTGGTTGTCCAATCAGGACATCCAGTCCCCCACTTGGATTTGTCCCCATTCAAGCAAGGCATAAAGCACAAAGGGCTGGGGCTTTTCGGACTCCTCCCTCGCTTCCTGCCTTTACAGACAAGCCTGGGCGGGGAGTCCAGGGGACTCCTGCCGAAGATTAAAATCACACAAAGGAATTTCCTGCCCTGGATGTCAGGGGAAGGAACAAGAAACGACAAACACAAAATGGTGAAAAAAAGACGAGGGCCATTTGGTAAAATTAGCACTTTTAGGTGACTTTACTGCAGCTGTGAACACAGCCTGTGGTAAAGGTGCACCAAATTAATACAAGGAATCACTGGCACCAGCCCTTGAAAGTAAGCTTGTACCTGTAACAGAATTGTTAGTTTGAATGTGAAAGAGGATACATTGTATCTCCCCAGTACTCCACATAAGGTGGGGTGTGCTGGATTCACAGAATAAAATGTAAAAGGGATCCAAAAGATCCTTCCTACCCTTGGGAATTGTAGTTCACCAAAGGTTAGCAAAAGAAAGTTAAAAGGGGAGCCCCTAGGGCAACCCAACACAGCAACAGGCACTTATTGCTAATCAATTGTTAAAGAGGATAACTTTAAAAAGACACTATGGAGAGTCAAACAAATGACACCCATAAAGAGTTAAAGATTCTGCGAGTGTGGAAAAAGGTTCCCAATCACTGAGGTATTAAGGAGAAATATCCTTCTAGTAAAGCAAAAGGTTCTGGGGTTGACCCAGGTCAGGAAGATTTCCCAGTTCTGTGAAAATCTTACCTAACAATAGGTATATGACCGTCATAGGATGTGCTGGTGTTGGGGAGAATTTTCATTTCGAAGGGATTGTGTCCTCCGACGTATTCCTCATCTTAAATATCTCCTTCCAGCTCTGCTGGACTCGGAAAAATTTTTCTCTAGAGGGCGCTGCGCGTCGACGTCCTTCGAGTCGATGTCCCTCGACAGCCGCCGTATCGACGTTCGACGTCATCCTGCCTATAAAGGCCGAGCGCAGCGTCCGTTGCTCAGTTCCGTTTTTCCGCGCTTACTCGGTCCCTCGGAATACCGTTGCTCAGTTCTTAGTCAGATTAATCCTATTTACCTCGAGTTATTCGATCCGTACTCGATGGCTTCCTCGTCGGAACCGACAACTCCTCGATCCAGCTTCAAAAAATGTCGAGATTGTGGGAAAAAGATGTCGTTGACCGATCCTCACAGAATTTGTCTGTGGTGCTTGGGAGCTGAACACCATTGTTCGGAATGCGAGGACTGTATGTCCATGACAGCTAAGGCCCTGAAGGAGCGTAGGGGGAAGCTGGAGAAAGGTAAGACTTTTAAAGCTTCTTCTTCGTCGACGAAGTCGAGACATTCGTCTCCTCGTCACCATTCGCGCTCCAGGTCTCGGAGTGGGTCTCATCACTCCTCGAGATCGAAGCGCTCGAAGAGGAGACGTCGAAGATCCCCTTCTCCGTCTTCCTCTGTTTCGCCAAAAAGAATCCCTTGCCCCACGAAACATAGTTCCCGGGCTGAATGGGAGGAATTCCGAAAGAATATGATGAGCGTCTTCGAGAAAGCGGCCTCGACCCCCTCGAAGACTGCCGAGAGCGATGCTCTGGTCGAAAGACCCGAAGGTCAAAAACGCAGCGAGTCGCAGTACCCGGCGAAAGAAACCTCTCGAGCGCGTTTCGAACCCTCGAGCAGGACTATGACCACCAACTCTTCCTCGAAGGTTCCGTCGAGGTCTTCGACGCCGTTGTCGAGGGGACCTTCGACACACGGGTCTGTCGACTTGACGTCGACGCCAAGAAAAGTCACGGTTACCACACATCCAGTGACTATCCCCAGGCCCTCGACGTCGATGGCTTCGATATTGTCGAGTAGAATTCCAATTCTGTCGAGGTCCTCGAGGCCTCCACCTCTGTTTTCGACGCCACGCTCGAAGCCTTCGACGTCGACGACATCAACGCTTTCGAGGCCAATAATGACAAGTTCGGCACCCTCTGCCTTGGAAATGGGATTTACTCCCTTTGAGCTCAGAACAATTGAGAACTATATCCTCAATTTTAGAAGAGGGTGATTTGTCTGAACAAGACACATTTGAGTTACAGGGACCTGTAACCCCAGTTAGAGAGGAATTTTCCTCTGAAGAGCGCAGATTAAAGGATCTTCATGATTCTTTACATGAGGCAAGTGGGTTAGACACTTCCCCTGAGGTGGAGTTTGCTAAGCCAGACCCGGGGGAGCATGCTGAAACCCCCTACAGAGCCTTAATGGCCAGGATTAGAGAGTTCATGGGGTGGTCTGCACCTTCACAATCTTTCCAACAAGATGACCTCACGGATATTCTTGACAAAGGCCCACTAGAGGATCCTGTGGTGCCCTTTCATAAAGCTCTTCAGAGAAAGATCATGACAAACTGGGAAACCCCAGATGTAATACCAGCAGTAAATAAAAAACTGTCTACAAAGTACAGGGTATCTTCCACAGACCCAGAGTTTTTGTCTAAACACCCATCCCCAGAAAGTCTGGTGGTACAAGCAGCATCCTCTACCGATGTCAAGACGGCTTATCCCACAGTCCCACAGGACAGGGACGATAAAAAATATGATGCTATGGCAAAGAAAGTCTTTTCAGCATGTAGCATGGCGTTAAAGTCTGTTAATGCTACTTGCACCCTTGCTAGGTTCAGCCATACACTTTGGGAGTGTGCTTCTACAGCGGCTGACTGCATCCCGGAGGGAGAAGAAAGGGATGCGTTCCTGAATATTATACAGGACGGTAAAGACGCTATGTGCGAATCCCTCCAGACGGGCATTGATTCGGCTGACAGTATCAGCAGAGCAATGGCGGCAAGTACATCAACCAGGAGATTCGCTTGGTTGAGAAGGTCGGGTTTTGCCCCAGATGTGCAAGCCAGGCTCTTGAACATGCCATTCGATGGCTCTTCTTTGTTCGGGGAAAAGGCGGATGACCGTTTAGAGAAACTGCAAACTTCAAAAGCTGCAGCAAAATCCCTGGGAGCTGCAATCCGTCAGACTCCTTTTCGTCCCACAGGAACCTCTGCGAGGGGCAAGTCCTTTCGCTTCTACTCCGCATTCGAAAGAGGTAGAGGATGACCGGCTCAAAGGGGTCAAAGAAGAACTACCCGATTTGGACGGGGTAGATATTCTAAAGCCGCAGCAACAGCAGGTGCCTCTTTACCATCGGCATCTGCATCAGCCGCCCCAAAACCACTCTGAGGACTCCCCTCACAGGACACCTGTAGGAGGCAGGTTGACTCAACATCTGACGGTATGGCAGGCTATCACGTCAGATGCTTGGGCATTGGAAACAGTCGCCCAAGGTTACTGCCTGCCTTTCCTACGTATACCTCAGAGTCATCCACCGGGGATCAGCTCTCAGAAAGCTCCAGATCCGCTCCTCTTGCAGGAAATTTTGGACCTGCTAGAGAAAGGTGCCATAGAACCGGTACCTGGAGCGGAGAGGAACAAGGGCTGGTACTCCCCTTACTTTCTCATTCCGAAGAAAGACTGAGGACTGAGACCCATCTTGGACTTGCGAGAATTGAACAAATTCCTCAGAAAAGACAAATTCAAGATGGTCACTCTTTCTCAGATCCTCCAGGCCCTTCAGTTCCAGGACTGGTTGGTATCTCTGGACCTTCAGGACGCTTATTTCCATGTGCCTATCCATCTCAAACACAGGAAATACCTGAGGTTCGCAATTGGCAACTCTCACTATCAATTTCGAGTGCTGCCATTTGGGCTGACCTCCGCCCCGAGGGTCTTCACCAAGTTAATGTCGGTAGTGGCTGCAAGTCTAAGGAGGGAAGGGATTCACGTCTACCCCTACCTGGACGATTGGCTGATCAGGGCTGTTTCTCCGGAGCAAGCTCAGATCCAGCTAAATCACGTGTGCCACTTCCTTCACAGACTGGGCTTCTCCCTCAATTTAAAGAAGTCACAAATGATACCATCGCAGAGACTCCAGTTCATAGGAGCGATCCTGGATACTTCCCTGGGAAAAGCCTCGCCACCAGAGGTGAGGGCTCAAGATATTCTACAGATGGTTACCAAGTTCCAGCATGCCCAACGTCTCCCAGCCTTCGACTTTTTGAGGTTGCTAGGCCTCATGGCATCCTGCATTTTCCTTGTGCCAGAGGCTCGCCTGAGAATGAGATCCCTCCAGTGGGCACTGAGGACTCAGTGGTCACAATTCTCAGGGAGAATGACAGATCTTCTTCAGGTTCCCGGCAGGGTGGCTCGAGACCTTCAGTGGTGGGCCTGTCAGGAGAACATTCTGAAAGGAGAACAGTTTTGGCAACCCTGGCCGGAGATAACAGTAGTCACGGATGCCTCACTCACGGGGTGGGGAGCCCACGCCAACGACTTGACCATCAGCGGTCGTTGGCCTCCATCGGAGTCCAGACTACACATCAACCTGTTAGAGCTGAGAGCCATCAGACTTGCGCTGAAGGCGTTCCTGCCAGCTGTACAAGGGAAGAACGTCCTGATAATGACGGACAACACGGTGGCCATGCATTACCTCAACAAAAGAGGAGGCGTAGGATCACTACCCCTGTGCAGAGAGGCGATGCAGCTCTGGTTTTGGGCAATCCAAGAAGGAATCTCTCTATCGGCAGTTCACCTAGCCGGAGAGAAGAACTTGACAGCGGACGCTCTGAGCAGGCAGAACACAGTCTCCCACGAGTGGGAGCTAGCTCAGGAAGTCCTTCAAGAGATCTTCGCCCTTTGGGGAACCCCTCAGGTAGATCTGTTCGCCACCAGCCTAAACAGGAAATGCGACCTGTTCTGCTCAAGGGAATTTCCTCCGAGAGGAGCTCTGGGAGACGCGTTCATAGTGGACTGGGAGTTTCCGCTTCTGTACTCGTTCCCACCGGTCCCTGTCATTCCTCAAATGATCAGGAGGTTGAGAAGATTCCGGCGAACCATGATCCTAATTGCCCCGGATTGGGCCAGGAGAACGTGGTACCCGGACCTTCTAGACTTGTCCATCTGCCCTCCAATTCGACTTCCACTCAGAGAGAACCTACTCTCACAGAAGGGAGGTCAGGTTCTCCATCCAGACATCAGAAGCCAAGCGTGAAGGTTGAGGGTTTTGAACGGCTGAGATACAAGGATTGGGACCTCCATGATGATGTTATGGAGGTGTTGCTTTCGGCAAGGAGGCCAGCAACAAAGTCTTTATACCACTGCCGTTGGAACAGATTTTGCAGCTGGTGTAGAGAACAGAATATCGACCCATTTTCATGTGGTACACCAATGGTTTTGTCCTTCCTACTATATTTGGCAAATTCAGGCCTTCAAGTTGGCACCATTAAGGGCTATCTCGCAGCGCTATCCATCTTTAAGCGTACTGCGGAAGAACCATCCTATTTCAAATTACCCTTGATAATACAGTTTCTAAAGGGGTTAACCAATGTTTATCCCCCAAGACCATTCCAAGTTCCCCTATGGGATTTAAACTTAGTACTAACTTTCCTGATGGGCACACCTTTCGAACCTCTCCATACTTGTTCGTTAATATTCCTTACCCTTAAAACTGTTTTATTAATAGCACTTACATCTGCTAGAAGGGTGAGCGAATTACAAGCTCTTTCTTGTAAACCCCCTCATACAATCTTTCACAAAGACAAAGTTGTCCTGCAAGTGAAGCCTAATTTCCTCCCAAAGGTGGTTTCTGAATTCCATATCTCTCAGAAGATTACCCTACCCTCTTTCTATCCTCCTCCTCACCCGGGGAAAGAGGAAGAGAGGTTACACAGACTAGACCCTAGGAGGGCTTTAAGTTTTTACATTAGTAGACTAGCCAGGATAAGACAGGCAGACCAGCTGTTTGTAGGTTACACAGGTCACAAGCTGGGGTTACCAATAACTAAGCAGACCATTTCCAGATGGATCATTCTAGCCATTCTGGAATGTTATAAACTGGCAGGAAAAGAGCCCCCTCAAAACCTTAGGGCTCATTCGACCAGAGGTATTGCAGCTTCATCGGCCCTCAAAAGAGGCGTGCCGGTTAAAGACATATGTGCGGCCGCTACATGGTCGTCTGTCCATACCTTTACACGTTTTTACAATCTGGATTCCTCCTCCAGTCAAGAGACTAGGTTTGGAAGGGCTGTACTGCATTATATTCATCAATAGAAGACAGCGTGAAGTCAGTACTCCCTCCTCCAATAATAGAATACTGCTATGGGAGCCTATCTAAGATGAGGAATACGTCGGAGGACACAATCCCTTCGAAGAACAAGTTACTTCTTACCTTGTAACGTTCTTTCGACGGGATGTTCCTCCGACGTATTCCTCATCGACCCTCCCATCCATCCCCGCAGTTCTACTTCCCTTGTGGTTGCAGCTTACGCTCCTTCAGGGTGATTAGTCTGGTCCAGACAGTAATACTGTGGGCTACAAAACGGAACTGAGCAACGGACGCTGCGCGCGGCCTTTATAGGCAGGATGACGTCGAACGTCGATACGGCGGCTGTCGAGGGACATCGACTCGAAGGACGTCGACGCGCAGCGCCCTCTAGAGAAAAAATTTTCCGAGGCCAGCAGAGCTGGAAGGAGATATTTAAGATGAGGAATACATCAGAGGAACATCCCGTCGAAAGAACGTTACAAGGTAAGAAGTAACTTGTTCTTCTGTGCTAATTCCCTTAAACCTTATGTTGGGCAGAATTGCATGCAGTACCCTCTGGGACCACCACACCCAATTAGGACTACAGGTGTAAGCAAGACCAACCTTTGGTATAAGTCTGTACCACACAGTTTGTTGGTAGCGAGCTGAGCAGCCAGGCTTATCTCAAGAGTGAATGTGAGCAGTACAAGTAGTTACACAAAGGACTTTCAATCACAGTGGTTCAAGTAGACACTTGTACTCGAGGATTCTTGGTAAAACACTTATTAATGTATTCAATCCGGTTGGCACAGTACCTTTGTATGAAGACCGCAACATTTGTTTAAGTCGTGGTTCCTGGCAGTTCCTGCAGATCTTGCTGTTCCAGAGCCTCATGTGGGGACAAGAGAGAGGACGTAAGGACTCCTGCACTACACGCGATTGTTGAAGAAAGCAAACGAAATGGAGTCACTTCAGTTCCAGTAGCTGTAGATTAAAGAACACAAACTGGTGTCCCTCTCCCTGGTTAAACCTAACAAGCCTTGAAAATGGTATCCAGGTGTCTTATGAGTTGATTGGTCCCACCAACTCAAGTGGAGAAGTCATCTCTGCAGGGGCTTCTCTGTCGATACGAATTTGGAGTTTCATCAGAGCATCAGGGCTTCACCGGGCAAACTAACAGTCCAGGAGATGCAGCAGGCGTCCTCTTAAAGTTCTTCCTCGGTTCCTTCGTCCAGTGGTCTACTCTGCCTTCCAAGCCAAAAGCCTTGCCTTTTATTCATTTCTCTCCCATTAATTCCAGCGTAGCTGTCAGTCACCCAGCAGGGTGGCTGTCCTTGCCGGACAGTCAGCCAGCCAATCACTACAGAGTGCATTTGTGTCTCCTAGGAGACTAAGCACAGGGAGTTTCGGGCACCTTCCTCACTTCCTGCCCACGCCGTCTTCAGTCCTGAAGCCCGCCAAAGGCATAGAAACAAAGGGAGCAAACCTAGTTTAGTGCGCAGAGACAAACGCTAGAAGGACCTTTCCAGAAAGAAATGGCGAAAAAAGAAGACCGGGACCTGTTTAAACAAAGGGGGATTTGTAGCTACCTGTGTTTGCCGTCAGGAAAAATCATGGTAGTTCATTGTAAAACCACTGCCACCAGCCTGTTCAATAGGGAAGGGTAGCATTTGACTGCTACATGAGTTTCTAGACACAGGGGGTACTATGTAACCCCTCCAGTACTATATATGAATATAGTGTGTGCTGGGTCTAGGAATTTAAAAAGACTAGTAAAGTCAATTTAACCTTACATTCTCTGGGAACCAGTAGTTTATCCCAGAGAAGATATTTAAACCTTTGGGAAGTCTAAAAAGACATCCCTGTGTCACTGCACTGAGGGTGCTGTGTAACAAACATGAAAAGATGCCTATGGAGTTACCTTAAAACTCCATAATCAAAGAACACAAGAGTAAAACACACATCAAAATACATGAGTGGGGAAAAAAAGCTCACACTCTTTCCAGGTAAAAAGATCAAGTCCTAAAAATCCAACAAAGTTGCTGGGGGTCTCTAAGGTGGAGGGAATTAGCACTTTTATGAGAATTCTCTCGAACACTCTGGTTTTCTTTTTTTTTCCTTTTCTGCTACTATCTCACTGTACTGATGTTTTGGCTCTAATAGGGGCCATTTGATCCCCTTTTTTTGTTCGGTATGCCGTTGGCAATGAGTTCTAACTGGTACCCTTATCCTCCGTTCTTGTTTGTTTCTGGCATTCGTTTATTGCCATGATGGCTCAGTTTCTTAATCTTTTTTTTAAATGTTTATTTTTGAACCAGGCAGGATGGTAGCAGTACAGAATTTTAACAAGCGTGTTATACATCTTAAGAACAACATCTCTTATTACTCTCCCTCCCTGTTGTCAGGATGCCCATGGCTGCTTCCCCTACGCCCTTTCCTGCAGGGCCCTTCCATCGACCAGAATTCTCCGGGCCATCTGGGGTTTATAAGTCAGAGCTTGGAAGTCTCGATCAGTCAAGGATTGGGCCCCAAATGTTCTGAAAGCGAGGAAGACCTGCCCTGGCTGCCATCACCTTTTCTGCAATTAGTACATCCCATAATTTTACCCACCAGAGAGGTAGGAGAGGACCCTCCACAGATTTCCATGAGCGGGCTACTACAATTCTACCCGCCAGAAGGCATTGGGATAGCAGTTTGGCTTTGGGTCCAGATCTTGGATAGATTCCGGGGACTGGGACTCCCAACAAAATGGGTTCGGGGTCTAGGGGGAGCCTTGTCTGAGTGATTTCTGCGATGGTTGCCAGGCACTGTTTCCAGAAGTTTTGGGCTTTTGGGCAGGTCCACCCCATGTGAAAGAAGGACCCTATTTGGCTGCATTGTCTCCAGCAAGTCGGATCAAGAGTATGGTTCATATGGTGGAGTCTTAGGGGCGGATAATACCGGAGTAAAAGGATTTTGTATGCGCATTCTTTGTTCATGATGCATGCCGATGATGACTGAGCGCAGGTCCAAATGTCCACCCAGGATTGGTCCTCTATGGGGTCGCCCAGGTGTGCCTCCCATTGGACCCTGGATCTTGTTTTGGAGGTTAGAAATCCTTCTGGAGACGTTTATATAGAGTGGAGATTTTGCCCCGAGTTGGAAGCTCCTTGAGTCAATTCTATAGCTGTGGGGAGGCGGGTAGCTGCTTGGAGAGTTTGTGGGTGGGAGCACCAGTGACGTAGCTGGATGTACGAATCTGTCCTTTTTCCTGGAGCTGGAAGATTTCTTTGTAATGTTCAAAAGTGCAGGGTTGTCCTCTTTCGAAGAGCTGTCCCAAGGTCTCAAGTCCCCCTGCAATCCAGGTTTTAAAATTTTGGGGGGAGGCCCCGGGCGAAAAAGCTGGGTTCAAGAAGACTGGGGAAGAGGGGCCAAGTCCCACTGGAACCCCCTTTTGTCTTAAGGTTTTATCCCAAATGAAGATGTCTGGTGGCCGCCAGCAGACCCTGCCATTGCCGCCGCATTGGTGGTGGGATGTATGGAAGGAAGCATAGTGGGAGAGGTAATCGTGATTGTTCGAGGTCCACCCATTGGTTGGTGAGAGTTTGACATGTCTGGGTGCATGCCAACTGGGCCACCATCTGGTATCTCTGTAGTTCTGGGACCCCCAAGCCACCCAGCCTTGCGTTGCTGACAATTGTCTTTTAGGAATTCTGGCTTTTTTCCCCCTCCAAATGAGTTGTAGCATTTTCCTCTAAGTTTTGGAGGGCAGGTCTTGGGATTGAAACTGGAAGGGATGAGCATGCGTATAGAAATCTTGGTAGTAGGTTCATTTTGCAGGCTGTGATCCGGCCCATTAATGATATTTCTTGGGTCACCCAGCGTTTGAGGTCAATTTCCAGTTCCTTAAATACTGGGTGGAAGTTTGCCTGGTAAACATCCTTTTGGTCAGCCTGGATATGAACACCTAGGTACTTAATAGCTTTCGACTTCCATTGAATCGGGCATGTGGGAATCAAGACTTCTTGCTCCCCCGGAGGTATCCCTATCACCAGTGCCGCCGATTTATTAAAGTTGATGGAGAATACTGTGACCTTTCCATATCTATTTATTTCGGACAAAGCATGAGGCAGGACGTCGTGCGCATAGAGCGCTAGTTTATAGTGCGAGGTGCCGACCTGGAAGCTCTTAACCAAGGCGTTCCGCCTGATTCGCTGGGCAAATGGCTCCATAATTAGTGCGAACAGGAGTGGGGGCAGTGGGCATCCCCGTCTAGTTCCACAAGTCAGGGCGATGGGGTAGAGAAGGTGCCATTGATTCTGAGAAGGGTCTTGGCCGATTTTATAGTTAGCCAAGACCATGGTGCAAAATTCCAGTCCAAACCCAAATGCTTCAAGGGTGAGCCTCATGATAGTCCAGTCACCTTATCAAACGCATTGGTCGCAACGAGTTCCAAGAGTGCTAGTCCTTGGGAGTCCCGGGAAGCAAGGTCCACCAGGTCCAAGGCCCTGCGAAGGTTATCGGCGTAGAGCGGTACTTGAGAAATCCACTATGATCGGGATGAATTATGTCCGGCAAAATATGGGCTAGATGAGTCGCTAGAATTTTAGAGTAGATGTTGGCATCAATGTTGAGTAGGGCGATCGGTCTGTAAGAAGCAGGGTTTCTCGGGTCGCCTCCAGGCTTGGGTAGCAGGACTGTGATTGATTCTTGCATGGAAGGAGTTATGGCCCCTGTTCTGAATGAGTTCAATAGTTGTACCAGCGGTGTGAGCAGCTGGGGTTTGAACATTTTATAAAATCTGGTTGAGTAGCCATCCGGACCAGGTGCTCGGGATTTGAGAGACTTCATCGCCTCGTCTACTTCTTCGCTCGAGATTGGAGCGTCTAGGGATTCTCCAGCTAGGTTTTTCAGTTGAGGGAGTGCAGCTTTTTGTAGGTATGCCTTTTGTTCCTCTATATCCCGTGTTGGGGCGGTCATCACCTGTGTCGGGTGATTTGCTGCCAGGCGCTGTTTGTCCTGGTCGGCGTATTGTATTTTTCGATGCGCATCCCTCAAACCAATGATCATATTGTCTTTTCGCTTTAGCAAGTTTGGCCACCAATAGTTTATTCGCCTTGTTATTCTTGGAGTAGTAAAACTGCTTAGCATTCACCAGTTGATGTGCGGTATGATCGGCGTAATGGGCTTCGATCTTTTGTCGTGCTGTGCAAATGGCTTGTTGTGTTTTTGCGGATCAACCTTTCTCCTTGTGCATCTTCTCTGCTTTCCAGAGGTGCTCCTCGAAGGTTGAGCGGATTTGTTGTCTTTTCTTGTGGAAGGCCACTCCTGCGCTATCAGTTCCAACCGCTCCCCCCCCCCCTCCCGTATTACTGCTTTCATGGCATCCCAATTGTTAGCGGGGGAGGTGTCTTCGCTGGGGTTTTCCTTGAAAAAGTTCTTAATGGCGGTTGCTATTGAGTCCCTGAGCGGCATTTCGTTAAGTATTGGGTCGTGGAGTGTCCACCTGTGTGGCGGAGCGGGGGATGGCTTGTGTACTCGAATTTCTAGGATTACCGGGGCATGATCGGACAGGATCCTTGGGCCTATGGCGACGTTGTTGGTAAATGTGAGTATTTGCGGGGATACCAGGAGGAGGTCTATTCTAGAGAATGTCCTATGAACATAGGAATAAAAGGAGAAGTCTTTTTCGGCAGGATTCAGTACCCTCCAGGAGTCCACCACTTCTAGTGTCCTGAACAGCTGTAGGAGCGCCAATGCTGAAGTGAAGTCTACAGAGGAAGGGGGATGCGATTTATCCTTTGTGGGGTCCGGAACTCCAGTAAAATCGCCCCTGATCACTATTTGGCCCTTTAGGAAGGGGCGAAAGTATGGAGCTTAACGGCTCTTAGAAAGCGGCTTGGCCTGTGTTTGGGGCTTATACTGAGGCGAAGGAGGATAGCTGTCCCAGAAGAAGGCACTTGACGACTGAATCGCCCATCCAGGCAAAGTATAGTGTCCAATATCTGGGGGTTTAACCCTCTCCTGAAGAGGATTGCCGTGCCGCCTTGTTTGGTATTTCCGGATGCGAAGAGTTGTTTTGGAAAGCACTGGGAGCGCAGGCGCCCAAAGTCAGCTGGTAAGGGATGCGTTTCCTGGAGCATAGCCACTGCTGCATTATCATCTTGGAGTTTTTGCAGGATTGATTTGCATTTGGCAGAGAGTTTAGTCTTTAACATTCAGGGAGACAAACCGCAGAGTTTGGTGTTCCGGGATATGATGGGGCGTTATCGGTGGTCGGGGGGGGGGGTGGAAGAGACGTAGATGGATTAGTCAGCATGTCTTAGGATGTGCAGCCACTCATTAACCTGCCTCTGAAGTTTTAGCTCAGACCTCCAACGGGAGGGCCAAGATTTAACTGGGGGTGGGGGCCCTTTTGTGGATCCAGATCCCCCCCCCCCTCCGGCCAACAGGGCCATGTAACAGTTTACAGCCAACGTGGCTTGGACTAAGAATAAACGTAGTGGATCATTCCAAGGACTCATAGGTGGGTTGTACCTTGGAAATGGGCATGGGCCGTGGGGTGAGGCCCGCTGCTCCGGCTGTCAGGGTCCATCTGCATTTTCGTAGGTAGGGAACTTCTTCAGAACCTGGGGCTTCGACATTTTTAGTGAATCTGTTCCTCTTTGTGTCAGGTTATTTCTTTCTTAACCTCGGGGGAAGCTGGGAGGTCTAAGTCAGTGGCAGTTCCTGTGGTTGGTGATGATGGACATTTATGGGAATCTGGATGCATGATTTTCTCGGCATCCTCCATCCAGGTGGCTGATACTCCTCAGAGTGCCCCTATGGGAGAACTGTAGGGCTGTGGGAAAGAGCCATCTGTAGCAGATTTGTTGGTCCTGAAGGAAGACAGTGGACAGAGGGCTCGTCTTTTATGGAGAGTGAGAAGAGATAGGTCTTGGTAAATTTGGAGGGGAGAGCCCTGAAAGGTTATTTCGTCTCTGGTGCGGCCAATCGCTGAGATGGCTTCCTTTGTAGTGAAGAAGTGCACTCTGGTGATGACATCCGGCGGAGAATCTGATTCCACCCCGCGGCGAGGGCGCAGCCTATGGGTGCGATCTAGGAGGAGTTACGACTTCTCTAGTTGTGGAAGGAGGGATTGAAAAAAGTCGCCCACATATTCTGCCAGGTTTTTATCTGGGACTGAGGCTGGGATTCCACGAATCCGAAGATTGTTACGTCGGGCCCTATTTTCTAAGTCCTCCTGTTTGAATTCCAAGATTTCGCATTCGTCTTGGAGGAGTCTGAGCGTTGCACTTCCGACAGAGTGGATGTGTGATCCTGGGTTCGATCCTCGACTTCTCCCAGCCTCTGTTCAGCTTCCGTTATCCTTTTATCAATGCTTTCTAGCTTGGTGGTGAGCTCAGTCATGCAGGACCTGAATTCGGATTTGATGTCTGCCATGAACTCTCCAATGTCGTCCCTGATCGCCAGTGATCCCTTGTTTAGAGATTCCTGGGGAGAGGAGCAGGCGGGTGGGGGTTCTGTTTCTTTGGTTTTTCGGGCACCATTAACATTGCTGCAATGTATGGGTTCTTGTTGGATTTCAGTTGCTTGGCCATCGTGACAATCGTGAGCAGAGGTGCGGGCCCCGGAGAAGCGGAAAGGAAAACAATCTCCCTGTTGCTAGTGGGCTAATTGGGGGCCACTCGGGGCCCCCCGACTGGGTGATGGTGCGCCGCCGGCGCAAGTGCCAAGGTCACTTGTAGAGCGGGCTCCCTATTCCCCCATAAAGAAGGTAACACTGCGAGGGACCTTTCAGGTCTGCAGAGAGTGGACAGAAGAGTGGTCAGGATGTGGGCCGCGGCACCCCTGGAAAGTTCAAAGAGGGCGGGGGGGACCAAAGGAGCAGCATAGGTGGGCCGGGGAGCAAAGTCTGTGTCAGCCAGGGCTTACCTCTACTTGTCCCAGGTTAGGAGTTCCACTGGGAGAGCAAAGGTTCCCTTGGTGGAACGCTGGTTGAATCACACCAAAGAATGAGGAGCCTGCCAGAGCCTCCCTGATGCAGAGCCCGTGATTAGATCGCTGAGCCAGGGCAAGACGTTGCCTCCAATCCACCGCCGTAAGGTCCGGTTGCAGAGGGGGTCCAGTGGGCCACCAGGGCTGATGCAACCGCCGGGACCCACCACATGTAGTTCCAAGATGGATGGATGGGAGGGAGGGAGGGGGAGGCCAGCCACGCCACCTGCCGGGGGGGGGGAGGTCAGGCCCCAGGCACAGTGCTAGTTCCCCCAGACCCTCTCCCAAAAGAGGGCCAGGGGCAGAGGGCGCTTTCTCCAGCGTGTCCCCCCCCCCCCCCACAGGAATCAGGGGCTGCCTGAGTGAAGGCGCCAACCGGAGTGCAAGGGTGCTGGAGGGGTCGGTGGGGGGCTGCCGGGGTCAGGCCTCCCCTGATCGGCGATGGTCCAGCTTTGTTCCTCTTTCCCAGCAAACAGGTCCCCAGCTCCACCGCGGCGGGTGCAGGATAAGCACCGCAGATGAATGCAGAGTTGGGCGGGCGGAGCAAGGGAAAGACCGCGGCACCTCCTCCAGGTAGGGATGTGGGACAACCTGTTCACTCGGGAGCCTGCAGTAAGGAGTGGGGAGCCCCCAGCAGCTGAGTGCCACCGAGGGGCTCAGGAGAGGCGGCCACCACTCACTTTCTTGCTCCCCCTCCAATGATGCTCTGATGCTGCGGCCCCGTCCGCCATCTGCGATCCTTCGTGGTGGCGAGCTGAGGTTCAGCGGGAGAAAGACTTGCCCAGATCTCGCCTCAACCAAGTCTGAGGCACATGGAACTCGCTCAAGGAGCGTCAATCATCGGTGCTCCAGGCCAAGCGCCCCCCAGCACCCGACACCCCCCCCCCCCCCCCGTTTCTTAATCTTATTCGATTTTCTCCATGGTTTGATTCTAAAGCATCTTGTTTTTCAGTTTCGGATTGTGCTGTCTTTTTCCTGATCCATGTTAGTCTTAACATATTATGATCACTGGTGCTTTGTGATAGGATATCTAGCCTGGAAATCCCTATATAGTCTATTATCGACTTCTGTGTTCCGTTCTGCCAAGTTATTTTGCCCGGGATGTCACCGTTTATATGACCGTTTAGCATAAACAGGTTATGAACATCTGCCATTCTCATCCATTTGGAGTCTTTTTGGTCACCTTTTCTCAGAATGTCTACTCTGGATCCTCCCTGTTTGTTGAGAGTTTATATTTAAGTCACCACATATCACAATTGTTGGTCTTCTGTTAGTTTGGGCTTCTATCATTTTATCTGATGTGGAATTCGATAGGTCTGTTCTTAATTTACTGGAATTCCAAAATATGTTGATTACCATTATGTCTGTTTTGCATTTGTATTAGTGCCCATTGGACATAGTTGTTTCTGTTCCTGTAGCCCTGCAATTTAATGCTAGCTTGTTTCTTAAGCAGAATCAAGCCCGCATGTGGTCTTCCCTGGGTTTCTTTTAATGCTCGATTTATCAGCACTTCATAGCTTAAACGCTGCAGTTTTTCTTGTAGCCATGTTTCCTGTAAACCTTCTATTGATGCAGTTTTCAGATCCTCCTCAAGTTTGTTGAATAAGTGCTTAAATCCTCTTGTGTTCCAAGAAATGATTCTTTATTCGTTTCCTCATTTGTTATTCTTTTCTAAATTTCACAAGAGCCTTTGGTAGCCAATCAAAATCGTTTTCTTTTTCTTGTTTTTGTCTGCAGATTCTTTCATTACTCTTGACACTTTTTCGTTATTACAAAACGTCACTTTAATTGGATTTCGTCTCATTTCTTCACAATCAACCGCTTTCTTTTTTTTGTGTCCCTCTTCACTTGTTGTTTTTAACAGTTTTGTTTAGACCTCTTTTTTGATGGACAATTGACTTGAACAGATGGATTACTTACTTTATAACCACGTTGGGCCAGATCTTCCCCTCTTTTTAGCAGTTGCATCTTTATTTTTGTTGATTTTAGATGTAGAATCACTTTATTTACTCTTCATCACAGTATTCTACGATTGTGATGTCGTCTGATGAGATCTACTTCAAAGCTGGGATCCCCCTCAGTAGACTTATTACTTCAGTTTAGGTTAATGTCTTTTCTTTCTCTTCGTGTATATTCTAGTCCAACCTTTGAAACCCTCTCGTCATATATTTTCTTTTCTTTTTTTTTTTTTACTTCTTTGAGACTCTGGCTCTTGTCATTTGCTCTTTTAGCTGGCCAGACTCCATTCCAATCCAATTCTTTTTCCAGGACATTTGATTGACTTTTTGTAATCTGTTTTCCTGCTTTGTGATTGCATTTGTTCCATTTATCCGCTAAGGTGAGGAAGTGCTCCTCGTTGAATGTCGCCTCTTGTTCGGAATCTTTCTCTTCACTTTGCGACATGTTTGCCGACTGGGGTCGATTTCCTTTATACTCATGGACCTCTTGACCATCGTATTTGTCTTCTTGTACCTCGTCGTCTGAGCTTGGTTTATTTTGTTCGATATAATGAGGCGTACTCAATCAGATCTTGTGACGCGTCTTGACCAGACTCGTCTAGATCTGAGTCAACCTCGCTTGATTGTAAAACTATTGTTACATCTTCGTTTCTTGTAATTCTTTCCTTGCTACCCCTTTTTTCGTCTGTAGTTTATTTACTTCTGATTTTTGTCTTTGCAGTTTTTTTTGCAGATTTCGTAATAAGGCTCTGGATCAGTTTTCTTTTTGCTTCGGTATGTCCTTTGCATTTCTGTTGTCCTTCTTATTTGTGCTGCTGGGTGGCTGGTTTGTCTTCTTTTCCGTTTTCCTGCCTGTTACTACAGTTTCTTGTTTTCCTTGGAAGACTGAGTAAACCTCAACGTTTCTACTTTCTGTTCCTGTCTTTATAGTCCTTTCCTGACCATTGGTAGTCTGTCTTTTTACTTTCTCCTCCTTATTGGTTTTATAAACCACCTGCTTTTTTTTTTCTCAGCATCAACCATTTTTATGCTCTTTTCAGTCTCAGGCTCACATACAATGATTTGTGTGGCTCTTGATCCAATTGTAGAAGTTTGTCGAGGCTGCATTTGAACATCTCCAGCCTGGCCGTTTTTATGAAGGTTACTGCCTTCTTTGTATTCACTTTCTCTGTTGCTCCACAGTCCGTGTTCTTCTGCCTGTTCTCGTTCCGACAATTTCCTCATTCATTTTATTGTATACATTAGTTCTATCATGATGAGATTCTTTTCTCCTTGTGGTTGCTTGCAAGGTCACATAGCGGTTGTTGCTACATTGCTGAGACTTCAGCCTCTATATTCAGTCTCGCTTCAAGTTTCGTTGTAAATATTTCTAGCTGTGTCAATTTACTGTGCACCATTGCTAGCATTGTCGAGTTATCTTTGATGTTTTCACTGATGGTTTCATATAGCTTTGTGTACGGGGCTAGTGATATTGACAAAGCTGCCATCACGTTGTTGTGGATCTGAATCCCTGCGGCAATGGATAGTTGGGTTTTGTCCGCTTGATTTTGATTATTTTTTGTTTTTTTTTCTTTTACATTATTTTCACGATTTCTTGTTTTATTTCCTATTTCCAGCTCTTAGTTCATGTGTTTCTTCGGGAGCCTATCTTCTGTATTCTGACTGTCTACCTGTTCACGCTGTTTATCATCTGCCTTTGATTTCTTGTTACAGTTGTTTAATTTGAGTGGTTTACTGTTCAGCGTTTGGTCCATTTCGTCCTGTTTCTTACTTTGCCTTTGATCGATTTGATCGGCCCATTCCTCAGTTTGTCTTATTGCATTCGTGTTGTCCGGTATTGTATTTCTTTTGTTTCCATGTGTTTCGTTTGTTATGGTCGAGGCCACTGTTCTTTGTCCATGCATTCTTGGCGTCTTCGCCTCACCCTTTTTCATTTTTCCTATGAAATTAGACCTTTGTTCTGATTCTGAGATTTCTTCAGCGATTGACATTTCTAAGGAACTGCCCCGTCTACTATTGCAACTTTTTCCAATCGGAGGCGTTGATATTTTCATTCCTTGTGCCTTGTAGCCTTTCTGTATTCTTTTTACTGAACCTCGTCCCATTTTTCGTGCTTTGTTTATACGCTGTTCCTCGAATGACTCCTCAAACACGTCTTCGCTGGAGATGGAATCGTCTTCGTTATCATTCCCTCATTGCGTGTTATAAGTGAGGAATCTTGCTTCTTCTCTGTAATTTCTAACGACTCCTTCCAGTACTCTGCATGTCTTACTTTTGTCCAATGCTCGTTCGGTTTCGTATCCAGTTTCATGGATTGATTTCGTAAGTCTCTTTCTTAGAAGGCTCGTCTTTTGTAGCGCCTGATGTGCACTAGACTCATTTGACTTCTGTGGGAACTTCTCTGGGGATTTAGTATTCTTTAGATTTCACTGATCTTGAGCTTTCGGTGTCTCGTCCGTTATTTCAACACTCTGCCTGCTCATCGTTAGACAGTAGAGACCTTGTGTTGACCGGGAGAGCCTTTGCTCTCCTATGTCATTCTGTGTCTGTGGGCCAGGAATATTAAGTCTGGTTGGATTTCATTATTTGCAGACCCCCCCTTTCTCTTTTTGTTCCTCTGCTATATTAGAGGCTCCATCTTCATCCTCCTCCTCTATCCCTCGTGCCACGATGCTGATCGCACAAGCCGCAGCCGAGCCGTTTGCAACTGGAGGTAACCCATTCACGGCTGTGCCTACGTCGCCTCCGTCCCCCTCCACCTGACCGTGCCGCTCGTTGAGGTGTTACAGCTCGCCTACACATTCTGAGTATGGCATACATTGTAATTCAGAGTACTCTGCTTGGCTTCCTGGGGAGTGTTTTGCACTCTTGCAACTCTGCATTTGTTATGTCCACGCCAGATACAGAGCCCTTGTCCCACCCTGCCTGGAGCCTATCTCTCGCTTTGGTAATTTTCGTTGTCGTTATCTCACTTTGCGACTTTATGCTGTTGCTACTGACTGTTGCACGCTGCTGCTCACTTACTTGCTCTGATGGATCTGGTGGAGGCGGAGCTTCAGGTTCCTGTTGTGTAACTCCAGGTTTGTTTTCCGTTTTCTTAGTCACGTCACCGCAGTCTCACTGGCTTCTAGCCGTGAGTTGGCTCTGGTTCTCCGGTGGCATGCAGGGTCCATGTTCTCAGTCGCTCCAGTCATTCCTGGCCTATGATCAGGGTAAGACTGGACTCCTAATCGGACTTGCGCGCTGTGCGCCTCAGAGGAGAATTTAAAGGTTGTCCTTGCAATTAAAGAGGCAGTAGCACTTAGCCAAAAACACGGTTCCAACGTAGAAAAAGTCTGTTCTCTGGTGAGACAAGAGTAAGACTGGACTCCTACTCAGACTCACTCAAATATTCGATAATGGTGAAGTTTTTGAGATAAATGAACATTGGAATACTGGGTACATTAGGTGGAAATTGATAGAAACTTTCAGAGCAGCGATCGATGAACACAGAGAAGCAAATAGGTGACCTACCCTTACTTGGAAGAACAAATGAGCCAATTCAGCAAGCAAGGGAACAAGTAGCCGTGGAACAGGTATCCGGTGAACAGGTAGCTTGATGACTATCTACCTTGTCGATCTCGGAGATGTTTTCCATGTAAATGTCAACGTGTTTATAAAGGCTCAGAAAAATGGGTGTTTGTGAATGTGTGCCGTGTTCGTTGACACCCACTCAGCCTCGCTGCCAGTGTTTCACATCTGCCATACCCACGCAGCCATCTCACTTGCGAGCGCACAGGCAATGGCCTGCTCGTACTGCCTACAGGGCTATAGGGCCAGGGTTAAACCACAAATGCAAAATGCTTGTGTGGGTCATTTTTTTTAATGAAAACTTTTTTGGGCTAGTTTTAGTTACTTTTAATATGCAGTTAGTAGTAGTGAACACTGTTGCTGAATATATATTTTTTTAAATGTACAATTTGTATCACTTCATCAAAATACTCGCCTTTGGGTAATATTCAAACGGGGTCCGAAAAGGAATTAATAGTGACTTCGAACTGTGTGCCACGTTTTAATTGGTGCCCGAGACACTTATGACCCAGTACGACCCTGTTCCTAGGTGCCAACTGCCATTGATTCTCGGGAGGTGGATGGATGGATGGATGGATGGATGGATGGAGGATGAGGTGAACGCAAAAGTCCCAGAACACTGCTCAATGGACAAACATATGTTGATTGCAGGGACAGTGTCTTGAAGAGGGGAGTCGGGAGACACTGGGGTCTGGCCTGGCCATGTGGTCAACGGATATCACAGAATATGGAACACATTCTTTGAGGATGGTCGCAGCCACATCAGCGTGGCGTGGAGGCACAAGTAGTGGACAAGATAAGAGTTTGGAAATCACATTGTTTCACAAGATGTATAAGACCAGAGCTAACACAAGGAGTATCTTTTAAGAGATAAGAAAAACCCTACAAATCGGCATGTATTGTGGGACATTCCTTTGTGGGTAGGACAGGAAAGTGGAGTGGAGAATCAAACTATCACATCCTGGTGGGAGCAGTGTATTCTGACCCAGAACATTTCCACAAAAATGGGACAAACCTATCAGTAAATGGGATGAAATTATTCCATACATGGTGTTGGGCAAGAATTGATGTAGTAACACTGTGTGAGACTACACAGCACTTGTCCTTTTGGTATTAGGCGTTAAGGAGGATTCTAATTCCCTTCAACCTGGAGACCCCCAGCTCTTTTGCTGGAGTTTAGGGCTTCTTGATTTTTTTATGCTGGAGTGAGACCTTTTTCTCACTCATGTATTTTGATCGGATTTGGACTCCATAGGCATCTTTACATTGTGACCTACAGCACCTTCAGTGCAGTGGCACAGGGAAGTCTCTTAGATTTCCCAAAGGTTTAAATACCTACTCTTGGTGAAACTACTGGTTCCAGGAGCAGTGAAGTGAAATTGACTTTACTTACATTCTGTACATTTCTACTTCCCCTTTGTTTAGGTTTGGTCCCTGTGTTCATTTTGTCTTTGGTGGGATTCACGGGTGAAGCCTGCCTCTGGCTCCAGTATGTCTGGCAGGGGTAGGAAGTGAGGGAGGTGCCCGAAACTCCCTGTGCTTAATCAGGAATGCACCCAAAAGTGATTGGCCGGCTGGCTGTCCGGCAAGGACAGCCACCCTGCTTTGTGATTGACAGCTAGGCTGGAATGAATGGGAGAAACCTGCATAAAAGTTGAGGCTTTTTGGCTAGGAAGGCAGTGTCGACCACTGGACGAAGGAACCCAAAGAAGAACTTGGAAGAAACACTTGCTGCAACTCCTGGACCGTTGGTTTGCCCGGTGAAGCCCTGCTACTGTGCTGAAGCTCCGAATTCGCCTCGACTAGAAAAGCCCTTCAAGTATGACTTATCCCCTTGAGTTGGTGGGACCAATCAACTCCAAAGTAAGCCCGTCTGGACATCTTCTCGGAGATGGCTGTACTTCCGCTGCTGCTGATGCTGGAACCGAAGTGCCAGGGAGAGGAACACCAGATTGTGTGCATTGCTTTTAAGTTGGACCTGAGCGCCAGGAAGCTCATCTGGACTTCCCTGAAGCAGGACTGAGCAAGCTGGAGCCAACTCAAGAGTGCTGGACCCCAGATGCCAGGAAAGTCCAGAGTGGTATCCGAGAACCGCATTGTTGATATTTGCTGTCAGACGCGAGGAGCTGAAACACTGAAGGACCGCTGAATTGAAGTGTTCCCATTGCTGCCGCTGACCTTCCCATTGCAGAGCTGGCGTCCCCAGATGGCCTCCCTCTTGTCCCCACGACTGAGGCTCAGGAACAGTGTCTGCAGAGCTGTACAGGAACAGAAGCCAGCTGGAACCTTTTGTTCTAACCAGAGGTGCCGTTAAGTCTGAGAGCTTACCTCTCGTTGTGTAGCCTTACTTGGTCTCTGTTAAGACTGGTCTTGGTTACCTTGCAGAGTTGCTATAGCTTTGCCCCTCACAAGCATCCAAGCTTGTGACCCTTCGTGTTCTATTTTCTACAAACATTTCTAAAAACATTGTGCAAGACTTTTTACCTACCTGCAAAGAAGATATTCCGCTCCCCTAGACATTATGCAATTAACATTGAGCCACCCAGCACTCCACATAAGAAGGTATGTGCTGGACCTACAAAGAGAAAAGGTAAGTAAAGTCGATTTCTTTTTACTATTCTTGGGCACAGTAGTTTCACAAGAAAAGGTATTTAAACCTTAGGAGAAATCTAAAGGATTTCTCTGTGACCCTGCACTGAAGGTGCTGTCACCATACAAAAAGTAGATGCCTATGGAGTTTGTCGGACTCCATAACCATAAGAAATACATAATCCAAATCAGGTAAAAACACGAGAGAGTGGTAAAAAGCGCTCACTCACTACAGGGTTAAAATGTAAAAGTCCTACAGTCCAGCAAAAGAGCTGGGTGTCTCTCGGGTGGGAGGAATTGAGCACTTAGATGAAAATTCTCCCAACAACTGTCTGAGTATCGGGAACAGAAAACCATGCTGGTGTTATCTGGCTATCGGGCTTGTTTAGAGAAACCCCTGATCTCTCACACCAGAAAAAATACAACCCACAGGGGAACAAGGCCCAGCACACCCCTTGCAAGGAGAACGTTTTATTTCCACAAAAATAGAAATGCAAAGCAAAGTACTCTGCTGCCACGCAACGTTCTGGCAAAATCAGTATGAGCAACACTTTATGAAGGGGCACAGCGTCATCAGTGACGTGAAGTACATGATGTACAAATCCAAATGGCTGGTTGCTGCGACCCTATACGTAGGCTACCTGCTCCATAGGAGATGCCAGGCCATTGGTCCCATCCCCTTCTGTCCATCTTCTTCCACGTGGGCTACTTGTACGTCATCAGACATGAAGCTACATTTAATTGGTTAATGGGCAAAGAAAAACATCTCTATGGGCTCTATCGCTAGCCTGATGTGCACCTGGTACTGCAGACGAGGGTTAACAGAATACTTTGTTTATTGCTTTGCGCACACTATCTCTAATCCAGACACCTCTGCGCCCATCCAAAGCTCCCCACCCTCATTTTAGCTATGGTTTACCCCTCCAGGCACCTTGTAGCTCAAATCATGTGACTTATGGTAAAAGCAACTGGTCCCTGCTTTCTTATCTGTGGGTCTAACAGGGTTATGCTTGGTGGTCTGGTACTGACTGGCACCTTGCAATGCTGGGGGTCTTGGGTTTGGGGCTTTTGGGTGCTGTTACTTAGAGCTGGGATAGGGAAGGTTGGAGGCTCATGTCCTCCTTCTCGTGGGATTGCTGCATTTCGCAGAGAACTCTTGTTAGGGGAGTTTTCCTAAAGTCCTACTACAGTAAGACTTTAGTAAGCTATACCAGTGGGTTGAAGATCCCCAACGCTTAGTATCAGTCAGTACTCGCTCAGGACCTTGGTAGTGTGGAAGAGCAGTCGGGCTTATCGTAAGAGGAAGATGTGAACTGTAGGTAAGTACTCTGAATTTTAGATGGGGACAACAAAGAAGCACTTGGACATATATTTATATAAAAGATATATATTTATTATATTTACTTCGGAATCACTTTAATTCAGAAGTTTACGGTAGAACACTTGGGTATACTAGATAATACTCTTCAAAGGGCACTTTCACTTTTGTGTTGGTTCGCAATTACATTTGTAGCAATGTTAGAAAGGGAAAAGCCAAGGTTACTATATCGGTAATTGCGCACTCATGCGGTTTTCAACAGGTCATACAGTAATACATTTACTCAGCAAACGCATATAGAGGAGTCACTTACAGGGAGTAAAATAAGTGGTTAGTGCAACATGAGCTTAGTTCACGGTTCTAGAGACGTTTTCTTCGCCTGCCAAGTCTTTGAAGTCCAAAAACGCGAGCCTAGCTTAAGGCAGTTCAGAGAGTACTTAAATTCTTGACTGTGAATAATGAAGAGTTCCTGCAGATTTCTTCTAGTGTCTAAAGTTATTGAAGTAGCAAGTAACAAAGGAGACCTAAAAACGGACTCAAAGGCGACGCACGCAGCAGCTTTGTTCAGAGGTAAGAGGGTTTCCCTGGACACCTACTTGCTCTCCAGCGCTCTGGAGCGACTACTTGGAAACGGGTAAGCAATACCGTTTTCACCACAGTACCTTTGGTTTGAAGAAAGTGTTTGTGTTGGCTCCTCTGCGATATGGCAGCTCTGGACCCGACCTCCGGATTCCTTGGTTTGGTGACGAAAGTCAGGACAATGGACGGTGTCTTTCAGCAGCAGTCTTGAGGGAGGACCTGTAGCACGACTTTCAGCAACGTTTTGGTTCAATCTGTGCTATTGGCACCTTTGCAGCAGTACCAACAAAGGACAAGGATCTCCCAGTCAATCTTCTTTGCTTGCTGCAGTCTACAATCTGGTGATGGGGTCTGGGTGAGTTGGATCGGATCTCTGGAGTGTGCTTACGGGCTTAGCACAGATTTGGACAGATTTGGCCTTTCCACAACAATGCACTCGAAATGGGAAGCAGGTCTCCTGGTATTGGTTTTCCACAGCTCTGGAAGCTCCTAGGACCTCAGGAGATGGCTTGTTTCAAAGTTTGTGTTGGGACTGGTTGATCCCACCAGCCAAAGGGAAGGTGTCCTCTTTGGAGCTCCTCTGCCACATAGTAAACGGGGTCAGGACAGCAGTGGTTGCTTCACTGTCTTGCAAAGGGTCTGCAAGTGTGCCTGGTTGTCTTCTTAGTTTACTTGTTTCCCATGGCCGACTTGCTTTAAACTCCTGAAGCTTCACCTTTTATACAGTTCCAGCACCCACTCCTCTGCAATCTCTCAGCATTTTACAGAAAGGGGCGTTTGGCTGTCCAATCAGGACAGCCAGACCACCATTGGGAGCTGGACCAATTCAGGCACTCTGGCAGACACAGGAAAGGGGGGATGGAAGACTCCTCCCCACTTTCTGGCTGCCCAGACACTCTGGAGTGTAGGGGGGGGGATACCTACTGGTTCCCTCCAAAGGAAAAACACACACACAAAGACCTCCCCCTCCCAGAATGGTAGAAGGGCTAACAGAATAACCATGCTAGTAATGGTGAAAAAAGAGGGAGGCCCCAAGTTGGTACTTGGGTGTCCCTATTGTGCACTGCCAGGACTATGGACATAGCCTGTGAAATAAAAAAAATACACAATAGCTGGTAGAACACGTCCACTGCCACCAGCCCTAACTAGGCGATTGTATATGTGACTTAAAAGTCACAGGATCAGAGAGAAGGGGCATACTGACTGTCCCTTTGGCACGCCAGTGAGGGTGGTGTGTGCAAATCTCTCAGACTATAGACTTTTGGGAGAGACACAAAGCATCTCTCTATCCCTAAGAACTGTAGTTACTTAAGGATATAGAAAAATAATCTTAAGAGGACCCTAAGAGTCCCCAGCAACGCTACCCATAAAGAGCTGTGTGCTGCAGTAGTAAAACACGGATGCCTTTCAGAGCTATGGAGCAGGCAGACTCCATAGTACAGATATATTACAAAGAATTGAGTTCTAAAAGAATGAATGAGTGGAAAAAGGCTCCACTCAATTCAGGATTAAAAGAAAAGGGTCGAGAAGTCCAGCAACAAGTGCTGGGGGGGTCTCACTAGGAGAGGGGATGAAGCACAATACTAAATCTCCCTAACAACTCTCAACCCCCTTGTGGCCTTGCAGGGTGCATACTTTCTGGGATATGAAATGTTGGTAACATGAAACAATGAAGTGTATGAATCTCTGCAGCTCTGGCCTTTCACATGGTGCCCAAGCTACAACCTATTCCTGTATGCATGCACTTATTGCTGTGTGGCTCGGGCCAGTAGCCCTGG
The DNA here is from genome assembly GCF_040938575.1 of Ambystoma mexicanum. NCBI lineage: Eukaryota > Metazoa > Chordata > Amphibia > Caudata > Ambystomatidae > Ambystoma > Ambystoma mexicanum. The sequence goes on from NC_090921.1 coordinate 373,981,418, forward strand.
CTGCAGTGCGAAGCTTGGCCTCGATTCCAATATGGCAGCTACTATTTAAGATGTAGTGTGGTTCCCCATGTTTGCTAGAACAAAACATCCCCCATTCTCCCCGCACTATAGTACTTGCCACCGCCACCACAAACCCCCCCCCCCATCCCCCTGCGCCCTGTCCCCTCCCTGAGTCCCTATTGCACACTACCAAGCCTTTACCTCATCTGAAAGCGCTGGGGGGGGGGGCCTGGGACGATTATTCCCCTCCCCAGTCCAACACTGGCCCTGGTTGCCTTCCTCCCCTCTATATGAGGAAAGTCTGTGCTGGTCCTGACTGACAACACTGTGGCCATGCAGTTCCTCAACAAAGTGGTGTGACATCCGTGCCACTGTCGAGCAGCAATGGGTCTGTGGTTCTGGGTATTAGAGAACATTTCTGGCGGTGGCTGTGAGGAATTGCCATCTGGCAAGGGTGTGAAAGCCCTGGATTTTTAAATGTTTATTAATAAAATGATGTGGGCTAATTCCATCTCTGAAAGGCTAATCTGCAGATCAGATTTTCCTTTCAGAAACTGCATGCCAAAAAGCATAGGGAAACAGCTGGACACCGATACAGTATCCTGATTTGCAGCTCCTGCTCTACCAATGGCACAGAGCAGAATCTAAGGTCAGACTTGTCCATTTGACAACGGTAGTGACAGCTAAGTCTCTACAGTGCAGGGGGCTGCATTTAATGTGCCTGTACCAAACCTATGAAGATCAGAAGTACCCCATCATGTTGACTAAACTCAAAGGATAAAGCTATGCCTGAGTTAAGGCATCATGCATGGCAAACTCATGAGTATTGCAGCCGCATCCAATTTGATACCGCTCATGTCGGCTCCTGTGAGAAAAGCTAATCTGTGGAAGGCGATGTGTATTCGTGCCAGACTGGATGAGCCTGCCTAATAACAGGAATCTGAACGGCCAGGCCTCTTATTTGATCTCTGTGATGGCAGGTAAAACCCTCTCCCAGGGACAGCCACACTGCAGGCAGATTCTCTGCATCCAGGCATCAAATGAGCATACCCATTTGTAGGGAGTAGCCTCACCAGGATACTACATTTCTAAAGGCCTTTGATCCTAGTGAGAAGGGAAGTGGTGTGATTAGAGTAGTCTGGAGCACTCTGTTCAGTGGAGGGAGACATCCACCATTTTGTTTCTCTCTGCCTCTCCCCCTTCCTGTCCCGTCTACTTCTTCTAGAGCAAAGCACTTTAAGGTGTAATGCCAGAAGGGCAAACTCCACTTCTTTCAAGAAAGGGATTGGGCCATGCTAGCTTGAGTCCATTCACCTGTGGCCTTTTGCCTTTAAAAGGTCTCTGTCACTTCTTTGATTCACTCTAGAACACCTGAGAAGCATTCACTGGAACTCTTTTGGGACAATTGTGCTTTCCAAAGCACTCAACCACTGGGGTGAAGGAGCAGTCCATGGCAGAAGAGAGCTCTGTCCACTTCCAGGGCATATTGGGGGTAAATATAGCTGTAGACCAGCAGCTGCCACTCTGTGCCATAATCTCCTAGAGCTAGCAGATCAGACCCTTCTGTCTGTGTCCTGAGGGGGTGTTGGGCAAGATTGTGTGCAGTACCCTTTGGGAGACTACAGCAACCTTGACCTCCTGGCAATAGGTCTGTACTACACAAGTTGGTAGTGTGGCTGACCAGCCAGGCTCATCTCTTGAGGGGTCAATGTGAGCAGTAGGAGAGTAACACAGAGATTCACAGTAACAAGTATCCATACACTTAAACTGAATGTTAAATTAATAATTGTTTAATCAATAAACAGTCAGTTTGAATAAGCCTTCTTCAGAAGGGGCGATATAATAGTAACACACAAATACACTCCACAATACACACTTAGTTTCTCTAAATCAGCAAGTACCTATTTGGGATGGAACACACACTTCCTACAACCTCAGGTGACTTAAATATCTAGGACACTGTGGACATTAATATATCACTGGTACATTTTAGAGCAATACTGAGATGAGTGTTATAGTAAAGAGGTTTCATAATAAAACGAGATCTCTCAAATATTCTGAAGCAGGTAAGTACCTGAACACCCCCTCCCCCCCAAATGCAAAGTAAATTAATCCTTTCCTGGGGGGGGGAAGGTAAGACACAAGCAGAGGAGAGATGAGTCATTCAGGGAGCCAGGCCAGCCAATGTCAATTGGGCGGAAGTAAAAGTCTTGCACGATGTTTTAGAGGTCTTTGTAGAAAAAGTAGAATCAATGTAGTGTCACAAGCTGGGGGCTTGTGAGAGGTAAAAGATGCAAGCAACTCCAAAGAAGAAACCAAGACAAGTCTCAACTGAGATCAAGTAAGGCCACAAAAACGAGATGCAAGGCCTCTCAAACTTTACTTTAACTTTGGTTAGAAGAAATGGATCCAGCCGGCTTCTGTTCTGTGCAGCTCTGTCGATCCTGTTGTTCCTGGGCCTCAGTTGTAGGGACAAGAGGGAGGACTTCTGAGGACTCCTATACTGCATTGGGACGGTCCGCGGCAGAAAAGGACACACTTCTATTCAGCGGCACTTCACGGTTTCAGCTCCTCGCATGTCAACAAACAGCACTACCGCGTACTCTCTGATACCACTCTGGACTTTCCTTGCATCTGGGGTCCAGCAGTGGCTCAGGCTTGGTCAGTCCTGCTTACTGGGAGTCCGGAGATCTTCCATAAGATTGGGTCTGACTTAAAAGTGATGCACTCAGTTTGGTGTTCCTCTCCCTGGCACTTCGGTTCCAGCAACAGCAGCAGTGGCAGTACAGCAAACTCCAAGAGGATGTCCAAACGAGTTCACTTTGGAGTTGATTGGTCCCACCAACTGAGGAGAGAAGTCATCCTTGCAGGGCTTCTCTAGGCGAGGCGAATTCAGAGCTTCAGCACAGTAGCATGGCTTCACTGGACAAACCAATGGTCCAGGAGTTGCAGCAGGCGTCTCTTCCAAGTTCTTCTTCGGATTCCTTCGTCCAGTGGTCGACTCTGCCTTCCAAGCCAAAAAGCCTTGCCTTTTGTGCAGGTTGCTCCCATTCATTCCAGCGTATCTGTCAAACACAGTGCAGGGTGGCTGTCCTTGCCAGCCAACCGGCCATTCCCCTTTGGGTGCATCCCTGTAACCAAGGGGATTAAGCACAGGGAGTTTCGGGCATCTCCCTCACTTCCTGCCTCGGCTGGACATACTGGAGCCAGAGGCAGTCTTCACTGTGAATCCCACCAAAGACAAAACGAACAAAGGGACGAAACCTGCTTTAGCGCGCAGAATAAATCTCAAGAAGGAACTTTCCAGCAACAAATGGCAAAAGAAAGACTACCAGGGCCATTTTGACCTTGGTAAAAACACACAATGGTAGTAAAACGTAAACCACTGCCACTAGCCATTCATTTTAGAAAGGGTATGTTAGGCAGGGTTTGTATGCAGTACCCTTTGGGACCGCTACACACAACTAGGACTACAGGTGTAAGCAAACCAACCTTTGGTATAAGTCTGTACTACAGTTTTGGAAGCGTTGCTGAGCAGCCAGGCTTACCTCAATAGGGGAATGTGAGCTGTAATGATGTTACAAAGAGGTCTATAATTACAAGTATTCAAATAAACTCTTACACTCAAGGTTTCTTGGTGAAACGCATATTAATTTATTTCAGTCATTTAGAAAACATTCACTAGAAAGAGGCAATCTATATCACACAAAAATATACTTCAGTACTTCACACTATCAATTTCTGAGGCATTTAAACTATTTTGGAGGAGCAAAATGGCATTCAGAGTATTTGAAGGAGGAGCAAAAAGGCATAGGTTAATAAAAAGGTTAGTTACTCTTAAACTGTGCAAATAGTTTGAGTTCAACAGAGGAGCCACTCAATGCAATAGGTTAGGCCAAAGTCAATGGGCTAAAGTCTTGTATGGAATAAAGCGGTTCTGGTAGTAAAATGGAAAAGTCTTTGCCAAAGTTCTCAGAAGTAGTTTGTAAAAGAAAGATTCATGTGTTGGGTCACAAGCTGACTAGGCCTGCAAGTTCCCAAAGTTTCAAGCACTTTCGCAGTGAGAGGCACGTTCTCTTGGTCAGGTTTTCACAGTACCTTACAATGAAGAAAAAGATGCATCTGAAGACTTCTGTTCCTGCAGATCTCGCTGTTGCTGAGCCTCAGTCGGGGGGACAAGAGGGAGGTGGTCGGGGGACTCCTGCACTGGGACTGGTCAAAAAGCTGGCAAATGGAAAATCTTCAATTCCGGTAGCTGTAGTCAAGCACACAAACTGGTGTCCCCTCCCTGGTTATTCAGTTTCCTACAGCACTCGGAGGAAAATACCACCAGCTCCAAGAATGGTATCCAGGTGGCTTAGTGTCTAGTTGATTGGTCCCACCAACTCAAAGGAAGAAGTCGTCCTTTTAGGGGCTTCTCTGTCGAGATGAACTTGGCCATTCGGACCTGCAGCAGGGCTTCAGCAGGCAAACCAACGGTCCAGGAGTTGCAGCAGCCGTCCTCTTCCAGCTTGTCTTCGGTTCTTTCCTTCCAGTGGTCGACTCTGCCTTCCAAGCCAAGAGACTCTCCTTTTATCCAGTTTCCTCCCATTCTTTCCAGCCTAGCTGCCATTCACCCAGCAGGGTGGCTGTTCTTGTCGGAAAGTTAGCCAGCCAATCATGCCAGAGTGCATTTGGGTCTCCCACAGAGACTAAGCGTAGGGAGTTTCGGGCACCACCCTCACTTCCTGCCCACCCCAAACACTAGGGCGCCAGAGGCGGCGTCAGTCATGAAGCCTGCCAAAGGCGTAGGAACAAAGGGACCAAACTTGGTTTGGCGCGCAGAGAAACTCTAGAAGGACCTTTCCAAAAAGAAATGGCGAAGACAGACGACCAGGACCTGTTTAAACAAAGGGGGCTCATACACGTCTTGAAAAACATGGCTCCAGCGATTTAACGCTACTGGTGTTCGGGGTCGGGAAAAATCATGGTAGTTTGTTGTAAAACCCCTGCCACCAGCCATTTTGAGAGGAAAGGGTAGCATTTGACTGCTGCATGAGTTTCTAGACACAGGGGATACTAGGTAACCCCTCCAGCACTTTATTGTAAATTAGGGTGTGCGGGGTCTAGGAATTTGAAGACTAGTAGTCAATTTCACTTTACTTTCTCTGGAAAACAGTAGTTTATCCCAGAGAAGGTATTTAGACCATGAGACAGCCTAAAAGGCTTCCCTGTGTCACTGCACTGAGGGTGTTGTGTGACACAAATGAAAGGATGATGCCTATGGAGTTGTCTAAAACTCCATAACCAAAAAAAACACAAGAGTAAAACACATTTCAAAATACTCAATGACAGAGTGGAAAAAAAAGGCTCACGCTCTCTCCAGGTAAAAAAAAATCCAAGTCCTCAAAATCCAGCAAAATTGCTGGGGGTCTCTAAGGTGAAGGGAATTAGCAGTTATGAGAATTCTCCCTAACAAGGTAACATAAAAAAGTTACATGAGAAACTACACAAAGGGGATAATAAGTAACCCCTCCAGCACCCTTTTGTAAGATAGTGTGTGCTGGGTCTAGAAATTACAAAATGTAAGTAAAGTAAATTTCACTTCACTGCTCTTGGAAACAGTAGTTTCACCAAGAGAAGGTATATACACCTGTGGAAAATCTAAGACTTCCTTGTGCCACTGCACTGAAGGTGCCGTGTGTCGCAATGTAAAGATGCCTATGGAGTTCGTCAGACTCCAAAGTCAAAAGAAACGGAGTCCAAATCACAGAATAATACACGAGAGAGTGGGAAAAGGTCTCATTCTCTCCAGGTTAGAAATTAAGTGCTACAGTCCAGCAAAAAGAGCTGTGGGTCTCTAAAGCAGAAGGGAATTAGCACGTTTCTGAGATGTCTCCCTAACAGTGGGCCTCAAAGCATCCAGAGGACCAGACCAGCTGAAGTTCCCAGACTGCTGCACCGTACCGGTTGCACCGTGATGACTGCCCATAGAACCAGAAGGAATATGCTTGTGCTGCATTTTGCGTTCCTCCACTCATTTGAACTGTATAGTCGGCATCTGAAAGCAGCTCAACGCTGCAGTATACCCTTGCTGAGCCCGTCCTCTGCTATGCTGGAATAAAATTCTTGATACCGGGAGCCCACCCACCTTGGAGCGGCTGCTTCACCGACCCGCACATCGACGCAACCAGTTACAAAATGCGATGACAGTGCCTTGCCGACTTGCACTACTGGAGCGTCCCTCATTGACCCTTCAAAGTGGGTACAACCTGGCTCAGCCCAACCCCACCTCCCAGAAATTCTGGTGAATGCTGACCTGCATTGCTAAAAGCCCCCCCTTTGAATGGCACAGAGCGGCCACCTTCCTCTACTCAGCGCCCCCTTGTTGCTTGGGCCCACACAATTCAATGTACCTTAACTGAGCTCGATCCGCTCACATCAACGTTCTAAACTGGGTTTGACACTGCCAACCCACAAAAGAACCGAAACAAAACACTGTAGACCCATAACTGCCCTCTTGGTCCTCTTTGGCTCTAGATACCGGTTAAGTCACTACTGCACCTTTTTGCCCAACGGCACATACTACTTTTTGGTTGTTAATTTGCATGCCCCCCCACCGTAGTCACGCTCAGTCACCCGTCCTAAGAAAATCTTGGCTGCTCTGCCGCTCTAACATCCTTGTGTAGTGCAGGCCTATATTAGAAGTTGGGGCTCTAAAACCAAGAAGTCTTTCTACACCAATTGTACTGTAGAAAAAACATACCTAAGGTATGGTGGCCTACTAATGTGATCAAATAAATTGCACCCTACACCCCAAAACCAATGTAGGGTGATGGACTCACCCTAGGGTACAAGTGGGGTGCTTGAGAAGCACTCTAGGAACTTGGGGGGAAGGGGGGGCAGACGGGAGGGGGCTTATAGGCGACTGAGGGCCATGTACTCTAAATGAGTAAATACAAAAATCTATAAATGCAGGAAAACTTAATAAGCCCCTCTAGCCGCCAGAAATACACTAGAGATCCAAACTTACTAAGGCGGACTAAGCAAAATGTTTAGAAGGGCCCTAAAGTCACTCGAATCCTCACAATAGGAAATCCTTAACACTACTGTTCAGCTTTGAAAAGGCTTGGACAGATGCACATTCCCTTGTATGGCCTGGCCAAGATGGATATTAACTCCCAGAACTTAGATTGCATACTTTTAAAGTCCATTCCAGAAGCCATTCTGGTTGTCTAAGAACTCCTAGACATTCTCTGATTCTGACACTGATAGTTGTATGACTCGTATTCCCCCCTGTGCCTCTCCTCAGGCCCTATTCCTTCTTTAATTAATAAAGTCTTTCCTTCGCTTCTCCCCGTTCTAACTAGCATCTTGTATTTCTCGCTCGCCTCTTCACATTTCCTGCAGACCTTTAAACATGCAGTAGTTCTTCCCATTCTTAAAAGGCTCCCCCTCCCCCCAACCCTCCAAACTCCATTTTGCATATTCTACAGCATTGGATCTTTCATGGATTCACATGCTTAGAATATTCCCCGTTGTCAGGCTGGGAACTCGCAGTACCTTTATAAAGACGTTTTCCATAGGTAAAATGTCGACACTTCTGTGTCCTATCTACGTCGTTTTGGGCCGCTTATGCATGCCCCAATAGGATGTTGCGGTATAAATGCCCCGCCCCCGCGGCTCCCATCAGATTTCAACCGTCTTCCAAAGTAGTGGGATCACCTCGCGTCATCTACTATTTTTGCTAGGTTGCTTTGTCGTTTTTTCCTAATGTCTGGAAAAGCTCTTTTTCGTCTGTGTGCTACATGCGTATTAAAGGTGTATTAAGGGGATGGCCATATGGACGGTATATATTGTCTCCACCCTCACCATTCGCCAGACAGTTGTGACATCTGTAAAGGTTTCTCCCAGAAGACTCTCAAATACCGGAATAGGCGGTTGGTGGCGTGGTTGTAACGCTCACCTGATTCCCGTAGAGGCGCCGGTCTTGACTGGGCGTATACCGTATCTTCAAAGGTGATGTGTAACACACGGCTGGCTCTTTGGGCTGGACCTCTGTGCACTGTATGTCTGACTCGAAGGGTAAGATGTCTTGGGTAAGTGAACGCCGTGCTCTCCATCTGCCTCGGGGCAGGGTGCTGTAACCAGTTTCTTCACTGGATAAGGGGAGCAGGCCTCTAGACTTCAGAGGGCTGCTGTCTGTCGTTTACTGCACGAACGGTAAGTTTCGAGTAATTCTAATGTCTTTAAAGTCTTTAGTAATGATGTTTCTTGTTTTGCAGGGTTCCGGCGATGGCGGATGACGGGCTGAAGTGAGTTGAAGATGGAGCCCGTGTGATGAATAGAAGCGCCTGGAAGCACGTAAGTAAGCGCTTGTTGCCTGCTTCACGATGCGCTCTAACTGTCTTTTTATTTTGCAGGTACAAGTTCGGAGCGGCTGCAGGGTGCCGGAATACCCACTGGGTTAGATGTGGAAAGGAGTAATGGCACGTGAGTATTAAAGTTCCCCAATGTCTTTAAACGCACCTGGTTTTGTCTTTCAGATGCGGGATGCAGCGCCGAAGTCCTCCGGAGCGTGCGAAGAGTTGGTAAGCTTTTGTCTTTCAGATGCCGGAATGCAGTGCGAAGACCTCCGGAGCGCACGAAGAGTAGGTAAGCCTTTGTCTTTCAGATGCCGGAATGCAGCGCGAGGCGTTGGTGACAGCCGATGGACCAGGTAAGTGAAGAGCTGTCACTGAAGATCGTAATGCTAACCTGTTCTTTCTTGTCTTTATAGGTGTTGCTGAAGACTGGATTCAGGATGGTAAGCCTTTTTCCTTAGGCCCAGGATCAGATGCAGAAGACACGATGAGCGTTCTGCTGCAGAGGATGCAGAATAACGCAAAGCAAGATTCATCCATCGGGTGTGGTTTAAATAGCCTCCTGTAGTGCTTAGGTGTCTCCTTTCACAGCCACGCCTAGGTAAGAAAAGAGTTCCTGCTTTCCAGAAGAGTTCCAGTGTTCTGAATCTAGGGAGTGGCTCCTGCCCCACCCAACAGGAAAAGTAGTTCCAAACAGAAGAGGATCAGAGGCTCAACTGGCAGGCAAGTAAGCAGCATGGTCTGCTGCAGGTAAGTCCACCCAAGCATTATGAGCCCGGCGCTTCCAGCGCTGGGACTGGGCATATTTATGAGCCTGGTGCCACTGGCGCCAGGACTGGGTCCAAAAGGTCCCAATTGGGACTGGTTGGCACTCGGAACCTGGGTTATGGATCTGCTTCCAAGGGAGTTGGGAAAACCCTGACCTTTTGGAAGCAGAGATCATGACAGTGGTTGAACGACGGAGGGGGTGGGTACCCCCCTTTGTAGGGTAGGCTCCACGCATAGTTGGCCTCGACAACTAAATCTTTAGGGGCCCCCTGTCGTTCAGCATCGACTGAACCTCCGGTGAAGAAAGCGTGTTCGATGGAGAAAGGCTTATCGGAAAAACATTCCACGAGAGAATCTTCGCTGAAAGCGAAAACCTAGTCTTCCTCCTCCTCTAAGAAGGAGAGGAAAGAACAGTCAAGATCCTCCCCATGTGATCATCATAGATCATCAGAGTCGAGATTCTGAAAAACACAGATAAAGTTAAAAAAAGGCAGGAACGCCTCAAGGATCTGCGCATCTACCAGCGTCGTCGACGGGAGTCGATCGTCGACGCCCTCACTGCCAGTGATGCAGATCGTCTCTTCAGGTGTTCCACCGCAGGTGACGACGGCAGTGCAGAATTTAACCTCGTCGAAGGAGACTCCATAGGAGGCCTGGCGACCGGAGGTATATGACCCGGTTTTACCAGAAACCTTGTTGCAGCAGGATGCGGCCTTGTCCATATCCTTTGTGGACGACGAGCGTGAGCAGGCGACTGGGCCTGCAAAACTTGGGTTGCAAGGGGTTAGCAAGCTGACTCTTTCGAGCGGGACGAATATCCCGGTTACAACTGCGTTGCTTAACCCTCAAACCGTTTTATCTCTGGAAGTTCTATCTACATTGCAAAACTTGTTGAAGAAATTGGATGAGAAGTTACCTCAGGTTACAGCTCCGGCGAGACCAGGCGTCGACGAGCCAGGTCCTTCCCATCGACAACTCCTATGGCGTCGATGGCGGCTCCGGCCCGTGAAGGCCTTCCATTTGCACGCCCGGAAGAAGGAGAGCTGCTGAAATCCGAGTCAGAGAGAGAGTCCATATCGGATATATCGTTATCCCCCTCTAGGGACCCGACCTGGGAGTCGGAAGCAGAGATGGAAGCTCCAAAAAGTCCAGCCCAACCGTCACCCCCGGATGACATTGGTTCTTTCCACGCGATGAGTAAGGCTTGTACCGAATTTGGACTGGCCTAAGAGGAGGAGAAAAAACTGTTTTTTGTTCGATCATATGGGAAAGAGAAGGAAATCAGTGTTTTCGGTCCCCATCTTAGATCATGTATGTCAAGGAGGACTTCAAACGATGCCTCATCCGTTCTCGGAGCCGGCAATAAAAGGTAGACTGGAAAAGAAATGTAAGGCTCCTGAGTCTACTCCGAAATGTTTGTCCTCTCAACCGGCTCCAGAGTCGGTGATGTCAGCGGCTGCGGTGAGACAGGCAAGATCTCAGCACAAATGCACGACTCCTCCGGAGAACGAGGCCAGGAGACAAGATGCCTTTGGCAAAAAGGTGTTGTCGGTGGGTGCAACAACAGTGAAGGCGGCCTATTCTCTCGCGATTATGGCCAGGTATGACAGAGAGATGTGGCATTGTTTAGCACCCATACTAGAACATCTGCCAGATGAACACAGTAAGGCTGCGATGTTACTCGTCCGAGAGGGGGGAGAGGCCTCTAATCACTCTATAAATATCGCTGTAGACCTGGCAGAATCCGGCTTTAAGCAGGTTAACAACGGGGTGGTTCTGAGGAGACAAGCATGGCTCAAATGCACCAACCTACGACCTGAAGTGCAATATAAGGTGTTGGATATGCCGTTTGAGGGAGACCACCTTTTTGGTGAAAAGGTGGATGAGGCCTTGAAAGGCATGAAAGAGGACTCTGACACGGCACGTTCTCTGGAAGCCCTCCAGAGTGGTAGAAGTTTTCGTTCATTTCGCCCCTTTTCAGGAGCGTCAGGAAACTCCCGGTTCTCGTCACAAGGGACCGTACTTTCAATAGACCATCGTACTCTTCTCAGGGCTACAGGCAGGCTTCTCGGACCGCAAAAAGACGTCGGGACTATCAAGCCTCCAGGAAGAGGGGAGGTTACTCCTTGTCGTCGAAGGACAAACAATCAAAAGACCAGCAATGACGAGTTTCAGAACGTCCTGGGAGGCAGGGTGTCTCACTGTGTCGACGAGTGGGAAAAGATAACCTCGGACCGGTGGGTATTGGACACTGTGAAGTTCGGTCATTCCTTATAATTCAAAAGCAAGCCGTCGCACATTCCACCAGTGTTTTCGGCTCAACCCCACCTGAATGTTTTAAAACAGGTGGTAGCACTTATGCTACAAAAAGGGGCTATAGAATTGGTACCTGTGTCGCAGAGGGGTCAAGGAGTGTATTCCCGATACTTAAATGGCGTCCCATTCTCAACCTTGGAGACTTCAACAAAACGTTAAAAAATCTAAAATTCAAAATGCTCACACTTCAGGAAGTGATCCGGTCGATTCAACAGGGGGATTTTCTGGCGTCGTTGGATCTCCAGGACGCGTACTTTCAGATACCAATGCGTCAACGACACAAAGTTCCTAAGGTTTGTAGTCGGGCGGACCCACTACCAGTTCAGTGCTCCCTTTTGGACTGAAATAGTCTCCCAGGACGTTTACGAAATGTCTAGCCCCGGTTGCAGCATGGTTAAGAAAACCGGGGCATCATGTTTACCCGTATCTGGACGACTGGTTAGTGAGGGGATCGTCCCCTATGGCAACTCGAGCAAGTCTAGAGGCCACCATGCAACTTCTGCGACGACTAGGATTTGCGGTAAACTTCGAAAAGTCTTCTGTCTCCCTCAAGAAGCTTAGTGTTCTTGGGTGCACAGTTCGAAACTGTCAGGATAGGTGAGACCATCTGTGGAGAGGATCCACAGACTCAATCAGCTGGCAAGGCAATGGAGAGTCAGCACCAAAGTGTCGGTAAGGAGATATATGTCGATACTAGGCGCCATGGCTTTGTGCATCCCTTTGGTGAACAACTGCCGCCTCTTCATGAGGCCAATTCAAGAATTCCTGTCGGACTGATGGACCCAGAGTCAGGGACTTTGGTCGGACTAACTGACCATTGACAACAAACTCCTGCGAGCACTTCGATGGTGGCAAGTCTTCGAAAACCTATCCAGAGGGGTTCCCCTGCAGGAACCGGAGTTTTGCATGACCATAGTGACGGACGTGTCGCTGACTGGATGGGGGGGCACATCTGGGCTCTCTCCAAACGCAAGGCCGGTGGTTTTCGGAGGACTCGCTCCTTCATATCAATGTGCTGGAGTTGAGGGCAGTGCGTTGGGCCCTGAAAGCTTTTCTACCGCACATAAAAGGATCAGTGGTGAGGATACTGACAGACAACACGACGACAATGTTTTACTTGAGAAAACAAGGAGGTACTCTCTCCAGAACTCTTTCCACCGAGGCTCAGGAGGTATGGCAGTGGGCTCTACAACAAAATATAACCATAGTAGCCCACCATCCTCCGGGAGTAAAGAACGTGCAAGCAGATTCCCTCAGCAGGGAAATGGATCAGATACACAAATGGTAACTGGACGAACTTCAGTTGTTGAAGATTTTCAGAAAGTGGGGACAGCCTTCTCTGGATCGCTTTGCGACGAGAGGGAACAAGAAGTGCGAACAGTACGCCAGCAGATGGCCACAGATCGGTTCACTGGGGGAAGCGTTCTCCTTCCCGTGGACGGACAAGTTTCTGTACGCTTCTCCCACGTTTCCACTCATACAAGGGACCCTGCAGTGGATTCACAGATACCGATGTCGAGTGATCTTGGTGGCCCCTTATTGGCCGAGACAGGCGTGGTTCTCCGACCTGCTACAGCTATCAATAGCGCTGCCAGTAACGTTTCAGAAAGTCCCGAACCTCCTGACCCGGGACAAGGGAACAGTGTGGCACCACGATCCGGACAGTCTCAACCTGACAGCATGGCTCCTGACTTCTCAGAGTTTGGTACCCTGACTATTTAATCAGATTGCTGTTGAATTTTGCAAGCGGCGTGAGCTCCGTCCACAAACACTTCGTATGCATGCAAGTGGAGGAGATTCTGCATGTGGTGTGAAAATCAGCCAGGGTTACACCCCCTGAATATAACTCCGGAACAGCTTCTGCCATATTTGCTGCATCTAGCAGAGAGTGGGTTATCTTTTTCATCGGTAAAGGTACACCTGGCAGCAATTTCAAGGTTCACGCGGCGAAGGCATTCGTTACCATTGTTTAGTGATAGGCTGATAAAGCACTTCATGAAAAGGTTATTTGGCACATTTCCACCAATTAAAAGGTTTCCTCCGATCTGGAGTCTTAACCTAGTGTTGACGGAACTAATGAAAGCTCCCTTTGAACCTATGGCTTCCTCATCTATGAAATTCTTATTGTGGAAGTTGGCTTTTTTGGTAGCTATCACTTCAGCACGACGACTCTCGGAGATACAAGCATTAGTCATAGATCCCTCCGTACTTGAGATTCTTTAAGGACAAGGTGGTGCTGGCAACTAACCCTCATTTTATTCCGAAAATTCCTACTGTCTTTCATAAACATTTGTCGATTGTACTACCTACATTTTTCACGACTCATTGGTTGCAGAAAAAGCTCTCATTGGACATAAAGTGCTCTAAAGTGTTATCTTCATCGGACTCAGCAATTTAGAAGTACACAAAAACTGTTTGTGGCTTATGGTCCGTCCACAAAAGGAAAGGCAATCTCAAAATAAGGACTAGCTCGATGGGTCTCGTCGATGATTGCCTTTTTGTCACTCGAAAGCGGGGAAGCCGCTGGAAAGGCGTCCAAGAGTCCATTCCACGAGATCAACTTCATCTTCGGTGGCGTTGTGGGCCGGGATCCCGCTGGGAGACATCTGTCAGGCGGCATCCTGGTCGGTGCCACATACATTTACCCGCCATTATTGCCTCGAGCGGCAGCATGCAGACCATGTACAGATGGGACCAGCAGTCCTACGTCATCTGTTTCAGTGAGGTAAGCCCTCTTTAAGGGAATGTCCTTTACACTGTGTGTGTGTGTATATATATATATATATATATATGTCATAGTTGGTATTCTTTGAAGTTAGCGTGTAACCGCTGGAGATATAAAAAAAAGAGGATATGGTTGAGATGTTATTGGTTTGCATTCACACCTCCAGAAATCAAGAGTACTGCTATACAATCTATTCTAAGCATGTGAATCCATGAAAGATCTAATGCTGGAGAAGGGATTAGTTTCTTACCTGTCACTCCATTTCTCCAGCATTGGCATCTTTCATGGATTCATATGCGCCCGCCGGCCACCCCTACATGCAAACAATATATACCCCTTCCTACTTTGGGGGGTTCAAATCTGATGAAAACCGCAGGGCATTTATACCGCTACGTCCTATTGGGGCATGCGTAAGCGGCCCAAAACGACATAGATGGGACACAGAAGTGTTGACATTTTTTCTATGGAAAATGTATTTATAAAGGTACCGAGGTTTCCCAGCCTGACGGGAAATATTCTAAGCATGTGAATCCATGAAAGATCCCAATGCTGGAGAAATGGAGTTACAGGTAAGAAACTAATCCCTTTCTCCCTCCTTTGCCACTCACAACTTCAATATTGCTTGTTCTTGCCGGTTACAGCTCTTTAACATTTGCAATTCCAACCCATGTTCTTCTTTTTGAGCCACCAAACTTCTCTCCACTGTAATCCTCTCTCATCTTGATTACTGTTCAGCTTTCCTGCTTGGTCTTCCTGCTTACCAATGGACTCTTCTACGCTCAGTCTTTAACTCTGCCATTCGTAGTCTTTTCTTGCACTCGCCACGTACATCCATTTCCACCTCTCTTCATTCTATTTCTTGGGATCTCATTTCAGTCTTAAACTTTCTGTACATCGCTTTCAAAGGCATACATAATCTTGCCCCCCCCCCCCCCTCTTGCCTTTCTTCCCTTGTCTATTTTTATGGTCCTGCTTGCTCACTTGTTTTTCAAACTCAGTTCCTTTTTGCTGTCCCCGAACTGGCTTGTGCTGCTTCCCGTTTTCGCTTATTCTCTCTCCTTGGACCAAAAACACTTGACATCTCCCAATCTGCTCTACGCTATACTTGGTCTCCTTCCGTTCTTCTCTACAAACTCACCTATCCTTTCAATGTTTTTATAATGTGCATTTATTTTATCACCCTTTATTATTCTGTCTCTTTGTTCATTGCTTTGGCGAAATGCATGATTTAAATTCAATTAACACAAATACAAATTAGCAGAGACAGACTTGTGGAGGCCTAACTTTGGAACATTGAATGACGAAAAAGTTTTCTTCTGACTACTGGAATTTTTTTTAATATGTTCCCCCTTATCCTCTTCAACACTGAGCATCTCAGCCAGTCTGTTGTATGTATATTTCTAAATTTGCAATATCATCCTTCCAATAGCAGTAACGTAAAGCTATCCCTTAACTGCATTTTCTGTGCATGCAGAATACATTGGAGCTTGGGGACGCTGATAGCCTGGATTGTAGCTTCTTCTGAATGGATGCAAAGTGATACCCAGGATTATTTGCAGATGGTCTGGGGCTTTCTGAATTTGATGCTAATCTTTAAGGTGTCAATTTACCAGTAATACTGTTCATGATGGTCTTTCTTCAGTGGAGTGTTTTTGGATGGAGTAAAGCACTTTAATATGTATTTGGTATTTACCTCCCACTCACGCCCGACGGCCCCGGAAAAGAGACTATTACCCACAGCGGCCATGTTCTTCTATCCTAAGCGCAGCCAGCACACGGACATACGACGGGCCCCTGCGTTGCTTGTACACACCTGCCTGGCTCACGCTAGCCCTTTTCCAAACCCTACATCCACCCCTTAGGTGACTACGTGAAGCAGCCGGACCCCCACTGCACGGGGCTGATCAAGCGCGACATGGGGAAGGAAAAGACCAAGCGGCAAACACTGAAAGCAAAATTGACCTCTACACCATGGAGGCTCCTCCACGCCGCGGACCTCAGCACCCAGAAGACGATGGGGCTGACGACAAGCCCCACAACCTCCCAGTCTCCTTGACGGACCTCATGAGAGCGATTGGGGACTCGAGGACATCAGTGGAACTTAAAATAGGTGGCCTATCCACTGAGGTATCCCTTATACACCAAGACCTCCGCAATCTATCGGCCAGAGTTGGTGAGGCAGAACAGAGTGTGTCGGACACAGAAGACACGGTGCACCGTTTGGAGCAACAACTTGCCGCGATCACCCAAAAAGTTGCCCAATTGGAATATCGTGCTGAGGACAGCGAGGGGAGAGCACGGCGCAATAAACTCAGGATCCTCGGAATACCGGAGAAGGAGGAAGGCCCCAGCGCTGAACTTTTCCTGGAGGATTGGCTAGCTCATGTCTTCGGCCCCCAAAAAACTGTCCAAATTCTTCGCCATAGAAAGGGCGCACAAAGTCCCCACCTACCCCGGGCGCCCCGCCCAGAACGATAATTGCACGCCTGCTGAACTACCGCGATCGAGATGCGATCCTACAAATGGCAAGGGCCTCCGGCCCGATTAAATACAACGGCTATAGGGTCGGGTTCTACCCCGACTACACCAAGGAAGTCCAAAAGGCCTGCTAATCTTTTGACTTGGTCAAGAAGAAACTTCAGTCGCTTTCTATCAAATATGCTTTATTTTTCCCGCCACCGCTCAAAGTCCACTACGAGGGCACCACTCATCTATTCAACACTCCCAAAGATGCATGGCACTGGCTGGAAACCCAAGTTCTCACGGATTCCAGTGCGAGGCGCACACCACCGACCCGCCCACACAGAGGCCCCGGTCCGAGCGGCCCTCGCCCCCTCAATCTCCGACCAATGCAGACAACGACATGACGGGGACCCCCACGGAAAAGGGGTAAGGCCCATGCAACGGGGGGGACTAATCTGCAATGTAATAACATGGGAGCGCTCACCTAGCGGTCGCCGCTCCTAATGCGGCGCGGGCGCTATCGCAGTCAGGGTTATCCCGAGGAAGTTTACCAAGTTATAAGTTTAATGTTTGGGCGACAGGTGCTCCCAGTTGGGGGTGGGGGCAGTTTTGGGGACCTAAGGAAACGGAATCACGGGACAAGAAGGCTTGAAGCTGACAAACGCAGGCAAGGAAAACAAACAGTCTTTGGCCAGGACCGTGGATGCAATTATCAGCCAGTCAGCAGGCACTTCAATGCGAGGCAACCCCCGGATGTCTCCCCTGAAAGGAAACCGCCATATGCCCCCAGAAAAAGCGCAACTGCCACTAATCCTCCCAGACGCCCCAACAAGAAAACTCGCGCAGATAGAATGAACTCCAACAAGGTAACCATACTGTCCTGGAACGTCAACGGCCTCGGCTCCAGCATAAAGAGAAGATTGGTGCTCCAGTACCTAAACTGACACTCGCCGGACATTGCCCTCCTAAATGAAATGCACTTGATAGGCACAAACGCCAACTTTTTCAAAAGATCCAATTACTCGCATACCTACCATGCCGGATTCACGAAAGGTGCCAGAGGCACGATGATACTCGTCCACAAGCGAGTCCCCCTCCAGGTTAGGAAGATCAGGACCGACCCCTGGGGCCGCTATGCACTGTTGCTAGCTGACATCTGGGGCGAGAAATGGGGCCTGGCAGCAATCTATGCCCCCCCCCACGCTGGCGAAAGAACTACTCTCCGAACTACAGAGTTTGCTCCTGGAAGAAGAGGCTGATAAGTGGGTGATTGGGGGCGACTTTAATGAAGTAATGGACACCGCAGTCGATAGATCCCATAGATCTGGAACCCGCCCCACCTCCACACCGCTCGCCGCTTTCGCCGAGGCTTTGGGATTGACGGACACATGGCGCTCACTTTATAACGACGAGGCTGGTTGTTCCTTCTATTCGGGCGTCCACAAATCGTTCTCCAGGATCGATTATGCCTTTATCCCCCGCAACATAAATCACAGGCTTCTCGACGCTGAATTCCTCGCAAGAGGAATTTTGGACCACTCTCTGCTCCTTCTAACCATGAAAATCTCCTGCCGCCGCCCAGACCGTAACTGGCGCCTAAACGCATACCTTCTACGTCTCCCTGAAATCGCTGAGGAGCTTGAAAAAAAGACAACCGAATATTTCGAACTCAATGAAGGCTCCGTTGACTACCCGATATCGATCTGGGAGACGTACAAGACAGTCCTCCGGGGGTAGCTATCTCAGCGGTTTCCGCCTACCAACAACGTCAAGTCCAGAAGGTTAGAGAAGCAGAAACACGAGGCCTGGAGTGTGAACGGCAAATCCTAGTACACAGCACCCAAGAAGCAAGAGGCGCGATGCTCACGGCGCAAGACGCCCTTAGCAACCTATCTCTAGATAATGCACGAACTGCCCACCAATTAGTCCGGAGCCAAATATATGAGTGGGCGACAAAGCGAACAAGACTCTGGCCTGGTTAGAGAGACGCGAACAAAGTAGGGGACATGCCTGACATTGTCGAGGCATTCACCGCCTACTAGAAAAATCTCTATACCCCACCCACCGGGAACCCGCCAGTTAAACCCTCACGCTACCTCGACCGAATCGAGATCCCGATACTCCCACAGCACCAATCAGATCTTCTGAATGCTGACATCACCGACACCGAGGTGCAAGAGGCGCTGGCACAGCTCCAACCCGGTAAAACTCCGGGACCCAACGGGTTCCCAACGGAAACATGGAAATGCCTCGGTGGCACACTATCTACCCACATGCACCGCATGTTCCTACGCAGCAGAGAACTAGGAGCACTCCCCCCAGACCTCAGGAAGGCATGCATAGTAGTCATATACAAGCCTGGGAAACCACCAGAGGAATATGCCTCCTATCGTCCGATATCCCTGATGAACGGCGAAGCCAAGGTCCTTGCCAGAACACTTGCCAACAGACTACTGCAGGAGATTGAGACCCTCGTCCACCCGGACCAATGTGGATTCATGCCCAATAAATCAACTCGAATGAATTTACGCAGAGTCCAATTGGCGCTGAGTAGAGCAAAAGAAATACCAGCCCCACTCGCCCTCCTGGCGGTGGACTTCGAAAAGGCGTTTGACTCTGTGGGGTGGGATGCTCTGTGGGCGATCATGGCTAGGATGAACCTAGAAAACAAAAGAGGTGATGGCTGGAAGGTTTAGAATGAATCTTAACCTCTGGCATCGCTCTGGGCAACCCTCCAGACCATCGTTCTTCGCCTGCCAAGCCATTACAGACGGGGAAAGACCATATGCAAATCAGTCTTGGCCCCACCCCAAAAGAGGAAGTCCAGCCCGAACTGCTAGGTCACATCCCTTCTGCACGAGACCACAAGCATCCCCAGACATGTTTCAGCCTTGTTGGGCGTCATCAGTGAGGAGTAGCTTGGGTCTCTAGGCCCAGCAGGCACGGGACCCACATCTGGGCATACCCATCCCACTCGGGGTGACAAAGCAAAAACAAAGAGGTGATGGCTGGAAGGTTTAGACTGAATCTTAACCACTGGCATTGCTCGGGGCAACCCTCCAGACCATCGTTCTTCGCCTCCCATCCATTACAGAGACCCAAGCTACTCCTCTCTGATGAGCCCCAACAAGGGTGAAACATGTTTCTGGTATCTTTATCCACGCTCTCAACATCGCTGCTATTCGCCGCTAATGTTTTCGCCCCATCTAAACTTACCCAGAGTCGGAGATTACTCTCCCAGCCCTGGTTTACTGATCAGCTAAAAAGCGCCCGCCTGCTACTCAGACAAGCCGAACGCAAATGGCGGGCTAGCTATGACCCTTTGCTTAAAGACTTGTACAAGCTCAGTCTTTCCACCTACCTAGCCAATGTCAAGCTGGCTAAAGCCACTTATTTCGCTCAACAAATTGAAAGTGCTCTATGTAAACCCAAAACACTATTCTCTATTGTTCAATCACTCTCCTCTTCTGAACCCCTCACCTCGATGGTTAAACCATCGCAAAAGCTATGCAATGACCTAGCATCGTTTTTTATTACGAAAATCGATGTGATACGATCTAACATTGCCAAATCTCTCGCTATGCAACCTTCCGGCACTACTAGCTTTGTGCCACTCACCCTCACTGACCCCCCTGCCAGCTGGTCCACCTTTCCTCTATTCACTGAGGCAGAGGTTCTAGCAGCGATTCTTAAAATTAAGTCCTCTTCTCCAGAGGATGCCATTCCAGCAAGTATGATGAAGTCTATTGCCCCAGACATTCTGTTTGACGTCACAGTGGCTATAAATAACTCATGCCAGTCTGGCCTGGTTCCGCCGGAACTCAAATCTGCTAGGGTTATTCCCCTGCTTAAGAAGCCGTCCCTTGACCCTACTATCCCCTCTAATTTTCGCCCCATATCCCTGCTCCCGTTCTTGTCTAAACTCTTGGAATCTCTGGTCACACCCCTTCTCTCCTCCTTTCTGGAATCCTCTAAGATCTTTAATCCTGCCCAGGCAGGTTTCAGGCCAGGAAGGGGAACGGAGAGCGTGCTTGTCTCAGTGCAAGATGACATGTCTAGACTTGCGGACGCAGGTGGAGTTGGAGCCTTGATTCTGTTGGATCTGTCCGCTGCATTTGATACAGTGGACCATCCTATTCTCCTCTCACGTCTAGCACAAATCGGGATCTCTGGATCAGTCCTGGCCTGGTTCACCTCTTTTCTTGCAGACCGCACTCAGACCCTTGCTATGCCCCCTTTCCTTTCTGTCCCTTGTGCCCTCACCTGCGGTGTTCCCCAGGGATCCTCTCTTTCCCCTATTCTATTCAATATTTACATATGGGCGCTGGTCTGCCTTATCCGCTCGTATGGACTTAACTGTTATTCCTACGCGGATGATACTCAAATCCTGATCCGTTTGGATCAGGATCATATCAAGGTCTCAGCTTCTCTTCATGACTGTTTGACATCAGTTGGTGTCTGGATGGACCAAAACTGGCTCAAGCTTAATGGCGATAAAACTGAGGTGATGTTGGTGGGTTGTCCTCCCTGCCCGTCACTATGGACCCCTGCTTTTTGGCCTACTTCACTGGGCCCTCTGCCTTGTCCAGTGGGCAAAGTAAAGAATTTAGGAGTCATTCTTTCTACCTCCCTGTCCATGACTAATCAGGTCTCTACGGTCTGTCAATCCGCCCATCACCAGATTAGGGTACTTAAGAAGGTCCTCCCTATGATCCCAGAGGCTATGCGTCCTCCTGTGGTAGCTGCATTAGTCCTCTCACGGTTGGACTATTGCAATTCCTTATACCTCGCTCAGCCGACGGGCCTTCTCCAACGCCTCCAACGTATACAGAACCTGGCAGCTAGACTGGCCACAGGTTCCCCCTATGGAGCTCATATCTCGCCAGTGCTTCGCCAACTCCACTGGCTCCCAGTGGCCCAGCGAGTTAAGTTCAAGTCACTGTGTATTGTCCATCGAGCTATCCAGGGCCTAGGTGCTGAGTTTCTTCAAACCAAATTTGTTCGGCATATCCCAGAACGCAACCTTCGTTCCCTGAACACCAATCTTCTGGTGGTCCCTAAGTATAACCGGGAAAGACTCGGTGGCAGAGCCTTTTCCATTGCTGCGGCAAGGCTGTGGAACACCCTCCCACTGCCACTCAAGTCTATCTCCAACCATTTGGCTTTTAGGAAAGCCCTCAAAACTACTCTATTCTAACTCTCTGACTATTACTGTTCCTCTTGTTTGATAGCTTCCTCACCAGCGCCATGATGCCCCCGGGCGACCGTGCGCTCTACAAGTTCAGGTAATAATAATAATAATAATAATGTTTGGTGATGCTTGTGGTCTCGTGCAGAAGGGATGTGACCTAGCAGTTCGGGCTGGGCTCCCCCTTTTGGGGTCGGGCCAAGCCTGATTTGCATATGGTCTTTCCCCTTCTGTAATGGCTTGGCAGGCGAAGAACGATGGTCTGGAGGGTTGCGAGTAACGAGCTGGACAGGTGCGCAGCTTCAGAGCACCGGATTTATAATGCACGGGGCTGCCCCCGTAAATTTGAAAAAATATGGGGAAATGGCTAGATGCTCACTGAGATCCGCTGGTGGGGGTAGGCAATATCACTGTTAGCATTGGTTGCCTGCCTTGTCTTATGGTCCTCGGCCCTGTGGGCCCCTTCTAGCTGTTATTAATGCCATGCTGCCTTCATCCTATGTATGCCGAGGTGTGCAGTCATAATGTCGACATCAATAATGTCGACAGTCAAAATGTCGACAAATTAATGTCGAAAATCAATAATGTCGACATACAAAAATGTCGACATTTTACATTAATGTCGACATTTTTTCGAAATGTTGTATAAATAAATAAATATATATTTATTGTTGTGTTGTATGTGTTGAGTATGAGGGGTGGGGGGTGGCAGGGGGTATTGGGTGAGAGGGGTTGGGGGGGACATCCCCATAGTAAATGATATTCTTTTTATTTATTTGTTTATTTATTTATTGAATAATAAATAAATAAATAAATATATAATTACTATGTGTTGGGAATGAGGGTGAGAGGGTGGTTGGGGGGGGTGTGGGGGGGTGTCAGGGGGGTGTTGGGTGAGGGGGGGTTGGGGGGGGACCCCCCCCATAGTAAATTAGACTCTTTTTGGTTATTTATTTATTGAAAAAATAAATAAATAAATAAATAATTAGATTCTGTTGAGTATGAGGGGTGAGAGGGTGGTTAGGGGGTGTGGTGGGGTGGCAGGGGGGTGTTGGGTGAGGGGGGGTTGGGGGGGGACCCCCCCATAGTAAATGATACTTTTTGTTGGTTATTTATTTATTGAAAAAATAAATAAATAAATATATAAATAATTAGAATGTGTTGCATATGAGGGGTGGGAGGGTGGTGGTGTGGGGTGTGGGGGGGTTGCAGGAGGGTGTTGGGTGAGGTGTTGATAGTGTTAAGGGTTTATAGTCATATTGTCGAAAAAAAAATGTCGACATTTTTTTTTCGACATTATGACTTTTTACATTAAAAGTATAGAATGTCGACATTATTATTTTCGACATTATTTTTTCGACATTTTTGTCTGTCGACATTTTTTTGTCGACATTATGACTATAAACCGTATGCCGATGATCCATGTTTGTTTCTCTATGTTGTGTTGTTCAAACTCAATAAACAGAGTCATAAAAAAAAATGTATATATGTATTTGGTTTTAATGCATTGTTGTATTGTATTGCAGAGGTGTGATTGCACGTGACGGTGCAGGCTTTGGTATTGATCGTCCAGCAGTGCTGTCCAAACACGATGATGAGTATGATGCATTCCGCAAAAGAATGATGCTGGCCTACAGATTCCGACCAAACCCTTTGGTATGTGTCATTTCTTTGTAAATGTTTGTGCTGTTAGGACTCACTCAGCTCTGTGTTCAGGGAGGGGATTGGGGCCCAGATTTAGACTACTTGGTGGCCCTTAAGCTTTCCCTAGCCCGATTAAGGTAGTGGCATGCATGATTGGTCATGGTCCACTCTTATGAGGGTTCTTCAAGTTAAATTGTAACACATAACCTTCAACATGGGAATGTCACTACAAAGATGTTTAGGAAAATGCTGTCTCTTCTATGAACATAAGTTAAATGTTGTGCAGATCACTGGCAATAGGACTTGGTCGGGTAAGATATGGTGTAGTTAACACTGTCTGAGACTACACAACACTTATCGGCTTGGTATTAGGTAACCCACCTTTTGGTATAGGTCTGTACTACACAAGTTGGTAGTGTGAGTGGACCCATCTTAAGATGGGTAAATGTGAGCTGAATCAATGAAATTCGTAAATACAGGTAACCAAGTAACACTTACACTCAAGGTTTCAGTTATAAATAATTTATTTAGTTAACATCAAGCATTTGTTAAAAAGGCAATTTATGTAACAAGGTAAATGTACTTTAAAATACTTCAGGATTAGCTCCAGTTTAGTGGATACTCTTTAGATATGCTTTTACACACTTCCTACACCCTGAGGTAACTTCATTCACAAGGACAATAATGGTATTTTATATATCACACTGAATACACTTTGCAGATTCTGAGGTTGCAGAAAGGAAAGGTTTTAGGAAGGAAAAAAGGTTAACCAGGATCTCAGTATAGGTGAGGACACTTAAACCTTTCAATGAGATCTAGACCAGACTTTCCCAGCAATAACCATCTAAAACCAGTTACCACCTACGAGGGACAGAAATATCAAAGTCAATGGACTAGAAGTCTGCAGGGAACCAGGACAGCCAAAGTCAGTTGGAACACAGTCTATGGAACTGAGGCACTTCTTTCATAAAAAGCTTTGCACAAAGTTAGAGTTTCTGATGCTTGTTAATCTGCTTAGATTCACATGCTGTGCATATGGTCCGACATCCAGTGGTAACCGCAGAGTATTGCATCTTGTCTTTCGGGGACCGAAAGGGGACGTCGGCAGAGGCGTGTCTGAAACACTATCCCTATCGTGACATGTGTAGTACCCAAAATCCCTCATGCGCCGAGGTTCCTCAGATTGTTTTTTTCCGCCCAGATAACTGGTCACCCTATAGCGGAGCTCTTCATGAGACATTGTTTATCTTACCGAATTGTCGGTTTTATCCCCGTTAAGTCACTTTGCCCATCAAGAACATCTTCAAAGACTACGGGGGAATCGTCTACGGCTGTGGGTTCCGGCGCCTAAGATCTGGTGTTCAGACTTCCACGTGGTCGGGCCTTCTGGCCGGCCTACACAATAGGGAGAGTGGGCTCAGGGTTTGCCATACTGCTTTGTCTTTCCTCTTTTCCACTGCTTTCCTTTTTGGTCTGGTTACCCTTCCCTTCTGCTATGGAAAGGACTCCATTTAGATTCTGCCCTGTGTGTAGGGTCGGATATCCGTGGAAAGACAAGCACACGTTTAACGCTTGTCTCCCCCTAGAGCACGACGAGAAGCAGTGTTCGGCGTGTAAACTCCTTAAACCCTTAATGAGCGCCGGTTGAAGCGGTGAGCCGTGTACGGAATGTCACGCGTGGAGCCTCCCTCCCCTACCACGACACCAGCCGAAAGTGACTGGGTACATCGGATGACCAAACGTTCAAAGCGGACGTTATAGACCTTGAGGCGGACTATTCTAGAGCCGCCACGCCCGTCCCCGACCCTTCCAGGCTCGACTCCGGTCTTGCTACAGGGACCACACCCGGTGACATGGGCGTACAATCGCACCGCAAAAAGCACACAACCCAAGCGCCCTCCTCGACGACTTCGTCGAAGAAGGCAAAAGCGCCATCGGATCGATCTGATCCGCCTTCCCCGCATCCGCAGCAGCGCATGACGACTGGGCATAACAAACATAACAAGGGCGCTACTCCTCAAACTGCACACGCCGAAGTTTCTGAACAAGAAACTTTGATGGGTTCCAAGGCCCGTACAGTCCCGAAAACTGCGAGTAGGCCTCTACCCGAGAAGCCATCCGCTGGCCCTCCTGGAGCCGCGGAAGACATTTTCACTGCCGACACATCATCGGAGGCGTTGTCTCCCGAAGATTCGGTGACTATCCCTAAGAGCATCAATAGGATTGCTACGGCGGTGGGCCTAGTACCGGTTCCACCCACAGTTATGGGCCAATCCGCCGAAAAGTTTTCCACGGATTTGGAAGACAATCCCGAAGACTCTTACGAAGAAAGCCAGGTGAAGCACCCTGAGGAGATCCTCTCAACGCCTTAGGGCGGAGAACCCGGTTCCTACTCAGCTAGGTCCATTTGGGTCATCCAAGTGGACCACGGAGCAATTCAAGGGGTGTATGGATCGGCTGGAGCAGTTTTTCAGGGCTTCTGATCAACCTCCGCTGAAAAGAGCTCGGGTAGACCCTAACCCTCAAACACAAGATGCCCAACACCAAGTTGACTATCAAGAAGATGTCCAGATGGACACGTATAGAGACATCTATACAGAAGAAGAGGGGGCTTCTTTTCTGGACAACTATGGGGAAGATCAAGGGGCAACAGACAACTGGGAGGACACCCAGCAGGATGATCACAATTCTGATATCGTTTGCCTCGACTCTCCCCCATCCACCCCGATTCGACAAGCGTCTCAGTGGATGATCAAATGGCTTTCAACAACATGTTGAAAAAAGCAACGGAATTCTTTAAAATTGCCACGCTTGAAGACTTGCCCTAACAAGATTTCGCGGAGGACATTATTAATGAAAAGCCTCCGGCAAGCCAGTCTATCCCTCTCTTGAGCTCTGTAAAGAGACGGCTGGCCCCTTCCTTACTCACACCCGCACAGACTAGGGCTGTGAACCCAAGGGTCAAAACTTTTCCGGCCCTCCCCCACCGACCCGCTTTATATCGAAGGACACGCAATCCCAGACTCGCTGGTGGTGACCAACACTCGCAAGAGAGCAGGGGTTCCTCTTGCCACGGGAGAGTCACGGGACAAGGAGTCCAAAAGGTTGTATGCCTTAGGCAAACGGGTTACGTCGGCGGCAGCCTATACCGTCCACATTGCCAATAACACGACGTTACTGGCAAGCTACGTCGACGCCCAATGGAACCTTCTCCAGGAAGGCCTTCAGGAGGTTCCGGAACCAACCAGAGCCAAGCTTCTCGCCATTGTCTCGGAGGGCAAACTTGCCAATCAGAATGTTGTAAAGAATACCCTGGATACCGCAGAGACAGCAGGCAGGTCTCTCACACAGGGTACTCTCCTAAAGAGACGCGCGTCGCTGCGCACGTCGGGCTTCAGGCCTGAGACCCAGGCATCCATTATCAACAAACCCATCGAAGAGGCTAACCTCTTCGGGAAGGCGGTAGACAATGCGTTGGAGACAGCCAAGGAGGAGCACAAGACTATTAAGTTGCTGCACCAGATTTCCCAAAAACCCTCTTTACAGAGGGGCAGTAATTCTCTGCGGTCCTTTCGAGGACAAGCCTGCACCGCTCAAAATAATTTCGGCACGGGCAACTTCAACTCAAGTCAACCTGCTGCAAGCCCCACTTACTACCCCCAGAAGGGTCAGAAGCGCGGAAAGAATAGAGGCAGAGGCTCCAATTCCAGAGGCGCGTCAACTTCGGGTCAGAAATGACCACCAAGTCCAGGTCCCCTCCCGTGTCTCCCCGGTCGGGGGCGATTAACATCTTTCCTCAAGGCATGGGAGGGGATAACTTCAGACCAGTGGGTCTTAAAGACGGTCGCCCACGGTTACTGCGTGGAATTTGCCCGACCTCCACAGTTCAGACTGCCGAAACATCAACGCCTTTCACCGGAACATCTGCAGATCCTGATCCAAGAGGTAGAAGCGCTGCTGGGAAAGGACGCCATAGAAGCCGTCCCGATTCTTCAGGTAAACGAGGGTATCTATTCAGTGTACTTCCTTGTACCCAAAAAGGATCTCACCATGCGTCCTGTTCTAGACCTGCGCCCAGCGAACAAGTTCATAAAACCCCAGAAGTTTTGCATGGTAACACTGCAAGAGGTGATCCCATTGCTAAAACAGGGGGACTTCATGACAACATTGGATATGAAAGATGCATACTTTCATATTTCAATGCTGCCAGCGCACAGAAAATTCCTAAGGTTCGTGATTCAGGACAAACACTACCAGTTCAAGGTACTCCCCTTCGGCATAGCCTCGGCGCCAAGGGTGTTTACCAAGGTCCTGGCAGTGGCTGCGGCACACCTGCGCAGACTTTCAGTTCCAGTTTACCCTTACATCGACGATTGGCTCATCACGGGGGACTCGTTCGACGTTTGTTTTTCGAACACCCAAAAGACAGTAGACCTAATGTTCAGCCTGGGATTTTCGATCAACGAAAAGAAATCCAGCTTAGTCCCCAGCCAAGTAAAACAGTTCCTGGGGGCTCTTATTCGTACAGAAGACGGTCTAGTCTTCCCTTCCAGCGAGAGGGTTCAGAACATGCTCTCAGGTTCCTCAGTATGTAGCCAGTCGAGAGGTGACGGTACGCAAAGCTATGCGTTTGCTAGGGATGATGGCGTCATGCATATACTTGGTTCCCCACGCGCGGCTGCGCATGCGTCCCATGCAAGAGTGGCTCAACAGCCAGTGGTGTCAGGCCAGCGGAGAATAGGAAGATCTGTTAGTTGTCTCGCCAGCCCTCGTTCTCTCTCTGCAGTGATGGTCGAGGGAGAACCTCTTGAAGGGGAAAACCCTCACCACCCATGCAGTGGAAGCCACTCTCACGACAGACTCCTCTCTCACGGGGTGGAGGGGCTTACCTGCTTCAAAAGACAGCGCACGGAGTGTGGTCCCCTCAGGTAGCGTCCAACCATATAAATTTACTGGAGCTACTAGCAGTGTTCAAAGCATTGAAAGCCTTTCAGGAGCAACTGCAAGGGAAGACGGTGCTGGTCCTAACCGACAGCACAACAGCAATGTATTACCTGAACAAACAGGGGGGCACTCTCTCTCCAGGGCTATCCAAGCTGTCCCAAAACATCTGGATATGGGCTCTCAAACACAAGATGTTCCTGATATCCCAACATGTTCCAGGGGAACTCAATCTGCTGGCAGACGTACTCAGCAAAGATGTATCCAACGTCTTCACCGCAGAATGGGGGTTTCCAGAGATCGACCTGTTCGCTACTCAGGAGAACGCCCAATGCCAAGATTATGCCTCCAGGTACCCCCAGAACCGATCCAAGGGGAACGGTCTCTGGATAACTTGGTCTGGAAAATTTGTCTACGCTTCCCCCCCCCCCCCCGACTCCCCTTCTGAACAAGATAGTGCACAAGATGCACCAGGAACCAATCACCATGATTCTGGTGGCTCCCATGTGGGCTCGCCAACCTTGGTTCGCGCACCTGATGGAAAT
The DNA here is from genome assembly GCF_040938575.1 of Ambystoma mexicanum. Classification (NCBI taxonomy): domain Eukaryota; kingdom Metazoa; phylum Chordata; class Amphibia; order Caudata; family Ambystomatidae; genus Ambystoma; species Ambystoma mexicanum. The sequence continues at coordinate 374,010,350 of NC_090921.1, forward strand.
GTCCCTCTCCCCACCAGTCAAGCTGCCCTGCCCGTACAACATGTTGTCTCAGGACAGGGGGGAGACTCTGCACCCATGCCCACAAACTCTGAATTTAGCAGCCTGGCTCCTGAGGTCATAGAGTTTGGACATCTGCAACTCCCTCAAAGATGCATGGACATACTGAGGGAGGCAAGAAAGCCTAACACACGTTATTGCTATGCCAGCCAGCAAATGGAAACGTTTTGTCATCTGGTGCAGTTCCAAAGGCGTCAATCCCACCGATTGCTCGCCTTCACACATTGTGTTGTATCTAACCCATCTGTTGGACTCTGGGTTAGTCTTCAATTCCTTAAAGGTTCACCTAGCGGCGTTGTCAGCCTACACCACGTCACAGCAGATGGTGTCGTGGTGGTGAATACCTGTGATTAAAGCCTTTATGGAAGGGGTTAAAAGAATGTATCCCCCATCACTCACCCAGCCCCTGGGTGGGGATCTAAATGTGGTTTTAACTAGGCTCATGAGACCCCCTTTTGAGCCTATGCATAAAGCTAGTCTGAAAGACCTGACTTACAAGACAGCCTTTCTAGTAGCTATCACTTCTATCAGAAGAGTTAGCAAACTACAGGCCCTCTCGGTTTTGGACCCCTTTGTTACAGTCCACAAAGATAAGATAGTTCTGCGCACTCATCCCAGATTTGCGCCAAAATTTACTTAGAAGTTCCATGTGAACCAGTCAATCGAACTACCCACGTTCTTCCAGAGACCTACTAACATGGCCGATAGAAGCCTTCATACACTAGATGTGCACAGGACAGTCATGTTCTACATGGATGGAACTAAACCATTGAGGAAAACTAAACAATTCTTTGTTTCAGTGGCAGCTGGTAGAGAAGGAGATCCTGTCTCTAAATCAGCAGTATCAAGGTGGATTGTCAAATGCATCACACTATGTTACACTCTTGCAAAGAGAGAACTGCCCTTCAAGCCTAGAGCACATTCTACTCGAGGCACTGGGGCATCCATAGCATTCATTGCAAATGTTCCCCTAGAGTCCATTTGCAAAGCGGCAACCTGGAGTTCTGTACACACCTTTACAAAACACTATTGCCTAGACACTCATTCTAGGGCTGATTCTCAGGTGGGACAAGGAGTACTAAGACATCTTTTTTCTACTGTTCCTTCTCACAACCCACGTCCAACTCCGGGTATGCTCGCTAGTCTATGCACAGCATGTGATTCTAAGCAGATTAACAAGCATCAGAAGACATGCATTACTTACCGTAAAAGCATTTCTGATGATTGTATCTGCTTACATTCACATGCGCCCTCCCTGCCTCCCCGCTCGGGGTGGAAGGAACATAGACTTCTTAATACTTTCTACTCACTCACTATAGCCTTGGGCTCCCTCATGGCAGAAAAAATACAATCGGAGGGACCTCGGCGCGTGAGGGATTTTGGGTACTACACAAGTCATGATAGGGATAGTGTTTCAGACACGCCTATGCCGACGTCCCCTTTCGGTCCCCAAATGACAAGATGCAATACTCCGCGGTTACCACTGGATGTCGGACCATATGCACAGCATGTGAATCTAAGCAGATACAATCATCAGAAATGGTTTTACGGTAAGTAATGCATGTCTTATAGAAATCACTTGTAGGGTCACATGCTGTGAAGCCTGTGAAAAGCAGTTGAAATCAACTCTAAGGTAAGCTAATGATATCCCAACTGAGAAGAACACAGCTAAATGACAGTGAGCTTAAGTACCTGAGCGCGAGTCCCCTCACCAGAGTGCAGGACTCGAGGGGTGAAGGAAGCCCAACCGGTGTCCAAGATCCACAGTGGTGCCGTTTACTGACCGCTGAATCTGCAAAGTCCTGCTGATCTGAAAAGAGCCTGTAGCTGCCACCGGCCTCCGAATTGCTGCCACAGGTGTCCTCCAGACGTCCTCCCTCTTGTCCCCACGACTGAGGCCCAAGAACCCAGGATTTGCATCGCTGCAACCAGACGGAAGCCAGCTGGATCACTCTTCTTCTAACCAAAGGTACTGTTCTGACTTACCTCTGTGTCTTTAGATTTTCTCTTCTCAATTGAGACTTGCAGTAGCTACTTTGCTAGAGTTGTTTTCAGTTCTACCCTTCACAAGTGTAACAGCTTGTGACCCTACAGTGATTTTTCTTCAACAAACACTCTAACTTTGTGCAAGACTGTTATCTAAGAAGTGCCTCAGCTCCATAGACTGTGCTCCAATTGACTTTGGATGTCCTGGCTCCCTGCAGTCCAGTCCATTTGACTTTTGATATTTACTGTCCTTCATGGGTAATAAATTGGTTTTAAACTGTTATTGCTGGGAAAGGTTTTTGTCTAGACTTCATTGGAAGATTTAAGTGCTCACATGCTCTGAGAACCTGTCTAACCTTTTTCCTTCCCTTAACCTTTCCTTTATGCAACCTCAGAATCTGCAAAGAATCTGCAGTGGAACCAGTGGTTTCTGTGACCCCTATTTCCAATATGGTGGCCACTTCGGCTACAGCCGATTAATTTCCTACTACATTAGTTCTATCTGGTTTACCGGACGCTTTGGTGGATGGCCCTCCGATCACCAATATTGCCCCTCTAGTAGTGGGGCCCATCACTGAGGGGGTTGTGGACACTGCGGTTTCTAGCTCTTTGACAACAGTTCCAACTTTACCATAGCCGATTCCCACCAACGCTTCAGTTGAGCTAACCACCAATACTACTGTCAAGGCGAAGGATTCCTCCTCAGTTGTAGATCTACCAACTATTCCATCTAATTCCAAACCTGGGATAGATCTGAGTAACTCAGAGACCACTTTATCATCGATCACAGCAAACCTGGTCAATATTGATATGGTTAAACATCTATTCCAGGCGCTACTGGTCCCTAAAACTGCCAGCGGGGCATTGCCCAAGTCAATTAGAAGTCCATCTCAGGATGGGGCTCCTTCTACCCCTCCTCCATCTCTGGACCCCCTTTCTCTTCTGTTATTGAGGGTCATCCTGTCAACACCGAGCCAACAACGAGGGACCGTGATATGGGAGCTCGATCAGTGGGGGGTCCTTTTGCTCCTATCTCTCAACTCTGCTCATTCAAGTATGCCTAATGTTGGCCCTATTATGGGCTGTGGAGGTGTGTCCCCTCTGGGCCCGATTTTGTCCATTATAGTAATTCTTTCAAATCAAGTGAAAGATCTCCTGTGGGTCCAAACGCAATTCAAAATAGGACTATATTAAGAGGTGCAAGGGGCACGGACTTGGAGGCTGACTCTCTAGTTCACTCAAAAGATCACCGATTCTCTACCTTATTCATCAGAAGCGAAAGTTCCTCGTGATATTCTACAGCTCACCAGTCTCTGGGGCCAAGACCTGCCAATGTGTCTTAATTGTGGCAATATCCTAAAGATTTTCCATCAACTTCCTTCGCTCTCACTCATCTCTAGTTATGACATGGATAGTATTCTTTTTCCCCTATTCAGGGTCGGGTAGATGTGAGTAATATCATTCTTAAATCAAGAGTGGTCCTGGAATTGATCATGGGGCATAGGGAAGGGTTAAAGCAACTTGGTTTCGAAGTAAACCTACTAGACTCCACTCAGTTCCCCAGTAATAACAGAGGGGGTGCAGACTATAGGGGCAATCTCACTATGGTATATCATCCGGAAAGATCTTCACAGTCCCAACGGAGGCAATTTACGCCCAGATCAAATGGAAACTTCCGAAACTGGCCACAGGTTACTGCAGGTCTGTGGAAATGAGTACCTTTCGTTTCATTCGGATCTCTCTCCCAAGGCTCTTTCCATGAATAGCTTTGTGTTTCTATCTTGGAATTCCAGAGGTAATTCTCATCTCTTCACAAATCTGGATACTGTAACTCTGATTAGGGCTTCACACTGTTTTTTTCTGCAATGGGTTTGATATTTTTTCTCAAAATGCTAAACCCTGTCTGGGAGGGAGGCCTCCTGGGGGTCTTCTCATAGGAATTAGAACCTCTTTTGGTTTTAGGACTAAGGTCCTTTTGGATACGCCTTTTGGCATCTTGGCCCTGGAGGTGTCCTCCCTTGATCTAACGGTCACTCTACTCTTGATTAATGTATATTGGCACAAGGGAATATCTGCTCTTGAGCCGTTTCTGTAAAGGTTAACGGACATGTTTCTTTCCTGGAGATCTCTGTACCCCAGGGGTAAATTAATTTTGGCAGGTGATCTCAACTCTGATTGCTCTCTTTCTTCCGAATCCAAATACGATGACTTGGGACTGGCTATGGAGGATGATCTTCGTCTAGGCCTTAAATACGCACGGGGTCGTCGTTGGAATTTCGCTTTGGATTCGGTTGGTTTAACTTGTCTTAACGGCTACTATGACACCATTAACTTACCTTGTCCCACATGGCGCAGATCTTCATCAACATCTACCTTAGACTATGTCTTTGTAGATCATTCCCTTACTCCTTTCTCGTCCAATGTCGAGGTCTCTTTCAATCCATGGAGTGACCATGGTATCCTCCGGGTTTCGTTTCTCTGTCCTTTTCCCATTAAGTTTTTGCCCACGGGGGGTCCTAGCCATCTCGAAACTGTGGGACAAGGGAAAGGGGTACTTTGGTCACCTCTTAATATCAGTGTACTTAACCGTAAACTGATTTCTTCCTTTAACCATACCTCTTTTTCCTGGAAATTGGCAGTTTTCAATACAGCTCATTTCAATAGTTTTCTTAATGCTCTTCACTGTAGTATTCATGGCCAGCTTAGGAAGGGTGTTTTTAAAATATCTCATCCTCATAGATTTGATCAAGAATTGGCCAATGTAAAGGGTCTCACTCGGAAACTTATTAGAGGTGTACAAGCCCTAGATATTGATTGGGTTGATAAAAAACAAAAATTAAAACTATCCGCCAAAAATATAAAAATTACTGTAAGTCAAGATAAGCTACTATACTACAAAATGAAACAGAGCATATGCTTGCAGTGCTAATAAAACGATATCTGAGGGCATTCTGCGTTACCTTGTCTAGCCTAGACGGTGTGGCGGAGGCTGACCAGCTGAATGCCATCCCAGAGGTTCAATGGGTAGAGCATTATACCGAATTATTTGATAAAGAGGGTGAGGGATTAGATTGCCTTTTGGGGAACAACCCCTCTAAGGACTTTTGGAAACCTGTAATTGATTCTGAGATAGTTCTAGGACTTCTCTAAAGCCAAGAAATCTAGGGCTCCGGGGCCCAATGGCCTTACTAATAATACATTTAAAGCTGAGCCAGATCTCTCGGCCAACCTCCTCTCCCTGCTTTTTCAAGATGTCGTTAAATCTGGGAAATTACCTATTAGTTGGCAAACCGCTCATATTGTTCCAATTTTTAAAAGAGGTCTGCGTACTTTGGTCAAAAATTATAGACCTATTTCGCTTATTGATGCGGACTGTAAGCTTTTTGCTTCTATGCTGCTTTCCCACCTTAACATTTGGATTAAGGAAAACCATATTCTCCCCAAACAACAAACCGGTTTTAGGGCAGGCCATTCAACCAATCTTAATGGTCTTATTATTAGTGCCCTGCAAAGTTCTTCCTGGGGTAAATATGATGGTTCCCTTTACGTTGCGTCTATCGACCTGTCAAATGCCTTCGATTTGGTTATCAGGTCAAGATTATGGGAAAAACTAACCAAATGGGGCATTCCGGCAGGTCTTTTAACTCTTATTATGGCAATGTATGAAAACTCAGGGGTCCATATCAGGCTTGATTTGGCAGGAACTCTCTCTAGAAGGATAAGGACCCGTATTGGGGTGAGACAGGGTTGCTCATTAGCTCCCTGTCTTTTTATTCTCTATATGGCTGATGTGGATGGCTTTCTGGGAAATACAGGCATGGTGAGTGCTAAATTGGGGGACATGAGGCTCTCATGGTTGGCCTATGCTGATGATTTTCTTCTCCTCCTGCAGAGGCTCATTTGCAAATTTGAAGACTACGTCATCCTCAAAGGGCTGAAGATTAACCCGAGCAACACCCGTACTATGGTCTTCTCAAAGGGGAGAATGGGGAACAACAACAAAGTATGGAAAATTAGGTGGTGAAAATATCATCAGAGCACATAAAAACGTCTATCTCGGCTTTTTGATTCTGGCCCAACCCTCGGCAATTGAACGATTTCTTAGACATAAACTGCTCCCACTCATCTCCCAATCCATTAGACTAGACAATAAATACTGCATGTTCTCCCTCAAGCCTGTAGTGGACTCTTTTAAGGGTAAGGTTACTCCAAAGCTACTTTATGGAATGGAACTTCACTATTCGGCACTTTTGACTTTCTGGGACTCTCTTGAGGGTATCTACTGGAGGAAAATTTTGAAACTGCCGAATTCCATTCCAATAGTGGCCATTAGGTACGATCTAGGGCTAGTCTCACTGCGAGCCAGGATTCTCTGGAGGGTCCTTTCTCTTTTCTCAGCTCTGCTCTCTCCTAAACCCGATACCCTCTATGCTGATGTGCTGATGTGGGTCACACGATATTTTCTCAGGGACCTCGGGTCCGTAATTTATATCTTAACGCATTCAGCGATCTCTGTGACAAGACCCTGTCGGATATTTCCACTGATGGGGACGCTCTATTAACGAATCCCAACAAGGTTAAGGAGTGTCTTTTCAGTCATGATTGGAGTAACACCATTGAAAAATTGCATTCTTATCCCTCTCTGAGAGACCTACAATTCGACCATAAGAAAAGAGGTCTGTTGTCTTTTTATTCTGACTCAAATTTCCAAATGGATATTATCGTTCTCTTCTCATTAAACTCAGATGGAATCTCCTTCCCACCCGTGAAGTCCTACATAAAAGGAAGGATTTTTCTGTTTTAAACCCTATCTTTCGCTTTTGTAAAACTGCAGGCGTGATTGAAACCTCTCGGCATCTTTTTTTAGACTGTACTGCTCTGACATTTTTATGGGACAAATATTTAACTAGATTGAATGTAATGGGCCAAATGGGGGCGAACAATCTGATCTGGTCAGTGTCTCTCTATTACTAATATTAAGGATGGAGTTGCTGTGGCGGGTTTTATTAAAGCTCTAGAACTATACGCCCCCCTCCTATAATTATGCTCGACTATATGAAATTTTCAATTCCTGAAGGCTTATTGTCTATTTTAAAACTTCACATTTTAAATGTCGGAAATGTAATGTCGAAATTTAATGTTGAACTGTATTTTGCACTGAATCCTTTAAATTTGTCCCTTATCTGGAAATTGGATGTTTTTTTTATGTATGTATATTTTAAATTTAGATGTAATGAATGTTTTTTTTTTCTTTAACTTTTTTGTAAAGGTTTCTCTGTAAACCATATACAAAAAAAAAGATAAATGCCATTACTGTCCTTGTGAATGAAGTCACCTCTGGGTGTAGGGAGAGTAAAAAGCATATCCAAAGAGTATCGACTAACTTGTGCTGATTCTGAAAGTATTTTAAAGTATATTTGATTGTTGCATATCTTGCCCTTTTTTAAAGAACGCTTATTTAAAAATTGATGTTAAATAACTATGACTGAAACCTTGAGTGTAAGTGTTACTTGGCTACTTGTATTTGCGAATTTCATTGCGACAGCTCTACATCTCACAATTACCCCTATTGTGATAGGCCTGGCTGCTCAGTCACACTACCAACTTGTGTAGTACAGACCTTTGTACTATGCGGTAGAACATGTGCACAATAGTTGGTAGAACACGTCCACTGCCACCAGCCATAACTAGGAGATTGTCTAGGTGACATAAGTCACATGAGCAGAGAGAAGGGGGATACTAGGTATCTTTTTGGCAGTCCACATAAGGTGGTGTGTGCCAATCTCTGACTAGAAATTTTAGGGGAGATACTATCTCTGTCCTTAAGAACTGTAGAAACATCTTAAAGGAGGACCCTAAGGATCCACAGCAACACTGCCCATAAGGAACTGTGTGCTGCAGTTATAAAAACACAGGTGCCTTTAAGAGCTATGGACCAGACAGACTCCATAGTATAAGTAAGACTCTATAGTATAAGTAGAGTACAAAGAATAGAGTTCCAACAGACAGCGCCCATAAGAATGAATGAGAGGAAAAGGGCTGCACTCATTCAGGATTGAAAGAAAAAGGTCTGGAAGTCCAACAAAAATTGCTGGGGGGTGGTCTCACTAAGAGGGGGAGAAGCATAAACATGTTAAATCTCCCTAACACTGCTTTGTCCCCTGCTTTTGGCTGATGGGATCGACTTGGACAGAAGATCCCCAACTGGTGAGGAGCCAACCACGGAAGGACTGCTAGGGTAGTTTGGCGGTACGGTTGCAGACAGACCGCACAGGCCCTTCACATTTTCCCAGTTATAGGAGGTGGAAGCATGGTGCTTTGTCCGATTGTTTTATAAAATCCCTAGTCTGTTTGGTACAGAGTGTCCTTTGGAGTCCAGGGAGCGAAGGTGCACTGCTTATGGATTTGGTGATGCAGAAACAGTCCAGCACTTCAGGGATATGAGACCAATAGTCCCCACTGGTTTATTTGAAAGCAATACCACTGGCCCTTATTGCAGTCTTTCGGGAGAGGCATAACATTGCCGTCTGATTCTTCAGTGTATCGAAGGATGCTGGTAGAGGGCTTTTTACCTGCATTCCTAAAAGACCTGCTGCTCAAAGGACCAGAGTTCCAGCAGTAGACCTGGTGAGTGGTGGTAGGAAAGATTTCTCTTGTGACAACTTTCCCTCCATAGTTCCATGGACCTCAATCTTTGCTTTTATTTTTTAACCTGACTTTTTTTCTTGCCTTTTTTGCCTATTTTGCTATGAGGAAACTGATAAGCCCTTCAGACTCACTACTGGGAAACTGTTTCCCTTTTATCTTTTTACCTTTTTGCTAACCTCGTAACATTGCACAGACAATCTTACAATGCAGTGCAATGGGGGTACTTTTGTATCACCCTAGTCTTTTAAAGGGGTAATTTCTGGTTACTTTTATATGTGCCTAAAGACAAGCTAGTGGTGGCAATTATATTTTTACCACGTCTGTTTTATTTCGAGTGTGCACATTCGCGTTTACCACGTATGGCTACTGACCGTGGCTAGTGCCCTAAAATGAACAGTCCAAAAGATTTTCACGTGTCCTTTAGTCATATTGTTTGGCCTTTTCCCTGCCTTCTCCGGTCAAGAAATCCATATAAGGTCATGCACTTGCTGCCTCATTCATGGGCTAGTGTTGCCTTTGTAAGTGCTAGGCTCAGGAAAGAGGGTTGGCCCTGTCTTGTCCCATTCCACATCCACGGTGCCTGAATATCTAGGTGTGTGGTATGAGTAAAACCCACAGTGGTCCCAGATTTGACCACTGCTAGCTGTTTCAATGGTGCAGATCCTTACCATTGGTGGGGTTGGAGGATTCATGCAGCCATTTCTTCAGATTAGCTTTGGAACCAAGTATCCTGTGTAGAAGAGCAGCCGACTGAAGATCCGTGGACAACTCCCGAAGAGGTCCGACATCTCTTCCCGAGTTTGGCCCGATGAAGCCATGCTGGAGTACTGAATCTAGGTAGGGTCAGAGTGGTGCTTCATCTCTTGGGCTGGTGGGACCAATCAGTCTGACACATTCTCGAGTACTCCTAGGGAGAATTCTCAGAAATGTGCTAATTCCTCTCTACCTTAGAGACCCCCAGCAAATTTGCTGGATTTTGAGGACTTCAATATTTAACCTGGAGAGAGTGAGACCCTTTTTCCCTGCTCTCATGTATTTTGTGATTTGAACCCCATTTCTTTTTTGGTTGTGGAGTCGGACTAACTCCATAGGCATCTTTTAATTGTGTCTCAGAGCACCCTCAGTGCAGTGACACGGGGGGGGGGAGGGGATAGGAGTCTTTCAGATTTCCCAAAGGTTTAAATAACTTCTCTTGGATAAACTAATGTTTCCAAGAGCAATGAAGTGAAAGACTTTACTTACATTTTGTAACTTTCTAGACACAGCATACGCTATCTTACAATAGGATGCTGGAGAGGTTTCTTAGTATCCCCTTTTGTCTAGCTTCTCATGTAACAATTTTGTTACCCTCTCCTCGATGAATGGCTGGTGGCAGTGGTTTACTTTTAACTACCGTGGTGTGTTTTTAGCGCAGGTTGCATTCGTAGCTGCAGTAAAGCACCCAAGGATGTCATTGTCAAAATGGCCCAGTCTTCTTTTTATGCTGTTTCTTTGTGGAAAGGTCCTTCTTGAGATTTACTCTGCGCACCAAACCAGGTTTGGTCCCTTTGTTGGTTTTTTGTCTTTGGCTGGATTCACAAATGAAGCCTGCCTCTGGCTTCAGGGTGTCTGCCGGGGCAGGAAATGAGGGAGGTGCCCGTAACGCCCTGTGCTTAGTCTCCTAGGAGAAATGAATGCACTCCTAGGTGATTGGCGGGCTGGCTGGCCGGCAAGGACAGCCACCCTGCTGGGTGAGTGACAGCTAGGCTGGAATGAATGGGAGAAACCTGCATAAAAGGCGAGGCTTTTTGGCTTGGAAGGCAGTCGACCACTGGACGAAGGAATCCGAAGAAGAACTTGGAAGAGACGCGTGCTGCAACTTCTGGACCGTTGGTTTGCCCAATGAAGCCCTGCTACTGTGCTGAAGCTCCGAATTTGCCTCGACTAAAGAAGCCCTGCAAGGAGGCCTTCTCCCCTTGAGTTGGTGGGACCAATCAACTCCAAAGTAAGCCCGTCTGGACATACTCTCTAAACTGGTTGAATTTCCACTACAGTCGCTGCTGGAAACCGTAGAGCCAGGGAGAGGAACACCATTTCGTGTGCTTTGCTTTTAAGTTGGTCAAGAGCTCCCGGAAGATCCTCTGGACTCCCAGGAAGCAGGACTAACCAAGTCTGAGCCACCTCGGAGTGCTGGGCCCCAGATGCAAGGAAAGCCCATCTCAACAGCCAAGCGTCCGCAGTGGTGCGATTTGCTGAGACGCGAGGAACTGAAACCGCAAAGTGCCACTGAATAGAAGTTAGTCCTTTTCTGTTGCTGACCGTCCCGTTGCAGTGCAGGAGTCCTCCAGACGTCCTCCCTCTTGTCCCCACGACTGAGGCCCAGGAACATGGGATCTGCAGAGCTGCACAGGAACAGAAGCCAGCCAAAGCCTTTTTTTCTTCTAACCAAAGGTACTGTACAGTCTAAGAGAACTTGCCTCTTGTTGTGTAACCTCACTTGTTCCCAGAGGAGACTTGTCTTGGTTGCTGTTGTAGAGTTGCTATCAGCTTCTTTACCTCACAAGCCTAATCAGCTTGTGGCCCTACTTTGATTTCTTCTTTTCTACAAAGACTTTTACATACCTGCAAGAATTGCTTCAGCTCACCTTGACGTTTGTCCAATTGACTTTGGCCTGGCCTGGCTCCCTGAATAACTCTTCTTCACTCTGACTCTGTGTTTAGCCCTCCTTCCAGGAAGGGGCTATCTTGCGTTGCGTTGGTTACCAAAAGTACTTTCCTGCTTCAGAATACTTGTGAGTTCTCTTATTTTGTTCTAATAATCTGTTTCTTTGACATACTCCTAAGTCTTGTTCTAATTGCAAACAGTGGTATATTAATGCCCACAAACCAGTTACTAGTGTCACCTGAGGGTGTAGGAAGTGTCTGTGTGAGCATCCCAAAAGGGTACTTACTGATTTAGAAAATTTAAGAGTGCATATTTTGGAGTGTATTTGTGTCTTAATGTTATATTGCCCCTTCTGAAGAAGGCTTACTCAAACTGACTGTTAAATTTATAATTGTATAATCAATAAGCCTAGTGTGGAAGAGTTTATTTGAATACTTGTCACTGTGAATCTGTGTAACTCCCCTACAGCTCACATTGACCCCCCCTTGAGATGAGCCTGGCTGCTCAACATGCTACCAACCTGTGTAGTACAAACTTATACCAAAGGTTGGGATCCTATTGCCAGGAGGTCAGGGTTGTTGTAGTGCACCCAAAGGGTACTGCATATAATCTTGCCTAACAAGTACAAGCTATCATGAGCATTTGGACGTGTCCCTGTGCCACCTGGTGGGCTACCTTGCTAGAAATGTCGCCGTTGCACATTCATCGTCGGAACTTCAGTAGTCTCCAGCTTGTGGTGTAAGTTCCCTTCCTACCGAATTTCTCCCTCCCAACTTCAAGGTATGCTGACCTGGAAGGACTTCTACAACTGTGACTGGAAGGACGTCTGCCGTCATCTGTGTGCGGTGGCCTTCCCTGGAACTTGCCGTCCCCCAACCTGTGAAGTGCCCTGAAGAGGGCTGCATAAGTGCATTCTGCATTTCTCCATCAAGGATTGCATTCTGGTCATGGACCCGACTAGAATAATCATTACAGCTGCAGGTACTAGGTACATCTCACCAGAACCAACATCAGGAATTTCGAATTCCTGCCACGCCCCAACCCCTGTCGACCCATCCCATCATCTGGGAAAATCAGAGTCAGGGAAGTAAGTTAACACAAAGCATTTTTCTCCCCCTGTCCTCCATAGGACAGCATTGAGAACAAATCTGTGTATCCTTCCATTCCCCTGCTTTTTGGTCGTTGGACCTGAGTAGTAAAACCTGAAAGCAAACACATTTTACTTACCCAGTAACCTTTTTTTGCATCTCTTCTGAACAATCAGCAGCACAAGTAATTTTCCTGCTACAGATATATTATGCAGATAATCATTGTGACTTTTGAGCACAAAGCACCACTCTTCTTAGGGATTGAACTGCTGAAGCTAGGCAATCGGGTATCCAGTTAATATGTAAAAAAAAATAAACAAAAAAATTCGAATGACAAAAATGAAATGTCCAACATGTTACTGGAGAAAAAAAAATCGAATATATTTTTTAATTTTCATGTTTTTTGTTTGTTTCGCGAGTAAGAAAAAAGGGGGCTGTGTGAGGGGGGCGGGGGGACCCGCCAATTTAAAACAAAAAATAACAAAACATTCACATTTTTTTTTGGTAACATTTTTTTGACATTTTGGCATTCGAAATTATGTAATTCGAAATATTCACTATAAACCAGGCAATCACTTGTGTCTTGGTTACATCTTGCTGCATCCCTTTACTTGCCTCTTTTTCTTGATTTTAAGTCATTAATGTTAGTATTCATTCGTGTTGAATGTATACATGTTTATTATGGAGTGTTTGATATTCTCACCTGCTTGTTGCGTGTTTTAGTATTTTTAGGCCCAAAATAAATAAACATTCCTGTCTAAAGTGAATTGTGTGCTTCGCTGTGTGGACTTTGTGCATCCTTGACCCCACTCATTTTCTCCTGAGAATAGCCTTGACTGCTCGCCATTGCTACCTAGTTTGGGTTTTGGCTGCCCTTTCAGAGTTTCTCTGTTCACTATAACTATGCTGGCCTCCTCAAATGAGTCCACCAGGCCAGATTGTAGAAATCCCTCTTAACAAGCAGTACAACTGAATCGTGATCTAGGTAGGTGAAGGAAAGAGAACTGGACAGTGTAAACCAACTGTTACTAGCTGGGGCAAAGAGCCAGCGCACAGTTGTGCATGCACTCTGGCTGCCCATTTTTTTCTCCCTGTGCAGGGCTTTCCCTACCTGCTATTGATGTTCCAATGAGTATTAGCAGAAAGGTCTGTCCTTGGAATAACTAGATCTCGATTTACTCCTTGACGGGTTTTCTCAGTTTGAGACTGATGCCTTCATGAATAAAAGCTTACCAACTTCCTCCCTTTTAAAATAGGCGAGCAAAAGGGTCTATACCACATTTAAGTAGTACTTTGTTTGCTGATGTCCATTGATGATTTAAGTAATTCATGTGTTGCCGTTTTAAGTTGCGCTTCTATAAGAGTTGGTTTCCTGTCCACACTTTCTGCACTTTTTTCCCAGGCCGGAAGATTCATTGAGCCATCTGTTTTACCCTTTGGTTATATTGTAGTGTTCTGTTTTGTAATACAGTACAATAATGAACCTTGTTCTTTCCCCTGCTTTGCTACTCCTCTGTGACATAGTTAACTAATTTAAAAATTTTCTCTTTACAGAATAACCCAAGGCGTCCATACTACTGAGCGTGTTCCAAATGGTTCCTGTATCATTGTACATTTTACTGTGAAGCGTTGTAATACATATATTTCCTTGCTTGCTATTTAATAGATGTGTTTTGTGTTGCTGGGTCATGTGGCAACATTAGACCTAGAATGATCTTCAGTATGTTCAACCAGGTACAAACTCTTAGAGCCAGACTTCAGAAAGTGCAAACAAAACATGAATCGGAGGGCACACGTCTTTATTGAAGGCTTTTGGCTTTGCCACCAAGGTTTCCAGAAGCAAATAAGTTGTTTGCTGAAGTGTTTTCTACTTTCTTGGGCTGGCCCATATTTGTCCCAGAAAGGAATGTTTTTATTAATTTATTTGTGTAATGCATGTTTTAGCATCGCTTAGATATCCCCTTTAACTTAGTATATTTTTCTTTAAATCCTGAAAATTAGAACATGCACCCTTCCCTCACTCCCTGAATGTGGGTAGAAAAGACTCCCTTTACTTTCTGCATCAGGAGCCAATTGAGTGTAATGGCCATTTCAGAGGAAGTCCTACATTGTATATTCTAAAAGGTTGTTTTAGAACTTGTCTCCACGGTGCTATCCTTTAAGTGTGCAAGACAGTTGAGCGAGGTTGTCCTTCATGTGCACATTGTAAGGCTCTGGGCATTTGTGCACACTAGTGTAACCCCAACACGGATCCTTGTAGTATACCATGACATAACGTTTATCCCACTTCTCAATGCAGTTGAATCGCCCCCTGCACCCCCCCCCCCCCGCAGTCCCCTTATGACACTAAATTGTGTGTTGGCAGGTTTTCCATCTTGTGAGGAGCCTTGACCTGTTCAGTGTGCGGCATTACAGGGGGTGCTCACTGAAGATCACTGTGATGATTGCACATGGTTGCTTTTTTCAGAGGGAGGCAGAAGATTGACGTAGAGCGTACTACCAGCCTTTTGTTAACCTTTCTGGACCCTATTCATAAACATTGGCTTTCCAATAAAACAAACTCACATGTGGTCTTGTTTCTCCTTACTTTGCTGTTAATATTGTGATGATTTTATTCACTGCCTAAAGGAGGAGGAGTAGGAGGGTGCCTGGATTTAAAAGAATCGTGTAAATCTGATGTTGATTTCCTGAACAAAAGTGTACAGATGTGGCGATGTATACGATCCTGGCTCTAGCCTGCTTGGAAAGTCTGTGGCAGGGCTGGCGAACATCAATTTTAGCCAATGTGTGGATTCAAGGCTATATCCATTACCTTTGTGTCCCTGGGAAGATGTGAAATTAGGCAGCAAACAAGCTAGTCAATCGTAGGTTTGAAAGGATTCCGAGTTTTGATTGGAACAGAGTTTACACTTTGCTCACAGTTTCCTTTGGGAACATCTGCAACTTCTGTTTGGTTGGGGTTCTGTTCTCAGGTGCTGAGCAACTTGTCACAGAAATTGGCAGCTATCCAAAATCCCTGTTAAGGGGGTAGTGATGCTGTGATCTGTGGATACCAGCCTTCTCCATATGAAATGGAACTTAAGTTGAGGCTCCCACCCACTGACCCAGCTGGGTTAGAAACCTCCGGACCCTCTGTTTCCAAAGGAGTCCCTGCTGCTTGACCCTGCATAGCTTAACATGGTGTTTAGGAGCACCAGAAACATGTTGGCCGATCCTCACAAAACCACCAGATGTGCATACCCCTTTAGCTTCTAGTAATTGAACTGCTGTTGTAAGGCCACCTAGTTTCTGGCCCAGCATCATGTACAGTGGCACCAAAGTCACCTTCATGCATGGATGCCTTCTTTTTCACCACCGCTATCTTCAGTTCCAAACTGGAGACTTGCTGGTGAACTTTGGAATAGATTCAAAAGGCAAAGTTTTGAAAGCTTGCTTTTGATTGTCCAATTGTCTGTCAATTACGTATTGTCTTTGTAATGTTGACATTGAATCCTAAGAGAGAATTCAGGATAACTAAAATAAAGTTGGCCCTGCGACATCCCTATGCTTGAACTAAGCATCTGAGGAGCCCAGTGAGCTTAGTTGACATAGGGTCACTGGAGTTGTCATGTCAGCTAGGGTCCCACACCAAAGACCACAGCAATAATTCTCTTTCCAAAAGTTACTTAACTGTAAATTGTATTGCCATTTTACTTACCTGCACAGAATAGAACTCTGCTTTTTAAATTCCTAACGTTCAACAATGAATGTCAACACATTGGATAAGTTAAACTGTATCTTGAGTCCCTCCCTCAGGTCCAACTGACTGCTAGTTGTGTACACGGCTAGGTTACTCTGGTGTCCTGTAGGTGTGTCCAGGTATTCCAGTAAACAAGGCATTATCCCATGAAAGTTCCACTATTTCACGTTTCTGCTTAGTTTTTTTAAATTATTTATTGAAGGGTAAGTCTGCTAAATAATTTTATTTTTAGCCATAATCTTGGCATTGCTGGGTAAAATTTGGAAATCCAACAACTCTTCTGTATGGTGTTTTTGCAGCATTGAAATGCTGTTTGTTCACCTCTGTGCTATGGTTGCATGTATGGGGCAGTCAAGTATTCTGAAGCTGGTCTCGAATTTGGCCAAAATGTTGGTGGCAAGTGATTGTAACTGGCGATTTCTTAAGTTAAAGAAGCAAGAATTCTAAACTTTTACAAAACCATAAACATGTCATTTTTGATTGTGTACTTATGATACTGCTTGACACATTTAACATGGAACATGACAGTGGGGAAATAAAAATGGAAGTGGAGTAATACACGCTTCATTGAAGATGCCACCACCAACATAAATTGTCAAATGTAATGATTGATCCAAGCAAAAGCACAAAACCCTTCCATCCTCAACTTTGTTTTACTGTTCATAGAAACATCTGATAGCACTACACAGCTGCAGTTCAAGCGCTAGGGTAAAGAGCCACACCCAATGTTTCATGGAGGCGGTAGCTCTTTAATTGCTTGTAAAGAGATGTTCAAGTTGATGATCTTTTGTAACGGTAAATGCTTTGTTAGTATTCATGCAAAAAGCATAGCCTTAAAAATGCACTGTTCCCTGTTCAGGAATCCAAAGCAAATAGCTGAATTTATTTTGCACTCCATTTTCTTAAATCTGGGACCCCAAAATAAAACCCATTTTGGTATGAGCCAGGCATTATCCAGTATAGTTTGCGACGATCCGCCAGATGGCGTCACTTCTCCCCAGAGGGGAAAATATTTCCTTGAGGCTAGGGAGGTGCGGCCACTATTTAATAGTCCCTCTAGGGGTAGTAACGTGCGGCAGGACCTCATGGCGATAAGGGCGCAAGTCTGGGATGCAGCCCCTTCAACTCCCGACCCTCTGATGTAGTAACACCCAAACCTTCTCTACCTGTGATCCAGTCTGAAACCATGTGCTATTGTAAACTGTCAGACAATCGCGCTGTAATGAGTACAGGGACGAACAAGATCCCAAGCATGCTACAATTCAGTAAGAAGAGTGCTCAACCAGCTGTTGTCAATCGGACTGATGTAATGCTGTGGGAGACCCCACTATTTAAACCAAACCTGCAAAGCACTGTGGTCGGGTTATAATCTGATGAAAGGGTCCAGAGAAGGAGGCCAACGTGAAGGGTGTGCTTAGTCGGACACACAAGCGTATTGGAGAGGTCGACCGAGTGCCGGCAGTGTCAGTAGTAGTAGAAAGCGTAGACTGTGTTACAAGTCGGCAGGACGTTTATAGTAGTAGTTAGTAGTAAACCGGAGGGCGAGCGAGAGACCGAGGAAAGCCAGTACCAATCCAGTGCCCTACGAGAGAGAGACAGAGAGAGAGACAGAGAGAGAGACACAGAGAGAGAGAGACACAGAGAGAGAGAGACACAGAGAGAGAGAGACACAGAGAGAGACACAGAGAGAGAGAGACACAGAGAGAGAGAGACACAGAGAGAGAGAGACACAGAGAGAGAGAGACACAGAGAGAGAGAGACACAGAGAGAGAGAGACACAGAGAGAGAGAGAGACAGAGAGAGAGGCAGAGACTGACTGAGAGACTGACTGACTGAGAGACTGACTGACTGAGAGACTGACTGACTGAGAGACTGACTGAGAGACTGACTGAGAGACTGACACAGAGAGAGAGAGACTGAGAGAATACAAAGGTGAATCCATCAAAGAGGTAGAGTGAAGTGGAAAAGATTGAGTGTGGGATGCCCAGATAGTATCTTGATAGTTGACCGAGAGCTGGCATAATTGAAAACAAAAGAAAGTGTGGTATTGGCGGTCCGGCAATGACGCTGAAACCTAGAGTACTAGCTTATCAGAGCCACGTATGTAATTACACGAGAACAGCCAGAAGCGTGAGTCACATGATCGCAGGAAGGACTTGGTGGTGCGGTCAGCAATCAACACACAAACTGCCTATAACCGAGGGCTGCGAAGCCACGCAGGCTTCAACAAAAGAAGGAAGAAACAAAACATCATAGAATAGCCCCAACTAGAACGTATGAAATGTTCCCTGCCCAGAATAGGTAATGGGAACGGGAGAAAGTCTGGGAGCTGCTCCTTTGGAAGTTGTTCTCGAGGTGATGAACACCCAGACCCAGTGGTCTTCAAGAGCATCATTGGCGAGAACAGTATTCTCCTGGTGTAGCCCAGAAACTGCCAGCCTCTGGGGCACGTGCCTGTGAGCCAGAGGATACATTTTTGCGACACACAACAGTGAACATGGTGTCTTTCTTTCGTTTTCATCAACAGATCCTGCCAAGAGTCGATGCCCCTTTGAAACCAACACACACGTCTTTCCAAAACTAGAAGGAAGATAAGTCTTTGTTCTTTGGTCTCTTAAGGCCAGCATCTCTCGTACCGAGTTGAAACAATGAACAAGCCTCTTACTCGTCCCAGTGGGGAAAATTAAAGAAAATGGAGAAAGTAGAGAACAAAAGAAGCCCTCGGAGGGAACTAGAAGATTTATTAAAGAAATTGAAGATAAAATGGCCTGGAAGAGGCTTACAAAGTACTGGAGAGCACTCTAGGAGAAGTCATTCTCCTAGCCCCACCTAGAAATCTTTTTTCTTTGTTTCTTTTTCAAATTGGGAACTCTTTTTTTCGTTTTTGAACCTTGGAACATTTCCTGAGGTTGAACGCAGCACCTAAACAGACTGATACCCAGGTGAAGGGAGTCATTCTCCTGTTTTTTAGAAAGCACTCTTTTTCTTAGATTAGGATTTGTGTTTTAGTGATAGAATAGGAGTTTCGACTAGGATGGCGAACGTTTGATTTGGACTACATGTACTTCCTGACTGCCTGAGCTTTAGTTTGTTTGAGGTAGGGAAATCACATCTATTTGGGATGAATTGGTTTGTTTTATGCTTTAAAATACAAGTTAACATCTACTATACCACTGTTTGTTCAGACTCCTCATTCCATGCCACCACAAGTTGCAGCAAAATAAAGTGAGCACCACACACTGTGGGTAATAATAAGCAGTATTTGGATACCTGAGGGTTTGTAGCGCTATATAAATGCTAAATTATTATTAATTATTATTAAAGTATAGTGAATAAAAATGTAACCTTAACTTGGTAATCAGTGTTTTGTAGAGCTGTTTTTACCAAAATCTTGCTTCCTTAAGTTGATTTTTAAATACTTGCTCAATACCATACACACCCTATAGCATCACTTAATTCGCAGGTTATATTGCTGAAAAATAAATACTGTGACATCCCTAGTGTCCTAGTTGCATTGCAGTCTCGATGCAAAAATCTTCTCCTAAAGAGGATCCATTTAAGAACTTTGGAATGGGGCTTTGTATGCCATTGAAAATAGGGTTCAATTTGTGCATAGGATGCTGTAAGGACTGGTTTTCTGAAGTCCAACTAAGGGCTTAGTAAAACCATTCAACTGAGGTAGTACAAGACTCTACTCTTAGTATAAAGCTGTACCACCTGAGTTCATGGTAGCATAGACGTAGCAGCCGGGCTTATCTTAGCAGGGAGAGAGGGTTGTAGAATCAGTACAAGTGAAATTGTAATTCAAATGGTCTAAAGAAACCCTGTATGTAAAAATAAAGGATTTATTTAAATGCAGGTAGGCCCATATAAATCTAGGGATACATAAGTGCTAACACATTATATGAAATCACCAATGGTTACTTTCACAATTACATTTAGTAATGCAAGGGCAGTAGACCCTACCAGTTATACAGTGACTCTCAGATCAAATCATCAGTCAACTGGACAATATACTTTTTGTGGATAGTGGAACACTTATTCCAGGTACAGTGAAAACCTATAACTACTTTTGTGATAGGTTATACTAGGTGAGTAAAACCTAAGGATTTAATATTCAAAACAGGTGCTTTTGACATCAGTGAAACGTAGATTGAGAAGAGCAGTAACTCTTGTAACTTATTTTTTGGGATGGCACACAGCTAACTCAATGTAAGTAAAACCCATATACTTTTTTAATCTCACCTGTAGTCAAGGTTAGATCTTTCCCAGCTATACCAGTAACTGATGTATGCCTTGTAAGGGACAATTAGAACCACAGACTCTGGTTTAGATAGCACAGGAAAAGTAAACACTAATGTTAAACTTTACTGAATGAATCAGTTATTCTAGGTAGGCAACAACCTAATGCATACTTATTCTGGACAGACTAACGGCAAGTTAGGAGAAGCAAGACCAAGTTGGGGGACACTCATACAATTATCCTAACAGGTCTAATCTGGTGATACCAGCACATTGCTTTTGTAAAGAGGCAAAACCTTATCACAGGTGAGTAATGTACCTTCACATCTACTTTCTGTTAGAATGGCAAAACAGTTTTTAAGGAAAGGAAGATGTTAACCATACTTTTAATAGTGCATCACATGTCTAAGTTAAGTAAAATCTTTTGTAACTGATCACTCTTAGTTACAGTTACCAACCAACTCTTTACAAGTAAGTAACTTGTAAACACTTTTCTGATGTTTGTTAATCTGCTTAGAATCACATGCTGTGCATAGGTCCGACATCCAGTGGTCACTGCGGAGTATTGCATTTTGTTTTTCGTAGTCGAAAAGGGGACGTCGACAAGGCGTGTCTGAAACACTATCCCTATAGTGACGTGCGTTGTACCCACAATCCCTCACGCGTCGAGGTCCCTCAGATTGTTTTTTTCCGCCCAGCTTCTGGTCGCCTTCACGCGGAGCTCCTCGAGAGACATTGCAACTCCTCGACCTCTGGTCGTATTTTCTCTAATATTTATAATCCCTCCCTCGACGCAGTTGTAAGCTGTTCTCCGCCGAAAAGAATCTTCGACGGAGGGTCGAGCGGAAGAAATCCTTCGGCGCTGCCGAACACGTGGCCTGGCCTCGCAGGCCATATACAGTAGGGAGAGTGGGGTCGTGGGACATCTCTGGGTCTTTTCTGAGAATGCCTTTCCCTTTCCCCTTCCTTTCCCTTGGGGTGTGTATCGCGATTTATTGCCTCGGCTATGGAGAGGACACCGTTTAGGTTTTGCCCACTTTGTAAAGGCAAATTCACTTGGAAGGACAAGCACTCACGGTGTAACCGCTGCTTGCCCCTCGATCACAAGGAGGAAAGGTGCGCGGCGTGTCGGCTTCTTAAGCCTAAAACTCTAAAAGACCGAAGGGTTAAAAGGTGGGCGGCCTACGCGATGTCGAAGGCCGAAGGTTCACCCGCCGCTGCTACCACCGACAGTGACGAGGAACGCGATACCACGACCTCCGCTACGGAAGTCGAAACCCCCTCTAAGGAGCGCTTACGCGCTTCGTCGTCTGTCCCCGGCCCCGACGGGCTCGGCTCACGCCCTGCTTATGGGGAATGAACACCCCGCGACACAGACGCACACAAAGATCCACATAAACACACAACCCACGGCTCTTCGTCGACAAAGTCGAAAAGACCTTCGGCGCCCAAGGAGACGCAGGTTCCACCGGCGGCCTCCTCGGACCGTTCGGGTTCGAAGCCCCTCTCGCAACCGCAGCCGCGACCTGCGACTGGGCTTTCGGCAAACAAGGGCGCTGCCACCAAACCATCGGCCGGTGCGCATCAACAGAAAGCGCAGACCGCCGTAGAGCGTTCGATACCCATAGCGTCGAAAACTCAAGCTTCCGCCGACAAACGAGTCGCCGACAAGCGAGTCGCCGATAGCTTAGCAAGGATCGCTGTAGCCGACGCCCAAAAGCGTACGCCGAAGATTTCGTCGAGCGTTACGCATAAATTAAAGGATACGCCGAAAAAGCCCGAAGGGAAGCAGGGACTACCCCCTTCAGGCAGGGAGTCTCCCGACACACCAGAAGGTTTTTCGGAGGGCGATGGGACACTTTCCTCGACGCTTTGGGAGAGGTCGAGCCATTTCGAGTTAGATAACCCTATGTTTCCCCCGCCAGACCGCTCTGGGGTACCCCATGAAACTATGGAAAGACTCCACCTCTGTATGGAGAGGATGGAAAAGTTCATGAGCACCCAGGCCTCTCAAACACACAAGAGGACCAGAGAAGGGCCTCAGGAGGACCCCAGGGCCAAAAATCCGAGGCTAGTCGATCCCCAGCAGGACACAGCCTCAGACTTCCAAGATGTATATGACCTCACTGGGGAGGAGCAAGACTTCGAGGAAGAAGATGATTTCATGGACAATGAAGAACAGAACCAGGAGGAATGTCTGGAAGACAGAACAGACATTATAGAAGAAGGCTTCGGGGTTAACCCAGAAGAGGGACCTTCACACCCCTGGCAATCACCATCAGTGTATTCCGACACTGATGTCCTAAACCTAACTCCTCCGGACAATTCTCCAGTTAGGAACACGTCTCCAATTGACGATCAGCCAACGTTCAATGCACTGTTGCGCAGAGCAGCAGCGCATTTCGAACTCGACACCGGGGAACTCTCTCCAGAATTGGACTTTGTAGAAAGAGTGATTAAGGAAAAACCCCCGGTCAGCCAGACCATTCCACTCCTCGCTTCAGTGAAGAGAAGGATCATACCTTCGCTGTCCACTCCCGCTATGATCAGAGGGGTCAATCCACGGATTGAAAAACTTTTCACTCCTTCACCCTCAGACCCCCTCTACATTAGGGGACATTCCATTCCTGATTCCCTAGTGGTTTCTAATACTAGAAAGAGGGCAGGGGTACCACTTTCCACGAGTGAGGCACCCCCTGACAAGGAGGGCAAGAGGCTATATGCCCTTGCAAAAAGGGTTACTTCCTCGGCTGCCTTCTCAGCAAGAATTGCCAACAACAATTCCTTGCTTGCAAGCTACGCAGACGCGCAGTGGGCCAAACTGCGAAAAGACGCCGAGGAAGCACCGGAGCCTTTACGTACGCGCCTACTGTCAACTATTGGCGAAGGAACCCAAGTGAACCAGAGCATTGTTAAAAACTCTCTGGACGCGGCAGAAACAGCAGGACGTTCCTTGGTACAAGGAATACTCCTAAAGCGCCATGTATGGCTGCGCAACTCAGGCTTTAAACCAGAGACACAGGCGTCTTTGATAAATAAACCTGTCGAGGACGCTAACCTCTTCGGGAAAGCGGTAGATGAAGCCCTAGAGATGGCTAAAAAAGAGTTCGACACTATCAAGACTCTCGACCAGATCTCTAAGCCCACTACCAGGCGCGGCTATGGCAACAAACGCTTTTTTCGTGGCCAACGCCAACACCAACAACAAAATCAACATCAGCAATACCCTGCCACCAATTACCAAACCAATAGTGGGCAGTACAGCCAAAGAGGCCAACGCCGGGGCAAAGGGAGGGGTCGGGGATCCACCCCCAGAGGCTCCCAAGCCCCCAACAACTCCAAGTGACGCGAAGATTCGCGTCCCCTCCCATGCAACACCGGTCGGGGGCCGGATAACATCCTTTCTTCCTGCATGGGAGGAGATAACGTCAGACCGTTGGGTACTGTCCACCGTAGCCCACGGATACTGTATCGAATTCAACAGTTCCCCATCCTACAGACCCCCGAGGGGACGTCGCATGACACCGGAACATCTTGCCATCCTTCTCCAAGAAGTACAACAACTACTGGAAAAAGGAGCCATAGAGGTCGTGCCTCTATCTCGGGTAACGGAAGGTATTTATTCAGTGTACTTCCTTGTACCCAAAAAGGATCTAACCATGCGCCCTGTATTAGATCTGCGCCCAGCGAACAACTTTATCAAACCCCAAAAGTTTCGTATGGTAACCTTACAGGAAGTAATCCCACTGCTTTCTCAGGGAGATTACATGACAACATTGGACATGAAAGATGCATACTTTCATATTTTAATGTTGCCAGCGCACAGAAAATACCTCAGGTTCATGATAGAGGGCAAACACTACCAGTTCAAAGTGCTACCCTTCGGCATAGCATCAGCACCAAGGGTATTCACGAAGGTGCTGGCAGTGGCAGCGGCCCACCTGCGCAGGTTGTCCATCCCAGTTTACCCTTACCTCGACGACTGGCTCATAACAGGGGATTCTTACGAAACATGCTTCTCCAATACCCAAAAGACAGTAGACCTTTTGTTCCAGTTGGGCTTCTCCATCAACGAAAAGAAGTCCAGTTTAGACCCCAGTCAAATCAAGCAATTCCTAGGGGCTCTAATTCAAACAAAGGACGGCCTCGTCTTCCCCTCCAGAGAGAGGGTCCAAAACATGCTGTTTCAAATCCCTCAATATGTAACCGGTCGAGAGGTGACGGTACGCAAAGCAATGCGCTTGCTAGGAATGATGGCGTCGTGTATTTATTTGGTACCTCACGCGCGCCTGCGCATGCGCCCAATGCAAGAGTGGCTCAACAGCCAGTGGTGTCAGGCCAGCGGACTATGGGAGGATCTAGTTGTGGTCTCGCAGGCCTTAGTTCTCTCGCTACGGTGGTGGACAAAGGAAAACATGGAAAAAGGGAAACCCTTTGCCACACCCGCGGCGGAAGCCACTCTAACCACAGACGCATCCCTCACAGGATGGGGGGCGCACCTATCCCATCAGACTGCTCACGGAGTGTGGACTCCGAACGTAGCATCCAAACACATAAATCTACTGGAGCTACTAGCTGTGTTCAAGGCGCTAAAAGCCTTCCAGGAACACCTACAAGGCAAAACAGTAATGGTCCTTACAGACAGCACCACAGCCATGTACTACATCAACAAGCAAGGGGGCACCCACTCTCCAGGCCTGTCCAAGCTGGCCCAGAATATATGGAAGTGGGCTCTCAAACAGAACATGTTTCTACTATCACTACATGTACCCGGGGAACTCAATCTGCTAGCAGACAGCCTCAGCAGAGATTTCCCCCTGCCCAAAGAGTACGAATGGCGCCTGCACGAAGACCTCGTCTTCGACGTCTTCACACAATGGGGATTCCCAGAAATAGACCTGTTCGCAACCCTGGAAAACTCACAATGCCTAAGTTACGCCTCCAGGTACCCCCAGAACCAATCCAAGGGGAACGGTCTGTCGATGCAATGGTCAGGGAAATTTGTTTACGCTTTTCCCCCGACTCCCCTTCTCAACAAAGTGGTGCACAAGATGCACCAGGAACAAGTGACCATGATACTAGTGGCCCCAATGTGGGCACGACAACCATGGTTCGCTCACTTGATGGAGATGTCTCTATCCCCCCCAGTAAAACTCCCCTGCCCGTACAACATGCTGTCTCAGGACAAAGGCAGGACGCTGCATCCATGCCCCCAGAACATGAACTTAGCAGCTTGGCTCCTGAGATCATAGAGTTCGGACATCTACAACTCCCGCAAAGATGCATGGACATCCTCAGGGAAGCCCGAAAACCGAACACTCGCCACTGCTATTCTAGCAAGTGGAAAAGATTTGTCATCTGGTGCAGGGGTAAAAGCATCAACCCTATTGACTGCTCTCCCACACATGTGGTCCTACACCTCACCCACCTATTAGATTCAGGTCTAGTGTTTAACTCCATGAAAGTCCACCTAGCTGCACTTTCTGCATACACCACTTCCCAACTCAAAGTGTCGTGGTGGAGGATCCCTGTTATAAAGGCCTTCATGGAGGGAGTAAAAAGAATACACCCCCCGATAGCTGACCCAGCTCCCGGATGGGACCTTAATGTGGTACTCACCAGACTCATGGGCTCTCCATTCGAACCCATGCACAAAGCATCTCTTAAACACCTCACGCTTAAGACTGCTTTTTTAATAGCTATCACCTCCATCAGGAGAGTAAGTGAACTTCAGGCTCTTTCTATTCTAGACCCCTTCGTTACAGTTCACAAAGATAAAGTGGTTCTACGCACTCACCCTAGGTTTGCTCCGAAATTTATTTCTAAATTCCACGTAAACCAGTCTATAGAACTACCAACGTTCTTTCAAAATCCTTCCAATTTGGGAGAAAGGACTCTGCACACACTAGATGTACGCAGAGCGGTCATGTTCTACATGGAAAGAACCAGACCACTGAGGAAGACTAATCAGTTCTTCGTCTCGGTGGCAGCAGGAAGAGAAGGAGATGCAGTTTCAAAATCCACTATTTCTAGATGGATTGTTCAATGCATCACTCTCTGCTATACTCTTGCTAAGAGAGAACTGCCCTTTAGGCCAAGAGCACACTCTACTCGAGGCACGGGGGCATCCATAGCATTCATTGCAAATGTTCCCCTTGAGTCCATCTGCAAAGCGGCTACCTGGAGTTCTGTGCACACCTTTACAAAACACTACTGTCTAGATACACACTCTAGATCTGACTCCCAGGTGGGACAGGCAGTATTAAGACACCTTTTCTCTACTGTTCCTTCTCATAACCCACCGCCAACTCCGGGTACTGCTCGCTAGTCTATGCACAGCATGTGATTCTAAGCAGATTAACAAACATCAGAAGAGAATGCATTACTTACCGTAAAAGCATTTCTGATGGTTGTATCTGCTTAGATTCACATGCGCCCGCCCTTCCTCCCCGCTCGGATGGAAGGAACATAGACTTCCTTTATATATCTCTCTTTTCTGTACTCGCTCACGTCTAGAAGGCTCCCTCAGGGCAGAAAAATACAAACAGAGGGACCTCGACGCGTGAGGGATTGTGGGTACAACGCACGTCACTATAGGGATAGTGTTTCAGACACGCCTTGTCGACGTCCCCTTTTCGACTACGAAAAACAAAATGCAATACTCCGCAGTGACCACTGGATGTCGGACCTATGCACAGCATGTGAATCTAAGCAGATACAACCATCAGAAATGCTTTTACGGTAAGTAATGCATTCTCATATTCTTGGAGCATAAGTGTTCTGAGTGGCTGGAAGGTGGTCACTAGGATCTAGTGTCCAACAGGCAGTGTCAGGATAGGTTCTTAAGTAGCAAAAGTCAGCGTTCCTTAGGAAGACTGGGCAAACGGGTGAGTATTTTACTTAAGAGTTAGAAGAGGGTCCAGGGGCTTCACAGAAGACACCCTAGCAGGATTCTAGCAGTGGGACTGGGTGCACTGGATGAAAGGCCTCCCCTTCACAAAACGCCCCACAGCTACACAGAAATCCTAACAGACTTAAGGTAAGTACATACCCAAGTCAACACAGTACCTCAGCATTGAAGATTTTGCAGCAGGACAATTTCAGGATCTGTAGCCAAATACCTGGTCAGTGGATTCCTTGTCGTGGTGACTGAAAACAAGACCTCAGAAGGCACTTTGCAGCAGGGATCGATGAAGAAGGCTCTAGGCACGGTTTTCCTTGCGGCTGAATGCTGATTTGGCACCTTTTCAAGGAGCACAGAAGACCTATTGCGGTTCAGTTCTCGTTGTTATGAAGGACCAGCACTCTGTTGAGGGGACTTTCCGGACTCGATTTGTGTCTCTGGAGATCCAGGATGCCCACGAGGTTTCAGCGAGATTCGTATTTCGGCAGACCGTGCACCGCACAGTGGCTCGAGGTCCCAGGGTATTGAGGTATTGCAGCAACGCAAGGTCGCAGTAACCCGTGGGATGGCTCAAAATGCAGGTCGTCTTGAGTCTAGTAGGCCTCACCAGGCTCCAGGTCAGGTTTGTTATTTTTGGAGTCCCCAGGTCGATGGGAAGGAAGGGCTACAGCAGGCTCTGGTTACACAGCAGGCTCTCTGGTCGCTGCAAATCGGTTCTGCTGCTTTTCCTTCATCCTCTTCGGTTTTGGTTCCAGTGGTCGACTGGTCTTCAGCCAGCTTCCAGGTTCGCAGTATTTAACATGAGTTACAGCACAACCTCTGCATTCTCTCCTTGCATTTTACAAGGGGCAGTCTGGTTGTCCAGTCGGGACAGCCACCCCCCCGCCCCCCGCCACTGGGAAATGTCCCCATTCAAGCAAGGAGGAAGACGAAGGGCTGTGAAGTTTTGGACTCCTCCCTTGCTTCCTGCCTTCACAGGCAGACTGGAGCCTGGGCGGAGATTGCAAAAATAATAAATATAAAATCACACAAAGGAATTTCCCACCCTGGATGTCAGGGGAAGGAACCAGAAAGGACAAGAAAAACTAAAATGACGGAAAAAAGAAGACAGGCCATTTTGGTAAAATGAGCACCCTTAGGTGCCTTTACTGCAGCTGTGAACACAGTCCGCGGTATAGGTACACCAAATTAATACAAGGGATCACTGCCACCAGCCATTGAAGGTAAGCGTGTCCCTGTAACAATTGTTAGTTTTAATCTGAAAGGGGATACACTGTATCTCCCAGTACTCCACATAAAGTGGGGTTTTCTGGCTTCACAGAATAAAATGTAAAATGGATCCAAAGATCCTTTTGACCCTTGGGAACTGTAGTTCTCTCAAAATTGGCAAGAGAAAGTTAAAAGGGGGACCCCTAGGGCAACCCAGCAACAACAGGCACTTATTGCCAAAAAGTTGTTAAAAGAGGATAACTTTAAAAAGACACTATGGAGAGTCAATAAAATGACACCCATAAAAAGAGTAAAGATTCTGTGAGTGGAAAAAGATTCCCACTCTGAGGTATTAAGGAAAAATATCCCACTAGTAAAGCAAAAACTTCTAGGGTTGACCCAGGTCAGGAAGATTTACCAGTTCTGTGAAAATCTTACCTAACAGATGCAGTAAGGCACCTCTTGGTGGCTTTAAATCACAAAGCCTGCCTGTACCAACTGGAGCTTTAACTCGAAGTTCCTTTTAGTTCTGTCTGAGCTGAATCAAGGTCACTGAGGAACTGCTTAGTCTCCATATTTTAAGGATCCAGTACCACAAGCAACTGTGCGCATTGTGGAGGGGCAGAATACTTTGCATCCTAGCAGTGTGAGGGATTCAAGACCAGGTACGGCACCCCCTTTCAGTTCTGGGTAGTACGGTTACCTCTGGTTCAGTTGCATCTCGATGGTAATGGGCAACGGGACGCTTATCTGCCACCCGGTGAGTAAGTTTTTCTAAAGTCCAACTGGGTTAGACTTCATAAGACTTATCTCTTGATATTAGGGCTCCAACTCTTAATTTGGGCCTTTAGCACACAAGTGCGTGGGGTAGCTAAGCAGCCAGGCTTATCTTGGGAGGGAATAATGTGAGCTGTAGAGCAGTACAAAGAAATCAACACATACACAGATGGAAGGAAACACTCAGTTATATTAAAATATGTGTATTTGTATATAAACAAGGAAATCTAATGCAGCAACTACTAATAACATTCAATCAAAAATGGAATAAGATTTATAAAAGGAACAATAATGCAGGTGAGTAACTTTTCATACAAGTTTCATATCCAGCACATAAAGTGATTTCAGTTAAGGTCATTAAAAGCATTGATATGTATAACCTTTGTAAAATTGAGTATCATGTGAAAGCAAAGGTTAGACAGAACAGTGTACAACTGGTAGGTAAAAATGTAACTCTCCCAGAGTGGTTTAGGCAGTCTGTTTCCTAACTAGAATAGTGTTCACAGTTCAAGTTGTGGATGAACAAGTATTACCCAAGCCAATAGGAGCAAGAAGATGGACTTTTGGGAAACCAACAAAGCCAAAGTCAAATGGACAGCACAGTTCTGATATTCTTTAGAGAAGTTAAGTAACCAGTTAAATGTTCTTCTAGACAGCACAGAAAGTTCAAGATGACCCTTCCTGCAGGGTGACAGGTTGCAAGACCTGCACTGGCGCATTGAGGTGAACTCCTAAATTTGGAAAACGGCACTCCCAAAGCAAAGGAGTACCCGAAATGGCTTAAGGTAAGTACAACCCAAGCCCCATAGTACCTCAAGAGTGACATTGAAAATGTAGCTGCTCGTCTTCTGGATGCAATGACCAAGACCCTTATTCCTGCTCCTTGGTCGTGGTGACGAAAGGAGGGGCCTTCTGTTGGTTTAGGCAGCAACACTCGAGAGAAGGGGTCGGCAGCAGAGGATTCAGCTCACTCCAACCGCTGTTTGGGTTTTTGGTGCCTTTTTCTTAGCACCAAGAAGAAAACATTATCGCTGTGTGGATTCTCTTCGATTACTCGCTCCTGAACTCTTGTGAGGGGTCTTTTGGTGGAGAATTCCTGCCTCTGGAGGTCCACACAGACGCTTGCAAAGTTTCAACGCGATGTAATGTTGGCAAGACGATGCACTCGCAAATGGTCCAGGTACCCTGGCTTTTTTATTTTTTATTTGTAAGGCGCACATGCAACCCAGAGGCCTTGAGGTGCTGTTGCAGGTACAAGTCCAGGAAGCATACTTTGTCTTACAGTTTAGTTTCCTACACATATGAAAGGGTGTGGCATAGGTGCGGTTATAAAGTATCACAGTTGCATAGGTGAGATGCAGTATCATATATGTTAAGGAAACAGTGTGATGGTAGTGTTTTGCAAGTATGTGTGGTGAGCAGGATGGGTAGCGGGTTAGGAGAAGAGCTGCGTTTTGGGATCTTTATGAAAGATCCAGTAGGATTTCCCAGCCCCAAGGGAGTAGGGTGAGAGGGGGGATCGTTCCAGAGTTTCGCAGCGAGTTAAGGGAAGCTGGAGTCTCCAACTTTTCATCTCTTAAATTTGGGCACTAATAGGCTATCAGTGTAGGGGGTCCTGGTGGGTCTTGAGTGAGCTTTCGTGATTGTTTGGGTGAGCTAAGGGGGTGCTGTGTTGGAGAGGCACGTGTGGGTATTGGACAGAGTTTTTAATCGGATGCGCGCCTGGATGGGGACCCAGTGTGATTCTCTTCTAGCTTTAGACATGTGATATCTTTTTGGGGTATGGAGGCTGCCCTCAAGGTATTGTTTTGGATGACTTTTAATCTCTGGATATTTCCAGTGGAGGTGCCTGTGGAAAGGACATTACAGTAGTCGATCTTGTAGCCAATGATGGTGCGGACAATTGCGAGTCATTTATTTTTGGTGAGGAAGGGTCTGGCTGCGTTGTGGACCTTGGTAGCGTAGGCTGCTGAAGAGGCAATTGCTCTTACTTGCCTAGACATGATGATTGAGGCGTCAAGGTAAACTCCTAAAATCTTAAGAGGTTGAAACTGGAATGATGCAATTGTAATTTTCCAGCATTGGATCTTTCATGGATTCACATGCTGTGCATATTCCCTGTCATCAGGCTTGGAGAACCCCAGTAACTTTGATTTAGTCATTTTCCTATGGAAAAACGTTGACACCTTGAGTGTTCCTTCAACATCACTGTGGACGCTTTTGGCAGCACCAATGGGACTTTGAATGTATAGCTGTGCCCCAGCAGCTTTACCACCGATTTCAACCATCTTCCGAGCTGTTGCGATTCCTCGCATTTATCTCCTGAGGGAAAGTTAAATTTCTTCAAGAAAATCTTTTTTCTTCGAATTTTGACTTTTGTTTTTTTCTGACATCGAAATAAATCTATTTCCAGTAACACCATGGAAACTTCAGGACCGAAGAAGTCCATATGACACCTGCGGCCTAAAGAATGTTTACGAGGGGGACAGGCACACAGAGTGCCTTTACGGTCTATACCCCAACCATTCGGCTGACGGATGCGACATCTGCCTTGGTTCTCTCAGAAGACCCTTATGGACAGAAACAGATGCCTTATCTGCTGGCTCAATGAAGGGGCCTATCCGGCATTAGAGATTGGCTCGTCACAGAGTGGGAGAGCAACCACTCCCTCTGACAGGAGGCCTCCACAAAGGTCCAGGCCCGAGGAACCGGTGGCTAAAAAGCAGAGGACAGATGAGGCAAAATCATTGTCGACCCACGATGAGGCGACACACTCATTGCCAGTAAGGAGACCACTCTCCAGTGGTGAAAAGTCCCACGCAGAGTCTAAATATTCTTCCAAGAGTACTTTGTCAAAGTCGTTGTCGGAAAAACCAAAAGAGAAGGGCTTGCATCCATTGTCAAAATCCACTGACTCATCCCAAAAATCTCTGTCGACTGACCAGCATAAAACAAAACTGCCTACAACATCCTCCTCAACCTCAAAATCGACCTCAATGAGCAGCAAAAAACACCACTCGTCAGAATCGCGGAGATCTTCCTCCGGCCACGAGTCATCAAGACACTAGTCAACGACCAAATCCTTGTCAAAGCTCCTGTTAATGCCATTGACGATAGAATCGACCACGACAACAGCAGTTTCGTCAGGGTCTAAGGCTCATCTCCAGTCGAAGACCACTTCGACTACCCCGACGACCACCCATTGACTACCGCCCAATCGACAACCAAGAAAAAATCACTTGCGGAAAAGCTGATGCGCCCGTTGACCTCCATGTTTGGAGGTTTCAGAACCCGAAGGCAATGTATTGTCCTCTAAGGGTATATTCAAAACCCCATTGGGTACCATGATACAACACAACCAGACTTCCCTGGGAATGTTCCCAGTTGAATACCCAGTTGTCATGCCAGAAGACATTCTGCAGTATGAGATCACCTCGGATTTCGAACCTCCGCCTTATGAATGCCAAGGGGTTTGAATCGAATCCTGAAGAAGGAAGTTGTGACGCTCCCATTCAGGGACCAGCTACAGTGGTAGACACATGCCTCTAAGGTCTTAGACACCTACTCTACCTTCAACATCGGCAGGATTAGGAGATATGCAGCTGCAATACCCCTTTTAAATCCTCAATCCTTGCTTTCCATGCTGGTCTTTACTACACTGCAATCTCTACTGGGTAAGCTGGACGCCAGACTTGCTTTTCCTCAAGCACACGCCCTAGGATGCAAACTCCTCCTAGACCTCCACGTACGTTTACTCCACGAAGGAGGGAACAAGAAGAGGGTGAATTTGTAGACACGGACCAGGACACTGATCCCAGGGATACCACTTCCACTGCCTCCTCTCCAAGGAGACTCGCCACATGGGACACAGATCCAGACCAAGATACTCCGGGTAGTCCGGCTCAGCGTTCACCCCTGGATGATATTGGCGCTTTTCACTCTGATGGCGAAGAATGCCAGGAGTTTGACCTAATTCCGGAAGAAGAGAAAAAGGATTGTTTCCTCTTTGATCATATGGGTAAAAGAAGGAAAGTCTCTTGCATTCCCATTTTGGACCATATGTGGCAGGAGGGCCTCCTTACCATGAAGCATCCCTTTACGGAAACTGCGATAAAAGGGAGATTTGAGAAGTGTAAGGCTCCAGATTCTACTCCAAAATGCCTTCACAACCCGCTCCAGAGTCGGTGGTCTCAGCTGCATCAAGCCCTAAGGCTCAAACACAGCATAACTGTGCCACTCCTCTGGACAATGACAATAGAAAAATTGATGCTTTTGGAATGAAGGTTCTCACCATTGGAGCGACAACTGTAAAAACAGCCAATGCCCTCGCTATAGGTGCTCGGAATGATGGAGAGATGTGGTACTGTTTGGCCCTATTATTGGAACACATGCTGGAACAGCAAAGAAAGGAAGCTATGATGTTGGTATGAGAGGGAGAAGAAGCTTCAAATCACAGGATCAATATAGCTGTACATATGACCGAAACTGGCTTCAGGCATATTGGCAATGGGGTAGTCCTTAGACGCCAGACATGACTATGTTACACAGACTTTCGCCAAGATGTGCAGCATAAGGTTATCAATATGCCGTGCGAGGGGGGAAACTCTATTCAGCGATGAAATTGATGAAGCTCTAAAAGCCATGAAGGCGGACTCTGACATTGCAAGATCTCTCACTACCCTGCAAAATAGAAGGTCCTTTCGCTCCTTTTGAGGCAACGCAAGGTTCTCCAGCATGGGGTCTGGCATGGATTCACATGCTCATGAATATTCCCCGTCGTCAGGCCGGGAATCCTCGGTATAGAAAACAAATCAGTTTCGTTTCTGATCTGTCTTTCTTAGTAGTAACCAATCACTGGGTCATACTGCCCCCAGCCAATGACTGCCCTCTCCCTAAGCCCCGCCTCTGGCAGCCATCCTCAGATTTTTACCGCACGTTCAAGTGTTGGGAGTCCTCGTGCTGTAGCTCTCGAGCTTTTGCTGCGTTTTCGCACTTTTTTCAGGAGATTTTTCTCATTTTTCGGTTAAATAAAGCCTCAAGCTCCGTTTTTACATCTGAGCAATGGGGATCCGTTTCGGAGTTTTCAACCACGAGCCAACGCTCTGGCTCGGGTAAGAGGAAGTCCGACAACCCAGCAAAGCTTCTGGAGAGGCCCCGGTCGATCTTGAAGATTCCGGCAGAGGGGGAGCGAGGCTCGGACCCCCCCCCCCCCAAGCTGAAGGCCCCAGGCGTCCAGAAGGTGACGATGGCCTTAATTCACCCTGCTAAGACCTCAATTGAGGATGTCGCCGCGGCCCTGGCTCAGCCTGTGGAGGCTACACCAGTGGAGGCGCCCTCAGGACCCAGTCTCCCTGCCACCGCGGAGGGAGTCGTCTTTCAGACCCATTGAGAAGACCCCCACTAAGTCCTCGTTGGAAAAGGTGGGGGAGGGGCTGGTGGCCATCGTGGATACGGACACGACCTCTGAAGAAGAGCTCATCGAAGTCATGGAAGAGGCCCAGCCCATCGGGAGGGATCCCGACGAGGGCGACGACGAGAGCGACGGGGTCGCCGACAAGGCTCCTCAAGAGCCCTCGTGCCCGTCGTTTCCGGCGCCGCAGGACACTTCGGCGGCCATTTTGTCAGCGATTCAGTCCTTATGTTCGGAGATGAGGACAAGGTTGCCCCTCCCCCCGACGGAGGTACCTGAGCCAGACCCGACGGGGGAACCGGAGCCAGGACCTTCGGAAAGTCCACCACATAAGAGGACGACAACGCATCCTACACCACCTCTCCCACCTCTGCGGCCTGCTCTGTCTTCCCCCCGGTCTACTACCCACGGGGATGATCAGGCACGGACACGGCTACGACCGGTACAGATGACAGGACGTGTCCCCCGTCGCCCCCCTGCTCGGGCGTCCCCGCCCGACGAGATTGGATCCTTTCATGCCATGATTTCCAGGGCATCCGAGCTCTTCCAGCTCTGCCAGAAGAGAAGAACCCTGCCACGGCGCCGGCAAAGAGGGACCGGTACGAGAAGTAGTACCGGGTCCCTGACGCTGCCTCCTTGTGCCTTCGGGCGCAACCTACCCCGGATTCGGTCGTCTCGGTGGCGGCAAAGAAGACAGCTGGGGGGGCATCGGCCTCGATATCAACCTCCCCGCCGGACAGCGAGGGCAGGAAGTTGGACACGATGGGACAGCGGATCATCTCATCCGCAGCGACGCCTATCAAGGCGGCCAACGCCCTGGCTATCGTAGCCCGCTACGACAGGGAGTTGTGGTTCAAAATCGCCCCTCTGTTGGATTTCCTTCCGGGCACCAAAAGGGCTGAGGCCCTTGAAATCCTACAGGAGGGTGAGATTGCTTCGGACCACGCCATCACGGTGGCAACGGACATCGCTGACACCGGTTTCCGTCAGTTGGGCAACGGCGTTTGCTTGAGACGAGGATGGCTCAAGGCCACAGATTTCCGCCACGACGTACAAGCCAAGGTTTTGGACATGTCCTTCGACGGGAACAACCGGTTTGGGAAGGCGGTTGATGAGTCCCTTCAGGCCATCAAGACAGACACAGAGACTGCCCAGGCACTGGGAGTGCTCCAACAACGACGGCCGTCCTTTCGGAGCTCCAGAGGCAGACAAGGTGCCTCCAAGGGATCCGGCAGTGGCTCCTCCACGTACTGCCAAGCTGCAAGATCTTCGTCCCAGGAAGCCTACAGGGGACACGGCAAGTCAGGTGGTGCCCGTCGTCGACAGGGAGGTCAAGGAGGCAAGGCGGCCTCCAAACAAGATTGAACCGACCGTGGGGTCGGGCCCCCACCGAAGCAACCTGGTGGGAGGCCGGCTGGCGAGGTTAGTCAGCGTGTGGGAGTCCATCTCCACTGACCGTTGGGTGCTGGACGCCCTGGCCCAAGGGCACGCCCTCGAGTTTCAGAAGTACCCTCGCGTTCCACCCGTGGCCAGGAAGGAAAATCACGTCCCTCAACTACTGTTGGAAGTAAGGGCGATGCTCAAGAAGGGTGCCATCAAGCTTGTCCCAAAGAGGCTTCGGGGCTCCGGAGTTTACTCAAGGTACTTCCTCGTAAAAAAGAAGACCGGAGGATGGCGCTCCATCCTGGACCTACGACGACTGAACAAGTACATCAAGGCACAGTTCTGTATGGTCACCCTCCAGCACGTGCTGGGACAGCTGGAGGAGGGCGATTTCCTGTCGTCGTTGGACTTGGAGGATGCGTACTTCCACATCCCCAGTCTAAAAAGACACCGAAAGTTCCTCAGGTTCATGGTCCAAGGGCGGCACTGCCAGTTCAAAGCCCTCCCGTTCGGATTGAAGTCGGCACCCAGGGTGTTCACCAAGTGCCTCGCACCGGTGGCGGCGCGGCTGCGCCTACAGGGGATCCACGTCCACCCCTACCTGGACGACTGGCTCATCCGGGCAAGGACAAGGGAGCTCACCGTGGAGCACACTGCGAAGACCGTCCAGCTGCTCACGGATCTGGGATTCTCCAACTTTCCAAAATCCCACCTGGTTCCGTCGCAAGTCGCCCTGTTTCTGGGAGCCAAGCTCGACAGTGGCTTGGCTGGCCTCGCTGTCGGAGGAAAGGACCAGGACCATTCTGGGCAAGGTGCAGCGTCTGCTGGCCACGGACATGGCCAGGGTAAGATCTATCAAATCCCTCCTCGGGATGATGTCCTCCTGCATTTATCTGGTGCGCCTTTGCAGGCTTCGGATGCGCCCCTTACAAGAGTTCCTCGACGCCCGCTGGGTCCAGTCGACGGGCAGCTTCGAGGACAGGATCCCTCTCAACGAGACGTTCCGTCAGGCGATCCGGTGGTGGGGTACCCGCTTCCATCTGTCGGCGGGTACGGACTTTCAGACCCCAGCTCACCAGGTGACGGTGACGGACGCCTCCCTGGAAGGTTGGGGAGCGCACTACGGAGATCTTCACGCGAGAGGCCTTTGGCTCCTGGAGGAGAAGTCTCTCCACATCAACATCTTCGAGCTCCGTGCAGTGTTCTGGGCCCTCAGGTCCTTTCTTCAGTCCCTCAAGGGCAAGGTAGTGAGGATCTTCACCGACAACACCACCACGATGTTCTACATCCGGAAGCAGGGCGGAACCAGGTCCCCTGCCCTATCCAACGAAGCCCAAGATCTGTGGCATTGGGCCGTCGTCCAGGGGATGTTTCTGGTGCCTCTTCATCTGGCAGGAATAAAAAACACGATCGCTGACTCACTCCGC
This sequence comes from Ambystoma mexicanum, assembly GCF_040938575.1. Classification (NCBI taxonomy): domain Eukaryota; kingdom Metazoa; phylum Chordata; class Amphibia; order Caudata; family Ambystomatidae; genus Ambystoma; species Ambystoma mexicanum. Next base: position 374,047,864 of record NC_090921.1, read on the forward strand.
AGGGAGCTGCGCTTGTGCCACGAGTGGGAACTACGCCAGGATCAAGTGGATCGACTCTTCCGACGATGGGGCGACGGCGACGATGTCCAAGTGCCGGAGGTTCGCCAGCAGGTTCCCCCAGCCGAGGAGCATGGGCAATGCTTTCTCGTTCCCCTGGGACGGCCTATTTCTTTATGCGTTCCCTCTGCTGCCGTTGCTGCTCCGGCTCATCAACCAGCTCAAGAGGTCCCGGTGCAGGATGATCCTCGTCGCACCGGCGTGGCCGAGACAGATCTGGTTCCCGGACCTTCTGGACTTGTCAACGTCCCCACCAGTCAAGCTGCCGACGGACGCAGACCACCTCTCCAGAGAAGGAGGCGCCATTCTTCACCACAACCCGGAGTCGCACAGAAGATTAACCCTCTGCGGATTACGGCCCCTCAAGTACTGCCGTACCTATTGTCGCTGGCCAAAGGCCCAAGGAAGGGCTGCCATTTTCCATCACACCCTCCTTTCCAAGGACTTGCCCGCGCGGGAGGGACGGTTCAGGTCCTTGTACCAGCACGTGCACCGAGGCTGCTACAGCTACCGGCCTTTGGGCGAGGGAATCCTCAGATCCCCCTGGTGGTAGTGTTGAGGCACCGTAAGGTTCTTGTATCGGATTGTCATCCGAAGGGCTTCACCCTTGTACCGGCAATACGTCCGAGGGGGCGCCTAAACGCAGCTCTACCGACCCCCAGGTCGAGGGTGTCTGACCTACCGGACCTAGGCCTGAGGAGCAGGGTAGGCTTTGTGATCCACATGCAAGAGTCCTGGAGGAGGCTGGGCCCAGCGAGCCGCGCAACACGTCGCAGGCACATGGCAGGCAGCTCGACAAGATGGCCACCGCGGCAGACAGGCAGCCATCCAACGCCATTCCAGGACTTCTGCTAAGAGTTTCAAGGTGGGACTGGCCTCAACCAGGTAGGTGGCAGCCTATCCTTCTTGCGCAGGGCAGCCTCCCACTGCGACCATATGGGCAGGGTATGCTGCGGCTCCAGCAGCCCCGGCTACCCTGTCAGTACCCCCTATTACCTCTCAGGCCAGTGAAGAGGGGTTCTTCGAGAGGTTCCTCAGGCTCATGAAGTCACCTCAGATGGGGGTTATCCTCAAGGATGCCATCGGGGAAGTCCTCCCGACATGCTAGCGGCACCACAAGTGCCTCCGCCTCCGGCCCAGCTGCTGCCTCCAGCTCCTCAGCCGATGCCTCAGGCGGTTCCGTACCAGCCTCTGCCGCCTCCGGCCGTGGTCTCTGTGCCCCAGCTAGTCCTCCACCTCCGCTGGATCCTCCTGATCCGTAAGACACGGATGAGGAGGAGGATCTGGACACGCCATCCTCAGCAAGGGCCTTCCACAAACGTCTTGCCCGGGTGGCGGTGTACCTGGGTCTACCCCAACCCGAGGTTGAGCAGCCGGTAGAGGGCTTTCTGGCTGAAATCCTCATGCGACGCCCCTTTGCCAAAATGGGGATTCCTCTGCAGACTGATGTAGTCTCCCTGGCAAAGATGGGTTGACTCAATCCCCGATCGGTCCAGCCGGTCAATCGACGCCAAGTACAGGCAGATGGAGGGGGATACACTCTTGCTCTCGGCCCATCCTCAGCCACATTCCTCGGTGATCGCTGCTGCATCACTATACTCCAAGCCTCAGTCATTCTCGGCGCCTCCTCTGCGGCACTGCTAGGTAAGGAGGAGAAGATCTTGGAGGTGTACGGGAAGAAACTCTATTCCAACGCGCCCTTGCATCTTCGTCAGGCCAAACGCTGATGCTATGCTGGCTGCCGTTAACAAAAGGTTATGGTGGGAAATTGCGGACTTCCTCCTTGAACTCCCTATGCAGAACCAATCATGTTTTAAGGCGGGACTGGCTGAGGCCAAGCTGATGGCGCAGGACCTCATGGAATCCACCGTGGCCCATATTGACATCTCTGGCCGTGCCATCTGTTTCGCCACGGACATGAGAAGGACAGCCTGGCTCCGGGCCACGAAATTCAACCCAGACGTCCAGGACTGCATATTAGATCTACCGTTCGGGGGGGGGGGGGGGTCAGGGGACCTCTTCAACTCCATCACGGACAAAGAGCTGGACAAGAAGAAAAACGGCTCACAAACAGCCGAGTCTTAATCCATCTTGACAAAGACCACGCCCAAGTCATACACCCAATCACAGCAGCGCTCCGACAGGAGCCGTACGTATGGAGGGTTCCACAGCTTCCAGGAACGGAGATCCAGTCAGCCGGACCACTCGCTGTCTCAGAACTGGCGCAAGCAACAAAAATGGGAGGGGGGAGTAAGGGCTTTTTCCAGTCCCCCTCCTCCACGACAACCTCAGAGGGAAAGAAGGCCTGACACGCTCCTTCGGGTCCACATGTCTCCGGTGGGGGGCAGGCTTGCTCTCCATGCACATTTCTGGTGCCGGAATTTCACGGACCTCTGGATCCTCTCTGTATTATACATGGGGTACCGCCTACCCATCCCATCCTCTCCTCCCCTCCACTCCATCAGGTTGGGACAGCAACTCTTCTGGCAGAGATCCGGTTGCTCGTAGAGAGCCAGGAAGTGGAGGAAGTCCCAGCCTCCCAGCGAGGCTTGGGCTTTTACTCCAGGATTTTCGCCATTCAGTAGAAAAACCAGGCGGGCCTGAGTTGTGCTGGACCTTTCCACCCTCAACCTCTCCTTACCCCTACAATAATTCAAGATGATTATGCCAGCTTTTTTAGCGGAGACATTGTGCAAGGGAGACTGGATATGTTCCCTGGATCTGAAGGACGCGTACCTACACGTCCCGATTTGGCAGCCCCATAGTTCTTTCTTACGGTTCAGGATCGTGGGCTACCATTTTCAATACAAGCTCCTTCCCTTTGGCCTCAGTTCGGCCCTCAGCGTCTTTACCAGGCTCATGAATACGTTGGCAGCCCATCTCAGAGCGCAGGGCCTCCACATCTACCCATACCTCGACGACTGGCTCATCGGGGCTACAGCTCCGGAAGCGGTTCACCACTCCTCCCAGGCTCTTATGAACACACTGCACGATGTGGGCCTCACTCCATCTCAAGTTGCTGCTGCAGCCCATGCAGACTTACCTTCTTGGGCCTCATCTGGGACACGTGCTCCGAGAAGGTATTTCCGTCTGAGTACAAGATCTCAGCCATCAAGAGGGCCACCACCCACTTCCTCAGCAGAGAGCTGGCCTCAGCTTGGTGGTACCAGCATCTCCTGGGTCTCTTGGCAGCGGTCCTATTAGCCGTTCCACATGCGAGACTGCGGATGAGGCGGATTCAGCTGCACTTCGCGGCCTTAAGGAACCAGGAGCATGGCTCCCAATCAGAGGTGATCAACGTTCCTCCATCTCTCCACTCGGACCTAGCATGGTGGTCCAGGGACTGCAACCTGTGGATGGGCAAGCCCTTTCGGCCGCCCACACCGCAGGCCACTATCACCACAGACCGCCCTGGACGATCTCTACCTGGACTCGACAGGAGCAGGAATACCACATCAGTTGGAACTGAATGCCATCTGGCTAGCGCTCAGAGCATTCCTCCCACTTCTCAGGGGCCAGGTTGTCCTCATCCAGACAGACAACACGACCAGCATGTACTACATCAACAAGCAGGGAGGCACCAGATACCATCCTCTGTGCAGACTGGCAATCGGCATGTGGGATGGGCCCTGGAAAACGACATCTACCTCACGGCATTCCAGCTCCCGGGGAATCCAACCTGGCGGTGGACAGGCTCAGCAGGTTGGGAGCGGACAATTAAGAGTGGCAGCTACACAACCTCGTTATTCGGGAGATCTTCCAACAGGTGGGGTCATCCCCAGGTGGATCTCTATGGCACCAGGCACAACAAGAAGTGCCCTCAGTTCGCCTCCTGGCAGGGACAGGGTCCCGGCTCCCTGTGCGACGCATTTCGCCTTCAGTACGACGGCTTACGCCTTCCCGCCCACTACGCTGATTCACAGAGTGACTTGCAAGATCAAGGAGTCTTGCCAACTCGACATCATTCTAATGGCTCTCTGGTGGCCGGTCAGGCCATGGTTTTCGGAGCTGCTCAGCCTCTCAGATGCCTCCGATTCACCTCCTGACGGGCCGAGCACGTCTTCTGGTGCAGCACGGGGGCAAGGTTTTCCACCCCGTGCCTCACAAACTAGCCCTCACAGCGTGGTGCCTGAGTAGGTAACGCTGCGGCACCTCAGCCTCTCCCAGGCTAATCTGGAAATCATACAGGGCGCAAGAAGCAAGGCTACCAGGGCCCAATATAAAAGTAAATGGACCAGGTTTTGCCACTGGGCAGACTCCAAGGAAATCAACCCCCTGGCATGTACTTCGGACAACATGCTCTCCTTCTCGGCGCACCTCGCCCACTCGGGGGTCCAGGTGGACACCTGCCATACATACCTCGCAGCCATCGGGGCTTACAGGAACTCGGAGGAGGGGGCGGGTCTTCTCTTCCTCCAATCCTATCATCAAACATTTGACGGGTCTTGCAAGGCTCTACCCGCCCATCAGAAGGCCGCACATAGTCTTGAGCGCCTGGGGCACAAACAGTTTGAACCAATGGCGTTGCAGACATCAGGCTGGTCACCATCCAGACGGCCTTACTGTTCGGCCTCACCTCGGCTCGTAGAGTCAGCCAAATCCAGACGCTGGTCACCTGGGAACCTTATACTACATTTCACAGGGACAAAGTAGTCCTGCGGACACACCCAGCATTACAGCCCAAGGTGCCGTCTTGTATCCACTTGAACGAGGAAATAGGCCTTCCTACGTTTTTTGCCGTTCCGAAGGACGCAGCACAGAGGGTGCTGCAGTACCTGGATGTTGGGCGTGCCCTGAAGGTCTACTTGGACAGGACCAAGGGCTTCTGCAAATGTGATGCCCTGTTTGTCACCTACAGAGGCTCAAGACCAGGCTATCGGGCCTCCAAGGCCTCCATATCCCGCTGAATGGTCTCGGCCATCAAAGAAGCGTACGAGGGCCAGCACAAGCTGCTGCCGGCCAACATGCATGCCCACGCAGACAGGGCCAAGGCAACGGCCATGGCATTGCAGCGCCATGTCCCTTGGCAAGTCCTAAGCACGGCAGCCACTTTGGCCACTCCCTCTGCTTTCTGCAAGCATTACTGTTTGGATGCTGGCTCTAGATCTGACGTGGCTTTCGGACAGGCGGTTCTCGGGAACCTATTTGCTTAAGGAGGGTCTCCTCTCCACCTTGGGGCTACATTCAGTTGTAATCGCCCATGCAGTATGGAGAAAAGGGGAACGGGACGCAAGAGCAATTATAAGTTACTCACCATAGTGAGTAACGTACTCTTAGTCCTTAGTCCGCTTTCCTCCATACGTCCCACCAACCTCCCCCCTAATAATACTGGTGTCATTAGGCAATGTTAAATCTATTGTTCACACGTCAATGGGGACTGATGTGTGGTGGCGGAGTCAGGTCAGCGCATGCTCCCTAGGCCGCACGCCTCTAAATTTAAAGGGAAGGTTTTTTTCTGGTGAAAAAGGTTCTGTCTCCCGTCCCTTGGAAGGGACGCCCATGCAGTATGGAGGAAAGGGGACTATGGACTAAGAGTACCTTAGTCACTACGGTGAGTAAATTATAATTTCTACCTCGACGAGTGGCAATCCTATCAATAAAAAGACAGGTGGGTGCTAGATGCAATCCAGTACGGCCACTTGTTGGAGTTAAAAGGCCCACAACCCCCCCCATCCCCCAAATAAAGGTATCTTACCCGCACCATCAAGTCTTAAGACATGAGATGCGTTGAATGTTACGAAAAAGGACCATTGAAAAAGTGTCTCCCTCAGCAAGAGGGAAGGGCGTATACTCAAGATACTTGGACAAAAAGCCAGATGGCAAGTGGCGCCTTACCTTGGATCTACGGGTACTCAACAAAAACATCAAAAGACAAAAATTCTAAATGGTAACGCTCCAAGAGGTCCTAGACCTGAAAGATGCATACTTCATGTGCCAATACATCCAAGGCACTGAAAATACCTCAGGTTCGTAGTCTGTGAAAGCCACTATCAATTTCGGGTTTTACCATTCAGCCTAAAATCGGTACCCAGAACATTCACGAAAGGCCTGGCACCTGTAGCAGCCTGCCTCCAAAAACAAGGACACCATATTTACCCATACTTGGACGATTGGTTAATTCGAGGATTGATGTTCCAACAGGCCTTATCGTCTCTCAACCATACAGAGACACTGCGCCAACAGTTGGGCTTTACAATCCTGTACATTTGCCTCAGAGATTGGTTTTCCTGGGGTCGCAATTCCTTACAAGCCACAATCTGGTCAAACCTCCTTTGGCAAGAGTCAAAAGGTTGGTAGATCTAACAGGCTCTTTCACACCGAACAAGCTAGTCACAGTCCGTTCATACATGGCTCTTCTGGGAACCATGTCCTCTTACGTTCCACTGATTACCCACTGTCGACTTCACATGCGGCCAGTACAAACGTTTCTTGCGACCAGATTGCCCCAAATCTGGGGGTCCTGGTCAGATGGTGAACATCTCCCGGACCCTGTCACACTCTGAAATGGTGGACACACTCCCTCAACATCGCGAGAGGAATGCCACTGATAGAGCGACATTTCCAACACATCATTGTGAATGATGCCTCCCAAGCGGGATGGGGAGCTCATTTAGACAAGCACCAGATCAAAGGCCTTTGGTCCCCCCACCTCCAAGAAGCCTTCCTTCACATCAATGTACAAGAATTATGGGCAGTGCACTGGGCTCTCAAATCCTTCTTTCCTCTAATCGAGAATTTGGTGGTACGTGTTCTCACCGACAACACAACCACAATGTTTTACCTGCAGAATCGGGACTGGATGCGATCAGACGCCTTATCCCAGGAAGCACAGACCATCTGGCATTGGGCCATCTGGCACAACTTTCAAATTCAGATCGTCCACCGGGATGCAGAACAAGCAAGCAGATGCCCTCAGCAGGGACTCCTCGCAGACATACGAGTGGCAACTCCACAGCATCCAGATAGCCAACATTTTCTCAAGATGGGTCCATCCCACTCTGCACCTATTCGCCAGCCCCCAACAACAAACGGTGCCAGAAATTCACCAGCAGAATTCTGCATCCAGACTCCCAAGGGGATGCATTTTCATTCCCTTGCAACGGGGTGCTTGCCTATGCGTTTCCTCCCTTTCCTCTTATAAGGAAACCCATACAAATGATATGCAAGGGTCCTTGCAGGATAATCTTGGGAGCCCCATACTGGCCCAGGCATACCTGGTTCTCAGATCTCCTTCAGTTGGCTGTGGACAATCCAATTCATCTGGGGTCTCGGGCCAATCTTCTAGCCCAGAACAACGGGAGGATACTTCATCACGACCCAGGCCCTTCCAAGTTAACAGCGTGGCTCCTGACCACTCAGAATTCGGTCATCTGAATATCCCTCAGGACTGCCTGCACATCCTATCAGCAGCAAGAGCCCCAGCCACCATCTTCTCTTATATGGAAAAGATTCTGTGCATGGTGTGCACACACAGCAACCTGATCTGCAGCCGCTAGCTATAACGCCTCATCAGATCGATCCTTACCTGCTGAAATTAGCTACCGAAGGTCTGGCGGTCTATTCCATCAAAGTACATTTATCAGCGATCTCCAGATTTATACAGAAAAGAAGATCTTCTCTGCTCTATAGTGACAGGTTAATCAGGCATTTCTTAAAAGGCCTTTTTCGGACCTTTCCACCGAAAAAAAGCATTCCACCTGTATGGAGCCTGAACCTGTTCTTGGCAGAATTTATGGGTACTCCGTTTGAACCCATATCAGCAACCCACATCAAGTTCCTAACTTGGAGGGTGGCTGTTTTAGTGGCCATTGCGTCTTCTAGACGTGTTTCAGAGCTCCAAGCCTTGGTTATTGATCATCCATATCTTTGGTTCACGAGAGACAAAGTGGTTCTCTCCACTAGCTGGCATTTCATTCCTAAAGTACCATCGGAGTTTCATAAAAATGCTACCATCTCTTTACCCATATTTTTTCCAAATGCCACTTCAACAGCAGAAAAGGCTCTGCACTCTCTGGATGTCAAAAGGGCATTGAAACATTACTTGGATCGCACAAAATCTCTTAGATCCACTGAACAACTCTTTGTGGCCTTTGGTCCATCCAACAAAGGAAGATCCATTTCGAAACGGGGCATTTCAAGATGGATTTCTAAAATTTGCTTCTGCCACTCAAAGGATAATAGGCCACCACGATCATCCCCCAGAGCGCACTCTACTAGAGCCACAGCTGCCTCAGTGGCTCTCTGCTCTGGGTCCCCATCAGAGACATTTGTCAAGCGGAAACATGGGCTGTGCCCCACACTTCCACCAGGCACTACTGGTTACACCAGCAACACGCTGATTATGTGCAGATTGGATGGGCAGTTCTTCAACGACTGTTCAAGTAAGGTACGTCCTGCAGCTTCCGGGGTTCTCCGGTTCTCTACCATGAAGAAATACTCTTTGCATTAATGTACGCATCTTCATAGTGTTTAATTTGTGTTTGCCTGCTTTGCACCTCCAAGCATTTATACTGCTACAAAATATATTCAGCGCATGTGAATCCCTGAAAGATCTAATGCTGGAGAAGGGAGTAGTTTCTTACCTGTAACTCAATTTAAAGGACATCCTCCAGCTGGACTGGTTAAAATCTGAGGGAAAGCTGCTAGCGCAGAGCTATACACTCAACGTCCCATTGGTGCTGCCAAAAGCACCCACAACGACTTTGATGGGACAACCAAGGTGTCTTTTTTTCCATAGTCAGTTTTACTAAGTAATTACTAAGTCAAAGTTTTTAAAAAATATATATTTTATTGATTTCCACAGCAAACACAGTGCACCCAACATGGTGCATAAAAAACAAAAGAATTACCCACTTACCCTCCTCCCTACTCCCCATGAGTCCCGCAATCAACAACTTCATTCTACTGATCTATGACTTTCACATGTCCTTCGCTATCTGGGGTGCTATTGGCTCCAGGCTCTTCCAGTCCTGAGAATGTTAATGATGCTACCAAATGTAGCTAAGATGTCAGCGTCTCGGCTTCCTCTTTGCCTCCTATACACACCGCTTCTCTCCAAACCACTGTTTCTGCGTCTGCCCATTTCAGTAAATCCCGCCACCAGGCCTCCGCACTAGGTCTCATGCATGCCTTTGCTAATATATAAGCCAGATCTTTGAGTCTACTCACGTGTTTAAGTATGCGTGGTCCTGGGATTCCCCCCCACCATGAACGACCACCGAGAGTAATCCCCTTGTCTGCTTGCAAGTTAATTAGTAAGTCAAAGTTTCTAGGGTTTCCCAGCCTGACGTCCGGGAATATTCACAGCATGTGAATCCATGAAAGATACCAACGCTGGAGAAATTGAGTTACAGGTAAGAAACTACTCCCACCTGGAAGGCAGTTAATTGTTCATCGAGAGACTTCAGGGCATTTGGAAGGCTGACGATTAAGATTGTCTTGTCGCTGTTGAGACAAAGGTGGTTGGCTGCCATCCATGCCTGTATAGTAGAGGCAATTTTAATGGTGGCGGAATCAGTTGTGTAGTTGCCTGAAAGTGGGATCAGGATTTCAGTGTCGTCAGCATAGTTGGTGCAAGCTATTCTGAGGAAATCAAGGATGTTAAATCGTGGCCTGGTAAGGATATTGTGGAGGGTTGGGCGATGCAAGACCCTTGAGGTACACCGCAGGTGATGGAAAGAGGGCAAGGCGTTTGCAATCTCTGATAAGACCAGCCTAACCTGACCTTCCAAAAAGGAAGCAATTGGGCAGTGGCAGGTGGTGGTCTGCAGCCCAGGAAAGTCGCAGGAAGTCGGGCGGAATGGTAATGGCCCAAATTGAAGGTCTTGAGGCCAGCCCAAGGGAGGATGTCCTCCTTAATGGATCTACCCTGTCGAGATGAAAACAGGGTCAGCACAGCTGCCGGGCTTCACTGGTACATCCACGGTTGTTAAAGGTGCTGCTGGCGTCTCAGCTAGTCTTCTGCTTCGGATTCCTTGTTCCAAAAACCCTTGCCTTATATGCTGGAACCCATTCTTTCAAGCAATGTTTACTGCATGAAAAAGTTGATAGTATTTTGGCCACTATGGGGCGCACGTATGTCCTCCATGTGAGCTCTGCCTTCTGTGGTCCCATAAGTGGTCTGAGCCCCCATTTATGGACCGCCCACCCTGAACAATTTGAGTGGAGTTGCTGTATGAACACTGAAAGAACACGGCGAGTCCTACAGACTCCCCCGTGCCCCTGCCATAGCCTCTCGCTGCTCACCCACGCCCTTCTCCACCTGGGCTGATTGGTGACAGGGGGTCGGACGCTGGTGCTGGGGCTCTGATCTCGCGCTCCATATGGACGCAGACCCTGTGTGTCGTGCTCATCGCACACGCCCCCACGTATAGAGCACTGCTCCCCGAGCATCTGACCGCTCCAAACACTGAAGCAGTATCTCTGGGAATACGCAGACACACGGGAGGGCCCGTGCAACCATATGAGACCATCCGGGAGATTTAAATAAAAAATAAAATACTACTTTGAACAGTTCCTCTTGAACACTCCAGTACGGTGCACTGCCTGCCCACACAACCTGCATCCAATAAGGGTGCATTGGAGTTACGAGGCACGCTGCTCTGTGCACACCTAACCGCTTGAAACAGTCTTGGTCCATAGACCACCATGACCCTCTCCCGCCGGCTGCACCACGAGGGAGGTCAAAGAGGTGCGGAGGGCCCGTTGGCCTACTGATTACATGTGGCTTAATTTGAAACAATTTTAATTGTGATGGGACATGCCCACTGAGTGATCCCTGGGCTTGATGTTATTTAACAGTCAACATACGTGCCACACAGCAGGAACAAAGGTACAATACCCATAGATGCTGGGCACATGTTGAGAAGCAATCCTGGAATCATTCTGAGGCCCGCTGTCTTTTGGCTTGCATCGCACCTACACCTATGCCAACACAGCCATTGAGAGACGGCGATTACACCAAATAAAGAACATCAAAGTGGATGCCCGCAAAGCACAGCTGGTAAACAGTATACAAGGAAGCTGATCCCACGTCACGGGAAACAACGGTATCCCCCACTCATACGGAGACACAATTACGTGGAATGAGGATCCTGTGCAACAAGTCTACATGGAGGTTGATCCCTTACTACTAAAAGAACAGGCTCAATAATAGTGCGGAGTCCCCACCGATGTCGGAGAGGACTACAGACCTCACAAGTGTCCTTGTGCCATCAGGCGCAGCGTCTGATGCTCTGAGCAGTGGTATAGACTCGAACCAGAGGGTTGGGCCCCCAGAATTGGGGCATGTGACCTCCTCGGGTACTCGGAGAGTGGGGTAATGACATACGGTCCTCACGAAGCTGGACAAGCTCACAACCAAAGTCCACGCCAGTAAGTTTCTCATTTGATTGGCCATTGGGACCTCACAAGTGCTCCATGTGGACAGAGATCATCGTCCTCACATAGTGGCGAGACACCCCTCCCCAGACAGATTGAACAGGAACGTCCAAATCCGGGTCGACTATCGTTCTGGAAGGGTTGAGCCCTCAAGGTTGAGGCATGTGCCCTCCGTCGAAGGGTGTTCTTGTGGAAAGAAGAGGACGCGGTTCCCTGTGACTATACAGAATCGACCCAGCCCCAAGAAGGTGACATGCCAGAGGTGTGGTGTGCAGCCCAGAGAAACTCGCCCATTGCAACAACCTTCGCGGGGAGTTCAATTAACACTGCAAATTCCCGCCATGCGTAGGAGATGCATGGACACCCGCCAAAAAATTGGCGCAATAATGCTACACCCCGATTCACCCCAGAGCAGTGACGTGCTCTGTTCCTGCAATGGCGGCTTAAGAGACGGAATCAGCTGCGACTAAAGCTGACGTGGCGGCCCTGCTCGCCGAGATGAAAAGTATGAGGACTGATATTGGTGGAAAGGTGGACAGGATAACACTCAGAATTGACAAAATCGACGAGATTGGAAGGAGTGGAACACAATCAAACCTCCCTCAACACTTTGGAGTCTCAAATGGACCAAAGAATCACGGATATAGAAACCAGAGAGGAGGTTTTTCGCCTAAAGATGGACAATTTGGAAAACCGTGAGCGGTGGAACAACCTACGGATCTTTGGACTCCCGAGCAGGGAGGGGGAAACCAAGCAAGACCTGAAAAAAACCCTATATACGATTGTGAAGCTCCTGTTTGAAGATGACGCAGTCGATGAAACGAAAATCGATCGGATACATAGGGCTTGGGGAGCAGTGGGTGGACAGAGGACAGTCCTGGTGCGCTTTCAACAACGACGCTGACAGGGCTAGAACTCTTGAAAGCCAAGCACACTCCGCAACTTCAACTGGATACATCAAGAGTGTCGATTTTCCAGGATATTTCCTCGCTCACTTTCGCCATGTGGAGACTGTGCATGCCTCTAACCAAATGACTTAAAGAGAAAGGAGTCAGATACTGTTGGGGTTATCCCTTCTCACTAACGTTTGAATGGGAGGGAAACACGATAAAACTGAAGACTGAAAAGGACATAAGAACTTGCACATCAGACTTGCTGGGCGATCAGAGCAACGGACAAAATCACAGAGAGGAGCGTGAGGACGATGGACAATGGCGCATCCAAGGCCCGAAACGAAAGAAGATCCCCGGATCCCGAAAATATAGGAGGATGAACGCCTCCCCAAATGCTGAACATTAAGAAACGGAAATATAGCACCATTTGAAATGGGACGCCCTACATGACAAGATGGTGACAATCAGGTGACGTCCTCCTAAATGATTGACATGTGCCATTGACCCCGGTGGATTGCTTCGCCAGCTTGACTCTGCCAGACACTGCGTTTGACCAGCATCACAGGAATCTCCAGCGTCATAAGATTGATCACTCCGAGGTGAAGCCACAAGCCGCATGGTGTGTTGACGTTTGAGCACGGTGCATGGGCGAACCATTGCAGAACACAAAGGTACTCCAATGTGAGGACCCTAAGGGTTAGAAGGAGGCTTCTGATGTGCCTGATCTTGATTTCGATGGTGAAATATTTTATGATTAGTTTGTTCTGACACGATGCAGAGGGTTCATGAGCTTGATAAGCTATGGGGGAGAGGGGAATTGGGGGCTCAATGTTTGAAGTGCTGATCTGTGATGGGATCGTGGGAAGCACGGTACCCACTGGTGGTCCGGACCTGGCAAGGCACTGATGTCCTGGCTAGGTTGGACGCTGCTACGGGTAGAGGGGGAGGGCATTTGGGGTGGGGGTTGGAAAGACCATTTTATATGAATACATGCTAAACGATCCACCAATGATGCTCAGAAGAGGTTGTATGTATGGGGCAGGTGAGTGGTATAGACAGAGAACTGACCATGGCTGCAGAGTCATTACTTGATAACTCCAGATCTCTCAGGATATGCACGCTTAATGTCAAAGGCCTGAACTCAACTGTGAAACGATCTGTAGTATGTAGGGAATTTAAAAGAACAGTGCTGGATGTGCTGTTCCTTCAAGAGACCAAGTATGTACGAGGGGAAGAGTGTAGGGTCTTTAACTCCAGGGTTGGAACGGAATATTGGGGCTCTGGTCCCCTGAGGAAGGCAGGGGTGGGTGCACTGGTAAGGAAGGGGATGGATTTTGAATCCAACAGGGTATGAAAGGACACTGAAGGGAGGGCCATGGTAATAGTGGGTAAGATACATAATGTAACTTTTACATTTGCAACGCTTTACTCTCCCAACGTTGGTCAATCTCGCTTCCTTCAGCGCACTGTCCCAAAGATAATGTGGGAAGCCTTGGGGCAGGTTGTAGTGGGTGGGGACTTTAACTTGTGGGTGGACCCCACATGAGATAGGCAGTCCCGCAACCCAGAAGCAAGTGAACCAATAGACCGTGGTCAGGAGGAGGTAATAGAAATGTTGGACATGTACGGATTGAGGTATATTTGGCGAACCTTTCACCCCAATGAAACGGGGTACACGTTTTACTCAGCACCCCACTCAACGTTTTTCAGAATAGGCTGTAGGTCGGCAGGTCTGAGTGATGCAGCGACTGTCTCAGAGATGGTCCCGGTCTCGTGGTCGGATCATGATATGGTCACCACTGACGTGAACCTGACTACATTGCCGCAAAAATGTGGGAAGTGGCGCTGTAATGAGACCCTTTGGAAGGACCTGCTCTTCCGTGCTGAACTGACAGGGGAAATTGAGTACTTTAAAACTAATGACACAGGAGAAGTACCCAAGAAAGTAGTGTGGGAGGCGGGGAAGGCAACGTGGATGGGAATCTTCATCAGGGAGGGGGCGGCGAAAAAGAGGGAAAGGACCCTAATAGAGCATGGATTGAGAAAAGGAATTAAGCGGCTAGACATTGAAGCACAAAATTCCACTCAGGGGAGGGCGAAGCAAGTTGGAGGCTGTACGGGCGAGAGAGGAACTTCGACGTCTGGAAGGAGGGGCTGATTGTACGCAAACTCCAGTTTCTTAGGCAAAAACACTGAGAAAGGGGATAAAGCAGATGCACTTTTGGCGGCTAGGCTGCGGTGCCAGCGAGCAGAGAGGTGGGTTGCCGCTATTCAAGGGGGCTGTGGTGCCCAGGCATCTGGGGCGCGAGAAGTCCCAGAGGCCTTTGCGAAGTTTTATGAACAATTATATAGTTCTTAGACGGTTATGGAGACAACAGATATAGACCAATTCATGCGAGAAGTAGACATGCCAAAACTCATGGGATAATACTCTAGAAATTGAGTCCTCAATTACCATGGAGGAGATTGAGAATGTGATTAAAAGGCTCCCAATGGGGAAAGCACTGGGCAATGACGGATATACAGCAGGACTTTATATAACCTTTGCCCCGTCCCTCCTTCCAGTCATGGTCAACCCATTCAATGATATCTTGCAGACAGGTGTAGCTCCTGAATCCTTTTCTCAGGTGTTGATTTCTGTCATCCCTAAAGAAGGTAAAGATCCCAAGCTCTGTGGGTCATACCGTCCCATTTCCCTATTCAACATAGACTCAAAAATCTATACCTGGGTACTAGCAGCCAGGCTCGAAATAGATATGCCACAACTAATACACCATGACCAGATCGGGTTCATCTTGGGGAGGCAGGGCGCGGACACGATGCGCAAGACGCTCCACCTAATTTATGAGTCCAAGAAGATGTCGGGCGACCTAGCGCTTCTATCAATTGACACCGAAAAAGCATTTGACAGGGTGGAGTGGGGCTTCCTGGAATCAGTACTGGACAAAGTCTGGCCGGGCCCCGTCTTCAGGAGAAGGATCAGGGCCGTTTATACAGCACCCAGGGCGTCTGTCATGGTCAACTCGGAGTACTCCAGATGGTTCAATCTGGAGAGAGGCACAAGACTTCTCTGCGATACCGTTTGCCCTCTCCCTGGAACCCCTTGCCCAGATAATCAGAGCGGATCACCAGGTAGAGGGTCTCAAGGTGGATGGGAAGGAATACAAGGTAGCCCTATATGCCGATGATATTCTCCTGCATGTTAAAAGCCCCCTGATATAGATACCTAGGGCCATACAATTAATAGAGATATGGAGAACTTTCTGGTTTTAAAATTAACAAGACTAAATCAATATTGTTGCCACTGCGGGAACTTACCCTGGAAAATGCCATGAGATTCTTGACCTGGTGATGGACAGCTCCACCCTCCGTTACCTGGGGATTAACCTGATGCGGGATATAGAAAAAATATGATGCAAATTTCCCTCACCTCCTAACTTGCTTCCATGCGAATTGGGCAAAACGGTAGAAGATCATGATTTCATGGATGGGGTGTCTCAATGCAGTCAAAATGGTGTCTCCCAAGGTTTTTATATCCATTCCAAATGCTTCCCCTAAGACTCCCGGATGCATTTTTTAGAGAAGTGAAAAGCACTATTCTAAAATTCATATGGCAGGGGAAAAAACCAAGGATAGCATATGAGGTTCTCATCTTGCCCAAGGAAACTGATCTGAAACTATACTACTGTGCAGTGCAGTTGAGGGTGCTGATTCCCCACCTGAGAAGAAGGAAGGACTTGCTGTGGGTACACCTAGATAATCATAACCTAGCCCCTGCCACGGTCTCAGAGTGGCTATGAGTTCCCAGGGATAAACTGAGATCATGCACGATTCCAGTCCTGGTTCGATGCAGGCTTTGAGCGGGTGGGTCAGTTGTGGAAGAATGGCACATTTCTCACAATCACGGAACTTGAAGAGGCTGTGGTAATACACCCGCTGCCGGTCTTTCCCTTCTTATAACTGAAGGGCACCCTCCTGAGGAGGGAATGGCGTGAAAAAGTATAGAGAAACCTCACACCATTCGAGAAATTACTTGACACAGTGACAGAGAACAAGGGATTGATATTGAATATGTACAAAACGTTGTTGGATACTGGGAAAGGGTCAACCACCAACCTGAAAAACAAATGGGAACAGGATCTAGGCAGGGAAATAGACTAAGTGTGGGGAAGGATATGCAAAGGTACTTTTCAGGTATCTATAGCAGCCCAATACAAACTGCACGCCATTAAGTTACTTCATAGGGGGCAATACGACCCTTACAGGTTGTCGAAAATGTTTCAGACCACAAGCACTTTGTGGGTGGCTATCAGCCTTGTGACCGATTGGTCTGGACTATGTATTCTGGTGACAACGAACGTGGACCTCATACGATGCTAAGATGAACTCAACCAATATGTGGGCTAAATGAAGAAATTGTGGTTGGGAGGGGCGGAAGGGAGGGTGGAGGGAGAAGTTGAAGTTATGTTTGAAGTTATGGCTGTAATGCGTTTGCTAAGAAAAAGAACGGAAACGGGATAATGGATTAAGACATGTTCCAAATGACGCCTTTATGCAACTTAATGTTTTACAAACTCAATAAAATTAAATTAAAAAAAAAAGTTGATAGTGATGGTCTGTTTCCTGAATGGGTTACCACTATAGTGGGTTTTTAGGAGACACAAATTCCAAATGGCAGATTTGTCAAGTATTATGTATGGATAGATTTCTCTTTTCAGTTATATAGGCGGTGCATCAATGTCGTCCTATGGACAGCACCCCTCTGTTATAGACAAGGTGTGCTTCTACCTAATATGGTTGTAGTGGTTTCAAGTATGTTGAGATGCCTGCAAGTCCTGTGCCCCCATTCCCTGCACCCCAACGTCCCTCACCTCAATTCCTGCTGTACAATGTGGTCTAAAATGTCTGGTCAACCTGGGAATGGATATGACTCCGTCACTGTTGAGATGAATTTCTCAAATCTGGCCTGGTGGACAGGTTTCAGAAAGCAACCCTAGTTCTAGTGAACCTCTGAGAGGTTACCCAAACCCAATCGAGGTAAGCAAGGAGAGTGGTCAAGGCTTAGTCTCAGGAGAAAGTGAGTGGGGCAGGGGTCCACAGTGAGACCACATAGTGAGGCACACAATAATTCCACTCAAACAGGCAAGTACAAGAATGTTCTATTATAGGTCCAAACCACACTAGGAAAATGCAACAAGCAAGTAGTATTGTCGCATAACACTCAGTTATCGAATACAAATACAGTCACCTTAGGTTTGTAAAAAAATGCATGCAATAACTTATTCAAAACAACGAAGTAGTGATGATGTAAAAACATCCATTTCACAAGAATAATTCCCTAACTCTATATGTCCTATCATACGTTGAATGGTGCCTTGTGCCCAAAAGTCAAAGCTTCTACGAGCAGGGACAAATTTAGGAAGAGTTCTTGTGCTGGTGAAAAATATTCCAGAAGACTTGTCAACAATATTACATATAATAGATGGAATACAATAAACCAGAGTGTATACTAAGGTTTAATATAGTGGAGATGGGTGGCGGATTGTATTGCGGGTACTCCCATTACTCTCTAATTAATTTTCCCAAGTGACTAGGCAGGTTGATGGAGTTGCTGGAGGTAGGTTTTACCACTGTTTGATACAGTAGATGTCCAGAAGCTGCAGGTTTAGAGGTGATTCCGGTCTGGTCCAGGAGGGGAGTGCAACTCTTATCCACAAAGAAATACAGCAGGAACTGATGCAGGCCTCTTCAGGACACTGCCAGACGAGGGAAGGCTGGTCCCAGTGACAGTCACCACACAAGGGCGACAGCAGGCGTCTCTCTAGTAGCGGTCGAAGAAGAGGTTTCAAGATCGTATCTGGGAGTCTGAAAGTTGTCAGGGAGGTGACTTGTGATACAAGCTGGCGACCACCAAAGTTGTGAGCGAATATGCGGAACAGCGATACCTCTATCGACGTAGCCCACTTGAGAGCTGGTTGGTCCACTGGGAGGTCCAGGGGATGATTCATGGTGGCTGTATCTCAAGAAGTAGTTAAGGCTGTTTGGGCCTTCCAGTCCAAGGGTTGAAGCATTGCAGAGGGCTTTCGCAGATCAGGTAGTCCAGCAGGGCTTCACCTGGCCAGATGCATGAAGGGTCGCCGGGCCTCATCTGGGGTTGTCCACGGATCTTCAGTCGGCTGCTCATCTACACAGGATACTTGGGTCCAACGCTGATCTGAAGAAATGGCTGCATGAATCCTCTTCTTTCCCAAATCCTGGTTGGAAGCAATACCAAGCCTACCAATGTTAAGGATCTGCACCATTCAAACAGCCAGCAGTGGTCCAATTGTGCACCACTGTTGATTTCACTCGTGCATACACTCCAGACTCTCTGGCACAACAGGTGTGGAGTGGGATCAGACAGTCCTGCCCACTTCCTGGGTCCACACACAAACTGCATGCAGGGCCACCAGGCGTCGGAGTATTGAAGATGTTTGTTGGGAGAATAGGTATTGGAGATGTTTTGTTGGAGATGGGTCGTGTACTTATAGGTTGGTCATTGGTGAGTCATCCAACTTGCCAATGGGACCTTTGGCTGTTGTTATGCTGTCTTTGGTGATAGTTCTTAATTTTGCCTGGCCAGCAAGTTAAGTTTGGTTGGTGGTAGACCTTACTGCATGGGTTCCCAATTGGTTGAGTTACTCTTGTGTTTGTGTTAGTGTGTGATCCTGTGTGTGCAAGTGAGTTGCTCCATGTTGGTGAGTGTTTTGTCTGTGGACAAGGGTGAACCTCGTAATTTGGTATTCTTAAAGTGAGTGTGGTGGAGATTGTGGTTGCCCCTGTAAGTTAGTTTAGAACCTTGTTGGTGCAGAAGGACCAGCGTGCCAGCCCAAGGAGGGGCAAGGTGTAGTGCTCTACAGTGACAGTCTCGAGGTCCCTCTGTGCCAGAGATGGATGGGAGGTGTTGTTCCCACTGGTGGTTTATGTAGGCAGAGTGTGTGCCCAAGTAGGGGGCAGGGTGGTTCTCTATGGTGGCAGTGTGCTTTAGCACCTTGAAGCGTCTCTTGTTCTAGATGGAATTACCAATAAAGATCTCGGACCAAATAACGGGACAGACTCAAAGGATATGGCCAAGTACTACTTTATTCTCAATTTAATAAAGCAGTGTCAACTGACAGACCTCAGAATGCTGCTTGCACTCACACACAAACTTCATTACATGGAGGTCTTGTACCCCAATGTGTCATCTATGACATCCTTCGTGGCAAACTATAAAACTTATTGGCAGGAGGGATTGATTAGGAGAACATGTCTGCTTGTAGAATACATAGGGCTTAGTACACCATTGGCTGTCTCTTATCTGTGAGGCACTCCTCGAACTACCTCCTAAATACATTTAATACTAATTATAACTAACAAAATGACAGCGGATTGGTCTGTGCAGCACTGTATAGCATGTTGTCCAATAGACCCACTGATTGGTTGGCATTCTCACCCAACCGTGGACTTTCAGCTCGGCTAGCAGCGCATAAGCAAAACAGAACCCAGGTGCTTGAATCATGTCCGATTACTTCCCACTTTCCTCCATCTCTCGTCAGTCCAGCCATAAGCCAAAGTTTCCCATCTGTAGTTGACCTTGTAGCCTGCTCTCTGTTCTGGGACATTCAGGGGATTGTAAGCATAACATTATCTTAATCCAAGGCTTAATGAATAGCCTTTGTTTTCAACTTCTGAGTCGCATGTGAAGAGACCATGAATTTGTCCATTTTGGCCTCTTATTTACTGCTATTTGATTTAATTATGCTGAATGTCATTGCTCTTCTTGTCCTCTAGAGACTTGTTCACTCTACCTTGTATAGACTTTGTACACTTTTAATTGTCCAATACTTGGCTCTTGCAGATGTTTTCTTCTTTAATCTAAGAGAAATATGTCGCGTCCATGGCGTATCGATCTGCCTCCCTTTGTAGCTATTCCTTACAAATATCATCCTTGATCCCAAGCCAACATACTCTGCTTAGTTTTGCACACTAAGCTGTTCTCCAGCATTTCCTGACTCTGCAAACCTGATCTGTTTCTCAGGTAGCTGAATTGAATCTTAACACGAGCCGGCATCCATTTTCCAATTATGGGCATCCTAGCCACATTATATATTCCTCTATAGCAAGCTTCTGTGTCTCATCTACCTTGCTTTACTGCGTATTTGTACTTATTGGTCAGCTAGATAGTTTGTCTTCTTTTGGATTCATGATTATTTTATTGTTTCGTACATTTTTCCATTATCACTTCAGCTGCGTCGTTACTCTTCATTATTTTCATATCGTTTCAGTATGTCCTTGTATAGCTTCTTTATGACATCACTATGCCCTCAACAGATTTCACCCAGATGCTCCATTGCGTGCCGACATTCTTCCACACTTTCAGTGCAAGGGTACATTTGATACGGTTGTCGGAGTTCATATTCTCTCGTTCTCTCATTGTGGTATAGGCACAACACATGACATCCCATATAGGTCCCTTCTGCTACTGTTCCAGTATGATGGCAGTGAGGGGGCGGGAGTTAGGGAAAATGCGTCCAACTGCTCTACAGCAGCATAGATGTCTGTTTGTGGTGGAGATGGATGGAGTCTAAGGAATTTTCGGTTGGTTGAGAGCATGTAGGTTTGTGGTGTTCTGTGTAAGTTATGCCTGGTTGGGAACATCCATCTTTGGTTAAGAACTATGGATTGTGATTAGAGGTATGGGTGCATGTTGTGCCTTTGGTGGTTATGAAAGAAAGGAGAGGGTCTTGTGTCTGGGTGTTCTGCTTTCCTGATCTGGTTTTCTGCTTTCCCCCAGTTGTGTTCTGTAACTCTTCTGCTGGTGCTTCTTTTCATGTGGTAAACAAAGAGCGGTGTGTTTTATCTTGTTCCCTCCTCATGTTGGTGTTTGTTACATGTCAAAGAGAGCAAGGTGTGTTGTATTTTGCTCCTTCCCTGCATGGATATCTGCGTGAGTGTGATGTCAGTGCAAAATGGTGTGCGAGTGAGAAGAATGTTTGTCTGAGAATTCTCAGCTAGGCAGTTGATGGAGATGTAGCCTGCGAAGGCTGCAGCTTTCCCGGGGAATGCATGACCATATAAGGGGTTTACTGACCTGAGAAGGCAAGAAGAAAGCCAAGAAAAAATCTAGGGCACTAGACACGTTTAGTAGCCAAATGTATGTAAATTCGAATGTGCACACTAAATGTACTGCAATATGTAAGGAAGGCATGGTATCAACAGTAAGCCAGACACAAGTGACCACAGGCTGTGTTGATGTCACTGACGCTGCTTTCTTGTTGGAGCCAAGGACAGTACCGCGGCAGCTGGCGATTCTCCGCGCGTTGATTATCGACGTGGGAAGGCCCCAAGTACCTCCGAAAAGCAAAGCAGGATTCCTCAGCTTGGTTTCCTGGTCTTAAGCTTTCTATTCTTGAGGTTTCGTGAAAGTAACGGTTCCTTGTTGAAGGTCAAGGGAACTTGCCTCCTTGTGATCCCCTTCGGTTTTGCGTCTTTCTCCTCAGGTTAAACTGCCATCTTGGAACTGCAGTTACCTCGTGTGCTTTGCCTTTTGTTCAGAGTGTGCTCTCATGCTCTGCCTTTTATCTGTGTGGGGAAGTGTAATGCAAATCAGATGTACGTGGTTGTCAGTAATTGGCTTCCCCCTGCCTGACCATTGTATTGGACATGTAATTTTCTCTCATAGCAGACTGTCTGTGAGAAAGTGTTCATGTTGGGAAAGGGGGCAGGTGGTTGAGTTCTTAAGTATCCTATCGGTTAGGATGGGGGTCAAGATGTTACAGGGAAGGAGATACCAAATCTCACCATCTGGTGTCCCACTTCCTGAACTCCCCTCGCCCAGGTGATCCTCCCGCACTGGTCCACCCTCAGGAACTGGATCCAAAAGTGATGACCGTGTCCAGGCCACCTGGATGACAGATCCCCAGGGACTAGTGGGTGAGACACCTTCTGGTTTCTCACAAATATTAGTAAAAAAGTAACTAATGCCATCAGCTTATCTTTAGGCACATATAAAAGTAACCAAAAAACCCAAGTGTTAAAGAATAGGGTGATACAAAAGTATCCCCACTCACTTCATTGTAAGATGCTGTGTGCACTGCTAAAATGTTACCCAAACAGGTAAAAAGGCAAAAGGGAAACCTAGTTTCTCAGTACTGATATCCTGAAGGACTGATCAGTTTCCCAATGACAAATTAGCAAAAGAGGCCAGGGGAGTGAAGCAGAAGGCGTCCCTTCCCTGTTAATTCAGGACAAGTTAAAAAACAAAAGGTTTGAAGGTTGTGGCGGATCAGTAGGACGCGGACACTCTGAAGACATTTCCCATAAGATTTATTAAATAAGGCAACCTAGGGATACCTATAGAAAAGGTGTTCCCTACCTATATAAATAACTAAAGTGCTAGTCAGTCGTCCAGAAATGTCCAAATCAAAACAGTCTGCTGTCCAAAAACAAATCCTACCAGACTGTACCACTATTCGAAACAAACTAAGGCCAGGAGAAAGAACCTTGCCTCACCAGGAGAAGGGAGTCAATTTTCTATTAGTTCTTTTAAGATTTTATTTTCAAATAGTCTTTAGCTACTTTCTATACTAGGGCATGCAATTCTTGGATAAGGTCTTTGGGGTTTCCTTCTTCCGGTTGGATTACTTTTCAAGGGTCCTTTATATGAATTTTGTTTGATCCATAAATCCACATGGTTTGGCCGAGTGCGTCCTTGGGTGAAAACATCTCTTGGTGTGGTTAACCCTTCGAGACTCTTACTATGTTCCCCCCTTAGCTTGTTATTAGTTTGGTTATTTATTTGTTCATCCATTTCTCCTGTTCGTATTTCAGACTCTTCTTTCCACTATCCTTGGTTTTCTAACTCTTGGGAGCTGGAATGTTCGCCCCTCTTCCCAGGGTAGTTGTATCCACTGATCTCTTTCTGTTACGCTCACCTGGTCTCTGCGGGGACGTTGGGGCACGGTTGGAGCCCTCCCTGGATTCAGCTCCCCTGGATCGAGACTTGCCCCCTGCTGCTGCCCAGTACACTGTTCTGGATGTTGATACTGCCCCTGCGGGAACACGAGAGGTAATAAGAAAGGGATGGTGGTATCGTGATTCTCTTCGGATCTTTTGTGCCAAAATGAGGTGAATAAGCGTTTACCCATATAGGCTCACCTGGTATTTGGTGAGAGCAAGCTCTCTGTCCTGCTTCTCATCGGCAGGGGCGCTTCCTGATGACCGAGTTACTTCACTGGTCTGTTGATGTGGTGGCCCAGACCAACTGTGACCGAACCACTTGAAGGTCAGAGTTTTCGTGTTGATTATTGTTGATATGAGTATTCCATGTCACATGATTCAAGTTTGTTCACTTCTGTCTTTCTCTCCTACAGGTGACGGCAACCCAGCGGAGCCGTTGCAGCAGTGCAGTACTTCGAAGTGTTTCCCAAGAGGATGACAAGTTGGAATCTTAAGGTAAGCGTGAGGTGCGATGGCGCGCAACCTAAAATAATGTCCAATCAGGTTTCTAACCTTATTTCTTCTATTCTGCTGCAGGGATGGTCTGGCGGCATCCTGAGAAGAGTTGCACAGCACAGACCTGACGGCGGTGAAAGAAGTCTGTGACCGCGATGAACCTGACCGGTGAGTTGGTGCCAGAGTAGAGAGTCAGGTAAGTGTGCTCTGGCCGGTCATGGATGGAGTCACTGCGAGCAGGTAAGGGTCGCTTCAGAGACGATTCGGCTGCTTTTGATGGTGAAAAAACGGGTAAGTGTGCCTCCGTAATGGTTTTACCGACTCTGCAGGTAGAGTAGATGCTTCTCCGTGATGATTTTGCTGTTTCTGCAGGTAAGATGCTTCTCTGTGATGATTTTGTTGTTTCTGCAGGTAAGATGCTTCTCTGCAATGGTTTTGCTATACAAAAGGTAAATGGCTTCTCCGAGATGGGTCGTTGGAGAACAGGATGGATGCTTCGCTGAGATGGTTACTCAGGAACATAGGTAAGGTGCTTCTCAGGCGGCGGTGAGCGTTAAGCTGCTCGGGCAGAATAACGCGAAGCCTAGGCCTGCGGGCGGGGCAGGCTTAAATAGCCTGGTCTCGGCCACGCCCCCTTGCTCTGCTAGATGGTTCCACCCTTCCACTCCCAAATGCTTCTGCACGTGCAGCTTCTTGGATTCCTGTGGCCACGCCGGCCCAGATGCGAGTGGCTGACTGAGATGGAAGGGAATAGCATGTGCCCAGGGGAAAAGGTGTGCAGAGCACACTTTCTTATGAGCCTGCCACCAAAGGTGCCAGGACTGGGTCCAGGTGGACCCTTTAGGGGATGAGGACTGGGGTTCTAGTCCTGTGGCCATGACACTTTCTCGGGTTTTATTAGCATGTCTCCTCTTATATTGTTACAATTCAGATTAATCAATGTTGTAGATAGTTTCAACAATTTCACTGGGGGAGTTTCATCCCTTGTATAACCATTCCCTTTTGGCTCCTGGGCTGTCTGTTCTCCGTTACCTCTCTTCTCCTAGGGGGACGGCTCTGGCCGCCCAGGACCTTCCTTCTCATTTGGTTTTGGTGTCACCTCACTTTTTTATTTTGCTGTCTTTGGTGACAGTCTGGTGCTCCTCCTGGCAACAGGTGCCGCTGTGAACATCTCTGTGAGCTGGGGCTGGCGTAGTTGGTTGGGCTGCCTGCCCACCACAACCTATTCGTGGTCACGCCAACAACGGTTCTCAGCTTCTCGCACACTGTTTCTCGCTTTCTCCCCAGCATCTTGTACTCTAGTTCATAGCGCCTCTCAACTCTGCGGGTCTCCCGGCTTTTGTTGGCTCTGTCTCGTGCTTGCATTACTCAGCTGCCATATAATTCTCTCTGCCCGATCTCAGCGTGTCCTCTTCTTAAAACATCCTCATCCCAGTGAGCTCGAGGTTTGTCCTTAAAGAGACAGCGTCTTTACGCTGAAAATCATGGTATATGGTAAGGTTGTCTTCGGCGCAGTCTTGCTTTTTATTGCCTGTAGCAATCTCAGATAATCTCATATATGCCGACATGGGGAATGGGTTGGGGGAGTTCCTTAAATGAATCGGAGTCATTTTCCCCTAAGGGGGAGTCTCTCCCAGTAAGGTCCCTCTTTGGCAGTCCCCTAGGGGGAGGATCTTGCAGGGGCATGCTCATCTCCCTAGCCTCAAAGAGGGACGCTCCCCCTTGGGGGAGTGGGGGGGAGAGGATTAATTCCCTTGATTCGTCACAGGGTCCTTAGAATGTGGAGGGAAAGTTGCCTGAAAGTGAAATCCTTTATAACCCTTTCTTTGCCTGGTGTGGGAATTCCTGGGTGATGGCCAATGTCTGAGATGTTGTTAGGAAACATTTCTCTTTTAGACAACTTTCCCTCCATATTCTATGGACCCCCCAACTTTTAGCTTTTGTTTTAATCCTTGTCCTGACTTTTCAGCTTCACTTCCCTGGCCTTTTTTGCTAATTTAATATGAGAAAACGAACTAGTCCTTCAGACAGTCAGTACTGAGACACTTTCCTTTTTGTTTTGTACTAGTTACCTGTTTGGGTAACTTTTTCATATTGCACAGAGCATCTTCCAATGCAGTCTTTCACTAAGATATTTGTGGTTACTTCTAAGTGTTCCCAGAGACAAGCTGGTAGTAGCAGATACAATTTTGCTATATTTTATTATGCTCATTTGTGTTTGGCTACTAACAGTGGCTAGTGGACAAAGAGGGCCATGCCGCAAGACTTTTCACTTGTACTTTGGCCATTTTGTTCTCTGGCCCTTTTCTAGCCTTCTCAGGTCAGGAATTCCCTTTTATGGTCCTGCATTTGCCCAGAACTTCTGTTTTTGTAGGCTAATGCAGGCCATGTCTATGGACCCAGGAACGGTGCTGGGACTGTCTGGTCACAATCCACAAACTTCTGCCAGTGATTATGGTGTGCATGCATGAGTCGGTCCTCCTGTGGTCCCTGATTGGACCACTTCTAGTGTGATCCTTGCGATTGGAGGGCAGAGTCTGATCACTCATCTGGATTTAGAATAAGAGCAGGAGTCCTGCAGCTATTGCAACAGATCAGAAGAAAAGCCAAGTATCCTGTGTAGCTGTGCAGATGACGGAACACCTGGGGACGAATCCTGTAGAGGCATGGCCACCATTCTTGCTGCTGTCCCGGTGAAGCATTGCTGGACTACCTGATCTCAGAAGACTCTTGCTAATGCTTCGACCCTTTGGACTGATGGGACCAGCCAGTCTTGACACCTTCTCACGATCCTGCAGCCTTTCGGAAGTGTCACTGGACCACCTGGTGGGCTGACCAGCTCCATTTTGGTCTACCGTGCCCAAAGCATCACTGTTTCGTGTTTTGCCCGAAACATTGGCAGTCACCAGCTAGTGCTTCCTGCCAAGTTTGTGTCCAGGGATCCAGTTGTGGAGAGCTTTCTTTGTATGTGACTGGAGAGGCGGCCGTCACACGTGTGCGGGCACTGTCACTGGAACCATCCATCCCCCGGCTGGTAGTTTCCTGAAGAGTTCTGCATCGGTGTCTGCTGCATTTCTTCGCTGGACCCGACCATAAACTTCCTTGCACCAGCAGTTCCTGTGCATTTTCTACTGGATCCAATGGTGGGAAAATCTACCTCCAGCAACTCCCATCTGACCTGCCAAGTCCATTGGGGGAAAATGGACGAAGGGCGGCGAGCAGTCTCAATACTTAACAGTGCCCCTATGTCACCAATTGTAAAAGTTTGTGAATAATGTTGATTTATTCCATTCCTTGCTTTTTAAACCTTTTTTTAAAAGGTTGTTCTCAAAGATACATTAAGTATTTTACTGACCTGTAAACTCATTCTGAAGTCTTTTGGAACTCTTCACCACAAGAACTCTTCCTGCCTTTGTCCCCTACCCTAAGGGATCTTTGTGAAATCTTGGGCACAAGACCCCATACTCTTATCTCCCGTCCCCTTTCCTCCATACTGTATGGGCGTCCCTTCCAAGTGACGGGAGACGGAACCATTTTCACCAGAAAAAACCTTCTTCCCCTTAGAATTTGCGGGTGTGCGGCCCAGGGAGCATGCGCTGCCCTGACTCCGCCCTCTGGCGCCACACCCCAGACCCCTTTTCTGAGTCGATGGGAACGGACCAAATTCACCAGCGCTCCTGGGTTTGGCTTTGGCCATGTAATTCCACGCGCGGATACTTCTCTTCTTTCTTTTTGTCATTTAGGTACTCGGTCCTCAGGCGTCACGCTCCTCTCCCGGCTCATGTTGACTGCCACAGGGTTCAGCAGTTGTCCAGCCTGCAACGGGCTATTCCCAACTTCAGACCCCCAGGCCCTCTGCCTACGTTGCCTTGGCCCAGACCACGGTTGGCAAGCTTATTCAGTGTGCGGCTCGCTGTCCTCGAAAGCACTGAAGAACCGACTAGCCAGGTGGAGGTAGCTCTTCCAGAAGTCGCCTCCAGAGGACCTCAAGAACTTTGTGAAACATCAAGCCTGGCCCAAGGTAGGGCTGATATTCTCCATCGCATCCTGCAAGGGAGACTCCTTCCCAGGGGCTCTCCCGCGCGGGAGGGGACTGGTCAGTTCCTTATACCAGCGCTTGCACCAAGGCTGTTGCAGCTACCGGCCTTCGGGCTGAGGGATCCTTGGATCTGCCCAGTGAGTGTTGAGGGACCGGAAGGTTCTTTTAACGGGTCTTCACCGAGAGGCTCTGCCCTTATACCCGCACCGTGGCTGAGGAGCGATGACCTAATACTGGAGATTCTTCCGAGGGGGCGCTTACCAACCCACGGGTCGAGGGTTCCACACCTACCGGGCCTAGGCGCAAGGCGCAGCGTAGGCCTCGGCGTAGGCCTCGTGATCCACAAGCAACAGTCTCGGAGGAGGCTGGGCCCAGCGGGTTAAGCAAAATGTAGCAGGCACGTGGCAGGCAGCTTGACAAAATGGCCACCGTGCCAGACAGAGGCTCTCGTCCAATGCAATTACAGGAATTCTGCAAAGAACGAGTGTCAAGGTGGGACTGGTCTCAACCAGGTACGTGGCCTACAGTCTACCCCTCTTATGCGCCTAGCAACTTTCCTTTAAGTCCGTATGGACAGGGTTTGCAGCGGCCTCAGCAACTCCTGCTACCCCATCAGCACCCCCTGCCACCACTTCAGTCAGTGAGGTTTTCTTCGAGAGGTTCCTCTGCCTCATGTAGTCGCCTCGAATAGGCGCTCTCCTCAAGGACACCATCAGGGAAGTAATTCCCCCCATGCTAGCGGCACCAGAGACTCCTCGGGCCCCGGTGCAGCTGCCTCCTCCGGCTCCACAGCCAACTCTGCAACCTCTGCCGCCTCGGCCTCTGGCCGTGGTCCCTGTACCCCAGCCTCTGGCGCCATCTACTCCTCCTCCCCCACAGGATCCTCCAGATCCGCAGGATACGGATGAGGAGGAGGATGCGGACACGCCATCCTCAGCCAGTGCCTTCCACGAACGTCTTGCTGGTCTGGCGGAGTACCTGGGCCTACCCCAACCCGAGGTCGAGCAGCCGGCAGAGTGGGTTTTGGCAGAACTCCTCACACGATGCCCCACTGCCAAATCGGGGATTCCTATGCAAACCGATGTAGTCTCCCTGGCCAAGAAGGGTTGGCTCAAACCCTACTCAGTCCAGCTGGTCACTCGACGCCTGGATGCCAAGTACAGGCAGATGGAGAGGGATACACGCTTGCTTTCGGCCCATCCTCAGCTACACTCCTCAGTGATCGCTGCGGCATCACTATACTCCAAGCCCCAGTTGTCCTCAGCCTCTTCCTCTGTGGCGCTGCTAGACAAGGAGAAGATGATCTTGGCGGCGTATGGCAAGAAACTCTATTCCAACGCCTCTTTACATCTACGGCAAGCCAACGCCGATGCCATGCAGGCTGCAGCCAACCAAAGATTATGGTGGGAAATTGCGGACTTCCTCCTGGAACTCCCCATCCAGAGCCAATCACGCTTTAAGGTAGAGCTAGCCGAGGCCAAGCTGGTAGCGCATGACCTCATGGAATCCACAGTGGCCCATATTGATACCTCAGGCCGTGCCATCTGCAGCCTCTGAGGGAAAGAAGGCATTACACATCCATCGGGTCCACGTGTCTCCAGTGGGGGGCAGGCTTGCTCTCATGCACATTTCTGGTGCCAGAATTTCGCGGACCTCTGGATCCTCTCCGTATTATCATGGGGTACCGCCTATGCATCCCAGCCTCTCCTCCATCCTCCCCTCCAGTACCTCATGTTGGGACAGCAAATCTTCTGGTGGAGATCCGGTCACTCGTAGAGAGCCAGGCAGTGGAGGAAGTCCCACCCTCAACCTCTCCTTACCCCTGCAGAAAATCAAGATGGTTACACCAGCTTTTATAGCAGAGACATTGTGCAAGGGAGACTGGATGTGCTCCCTGGATCTGAAGGACGCGTATCTACACGTCCCAATTTGGCAGCCCCATTGTTCTTTCCTTCAGTTCAGGCTCATGGGCTACCATTTTAAATAAAAGGTCCTTCCTTTTGGCCTCAACTCAGCTTCCACTGTCTTTACCACGCTCATGAATACAGTGGCTGCCCTACTCAGAGTGCAGGGCCTCCATCTACCCATGCCTCGACAACTGGCTCGTCTGGGCTACATCTCCGGAAGCTGTTCACCACTCTTCCCATGCCCTTATGAACACGCTGCACGATCTGGGCTTCTCGCTCAATCTCAAGAAGTCACAGCTGCAGTCCACGCAGACTGACGTTCTTGGGCCTCATCTGGGCCAGTGCTCTGTGAAGGTATTTCTGTCGGAGGACAAAATCTTGGACGTCAAGCGGGCTTCCGGCCACTTCCTCAGCATAGAGATGACGTCGGCTTGGTGGTACCAGCATCTCCTGGGTCTCTTGGCGGCAGTCCTATTAGCCGTCCTACACACAAGACTGAGGATGAGGAGGATTCAGCTGCACTTAGCGGCCTCATGGAACCAGAAGCGGGGCTCTCAATCCGAGAGCATCAACGTTCCTCCATCTCTCCACCCGGACCTAACATGGTGGTTCAGGCACTGCAACATACGGACGGGCAAGCCCTTTCAGCCGCCCACTCCACAGGCCACCATCACCCCAGAGTCCTCACTCGAGGGCTGGGGAGCAACCCTGGACGATCTCTCAGTCCACGGCGCCTGGACTCGACAGGAGCAGGAATACCACATCAATTGGTTAGAGTTGAACGCCATCTGGCTAGCGCTCGGAGCATTCCTTACACTTCTCAGGAGCAAGGTTGTCCTCATCCAGACAGACAACTCGACCAGCATGTACTATGTCAACAAGCAGGGAGGCACCAGATCTCCCCCCAACCCCCCTCTGTTCAGACTGGCAGGCAGCATGTGGGAGTGGGCCCTGGAAAACATCTACCTCACAACAGTCCACCTCCGGGAGAAGCCAACCTGGAGGCGGACAGGCTCAGCAGGTTGGGGGTGGACAATTACGAATGGCAGCTAAACAACCTCATCATTCAGGAGATCTTCAACAGGTTGGGTCATCCCCAGGTGGATCTCTTTGCCATCTGCCACAACAAGATGTGCCCTCAGTTCGACTCCGGGCAGGGCCCCGGCTCCCTGGGCGATGCATTTCGGCTTCAGTGGAACGGCATGAAGGCTTACGCCTTCCTGCCCGCTCCAATGATTCACAGAGTGATTTGCAAGATCAATGAGTCTCACCAACTCAACATTATTCTAATAGCTCAATGGTGGCCAGCCAGGCCATGGTTTTTGGAGCTGCTCAGCCTCTCGGAGGTGCCTCTGATTCACCTCCCAACAGGCCTAGCAAAATCTTCTGGCGCAACAGGGGGGCAGGGTTATGCACCCCGCACCACAGAAACTATCCCTCACAGCGTGGTACCTGAGCAGGTAACGCTGCGGCACCTCAGCCTCTTTCAGACTAATCTGGAATTCATACAGGATGCAAGGAGCAAGGCTACCAGGGCCCCTTATAAGAGTAAATGGACCAGATTCTGCCACTGGGTAGACTTCAAAGAAATCGACCCCCTGGCATGTTCTTTGGACGACGTGCTCTCCTTCTCGGTGCACTTTGCCCACTCTGGTGTGCAGGTGGACACCTGCCTTACATACCTCACAGCCGTAGGGGCTTACAGGATCTTGGAGGAGGGGGATCTTCTCCTCCAATCCTTTGGTCAAGAAGCATTTGACAGGGCTTGCAAGGCTCTACCTGCCCATCAAGAGGCCGCACCCAGTGTGGGACCACAACATAGTCTTGGGTGCCCTGGCGCACAAACCGTTTGAACCAATGGCATCTGCGGACATCAGGCTGGTCACCATCAAGATGGTCTTGCTAGTCGGCCTCGGCTCATAGTCTGTGAAATAGAGGTGCTGGTCAGCCTCAGAACCATATACTACCTTTCAAAGGGACAAAGTAGTCCTGCGGACACACCCGGCATTTCTGCCCAAGGTGCCGTCTGCTTTCCACTTGAACAAGGAAATGGTCCTTCCTATGTTCTTTGCCGATCCCAAGGACGAAGCACAGAGGGTGCTGCACTGCCTGGATGTCAGGCGTGCCCTGAAATTATACTTGGACAAGACCAAGGGCTTCCGCAAATTGGACGCCCTGTTTGTCACTTTTAGAGGCTCAAGACCAGGCTATTGGGCCTCTATGGCCTCCATATCCTGCTGGATCGTCTCAGCCATCAAGGAAGCGTACGAGAGCCAGCACAAGCCGCTTTCAGCCAACATGCACGCCCACGCAGTCAGGGCCAAGGCAACGGCCATCGCATTCCAGCGCTATGTCCCTTGGCAGGTCATGCAGGGCTGCCACTTGGGCCACTCCCTCTGCTTTCTGCAAGCATTACTGTTGGGATGCCGGCTCTAGATCTTATGCAGCTTTCAAACAGGCTGTTCTCAGGAACTTATTTGCTTAAGGAGGGCCTCCTCTCCAACCTGGGGCTACAATCAGTTGTAATAGCCCATACAGTATGGAGAAAAGGGGACGCAAGAGTAATTATAAGTTAATCATCGTAGTGACTTATGTACTCTTAGTCCCCTTTCCTCCATACTTCCCACCATCCTTCCCCCTAATAATACTGGTTTCATTAGGCAATGTTAAATCTATTGTTGACGTGTCAATGGTGACTGAGGTGTGGCGCCGAAGGGTGTAGTCAGGGCAGCGCATGCTCCCAGGGCTGCACCCCCAGCGCGCCTCTAAATTTAAAGGGGAAGAAGGTTTTTTCAGGTGAAAATGGTTCCGCCTCCCGTCCCTTGGAAGGGACGCCCATGCAGTATGGAGGAAAGGGGACTAAGAGTACGTTAATCACTACAGTAATTCATTTATAATTTATGATTCTAGTGTGGCTAAAATCAAAAGCAGTGGTATCCATGTCATTACAACTCTAGTGTGGCTAAATTCAAAAGCGGTGGGAATAAACAAACATTGGACATATATGGTTCTCGGCGAAATGCAAGTGAAAAAAGAAAGCTCTTCTATGGGCCTGAAGGCTAGCCGCCCGGATCTTTCATTGATGAGGTCTAGATGTGCAGATTATAAACCTGCCATAGCTGCATGGAAACAAGAGATTGCAAATGGCCATTGGGATACGCTTTGTGAGGCCGCAACCAAAAACAATAGCAAAGCTTTCTGGGGGATTATCGCTAAGAATTTGTCCTCTCTGGACCTACGTGTCTGTGACACACCGAACGTGCATATAACTGCACAAGACTGTATAGATTACTACTCCAGACTTTATTGTGCAGGGAATGGTTGCAGTAGGCCATGCCCACCGTCCTTGAAAGTATAGCTCTGGAATTGTTTTCAGTGAGGGAAGTGGACACGTTTATCCGCCACCAAAAATGTTTCAAAGCTCCCGGGGCAGATGGTGTGTCAAACGAGCTTGCTCTCATGCCTACAGTTATAGTGCTGTTCCTTACTTTTAACACAATGTTGCAAGCAGGCTTTCTGTGAAAGCAGGAAAATGGGCACCATCATACCCATCTTTAAAAAGGGCTACAAATCGCTCCCAACCTCTTACTAGCCAATTGCTCTTTTGGACAGAACTTCAAACTTTTTCAGGCATCCTCATGAGTAGGTTAGTGGAATGTATTTGTGATAACTGTATTGATCTGAAACACCACTGGCTTTTTAGAGAATTTATAGGGGCAGACAATCAGTCTATTAAGCTTTACTTGATCTTGTCCAAGTACATTACCATTATGAGGACTCCCGTCTATGTGGCATTTATGGATCGGAACTACTTTGCATTGGAGCTCTGCTTTTGACCATGTGGACCCTGGACTCCACTGGAGCTCGTTGGATGCTATGAGGGGGATCCCACCCTTTGCTGTAATTTCTGCAATATCTCCATGTAGGTTTCAGAGTGTGTATGTGCTGGGAGGTTAGTCACCGCGTAAGGGTTTAAAAGGGGGTACGCCAGAGTTGCACATTTGCCCCATTGCTTTTTAATTGTTATGTCAACCAACTTCCTCTATTCTTCGATCAATGGGTTGCCGATGTCCCACACTTTGAGGGCAGAAAGTCCCCCGTCTTCAGCTATGCTGGTGGTGCTGCACTTCTTGCCAGAACACCCAAGTCTCTGCATATAATGGTGTTTGGCTATGTGAATTTCATGACCCTCATAGGAAAAGTTTGTTTTTTGACCGGCAGATAATGTGATCTGAGAGTTTTCCTACAGGACTGATAATCTGAAGGGCCGATCAGTTTCCTCACAACAAATGAGCAAAAGGCCAGAGAATTGAAGCGTAAGGCTTCGCTTCTCTATAAAAAAAAGTCAGGAAATGTTAAAAAAGCAACATGTTTGGAGTCCAAATAATATAGTGGGAACATTGCCTAAAAGAGAATTCTTTCCCAAAACCTGTGATGGGGCCCGGATGGATTTCCTGGTAGGTTCTCAGATGGTGTGGCGGGGACTAACCAGATGCTTGCGGAATGGCGGTGGGGCCAGCTTCAAGAAAATATTGTCCTCATGGGTCAGGAAACTGGGGTCAGGGTAGCCAATCTGTGGCCATCTGGAATGGGTCGAGCAAACTTTTCCCTTTTGGCTGATATTACTTGCGCTGAGAAGAGGAGACGGGCAGGTGAATGAAAGATGACCGACTGTGTGAGGATGTCAGAGGACGAAGTGTGAGGAGCAACAGCCCGTAAGAGAAGCTAAGGCACAAAGTGGATGGCAGCCCAGGTTGCATGTCCTGGGAGAGTGGTATCCAGGTAAGCCATTGTTCCCTGGATGTTCTCATTCCCTTTCACACCTCATAGGAACCAGACCCTATCTGTGAAGGCAACTCTCTGGCCTGAGCAGTTTAAGTCTTAGAGGACACAGAGGAGAGACTGGAGAAACAAGCCTGGTCCTTATGTTTCTGGAAAAGGACTACCACTGAGATCAAGAGAAGAAAAGGGTGCAGAAACACTTGTGTACAGGCATGTTGTAAATGCCATATCATATATATCGAGTAGCCCTCTGTGCCTGGTGTTACATTTCATTAAAAATCCTTGTAATCACCCGAGTCCTTTTGCTTAACATGTGTCGAGAGGCAGATGAATAAGTCATTAATCGCGTCTGCCCCTCCCCATTCCTCCACCTGCTCCCGGTGGCTGCAAGGATCAAGTTAAAGACCCTCTGCGTCGTCCAAAAGACTTTCTGCGGCCGGGACCCACGCTACAACCAACGCTCTTCCTAAACACATTCCTTTTTGAGCCCTTTGTTCAGCCAGCTCCAACTCTGAGAGCCAGATGCTTCTCCAGGCAAAGAGTGGGTGGTCTCTTCTGCAGGTGCCTCCCTCTGGAATGTCCTCCTGGAATGTCCCCCTGCCACTCTCAAACTTGGGCCGGACCACCTGAGCTTCTGAAAGCAGCTCACGACCTTACTTTTCGCTTTGCTTTCTCTCTCCCCTGCTGAACTACCTGTCTGCTGCGCTGACTGGTTGTGTGGCTACCCTCAGAATCTCTATGGACACCAGGCTCCTTCGTGACGAGTAGCCCCTGCAATGCCTCCGGGCCTACTGCACACTTAGGGGCTGTATCTGTAGCCCTACAGCCCCATGCCGCCTTGCACTTACCCAGAGCTGTGCTGGCATGGCTGCACTTACTTGGTGCAATGCTGCCCTGATTGCACTTCCCCCTTCCCTCCCCCTGGCACTTGCACGACCTGAATGACAAGGCCTAGTAAGATCGTTTGTTTTGTCCTCCCTCTGTCTTCCATACCTTGTCTTATCACACCTAGAAACACTTGTGTATAGACGCGTTATAAATGACTCGTATCATATCACCCCTGCCTCCATACCGTTGAAATGAGAAGTACGTCATTCATGGCGTCTGCCCCTTCCACACCTAAATATCACAAGCACAAGACCCTATTCACAAAGGCAACCCTACCGACCTTATCCTGGAACCATCAAAGAAGAAATGAATTTGCAAGTTCAAAAAGACTGGAGCATGCCCTAACTGAAGATGAGAAAAGCAATCCAAGGATGACTCGAATCGGCAGAGAAATTTGGTTTGCTGAATTAGCGGAAACACCTGCACAGACATGACTGGGGCTACACATCCCCCTTCCAAGGTTATTGCAGAAAAGGGAATGTTGGGTAGCTATAAAGTAGAACAGGAGATAATAATTTGCAAGCACAAGACATATTTCTCTTAGATCAAGTAAAAGAACAAACAGCGTTTGAATGCTGGGTGCCGGCCAATTAAAATCTTAAAACTGCATGAAGAGTAGCTCGACCAAGTCTCTAAAGGCAGAGCACAGTAATAGCACCCATATTAATAGGAGCTAAATTCATGGTAAAAGCTGAGCAGAATAATTTAAAAGGTGGTCTCCTCACGCATGACTCATAGAGAACAGTGCCCATTCATTAGTGCCAGACAGATATGCACCTGCCTCAACTCCCTAAAAGTTCTCACAACAAAGATGTTTGGCAAGGCCAAGTTCAAAGTTGGACGTCCTGGCTTGTGGCCTAGGAAATCGGGGAAGGTGTCTCAGTTAAATGAAAGAAGCGGCTCATTGTTGTCTCTCTCTCTAGCACTATTTTGCTCATGTGCTGATGTCCTGCCAAATGCCCTAAGTTGGTGTAGCTAGTGCCAACCAATCATTACTCTCCAATAATGCTGTCTTGCAACTGTTGCAGGAGCCAATTAATTATTATTGTGCGAGTGCGTGGAGGGGGTGAATGCGTAGAGGGGATGAGTGCGTAGGGGGGGATGAGAATGGATTGGAGCGCATTGAATTGCATGACGTATAGAGTATGGTTTGGAGTACAGGGAACGTTTGAAAGAGCATATAACCCATCGTTCACACCACCACGCTTACTCTCCTCTTTACACCACCACTCAACTAGAACACAGAGATACTATGACACCATTCGGTATAACTGGTCTCATACCAACATCTGCCGCTCATTCCCCATCATTCTAAGTAAACACTGTTGGTTGCACACCCCCAGGCAGGCGTTCTCCTTAGGCCTAACACAGCCGCATTCGGTCTGGATAAATCCTACCAGAACGAACACATACTCCTGATCTCTCAACCACCACACCTACCGTTAAGAAGCAGCTATCACACGCATACCGCACCAGCTGCACACACATCTGGTGCGCCCACGCACCTTTGACTCTCTACTCTCTCTACTGATCTGAACTTCTGTTCCCAAGGGCGTTCAACCTACCAGCGCCTTCAGACCATACCAATGGTATATAAGGCGCTATATAAATGCAAAATAACATAACATTATTGTGATTACTCATTTCTCACCATATCACTTTAGGGGTGGTCCGAGGTGGGGTCATCAAAAGTTTGTATCAAATGAAAACACTGACCAATATACATTCCATATGTAGACAATTCCCTCTACCACCCCACCTTGCTGTAGGTTTTTGTGAATGCAACGTCAATTATGACTTTTTTTTAAATAAGCCAGTGTTTGATTTGCAAATCTTTGAGAATGTGGAGACGTTTAGTGTTTGCTACTGTCATTGTTTTATGATTTTTAATAAATCAGGTCTTTGTCCATTAACTTGACTCTTCCCTTATTGGGCGCGTGATTTCCTGGCCTGTCTGATTTGTTTAGGACTGAGGATTTCCATACATATGTTGCATGTCAAACTATCTGGTAGTAAAACTGAACATACAACACTGAGCATACAACCTCCAGAAAGCAAAGCGATGTTGGCTAAAAAGCAAGGTCTGGCTGAATGTGTAGAAAAGACGTTTGCAGCAAGTAGAATTCCGTTTCCTTACGCTTTTTGGAGAATTAGAGGCACAAAGAATACTGTGCAGCATAAATTAATCTCAGCGCAGCTTTTAAAAAACTCTCAGCTGGAGTACATGATTTAATCACATTTTGGCTGTTTTATATAGATGCATTTGCTTTTCATATATAGACGGCTAAATGTACCACCCAATATGCAATTATCAACGTGGTATTTCATCTGAAAAGTTGGAATTTTTTCCTATTTGCATGTAAGACCCTGTCAGTAGTGTAAAAACGGACCTTTTGATGATTAAGAGAGGTGTTGCATGCATTTTATAAGTTTGGGTTATACAGGTTGGCTTTGTATACTGCCTGTGATTACTTGTCGCAGTATTCATTAGTGAGCATCTACCCACAAGATCCTGCTGTTGCGGCAGAATTCAATTTTTCGTCTTTCTGTAGTCTCATTTTATGGGACCCTATTCCTTTAGCAGTTTTTATTTATTTTTGGGGTTTCTAATTTATTTTCGTGGTCCCTGCCACTGCATTCCTTTGTTTACCTTACTTAGCCTAATGGGCAACCAAATACCCTACATCCTGACAGTCTCCCTTTTTGCACTAGGGCCAATTTATCCCCCTACGTTGGTTTTGGGGGTAGGCCGGTGGCAGCTAATGTTTAGTTTTGACTTCACTGAAGTTGGTAGCTGGTTGACCGCATTAGTAGCC
This sequence comes from Ambystoma mexicanum, assembly GCF_040938575.1. NCBI lineage: Eukaryota > Metazoa > Chordata > Amphibia > Caudata > Ambystomatidae > Ambystoma > Ambystoma mexicanum. The sequence goes on from NC_090921.1 coordinate 374,086,100, forward strand.
CAATGTACCTTCATGCTAGCCATAGGAGTACTAATCTTTTTTTAAAATCGTTTTTAATACTTTAACTTCCCACTCTCAGCCACTTCATTTTGGGAGCTTTTTCATTGTTCACGGAAACTGCGCGACAGGCCTTAAAATGGCCATTCTGCCCATGTGAACTCTTTCGAGACCTTAGCTGGCAATCTCCTTAGTGTTTTGGATTGGTTTAGACTAGTCCCTGCTCCTGAGCAGGCCATTACACTGCCTGTGTGGGTGCGCCTTGGTGTTTGGTGTTTTTTTGGGCCAACCTGATTGGCTGACTGCCAAAACCTTGGTTTTAAATACCCTAATGGGATTGGTGGGCTGGCAGAAGCCAGACCCTGCGTGAGGGTTCATGGGTACCCGTACATGTAGAGACGAGACGGGAACGCCCCTGTTGATCCTATTTTTTTACTTCAAAAAAACAAATGTTATACTTGGATCCAAAACTCTAGATGGTGGGCTATGCAACGCATTTGACTTTAAGCAGGTACAAGCTCAGAAAGGCGAGAATTGCTCCTTATCACAGTGCTGCTGGATTTTTTGAAGGTATGCTTACCTACTCGAGGATTTCTAGCAGTTTTTGGCTGTTGATGCATTTGTATGCCCTCCTGGTGAAACTGGCTGGATGCAGTGGTCTGGGCATAGCTCTGGTTTGGCTGTGTTGCTGCTGGGTATCCTTCATGAATTCCCTCAGCTGGCTACGACTGCTGGGCTGTTTTATTGCATGTCACCACAGTGTCCCGTCAGGGTGTGCCTGTTGGTTTAGGAAGCTGCTGCTGTCTGGAAAGGTGTTGCGATTCCAGCACTCCACCAAATCTGCATGCCTGGGTCATCTCTTGTCACCACCAGTAGTGTTCTGCGGCAAGGGATTGTTTTGCTGCTGTCCCACCCATGTTTACCCACTGAGCTGACTGGGTCTGCCATTTTCAGGGTCCTGTGTGTTCCCAGAGCCATCGCTGGTGATGATTTCACATCTGGGTGGTGGGTCCCACTCCATTGAAAGACAATTGTTCTTGTTTACTGTTTGGGTTGTAGTTAGCTTGGGGTACAAGTCCCTGGGGATCCAGATCCTTCATTTCACCCTTTGCAAAGAACCCTTTATTTACTGGGTGGCTTTGCATTCCTGGGATGGGTCAGTAACCAACTTGAAGTACTTGCCCCATATTGGCTGGTTATTCATGATATTCAAAAACAACAAACTCAGGTTGTGTAAAATTGGTTTCTTGCAGATTATTGTTTAAACCCACTGAAATAACAGTACCTTGAACAACAATGGTTATTTACCGATGCATTTGTTGTGTGGCTCAACCAACAGAACAGCACATTAAGTTCAACCACAATATTGGTGCTAGTGAGCTTAATTGTTTGGATATTACCATCTGCCACCAAGAAGGAAGACTACTAATTAGACCTTTTCACAAGACTACTGATAAGAATGTGTTGCTCCATTATCAAAGCCACCATGTGAAGCACCTAAAGGATAACCCTTGGCCAATTCCTCAGACTCACAAGGAATAGCAGGTTCAAAGAGTCTTATGAATCCGGAGCAGCTTTCCTTTCTGAAAGATAATGCAAAAGAGGCTACCCTAAGAGATTAATTAAAAGGTATTTTAATAATCATAGGTATTCCCTAGTGGAGCATAATCGAGAAGATCAAACAGCAACGTGTTTGCCCCATGATATACACAGATTTGAGCCTCAAAATAAAAATCATTTGTAAACATTGGAAAGTTTTTCATAAAGGGCAGACCGTTTCTAGACCTAATTTTGCATACAACAAAGTTCCTCAATCCGAAACCTAGTAAACGGAAAAGTAATGCGAGGAATAAATCTTCCCTCATAAACTCACCCGAGCTTGGAGTTTGTCCCCCGTGAGAAGGCACCTCCCTTGTGGTTCCTATGGAGTATGCAAAATAAGTCCACAGAGATGGAGATAGGACTAGGTCGAAATGGATGCAAAGAGATTTTACCAATTGCAATTCGGACTATGTTCTATTTATGATGACTTGCCCCTGTGGTTTGAACTACATTGGGAAAACGAGTAGGAAAATAAAAACTAGCTTTTTTTAACACACAAGCTGTCTTAAGCACAAGGTGGATAATGCAACATGTGGAAAACATGGATGTGAAGAATTTTAACGAACGGCAGTCCAAAAGGTCACAGGAGAAACAAAGTGAAAAGGAAGATAGGTTCTTTAAGCGAGAACAAAAGTTAATTTCCCCACCGAAAGGCATTGTAAAGGCCTGAATGAGGATGTGGAATGGCACAACATTAAAATCAAAAGTGCTTTGTTTCGGTCCCGTATCACAGGATCATTCTAGGACAATCAGGCAGCAGGAATTGGACTCTTCTCTAGCCTATTGTAAGGGTAGTTATGGGGATGCAATAATTGTACACCAGGTTAAAAATATTCCAGTGATCTGTAAGGGCGTCCCTAAATACGCTCACTCCACAATCAATGCACTCCGCTAGAAAATAAGGCCAAAGGCTATTTTGTAAGGATAACCAATTTAATCTTACAAATGAGGATGGTAGCAGAGGACTCTACTGCCTGAACCTTCTTCTCATGTTCCTTTCCCGTTCCTTCCTGCCAAAGTGGTTTCAAGCAGGGGTTTATAGAAGTCCAGCTTGCCATGGTGATGTCAATGGAGCTGGATCATGACTTCAGCCCAATCAGCCCTTTTCTATAAAAGGGAGGTTTCAAAGCCTTCTTACTTCGTTGTCGGCGGTTTTGTCAGGGCATGCTGTTCTACCTTTTGCTAGCTATGCAAAAACACACTGTAGCTCATGCTTTCGTCCATTTTGCCAACTATGCAAAAACACACTGCAGCTCTGCAGACTTTTACAAACCTTGAGGCTTAGCCTAAGGAAAACTAAACATTGTTATCCATGTACAAACATATGTCATCCAATATTCCACTCATCCTGCTCCCGATATCTTAGTCCATAGTTTCCTCCCCAATTTAGACTTATATTTGATCTCATTGTGCACTTTGCCTCACAACCAATGTGAGTCCTATTTTTAACCTGCATGGGCCCTTGACGGACAGACACCTGGTGAGTCTGTTCGTACTTCAGCCATAGTGAAGACCACCACACACTAAGCGCCTGTGGTCTATTTAGATCCCACAGGCCGCATTCCTTCTAGGGAGGAGGGGGAGTTCAACTCCTCTACAGCACTAACTAAGCTTTTACAATGCCTGGGATCTGACATTACAAATCTATCCAACTAATCGTTAATTGCGCCTATGTATCCTTCTGTAGACAATAACTACCTTCTACAGTGCTCGCCTAGGTCTGTGATTATGCTTGCATGCGAGCCTTCCCAGTGCCCCTACTCCCCCCCCCCCCCCAGTCCATTATATTGCCTTGAAGATGTCTTGCCTAACTGAAGCGCTTGGGGGTTCAGGAGGACCTAGTTTCCTTCCCAATAGTCCCCTGTTTAGTTTCTACTACAGTAACAAACTCATCACCATTTGACATATCTACAACCCAAAAAGGATCTGTTTGAGTTTCGCTGTTTATTGTATGGCAAGGTGCATTAGAACCCCCAATTGATACCATCATCTTTGCATTACTAGGCATTACGCTGGAATAACATCAGAAACCCAATTGGCACGTGCAGAAGAGAACCAAAAGGAACACTAACAGGCACCAGTATTTTTACTGCTGCCCCCAGCCATGACGGGACCCAATCAAAGGCAAGCGATAGCCAATTCGTGTTCTGAACTCCACCTTCTTTTTTCATCTGAACACCTAGATTGTGCACCGCCTCAATGATGTGGGATAACAAACCATTCTCTGCATCCTACGGGGGTACAAAAGTGCAACAGCTGTGTCGCAACTTTTTACACACTCCACCTTCTATGGCTGTTAATAGATCCAGCATATAGCGGTTCTGCTTCATCATGAGTCGCAACGCACAGAGCTCTACTATGATGGCGTTGAACCCATTCTCTATATCATTGGCGAGCTGGACTAGCTCCCATTGGATGATTTGAACCCACTTGGCGTTAGCAGCTGCTTGTACCCCAGGAGCCAAAATAGATTAAAAGAAAGTCTCTGCTGAGCTAAAAAGTCTATACTCGTCGGGTATCCCTCTGAGCAGTGCGGAAGAGTCTTTTGAAATATAGTTTGATCTCTTCTTTCTTTTCAACTGTTGCAATAGTTCTTTTTCTGGCAGCAAACAAAATTCTTGTGATCTGCAAGTCTCTACTTCTTTAGGTGCTGGAGTGGTTGTTGGCACCTTGACAGGCAGTTCTTTTCCCTTCAGGTGTTCTTTCAGGATTACTAGTAGTACTTAGTGCAGAGTGGCCAGTGAACACTTGCCCCTCCAGGATGATGGGAGGTGCAAGTAGGCTTGTTGGCCCCAAACCCAGTAGTAATCATCACTCCTGCCGTACCTTTCGTCATATCAGGGAGCACTGTAATGTGGTTGCACTGTGTGTCTGCGCCAACAGGAACTTTTCCTTCATTGCTAAAACAAAGTCCATGTCTACCTTGTGATGTATTGGGACCATATTTGCGCCCACATAGTGTCTACCAGGGCTATTATTCCTTTGCTGTATTCGATCAGTCCATCTGCCGGGCACATCACTGTGGTACCCTGCCATTTGTTGTTGACATGTGAGTGACATCCCACAGAAAAATATATTGCTTGTAGACACTGGCTGTATTTCATACTGCTATTGTGTTTTGCTGGGTCTAGATCGATGCTCTTCAACTGCACGCTGTGTCCCTGGAATGTGTCCTTTATCCTACATAGTGCAAGATGTACCAGGCATTGTGCCGCTATAATTGGGACTGGTCGGGGAACTAAAACCTTAGGAGCCCCTGACGCATGCGGTATGAGTGCACACACGTAACCGCTTTCATTCATCACATTCCTTGACACAGTATGCATATCAGAGTAACAGCTATTTTTTTTTTTTTTATTTACTTGATTTTAACCAAAAAGAATTGATTTTTACAAGGTATAAAAAAGATCAGCGTTTTTTTTTTTTTCTTTTTCTCTGGGATCTGTTGATGCAGTTTCGCCGGTTTTTAATCTTGGCTAAGTTCGTTGTTTGGATCAAAGTTCTGTGGTTTGTTTTAAGGCAGCTTCGAGAATCTTGACTGCCACTATAACCCATTTTGCTTTTTCCCCGGCGATCAATCTATACCACCAACCACCAAGCTATTAGATGACGCTGAATGTCAGAAATGGCGTCAAAGCCCAAACCCTTATATAAATCATATGTCATTCATTCTTGGCGTCTTATTAGTCTAAGAAAGGTCTGTGTGGGTGGCTGGCAAAAAGTTCATACCATTGTTCACAAATCTATTAACATTATTCTCCTTTATATGTAACTGTCCATCCGCTCCATTTATAGGGCCACCCCATATAACAGACATACCTTCATAAACTCTGACAACCACAACCAGTGTCACACAAAACAAAATAATCCTCGGTCTACCAAGAAAGTATAATGTAGAATTCCTAGAATGAATTACATTCAGTTTATCATTATCTCTATGTAACAGAGCGGTGTGAACATGTCGGTCAGGAGAAAAAACAGACACGGACGTATGGACGGACGGACGGACGGACGGACGGAGACAGACAGACAGACACTCTCTGAGCTTAGAAAATTAAAACACTGAAAAAAGATTAAAAGTAAAAGAACAATGAAAAAAGATTAAAAGTAAAAGAACAATGAAAAAAGAAACAAAGCAAAATCAGGGGTGTGCCACCTCACACCACCCTGGCATGGATCCCTTACTAAACATCCTCTTCATCAGTTATGTCCCTGATCCGTCAATTGACCTATGCAATGCACTTGTCTCAGGTGCTCTTCGGACATCCGAGCGATGTACCCAATATCGTAACTCCTTCACGCGGACGGCGAGACGTGTACAGAACACCACCTGATATGGACCTTTAAAACTGGCACTGTTCCATTGGTGAACCAAGTTTTTCACGTAGATCAGCCCCCAGGTAATAATGGTCCATTTGTGGCAGATATGTTTGCAGTTGCTGTCTTTCCCTTTCGGTGTGTCCTGTCTTTCGATTCTGGGTGGCGCAATCTGTCTGGAAATATATTTGATAGCACATGTTAGTGCCGTTAAATATTCCCTAAATTCCTCGGAGTACTGTCGCTGCTTGATGTGCATCTGACGCTTTCCTCACATGGGATATGGGGGTTTGCATGCGCCTACCTGTGACTATTTTGTGTGGGGTAAAATGGTGGTCCTTACAAGGCTGTGTGCATAAACTGAAGAGGGTCAAGCGCAAACAGTGTACCCATTTTTTCTTCAACTTGGAACTCATTTTTGACCGTTTACTTTTCAAAAGTCCATTGATCCTCTCCACTAGGCCATTATCCTGAGGGTGGTAAATTGGGCACATTCGATGTTTGATGCCCAATAGTGCTGAGACATGCTGAACGAGCGCATTTAAGAAATGTGTGCCATTATCCAATCTCAATACTTTGTACTAGCTCCATTGTGGAAACACCTCTCAGACCAGGATCCGTGCCGCACACTTCGCATCTGGGTGTGCACATGTTCCTGCTTCCACCCCCCCTTGAAAAGTGGCAAACCACCACAATAAAGTACCTATATCCATTGCACCTTTCCCCCATATCTGCATAATATATATGCAGTTCACAGAACGTCCTCGTATTGCGAGGCAACATCATTCTTAATGTCTTCTCTGTGCTGAAACTTTGGCATTCCAGACAGTGTTGCTTTTTCTGAAATGCTCGCCTGAAGGGTTTGGCACAAACTAGTCCTCCTCGATATCTGCCACAATATGTTTTTTAGAGCTGTGGGAGGGGAATTGTAGTTGCTCAAATGCCACAGTGTGTAATTCTTGGGGCATCACCACCTTCCCAGAACTCTCATACCTCCACCATAAATCAGCGGGGGACTGTTTGCATCCCCTTCCACAACCATAGCTCCTTTTCCTCCTCTGGCACTTTCCCCTGCGACCTTATGATTTGTGATATGGGTAATGCTGGGTACTGACCTGTAGTCTCGCTTTCTACAGAGGTGGTCACTATACACTCTGATGATTTGATTTTGAAGATTTCTAACGCACACCAAACTGTCACGATGCCTGCCCCCAGACATCCGGAGCAGGTCCATCTGTCCAGGGAACAGGCACCCAAGAGGACACAGGAATTCACAAAAACCCACCCAGGGGCTATATATGGGTTCAGTCCTGGCGCCATAGGCGCCAGGCTCATATTGCCAACTTTAAACTATGCAGGTCATCCTGCAAAGAACTCATGTACAAGCCATCATGTGGCCATGAAGGGACTACTTTCCTTTAGGAACTATTTTGCTGCTTGGGTGTGGTACTGGAACTTCTTACCTTAGGAACTACTTTTTTGATGCTATTTAAACCACGCCCGAAGAACAGCACACACTTCGCGTTATTCTGCATTTTAGCAGCGTAATGCTCACCGTGTCGGCAGTCCAGCATCCAGTCTACAGCATCACCTGTCTTGTGTCCTGGAGCCGATCCTAGAGAAAAGGAAAGAAGAGAAGGTTAGAACAAGAATTCCATTTGGTCATCTTTTCCTGGAGCTGCCGCACCTGTGGATAAAGGAAAAAGACATTAAAATAAACCGCGTTGCATTGCCAGCTGCAGCGCCGCACCATACTCGCCTGTCTTCGGAGCATCTCCACGACCCGATGCAGCACCTGTTGAATCGGCGCCGAAACATCAGCATCTGAAAAGACCAGAACAAACAAAAGGTGAGCGGGGTTCCGCCAAAGACATTCTTTTACCTACCGCAAGATACTTACTCGGAATTTTACCGCTCGAGGCAGCGCTGGTCACCATCCTACGTGAGACATTTTCGGCAAGGCGCCGCACCTGCAAAGAAGATAGAGAACTATTGGTTAAGTACATTTGAAACAATATTACTTGCTAGACAGTGCTTGGTACAAACTGACTCTTACCTAAGCGCTACCTTCATCCATCGAGGCAAACGCACTCCTTGGATCACGCTGCAAGGGAAAAGGTATGAAAGGAGCAAGAGTGAATTAACAGACATTTGATCTCTAAAAGAACTATACATTCGGTTTACACACTACTTACCTCAGAGTCAAAGTTGTCTGGAACTCTGTCAAATACCTTCGGGTCAGTGAAGTCACTGAACTTCTATGCGCCCCTGCACTCCACGCAGGATGGAAAGTTCATCCTTCCAAACAGTAAGGTGAGACTTTATGAAGGGGAATACTGGAAGTTTTCAGGGAAGATAGTTAGTGTAACCGCTCTACCATGGGTGGCTAATCCCCTGTACTGCTTTTAGGAAAATATTCCTGCGGGATAGGCAGACGAAAATGAGTGGGCAAGTGCAGTCGATCATCACTTTGCTACGAGTCACACTGGTGGAGACCGCAGCAGTCCAGCTTCGTTCGACGCCCCTGTGGAATCCAGGTGAGCGGAACACAAACAGACTTAACTGCATTCGGGCGAAGATAACTATCCATCAAGAGTAGAATGTGTAAATACTGCATATGATCTGTGACTGACTAGCTTATTTAAATAGGAAGGTTTTTAATATTCTTCTGAACAGTTCCAGGGTCTGGAATGCTCTGATTTCCAGTGGCAGCTGATTCCACAGTTTAGGGCCAAACAAGGCAAACCTCCTGTCCCCTCTGGATATCCATTTGGCCCGAGGTACGCACCTCAATAATTTATCTCCTGAACTGAGATCCCTTGTTGGATGATAGCGGCACACCCTAGCAGTAAGGTACTCCGGTGCAAGTCCATTAATGCATCTGTACATCACACAGGCCACTTTGAATTTAATTTGGTCTTCCACCATTTACCAATGTAGAGATCTGCGTAAGGCTGAGACATGGTCCCTCTTCCTTAAATGTCCGTTAAGCCCAATCGCTGCATTTTGGGCCCTCTGTAGTCTGATAATCTGGTTTGCTGGAATCCCTGCCATCAGACTATTACAATAGTCAAGATGCGAGTTGGTCATTGCCCCCATCACCACTGCATGGTCTTCCATCAGAACAAATGGAAGAACATTGCTCAGCATGCACATTGAATAGTGCACAGCCTTCCTGGGCTTCAATGCCCAAGTTTTCCTGCCAAATACACCCAAGGTTGTTGACTGAAGTTCCTCACCTAATATCAAGGGAGGTGGCATTTGTCTTTCCACTGTAATTTTTCCTTTTGGCCCAAACAATATTAGCTCGGTTTTCGCTGCATTCAACTGCAGCTGGTTACATGCTATTCATCTCTTGATCTCCCCCATGCATTGATTAATCTTCTCAAATGCATCTTCAATATTCTCTGTCTCAATGTAGATTTGGGTGTTGTCGGCATAGGAATGAAACCTAAACCCATGCCTTCTCAGTATATTTAGTACCGGGCGGATATACTGGTTAAAGACCAGTCGAGAAAGTGATGAGCCCTGTGGGACTCCACACTTTAACCACTATCTCAGAGAGAAAGCCCCCCAAGGTGACCCGTTGGGTCCTATCCTTCAGGAAGGAGCTAAACCATTCCACTACTAATCTTGATGCTTTCCCAACTTTTTTTATGTGCTGGAGCATGATCTGATGGTTGACCGTATCGAAGGCTGCGGATAGATCCAGCATCAACAATACTGTACATCTCCCCCTCTATCCGCAGCCTCCAGCAGATCACCCTGGACAGCCAGCAGTGCGGCCTCCGTCCCATGTTTGGGTCGAAAACCGGACTGGAGTTCATCCAGTAGTCCCTTGCTGTCCACAAAAGCCTGGAATTGAACACATACCACTTTTTCCTGAATTTTAGTGGGCCAGCACAGGTTGGCCATAGGGCGGTCATTTTTTAAGACATTGTATCTCGGAGATAGGCTACCAACTTGGCTGCCTGGTCCGCAGCCGCATTGGCCTTAGATTTCATCCGTGGCATTAGTATGGGTGGCGCATTTGACTGCCACAGCGGAGGGCCATGATAAGGCTTCAATCAGTTCTTCCAACAGCCTTGCATGCTGCACTGGAGAGCCATCTGAACAGTGAAACCGTTTCCTCTTCCACTGAGACAGACCCGCATGCACTATTGTCGTGACATACGCCGAGTCGATGGTGATGCACTGCCCTTGAGAGGCTCTCAATACCTTGATGAGAGCGACATGTTCTGCTGCCTGGGCTGAATAGAGCATAGGTAATCTTTTCATGATCACAACTTCATGCTCTTCCCCCCCCCCTCCCTTTACTGCGCACCTGTGCCACCCCTGTGCCTCCATCCCATTGCCTGGTCAATTGTTGATGACCCATCAACATATAGTATATCTCCTTCCGTCAATGCACTAGCTTTAGATGTACCCTCCTCTTCAGTCTCGTATATAGCACAGCACAGTCATGTGTTTTCAGGTCATCATCAGTGGATGCCTCTGTCAAAAATGTGGCGGGATTCACCATCCTACACCTTAATATATGAATGAGGTTTGGATATTATATTATAATCTCATATGCAGAGGATCTCTAAGTCGTCAAGGTTACACTTTTCCAAAATGGCAACAAGCGAATGTTCCACAAAGAAGGTAACAGAGCACCCCATGACAATCGTGGAACTTTTCTCTATCGCAAATGCAGCTGCTGGGAGTGCTTGTTCGCACGCGAACTGTCCCTGCATTACTGAGTCGAGCGTCCCACTATAATAAGCCAATGGCTTGTGGGCCGTTGTGCTCTTTTGAGTCCATACTGCAGTCATTATGTGTCCATAAGAGTGGGAAAATAAATAAAACTCCTGCGTATAATCCGGAGTTGCTAAAACAGGGACCGTGCAAATAGCTTTTTTTTCAAGTCCTCAAATTGTCTATTAATTTCTTCAGTCCATTCCAATTTACTGTTTTTGTCTTCTGTCCTTCTCTAAGACTCCAATATTTCACCCATCCTGCTCTTGTTATCTGGGTCCATAGTTTCCTCCCCAATTTAGACTTCTATTTTATCCCATTGTGCACTTTGCTGCATAACCCATGCGGGTCCTATTTTTAACCCGCATGGACTCTTGACAGACATCTGGTGAGTCAATTCGTAGTTCAGCCATAGGACAAACCACCACACACTAAGCACCTATGGTCTATTTAGATCCAAAGGCTACCTTCCTTCTGGGGAGGGGGGGAATTCGACTCCTACAGCAGTAAGCGTGTACAATGCCTGGGATCTGACATTGCAAATCTATCCACCTAATAGTTAATTGCGCCTATGTATCCTTCTGTAGACAATAACTACCTTCTTCAGTGCTTGCCTATGTCTGTGTATGTGATTATGCTTGCATGATTGAGCCTTCCCAGTGCCTCTCCTCCCCATAGACCATTATAGGGCCTTGAAGATGTCTTGCCGAACTCGGAAGCATATGGGGTTCGGGTGGACCATGGTTCCTTCCCAACAGATCCACAGAGATTGTCTAATGTGTAATTCTTATGTAGGGCAGCCTAAGATTGGTTTCAATTCTAGCAGTGGCCTGCACACAGTATTGTTGTACCACTGCACGCAATTGACATTGGAGTTGCAGCTGCGGTTAGATGTTGTAAAATGGCCACCAGGGAGATTAGCTTATAGTCTGGTGGAGCACGGGCAAACTAATTGAACTTTCTGGTATGTATATAAGGGACCATTTTGTTTCTTTGAAATCAGTGCAAGTATGCAGCGTGGTCATCTGGTTTTCAGTGGTGGAAGCAGGACTACTGCAGTACTGGACATCAGTAAGTAAGATCAATACCCGTGGGGCTCCAAGTCAGCGCTTGACCGTTGGCGGCTTGCTTGTAATTAAATGAATTAAGGCTTCTGTATGCAGGTGCGAAGCCAGTTATGGTACTTACAGGCTGGGTACACAAAGCAAGACAACCTCCAAGTGCCAGGCCGCTATCAACACTAGAAGAAACATTTTCTGTACCAATGAGTAAGTTGGAGCTCTGTAGCTCTAGTTCTTGAACCATATAGTTCTCAATACATAGAAGTTCAGTAAGAGTGTCGGTGCGCTTGCAGGCATGTTCACCTGATAACTAGAAGTTATTTTGATGAGTTTATGTTCGAATCAAATGGAGCCTGACCTCACATTTTGTGTGTTTTTGTTGTGGATGTAGGATGTGTCCTACGGATCAACGCAGGACCAGCGGGAGGAAGATTTAAATAGAATTACCTTGTAAGGTAATTGTTGTTTTCTTGCCTTGGGAATCTAAAAGATTTCTTTTTTTAGAGACAAAAGCAATAATAGCTATTATGTTGCGATTCCTTGCAGATTAGGTACGATTATAACAAAGATAACAGAGAGGTATTGGACGTGACAAAAAGAATGGGACAATCCCAGTGATCTACAATTAATTCATACTTTGATTAACTTTAATTTCCCCCTGGTGAATGTTCGGCATGAATAAGCACATGAACAGAAACATGGCATGTTGGGCATTACTGCACTGATTCAGCGGTGCTTTTAAGAAGCAATTGGCTTGTGGAGAGGGCAGCATTACAGAGATTCAGTTGTGTCCTGATGGTCTTATTGGCTTTAATTGGGAGATGATGGATAAAGCCTGTATATCATGTGGTCCCTGTATTTGAATTGTGGCACTTGGTTGTGGGACACCTATATGATTGTTTGAATTGCCCCTTAGGTCACACGGGTCTGGATGACTGAAACACATATGTGGAATGTGGTACAGTCACCTCTATGTTGACTACATATTTTAGTGAATAATTTAAATTTTTGTCCATGTTTGATTGGTACGATGACTTGAATTTTAACTCAGTAAAAATTGTAAATTTCTTTGGTAAATAACCATTGGTGTTCGCAGTACTGTTTTTTCAGTGGGTTTAAAAAATGTATCTCTACCCAATACTCTGCAAGACACCAATTGTACACAACCTGAGTTTGTTGTTTTTAGTTAATATTCCGGGATAGGGTTGTGTTTTCCGAACTCATTTTAGTGTTTGTGTCCCGGGACTCTCTTTGGTGAAAACATAATATACACCAGGGATCCATGTGGTCATTGGGTTCTGCAGGTCCTTCATACCGCATTTTCCGATTGGTGAACATAGGAGGCTAAATACTGTGCTGCTTTTTTTCTCCTGGGCCAGCTGGTTCTTGGACCTTCCACTGTATCTCTTCTTCTGGGTCTCTGCAGGTGTCAACTGGGTTTAACTGCATTCTTCTGGGTACCTGTGGGAAGAAACTTGGACTTAGCTGGCTTTACATCAAAACAGCAGGTCAGCCTAGATACTTTGTCCAGTTTGGTTCCTATGGGTCACATTCTTCACCTTGGAACTCCAAGTGACTCTGCAAGGTACTTACCAGGACTGAGATATTTTCCTATGGACCCCTTGGGGTCCCTGATGCTTTCTACCAAGCCCTGGATTTTTAAACTTTGCCTGATTTATTAGGCATTTGTAGATCTTTGTATTCAGTTACTTTGTATATGTGTGTTGCCTTTGTTATGCGTTTGGGAGAGCAGTTTGGTTAAGATCCATGCATTCAGTCTGTGCGAAAAGTGTTAAAATCTCAGAGAAAGACCTTATTAGTGTATGCCAATTTGCTAGAGGGCAGTTAATTGGAGATGTTGCAATGAAAGCGTCACTCCTGTGAGGTGGTCTGTAAAGGAGGAGGAAGACGATGAGTTCCTTGTGAGATAAAGGGAACCGGCAGATGAATGTTTTGAAAGTGTTTTCTGGGAGATGGGTTGATAGTCGCTTCTATGGGTTGAAACTCCACTTTCTGACATTCATGGCCAGTTGGTATGTTGGATGCTGTATCCCGGGGTAGGAGGATGAGGTAAACCTTGTTTCTGTGATGAACAGCATGTCAAGGTTGTTGTATGAATCGAGGTCAGCGATTTCTGCCTTGTTGGGGACTGCTGAGCAAGCATTAATCATAAGTGGGCATGTGCATGTGGTCTGTGTGTTTTGGATGGTCGCAAGGACGTTATTTATTAGTTTTGCTAGGGTAGCTTATTGTGGCTGTCAAGTGCACTTGCCCATTCCAACCCTATCGAGGGTGGGGATAGGCTGTGGAGGGTGGAGACACATTTTTATGTATTTCGGTGGGTAGGAATAGTGACTACTTTGTCAGAGTCCAGGAGAGCGGTCTGACCCTTGGCCTGAACAGGCACAAATAAGTGAGGTCTTTGTCAGTCCTTTGCAGAGGACACCTAAGGAGGACTGATGAAATAGGTGGTAGGCAGAGCAATTGAGTGGCAGAAACTATTCACATGACCAAAGCGTTTCGACAATCCTGTCTGGAGCTTTCCTGGAGCCCTTAAGAAGCTGCTTGGTGAGGTGGGCGGAGCAGCTCAGTGGCAGGACTGAGCCACGTGACCAACAGCTTCCGCAGTGCTGTCTGCCTGGAGTCCTTAAGTAGCTGCATGGAAGGCACAAAACATGGTGGTGGGTGGAGCAGCCCAGTGGCTGGGTCTGGTCACCTCACCAGCCTCCTTAATGCGGTCTGCCTGGAATCTTACATGGTTCTCACCAGAGGAGCGTGCAAAAATATCCTTAACACCTGCCTTGACTGAATGTCGCCACTCTCCCACATTCAGGCATCTTAAGAAAACACTCCCACACAGTTGAGAGAAGAGTGTGGCTCATGCAGATCTTGCTGCACAAACCCATCGCTAGTGTGTACTTAGAGTTGAGGTACTGGGATTATTGGGCAAAGACATTACGTATGTGTGCTTACAGTGGCAATGCTGGCATGTATTGTGGGCACAGGCATTCTGACAAAGCTCTTGTACTTCCATTGACCTGGCATCTATTGGATTTTTCATTGCAACCTATGGGTGTGATTTGCAAATTGTATGGCTTTTCCCCCAATTTTTCAGGTAATTACTGTAAAGTGCAACATTTAAAAAAAAATGTATTCAAATAAATGTCTTATGGGAGAACCACCCTCAACCATCATTGCTTGTTTTCTGCTCCTTTGCTATGCTTTTGTAGCTTGCATTCATTAGTGTGGACGTTTTTCGGCTCCTCCATTAAACAAGGTTCACTAGCTGCCGCTGTTTTAAGGTTTTACGGGATCTTCCACACCCCGTTCAGGAGTTCACTCCAAGTGTATGCAAATAACTTTTTACTTCAAAAATGTACATGTATCTACATACACATGTACCTTTTGGAGGAAACGCACTAAATTGCAAGGATTTGCCTGAGGTACCAGAATTTTTTTTTTTCCCCATAGTAGGTTTGGTCTATGTTGCAGAAGAGTTTTCCAGCGTTGGCACCGCCCAGAGCAGGTAACAGATACTTCTGGGGACCACAAGTCCCCTAAGGAGGAGCCTAGCTCCCTTCTTTCGGAGGTTGTGTACCTCCCCCTACAGCCTTGGCACCAGTAAATTGGCACTGAAAGTACCTAGGCCTGACACTTCGGTAACAGCCTAAAATCGCCTAATCCAGCCTCCTAATCTGATCATCCTAAACGCCTTAACAGGAAGGATCATAAGCATCATTTGGCACCCTGTGTGGTACTGTCATGCATACGAAGAGTAAACAAAAACATCAGTCGTTTGAGCAGTTTCCCTACTTCCGATCTGATCCTGAGGGTGACTCCTTTAATCCTTTTTATTGTTTCATAGTACTGCTTCACCTTTTCAGTGCGTGTGTGTGTGGAGGGGGGGCGTTGAATGACTCTGCAATACCGTCCACAGCGAAGTCTCTGCATGCTTTCTTAACAAGCGTTCAGTTACCAAGATGTGTAGCTTTGAATGTGTATCGCAATACTGTAAACACTTCAGTCAACCCTTCCTTGCCTAGGCCAGACCCTAGATGATTCTTCTAGATTCCCCATGGCGCCAATGGAGGATTCTGTTCCGGGCCCTCCTTTAGATATGATTCAATCTATAACAAAGGTAATCATGCAATCTGTTTTTTTTTCAGACCAGTTTCTTGAGGTTTTGGCATCCGAGCTTGCTATCCAAGGGTTACAGCGGCTGCCACCCTCCCACCCCCTCCCCTCGGGGCCTAGTTCCACCTTTGTCTGTCAAATACCACCTCTGTCTAAGGTGCTTTGGTTCGAGGAAGACAATGATTCAACTAAGGATGCCAATGGTATTCCTGTGCACTCATCCAAACAGTCTAATTGGTCTAGCCCACTTTTGCTGACCTACTCTTTCGCCAAATACATTTTTACCAGGTCTTGCCCCCGGCATTTTGCAGTACAAAAAGTAGAAAAGTTGGTCAAAAGCAATCTGAAAACTAGGTCAGCAAAAACTATTCGGTAATCCTTCATAGAACCATTTAATTTGCTCATGCAAGCTTTTAATTTATCTCCGAGAAATATGCCTCGTCTGGTTTCTGTTCAAGATTATCTTCCCCAGACAAACCTTTACTGACCATTCCATTAAGGAGCAGGCTGTTGGACAAGGCCTCACTTGGAATGTATCATTTCAAAGTCTCTAATGCCATATACAACACCCCCCAAGAACAAGCATTTTGTGGTTATGGAGAACCTTCCAGCTCATATTTGATTAAAAACAAAAAATCTTTGCTCAGTCAAAGCCCATAGAATACTCTACTACTTCCAACCAGGATATCACCCCAAAATCCTTTGCCTTCAGAAAGGTGATGCTGTTCTTACCGTTCTTACCTTTCATTCCAGGCACCAAGTATTCCCCCATCCACCCCGCCTCCATGGGGCTTCGGTGACTTTCCTCCTTTTAGAAAACGGATGTCATACAAGACGCTCAAGTTGTCAAGATCATCTTGGAGGATCCTTCTCTGAATACTCCTCCTATTGCCTCCGTCTCCTCCAAGGTTTCATTGGTCATTGCCCCAATATGTGTGTGTGTCTCCTTAAATCCTCTCCTGGTTACCATAAAATGTGGAGTTTACTTCTATTCTAGTTTAGTTCTTAAGAAGCAGGAGCCAGTAGGTCCATTAGGGACCTCGCAGAGAAAGTTCCTGATTTTGAAAACGTTGTGCTGGGGTTAGTTCCTTTTTGTTACTTCTCTTCTTTGTGCCTCTAAGCACTACTGCTGGACTCTGTAATTTCTTTCGGTTGACTTTGAAGGTGAGCCTTTCTCTTATATCACATCATGCATTCACTCTGTTTTGGAGATGGTGGGTTATCATTTTGGTTTATAAGTGTGAGGTGACCACTTTGTGATGTGCTGCCATGGGCCACTAGTGCCCCTTTTTCTTTGCGATTAGCCCATGTGTCTATCCGTGCAGGAGAGGTTCTATCCTTTTTTACATGTTTTTCCTATTGCAGCACAAGCCATCTTACATCGAGTGCTGTGGGGACCGTTTGTGATATCCCATTTTCTTTGTCCAGGGTATCATTTTTGTAAAGTTTCCATGCATGTTTTAAACAGGCTGGTGCCAGTAGTTAAATGTTAACTTTTTTCAGATGCACCATTGCGGCTGCTTTTATAGCCGAGAAAAAGCATTTAGAAGGTTCATGTCCTGAAAATGTATGTATTTTATTTATTTATATTGCGCCAAAGCCCACATGCATGGCCTTTCTCCGTGTTTTAAGTCCCGTTTAAGAAGGACACGAAGTTGTTGGCCAGCATTTTACCTTGCCAAGTGGGGGGAAGAGTCCTTTCTCTTCATGCACCTTGGTGGACTTTTTGCAGAGAGCCTGATCTTGAGCGTGAGAGCTGGCAGGAAGTGTGGACGGGCGAGTGTCTGACCGAAATCCACATTCCCCCAGTAAGTAGCCTGGTTGTCCACTCCTGGACAGCCACCTTCAGGTTTGAATGTTGCAAGCTCGCTTATTAGAGGGCTGCGGTAACTTAGCCCATATTCTTGATATAAGGAAAAACGTAACCACTGGTGCCTGAAGAGTTCTGAAGAAGGCTGGGATGCCAAAGGACTGCTGCAGGAACCAGCATTGGTACAGTCAGATGTGCCGCATTGCAGCCCTCAACCCTATTGATGGGGGAGACCTTTGCATGGTGCCTTCCTACCTTTTGAATGCTAGGTCCAAACAGGCCGCTGTTCTGCTCGAGGGTCATTGCCTTTCTTTAGGTGTTAGGAGCCTGCATCAACTGCAACACCAGGATCCAGCTATGCTCTGCTGCAAGAACATGTACATGGCCTAATGGGCAGACTATTTGTGGGCATCTCTAGTGCTCTGCTGTGTCACTGAAAACTCTGTGCTGACCTTCACCAAAGGAGGAGCCAAATTACAACTGCTGCGTTCCTTCTGACCCAGCCCTGTGTCCGTGCAAAGCTTACATCGGTCAAGGCGTTCATGAGTGTCTGCTTCCCACCCATCTGTCCAAGGTCTCCATTAGAACTGAAGTCCAACAAGCAATCATTGCCCGCAACCAAATTACCCTGCATGACTACAACCACTGAGACTAGTCTTTCTCAATTTCTTGCCACTTGGGAATATTTCTACTTTTCTGTGCGCTCAGGGGTCTGTACCGGCTGTCACCATTGTTTGCATTGGGGGCAAAATCCTGATTTTCTTTGCGCTATTCCAGGCTAGCCCAAGGCAGTGGTGTCTGAGTCAGTACTTCTAGAGGTCATCCTCTTGTACTCTGCGTTGTTAGCTGCTGTCGCGAACTCTGCAACCTGCCTTAAGCCACTTCAGTCCCCTTTCTACAAGTACTGGTTGCTCCAAACTGGCTGCTTTCTTTGTCCTGAACCCACTAGCTGGGTGGCCTCTCACTTGTGAGACTCAGGAATCTTTTGTGGGCCACCTAAAAGACTTCCATAGACTGCGGTATCCAGGGATGGGATTCTGAAGTTGGGTGTGATGAATCGAGGGATTGTCGCTTCCCCCAAGGTGGAGTCCTTCTTGTGAGGCTAGGGAGGAGAGCCTGCTATGCAACATTCCCCTTAAGGGTGACGGTAAGCTGGCCCTCACAGGGAAAGGCTCCCCTCTTGGGGATGAGGACTCCGTTTCCCATAAGGAACTCCCTTATTATCCCCCAAAAACCAGTACAACTTCATTAACTGACATAACTAAACTCCTCTTACATTTATTATTGTAATATAGAATACCAGAAGAACAGTCTCAAACTGATACTGTGAAGAATAAGTGCATGAGACTAATGCAGAGTGCTTGTCTGTTAAGTACTTGCACGAAGAACCCAACGGGAGGCATAGTGAATATGAACCCAACACAAAGGGTCAAGAGAACAAGGATGTTGGACCCGGTAGTTTAAAACCGGCTGGGTCGAGGAGGCTGGGAAACAGAGGGAGATGCTACCTTGTTGTCCAAAGCAGCTACAGGGAAGGGGGGACCGCAGCTTGCTGTCCAACCAGCAGAGCCAAAGAAATCCATAATAGTACCTAGAGGGATGCTATAGAAGGGCCAGTGAAGAGCCCCATCGTTGGCGTGCTGAGTAGGCGATTGGCCAATAATAGACCCCATGAGGTCTGTTCATGGGTGGAGAACCTGACCAAAGGAAGAAAGTTGTGGTGTGGAACGGAACCCAAGGAAAAACCCTTTATCTCCGAAATGGCCAAAGAAAAGCAGTGTGTGTCAGAAGAGTGACACGGAAGGAACCAGAGAATCATCCTGACAGTTGCGCCCCCATTTTACCGGTGGGGTTGCACCTTTCACCCGTGGCGGGCCCGCTGGCGAGATCTGCATCCCCGAGGAGCACTTCTGCACTATCCATATTCTTGGGGACTGCAGCACTGTTCTGTTGCCCTGGACCATGAGGGCTGCCATGTTGGCTGCATCACGCATGTGCGCTGGACCTGCATCTCCCTTCAGCGTATGAGCGCTGCGCATGGCTTGGTCCGTTGCCCATGGCAACACGTCTTTCGACATCAGGCTTCGGATCCCATAAATGCAGTGCCCTCAGCTCCTCCAGTCTCAACCGTTTCAGGATACGACGCTAGTGTCTGGATCTGTTTGCTGCCTTCCAGTTTCCTTGCTCCTGATCTCTTGGTGCTAGCCTCTTGATTCCTTCTCCTGGATCCTGATCTCTTTGCTTCTCTCCTGCATCT
Organism: Ambystoma mexicanum; assembly: GCF_040938575.1. NCBI lineage: Eukaryota > Metazoa > Chordata > Amphibia > Caudata > Ambystomatidae > Ambystoma > Ambystoma mexicanum. The sequence continues at coordinate 374,106,015 of NC_090921.1, forward strand.
GCTGGTCTCATCATCTTTAATACCTTTTTTCTCCTTGTTATTTTGCTCTTGACTCCTGGAACCTTCTTGGGTCATCTTGTATTTTCCCATCTTCTGTCAATTCTCTCCCCTTTCGGGGAGGGATCTTTATTTCTCACTTTGGGCTTGCAATGTCCAGTGTCCAGCACTTTCTGGCACCACGATAATCCATGGGTGGCGTTTCCCTGTGCCATGGGTGGTGTTTCCCTGTGGTGTTGGGAGAGGGCTCCTGGTTTCTGGCTGTGTTACCATTTACAGTCCAGGGATTTGGGTGTGGGGGGCGTGGAGGGAGCAGCCTTTCTCACTGCTCAACTACGGACCGATTTGGATGCCTGGCTTTCTCCTACCCTGGATCGGCAAAGGACAGAACAGGCTTGCAGGAATCTCTGGGTGCATATCTTGACAGATTGCAACGTTTACCAACCATTTCAGACCCAGAGATGGAAGCATTACAGGAACTACGGGATGAGATGTAGGCACTCCGTACCGAAGTAGCCAAACTATGTTCAGAGAACATGATTTTGAGTGATGCCTTGTCGTCTGCTACTTCTGTAGCCCTTACCAAGAGTGCAATCACTCAAACCAGCGCTGTACGTTTTAATGGGGACCCCAGAAAATTGAGACTTTTGTAACCATTGCACCATTCAGTTTATGATTTGCCGCACTCACTTCATGACTGATAAAGATAAGATTGGCAATATCATTTCTGGGACTCTTTTAGCCTGGGCTGTGCCATATGCTTCTTTACGGAGCCCATTGTTGGATGATTTTGCCGGCTTTGAAAAGGCATTTTTGGATGTTTTTAAGATGCCTAATCAAGCTGCTACTGCTCAGTGACACCTATTGGAATTGCTTCAGGGATCTATGAAACTCCTCGTTTACATCAGTTGTTTCAGACAATTGGCAGCCAAATTCTTTTGGTCCAAGATTACACAAGCAACGTTGTTTCACAGAAGCTTATGAGACGGATATAAGGATGAGCCAATTCATATCCCTGAGCCAACCACCGTACAGGGGTTAATTGAGCAGGTACTGTGGACTGACCACTGCATAGCTGAGAGACGGAGTCGGATGGAACACCCTTTTTCCTGACCAGTTAAAAATCCAAACAGTGTGGTGTTTGTGACAGGGACCGGGGATTCCGGCGGGGAACCCATGCAAATTGGAGCATTACGTGGTCCACTGTCAGAAGCCAAAAGATGGCATCGGAGAGTGAACAGTTTGTGTCTGCGGAAAGACTAGTCATTTCCTTGACTCCTATCCAGTACGCCCTTCCAAACTGTCAGGAAACTGAAAAATCTGCCTTCTGTTGAGGGTTCAGGGGTGGAGAAGATGGGTCCTGCTGTGCCTATGGAATCTTCCCTTACCGTACCTCATCAGTTGCTACCTGTGGCCCCCGCTTTTTATCCTCCAGATATCGTCGTCATGGGTCATCATGGAAACTGAAGCATTAATTATTTCTGCTTTGTTGGACTGTGGAGCAACTGGCAATTATTTGGATGAGGAATTTGTGATAAAGAACATACCTAGAAAACAAAAGCAACACCGCTCTGACATCAAAGTCATCGATGGCACCCCATTGTCTATAGGTCCAGTGGTTAGTCTATACCCCCTACAGCTTACCATAAACCTGCATTGCAAGTTCCTTTGACATCATCAAATCACCAGTTAACCCCATGGTGTTAGGTCTACCTTGGCTGATGAAGCATAACCCTCATATTAACTGGGCTCCCATACAACGTATTCATGTCTGACTTTGCCCACCGTATATCGCCAGTACCAGGATGTTTTCTGGGAACCAGAGTTCATCCCTTTGTAACTGAATCGTGTTTTTGATTGTGAAATCAACCTGATACCAGAACATGCCTTACCCAATTCTCTGATATATTCTCTGACGAATAATAAAAATGTGGAATTAAAGAAATACTTGTCGGAATGCCTCAAGCTCTGGTATACAACACCATCTACGTCTCCCAGAGGGTCACCTCTGTTTTTTTAACCTAAAAAAAGAAGGAACACTTCGGCCCGGCATTGATTACCTCCTTAACGACATCATACTGCAAGATCGATATCCCTTGACTCTAATCAATGACATCCTGGAGTCCCTCCATATAGCCAAAATATTTACCAATCTTGATTTAGGTGAGCCTATCACCTGATTCGTATTCGACCTGGGCATGAGTGGAAGACTGCCTTCATAACACCTTTTGGCCATTATGAGTACAAGGTCAAGCCTTTTGGCCAATTCAATGCCCCAGCTATTTTTCAACGCTTCATGGATGCTGTGCTGTGTTCTCTAATCTCTTGGGTCTTTATGTATGGGTTTACTTGGACAATATACTCGCCTTTTTTCACCAACTCAAGACACTCATGTAATACACATGTTGGAGGTTCTTCAGAGATTACATCAGAACCATTTCTATGCAAAGCTGGAAAAATTCCACTTCCATGTTCCACAAATGGAGTTCCTGTGTTATGTTATGGGTGCCAGAGGCATCAACCATGTACCCTGGGAAGATGCAGGCCATTCTTTCTTGGAAATCACCACGTGACCGGAAGTCATTACATTTTCTTGGATTTGCCAATTACTACTGTTGCTTTATTACTGCATCTGTTCAAATAACACAGGAATTGACTGGTCTTTTGAGCACCAAACAACCCTTTCAATGGACCAGTGAGGCAGAAAGGGCATTCCTAACCCTCCAGATGGCATTCACTAAGGCACCAGTCTTGCAACACCTAGACAATACTCTGCCATTTATTGTGGTAACTGATGCCTCAGAACATGCTAGCTAGGTGCGGTTTTACTGCAAAAGAACCCGCACACGCGGTTGGAACTACCAGTAGCATTTTATTGACGCAAACTGTCAGTATTTGATCATTGAAAAGCAACTAATGGCGATCAAGGTGGCTTTTGAAGAGGGGCTTCAACATCGTTTGGGAGGGTGCTACAAAGTGGAAGTGTGAACCGACCATCGTAACCTATATTATATATCTGAACCCAGCAATGTAGGAACAGCAGGCAATCCAGATGGCCATATTTCTTTATACAGTATGATTTCTTTGTTACCTACATTCCGGGTCCGCAGAATAAAAAAGCTGATGCCCTGTCCCGTTCCATTCAGGATGATGAACCATGTGAGAACCCTCACTATATCTCCTCTCCAGTTTATCACTTCTTAGAGGCAGTACAACCCCTAGTGCAGCCAGTGCAACATGCCATTGCGGTGGATCCCATCATCACAGCCATTTTTGTTCGGCCCCAGACCTGCATGAGGAACGTCCTGCTCTTCCATGATGAATGATTGTACATACCCACTGAGGAACTACACCACTTTGTTCTCACCCAGTTACACAACTCCAGACTCGCAGGACACGATGGCTGCCGTGCCACCATATAATTATTACATAGGCCTTTCTGGTGGCCCGGAATGTGCGAGAAGTGAAGAAATAGGTCCTTACCTGTCCAACATGAGTCCAGAGCAATCAGCCGATCTGAATTAATCATAGTAGGGAGGAAGTTTAAAGGAAGCAACATAGGTTATCAAAGGTGCCAAATATGAGTTGCATAGAGTTTTGGCATTAAAGATTAATTATTTTTCAGCATGTGTCTTAAATAAATTAGAGACATCTATCATAGATGTCTCTAATTTATTTAAGACACATGCTGAAAAATTGGCCTTTTGCTTTGTAGAGGAAGAAAAGGAACATTCCTGACAATTAAGGAAGGCAAAACAAGTTTATTTAACAAGACAGTGTGCAATTCACACATTTGGTATAATATAGAGATTTTTCTCTACATTTTTTATGGGTGAGTGGAACACACTCCGTGGAGGGTGAATAAACTATTGGAAATACTCCCCTGTGAACTGTTCCATCACGTTACACCCATTCTCTTTTAGAAAAAATCTCTCCGGGACTGGCTCCCGGGTAGAGTAGCTGTTGATTAATGACTATACATTGTAGAACTAGGGACAGCTGTCTCTCCTCTATCTCTCTTAAATAGGCCTGGCACCACCGCCACCTAGGGCAAGACCACCCTGCAGGGTCAGGTGTTCTTCCAGCCAGGGACAGATAGGGAACACAATGGTAGTCTCTTTTTTACCTAAATCACAGTCTTAATCATGACGCTCTGCCTAGTCCTGTTTTGTATGATACTATATAACAACTCTGACCACTATGCTACTGCAGGTAGCCCATTCTTTTGTTGTAGGTTCCATCCCAATCTCAATCCTACTGCTCCTATTGCTCCTGGAGTCGTGGTATCCAGCAATTGTCTTCTTTGATTACATGAAGTGCAGGTTGCAGTGTTGGAACAGTTAACTGCTTCTCAGAAGGCGTATAAGACTGCTGCAGACACACGGTGACCTGGAACCTGGTATCAGGTTAGGGACCGGGTGTTGCTTTCCACAAGAAACTTACCTCTGTGGAACATGCCTCGGTAGTTGGCTCCTCACTTTGCTGGTCCTTTTCGGATTTCTTGTTTTCTTCTGTGGCCGTCCGTCTTTGTTTGCCTGCTGCTTGGTGCATCCATCCTGTGTTCTGTTTCCTTGTTGAAGCCTTTCCGTTCAGACATTTATCATTGCTGTGCTTCGCGGATTGGGCCCTTGCTGGTTGATGGTGCTCCTGAGTACAAAGTGGCCTATCTGTGATGCTAGTCTACATCGTGGTCACCTGTACTATCTGGTGTCCAGGAAGGGCTACGCTGCCTGTGACAACTCCTGTGAACCGGCTTCTGGTGTCCATGCTCCCTGATTGGTTCGTCATTTCTACCTGTGCTGTCCTTGGCAACTTGGTGCTCCATCTGGTCCTTGGGAGGGTGGCATGTAGCGCCACGGTCTTACCGGTGGAGTCGCTCCTTTCATCCGTGGCGGGCCCGCTGGCGCTTGCAAGATCTTCATCCCTGAGGACCGCATTATCCATGTCCTCAGTGACTGCAGCTGTGTTCTCTGTTATCATGGCCCCGGACAATGGGGGCCATGCATGTGCGCTGAACCCGCATCTGCCTTCAACGCATGCGCTGTGCGCATGACTTGGTCCGTTGCCCATGGCAGCATGTGATTTTTTTTTTTTAAATGTTGTTTATATCTGGCTTCTGATCCCATAGAGAACGCACTGCTCTCAGCTCCTCTTGTCGCAACACTTTCTGGAGGTGACACTAGTGTTGAGATCTGTTTGCTGCCTTCCAGTTGCTTTGCTCCTTGCTCCTGATCTCTTGGTTCTTGCCCCTTGGTTATTTCTCCTGGATCCTTATCTCTTGCCTTCTCTCATCTTTAATGACTCCTGGAACCTTTCTGGATCATCTTGTATTTTAAATTCTTCTGTAAATTCTCTCCCCTCTCGGGGAGTGTTCTTTATTTTTCACCTTGCGCTTCCCACTTCCAGTTTCCCCAATGCCTGGCACCACGATAATCGGTGTGTGGGCTTTCCCTATGGTGTTCAGAGAGGGCTCCCAGTTTCTTGCTGTGTTACCATTTACAGTCCAGGGACGGGAGGGTCAGCCTTCCTCACTGCCCAATAATGGAACAAGTTGGATGCCAGCCTTTCTCCTACCCTGGATCGACGAAGGGACAGAGCAGGTACACAGGAATCTCGGCGGCGCATCTTGACACTGCCTGACCACGAAAGAGCGAGTACACCAACCCGGTGCTGCAGAACCCCTTCAGTACAGGTACAGGGGAAAGCGAGAGACCCAGCGAAAAAAGTAAAAATAACTGGGACAAGGTCCCGGTGATTGACAAAAGTATATAAAGAGTGAAGATCACTCCGGGGCCCTGAATCTTCGTCCCATTGATTGGCAAAAGTATCTAAAGAGTGGCGATCGCTCGGGGAGCCTGTATCCTCATCCCAGTGATTGCCAAAAGTATATGAAGAGTGAAGATCATCCAGGGGACCGACCTAATCATCCCAGTGATTGGCAAAAGCATAAGAAATACTTAGGAGCACATGATGCATGCTCCTTTGAGTGGCAAGACGATGAGAGGAATAAAATTAAAACCAACTTTGTCTGCACATCCCGAAAAGTGTTTGGAGACACAGGGGGAACAAATACAGAAGGGTCTCGTAAGACCCATTTAAAGGTCTGAAGGAGCCATTACAAAGAATAGCCAGAGATTATTTGAAGATGCATTGAAGAGATGTGTGCTAAGAAGCATCCCCCAAGGTAAGGGAGTAATTATCCTAGTCTTTCGCTGTGTATTCTTAGTAGTAAGGTCATCTTAGGCTAGTTTTAATGAAGGACGGATTATTAAGTTTGGACTTCACATCTGACGAACACCACTGGTCTGTTAGGGGAATCACATAGATGAGGGTTAGTGAGGCATTTTCTTTGTTTAAATAAAATCAAGTTGAACAAGATACCTAATAGAGTAGTCATTCTGACATACCACAGTATATGGTGTTGGGCTTAACACTTATAAAATAATGTATGTTCCTATACAATCTGTAGTTTAAGCATTTCTTTTGTTTAATATGTGCTTGTGATACTAAAGGAGGATAGAGGATTACTGAACTATAAGATATATATATATATTCAGGAAAAAAAACTTTGTTAAAGGGACGTTATGGTTAAGTTGCGCTACTAAAAACCTATGAATTTCAGTGAAAAGACTTTGTTAAAGGGACATTATGGTTCAAAGTAAAACCGAAAACCCCCTGAAATTTGGCAGTCATGGTAAGATAAGCAAGCATACTCGCGCCACCGTGCACTGCTAACACTATCACTCAGGTCATCAAAGATGACATTACAAATTTCATAGGTTTTTAGTAGCGAAACTTAACCATAACGTCCCTTTAACAAAGATTTTCTACTGAATTTCATAGGTTTTTAGTAGCACAACTTAACCATAATATCCCTGACTTTAAATATATGTAACATAGAACATACTGAACCCCTAGCTAGTGATTTTGATGTCCGCGGACTACCACCATGTCCGCGGACATATCGAAAATCTGAGCGTGGTGAATGTAAATTTAAATAGTGTGCCCCATTTCCCCTTTGAGGTTGGCTCTGAAAAGAGCCGTTTTTTTTGCAGATGCTTGACAGGCACCAGTTTTGTATTTTTTTTTCTTACTTCTAAAATCTTCACATAACCTTCTCCAAAGCAACCCTTACATTCCAAAACAGCATGGCATTTCCCATAAAAGATAAGGAAATGCCATCTTCTTTAAAATAAACCGCATTACTGGAATCAATATTCTCATTATTACAGAAGAACATACCAGCTCTAAGCATGAAGGCACACATGCCTCGGTTGATCACACACCTCGCATTGTTTTGCTGAGGACAAATAACTGAACTATTGTCCCATATTGCCCTAGGTAGTAATCCAGAAAAAATTACTTTGGCATTTGGAAGGATGTTCATTACTGCTTGAACCAAGTGTTCCAAATCTGCCAACAAAGTAGGGGCACTGACATAGCCCAAATGGAAAGCACCATAATGCAAAACTACCACATGGGGAGTGTTCATCCTGCCCATATCTTCACAAACTTGTACAACTCCCTGTACATTGCAATCAGGCACAGTGCTCCACACCACCTCCACTCCTTTAACATCAAAATTCTTTGCAACATGCCTGCATTGAGCATACTGTTGTAAACCATGCATCTCCAAGCACCAACACCCTGACTTTCTCCACTTCTGCCATCTTCACTACACACAGTTTCTTTCAACACAAATCCACAACCTCAACATCTGATTGGCTGATCCCTACAGTCTTCTTTCCATGCTGGATTGGCTGGAAAACCCCAGATGCAGTACGCCCTGTCCACGGACAGCCGCGGTGTCCGCGGGCCGCGTAACTCTTGGACAGCCCTTCTACCATTTCCACTCTCTGTGCCATTCCCTCATTGCATACAGCTAAGCAGTCACACAATACGGAGAACATCCTCAGAACACCCCATTTTGTTTATTTTCGAACATTTCAGGACACCACGAGTGTTCTTATAACACATGCAACTTGCCAGCGAACAATACGGACAACGTCCTCAGAACACCCCCATTTTATTTATGTACGAACATTTCAGGACACCGCGAGTGTTCTTCTGGCTCACTCTTTTTTTCTTTTGCTGACATATCTAGGCCACATGGTTTTCTTCAGCAACAGTCAAACTAAAAATTGTATTTTATTTGTAGACGTATCCTACAAGTAGGTTCTTATAGTAATTCCCTTAGAGTCCAGTCACATCATATGAAACATATACATAGGGGAAGACGCAAGCTTTAAAGACAGCATTATTTTCATGCACATAAATGATGATTTCTCTGTTTCAAAGCTGCTATTTACCCTATGTATATTGGTATGTGTTCTTGTGTCTTTTTGTTTTCTCTATAGTAATGCAATTATGTAATACATGGGTTTTATTAGCTACTTATTACATATTTCACAGTACACAAAAATCTATTAAGAAAACAATTATCATTTCATTATTCAACATATTAACATTACAAATATTATACCTTCATCTTGTATGCTGCACACAATGCTGTGTTTCGGCATTAGTAGCTTAGTATACTAGATGGAACCCCATAATAGAATGCTATTTATATCAATGCATCATTCAAAGCACTAATTAGGGTATGATATTTATTGCAATGATCTTTGACACTTTTTTCGCAACATTATAATAAGAATCCCTTGTACACATATTTCATGAAATGTACATACACATGTGATGTCATCAGTGATGTCATCAATGACATTTGTGATGTCATCTTTGATGTTGTGGTTCTTACCAGTGCACGGTGGTGGCGCGAGTTATGGTTTCTTAGCTTAACATAACTGTCTTTTTCAGGGGTTTTTCGTTTTTCCTTGGAACCATAACGTCCCTTTAACAACTTTTTTTTTCACTGAATTTCATAGGTTTTTAGCAGCGTAACTTACCCATAACGTCCCGTTAACAAAGTTTTTTTATTAGCACGCAAACAATATACAAAGATGGAGTGTAAAAAGCAATTTCTCAGAGATGGCTGTACACAGAATGTTGCAAACTAAGAATTTATGGTAGTTTACAGTGAAGGTTAGCTGCTTCCATTTTTTGCTCGCGTGCCGGAAAGGCCCACGACTCGCACTATAAGGTTCTATTGTTTTTTTACCTTGACAGACGGGGATCGTGCTAAGACTTCTTTTGAAGGAGTGTTGCAAAAACGTAAGCCACGATAAGGATGAAATTTCTGAAACGAAACCACTTTTATATATTATATCACTATGAGAAAGATCGTTGGCACAGACGGAGTCGTATTTTGGGACTGCACTACGCTTAGACAATGGAAAATGCCAATATAATGTAAGTAACCCTTTAGATTATTTTATACCGGAATATAAGAACAATAGCGTGGCGTTAAAGCCCGGTTAAGTTGTACTTGTTCGTTCAATGTGGCATAGTGTTTTCTACCGCGCACTATCACCGGCAAATTGGTCCCGTGTCGCTTAGAGGACTCTGAAAAAGGCAGAGGACAGAGGGTGGGTTAATGGGAATAAGTTAATATACTCCGTTGCACTATCCTCGCTAGCAAATAGTTTCACGCCCTAATAAATAAAATGAATATTTTTAATGAAGATCGGCTGGTGAGACTAATTTATGTTTTTTAAAACAGGTACATCCTTCCGTATTGTCAATGCCACGATTTTCAGACCCCAGCCGATGGTTTCTTTAACTGCCAGGTGCAGCTCCATGTAAGCAACTTCATGACCCTCACCATTTTATGGGACAATCGCCAAGGACCAATATGCCCTTACGCAGTACTAGCGGCTAGAAGCAACATACCAACCATTATGGTGGTCTAATGCCTCGTTGTTGGAGCAGCCTTCCGATTATCAGTGCGACCATTTGCTTCTTTTATCATAAACCAACAGCCTGTGTACCCTAATGCCTCGTTGTTGGAGAAGCCTTCCGATTATCAGTTCGACCATTTTCTTCTTTTATCATAAACCAACAGCCTGTGTACCGCAAAGGAACAACGCGTGGCTCATGATGAACTTTTGCTGATCGACAGCAAAGACAAATGCAAATTGCTGAATATTCTCTAAGCATTTGATGTCAAAGAAATGTAATTTACGAACTGTACAATCTTGCTGTTTGCTTTTAAATCACAGTTTCATATTCCGAATTGTGGTGCGCTGTGTTGTGAGATGTGTGTTGTTTTCCGGGTTCTGTGTAAAGTCGCGTAGGACTGGAGACTGAGCGCATTTGGCTACGCACCCTGTAACGTCACTGAGAGAGGCGGGGAATATGAACGCTTTGATAATGTCAGGCTTAGGGGCGGGACATATGATTTAGTGTCGCAAAAGCAGGTGAGCCAGGTCGATGTCGCAAGTAATAGGATTATCACATAATGTCGGCACACAGCAGCCTGATTTATCGTTTCTTTAGTGGACAAAAAGTCAGGCAAGGCCCATAGGAAATTGTACCATCAGGGGACATAAGGAGGGTTCTTAGAACACTTTCAACCTGACAACGAACAATACGAACAGCGTTCTCAGAACACCCCCATTTTGTTTAATTGCAAACATTTCGGGACACCGCGAGTGTTCTTAGAACACATTCAACTTGCCAGAGTATAATACGGACAGCGTCCTCAGGACACCCCCATTTTGTTTATGTATGAACATTTAAGGACACCGCAAGTGTTCTTAGGTCAATTTTAGCTTGCTTGCGAACAAAACGGACACATACTCCGTCCTCAGAACACCCCACCATTTAGTTTATTTACAAAATTTCAGAACAGCCTTGTTGTCCGCAGACAAATCGAACACAACAAAAGCGTCTAGCACATAAAAAAATCAAGAACATTGAACCTATCTCTGCTCCCCCCCCACCCTCCCCAAACACTCTTGTACACCAACACACTCCACTAAATACAATTTTTAATCCAAGTTTCACTGCGCTGTCCGCGGTCGACGGCGAATGCAAGATGGCGGGCGCCACAGAATATCTGATGTGCTCCATGCCCCACGCCGTCCAATCAGCGAACACGTCGCATGTCCGCGGACATCACGCAAGCCACTCGGCCAATCGGGGCGCTGTCTACGGAGCGAACCGGTAAGTCCGTCCGCGGAGCGAATGGAGATATCACTAATTTTTTTGCCTTATGTTTGGTTATTAAAAAAAAAACTACTGGACGGATTTACACCAAATTTGCAAAAGCACGCTTTTGGGACCAATACCCCGCTCCTGCCGCAAATTTGGTGTAAATCCGTCCAGCAGTTTGGACTGTAGGCGTGCGCAAAGTTTTTTCCCATTATGTCTGTGGGAAAAAACACAAGTTTTGGGACCCCCCTATAACTTTGCCCCCCCTGGACCAAACCTCTCCAAACTTTGCAAAAGAATTCAGTGGGCCATATACCTTTTTTGCAAGCAAAGTTTGGTGAGGATTCGTCCAGAGGGAGCGAAGTTATAAGCCGCCCAAAAAATGCTCTTCCTATGGAAACACCAATTTAGCCATAACTACATGGACGCTACCGCATCCATGTAATATATATATATATATATAAAAAAACATGGCCCGCAATAGCGGCTTTGTAGTTATGGTTAAGTTGCTAAACTCCTAGGAAGAGCACTTTTTTTCGGCAGCTTATAACTTCGCTCCCCCTGGACGAATCCTCACCAAACTTTGCAAAAAAAGTATATTGCCGGTTCAGAATTATTTCAGCAAGTTGGGTGAGGTTTTGTGTGTGTGTGGGGGGGGGGGAGTTATAGGGGGTCCCAAAACATTTTTTCTCGATAGACTGAATGGGGAAAAACTTTGCGCACGGCTACAGCCCGAACAGCTGGATGGATTTTCACCAAATTTGCGGCAGGAGCTGGGGGCTTGGGCCAAAAAGCGTGCTTTTGTGTGTTTGGTGGAAATCGGACTGGTAATTTTGTTGCAAAATACTGAAATGTACGTCCCAAAAAATTGGTGATATCTGGGTCTTCTCTGCTGACTGATTTCCCTGTTCGCTCTGCGGACCAAAGTCTCATTGGCCTGTGTAAACCGTGCTGACGGCGAACAGTGGACGCGGCCGGTGGTTGGCTGGTGGGAAGCGTGCTGTGCGTCAAAGGTTTTGGGAAACGCCGCCATGGTGTATCTGAGGACAGTGCTGCGTTGTGTGTGGCAAGGATCTACGCTACTGTGTGCATGACTGGGTCTTTTGTACGTAGCAGTGTGTGTACTAAAATGAGTCATATGGGGCTCCGCTCTGTCGTCCTATTACCCTGTTCACTGCGCGGTCAAAACTTTCATTGCACTGCATTGTGCGGTGACGGGATGTGTGAAAAGTATTCCATGTCTGCAGTATGTCGTATCTGAGGATAATGCAGCGGCAAAAGGATCTGAAAAACATAGTGTACAGCATCTGGTGGTGGGAAGAAGGGATGGAAAAGGTGCGGGAGGGAGAAGAGCTTCACAGGATATATATCATTGTACAAGAAGACGGTGGTGTGATAGCGCTATCCATGCATGCTCTGCCAATGCGCGGACACCTCAACAGGCAACTCTTGTGTGGTCATTGTAGGCAGCCTTCGTTATGGCATGAGTGCTACAGCGACAATCTTTCTTTCATGAGTGGTGGTAGGCACATTTGCAGAAGAGTGCATTGCACGACACTAGGATGTCAACCTAGCGTGTACTAGGTGTTGTGTGAAGAATTCCATAGCCCCTTGAATGCATGGCTGCAACCCTACCACACAAAATGATGTCCACTGGTTGAAAGTAGCTGCCACATTGTAGCTTATTGTGTGCGCTTTAGCTGCAGTGCACATAATGTTGGTTGCATGCATCTGGTGATTGGTACAAAAACCAACAGTTGTCAGTGTATAGGTGGAGCTGGTGCAGTGACCAGCAGTGCAGTGTCTCTACTGGGTTTTATTAATAGAATAGTGTACATATGGAAGCCATCCCGGTGCAAATGTTTCTTGTATGTGTTTGCGTAGTGTCCATTGCGCAGATTAGTAAGTGTTGCTGTGCAGTATGCAACATTAGTTCTATGCACGTACTAGAGGGTGGGAGCAGGCTGCATGTTGCAAAGAATATCTTGTTTGTTTGGCATGCTTATAATGCTTTCTGATTGGAAGTGGGTAGCGCTCCCAAACACAGTGGTATGTTTCTGTATTATTGTAAGTGGAACACGTGTCCTTGCGTCCCTTCTTTATGGTGTGGTGGTTGGGTGGAAGTGCTTGTGTGTATGTTACGTTTGTGATTTCTGGCACATGCGTACCTGGTCACCTGCATGACTCTGGTGTGGTGTAGGCCTGGACTGTTGGGTGCATGGCCAACAGATTAGGCCTTCATCACAGCCTCCACAATATAATGCAGCAATGCTGTTGTTACTGTGCATGCATTTGCAGTTGGTGAGTAACACACAATAGTTGCGGAGGACAGTGTGCACTTGGTGGAACAGCAGAAGTGAGCTGCTATGCGTACATTACCATATGGTGTACATCATTGCACCTGTTGCACAATAGGGAGCTAAATATCACCATCTGCATTTGCTATGGGTAGGCCCTTATAAAACCCTTGCTTGAGGAAGTGTTTTACCACATTGCACCATGAAAGGAAATCATCGGCATCAAAAATTTGCAATATGCACAATGTACACAGCCACTCACATACTGATATGCACAGGCAACGCAATGTAATTGAGCGATGTATGTACAGCTGTGTCCTGGGTGAAAGTTGGCAGGCGCATTTGCAGATTGGGCCTGCATTACACATGACATGAGAAGTAAAACATAGGTTGCACTAGGGTGTGCAGTGTGTGGTGAGGTGCAGCGGTTCATGATGGTAGAGGAATGGCACAAGCGGAGAACAATGGAGAACACATGAAACTTGCAACGCACACTGCTGTAGGGTGTTGCGTGTGCTAAGCCTGTAGCCCCTTCCATGAATGGATGCCCGCCTTGCACTGGCAAAGTGCTGTGGGGTGCAGTAGGTTTTACAATGTTGCCTTCGATGTGCGGTTTGAGATTATTGCATAAAATATTGCTTGTATGGTTGTGGGGATTGGTTGCAATTCTTACACTGTGTAGTATATGCCTGGACCTGATGGAGTAACAACTCCTCCAGTGTGTCCTGTGGGAGAAGAGGTGACGTAGTGGAAGCTTATAAGTGGCTAGGGGTCACCTGCATGTACCTGGCCACTTCTTCACCTGCATAAGTTTGTTATGTTGAGCTGGGTGTGGCCAAGTGCTACACTGTTGGATGTATGGCAAAAAGCCTGATGCCAGTCCCCGAAGAGGCTAGGCCTGCTCAATAGCACGCCACCATAACTCAGACATGCACTTTTAAGTATGCAGGTCTCTGATGGTGGTGACGTTGAAAAAATGGTTCTACAGGACATTGTTTATGTGGTTGAACAGCACAAGTGAGCTGATGTGTCCTGTACCATATGGTACCCATTATGCCACCACTTTGGACATTAGGGAGTCACATGGCGCTACTTGTGGTTGACTTGAGTTGCCCTTTGCACCACCCATCATATGTTACGTTTCTGGATTGTGGTATGTGGGAAATGTTCTCTTTCATGAGGCCATTATGTTGAGCTGGGTGTAGGTAAGGCCTACAGTATTGGGCACATGGCCAAGGGCCGTAGGCCATTAGTTATGCACCCAACAGCCTATCCCTTGATGACAGCCACCATACCATACTGCAGTCATGTAGATTTGCCTTGATTTCTGTCCGAGGATGTGACCTTTGAATAATGGGTGCAGAGAGCATTTTACACTTGGTGGAACAACCAAAGTGAGGTGCTAAGCGTTCGCAAGCACATGGCATAGGTAATTGTACGTGTTGCACATTAGGCTGTAATTTGCACACAGCTAGAGGTCGGGAGGTGTTTTATAAACAGAAGCATGTGTGCTTTTATGTGCAGTGCTCAGATGTTCAGCACCGACTATGACGGCATTAAGGAGCAAGATTTGCAGTGGGTCCAAGAAAATGGAATTCTTTTGCCCTCCATTGGCAATACTGTTTTGTTTAACCCTCTGCACGCAGCATTGAATATAGTTATGTAGAATTGTAAGAGAAGCGTTGACGTTAGTACGTACAAGTGTGAGGAGGAGAAGGGAACAGAAATGCCTCGAAAGACATAAAAAACAAAAAATGTGTAAGCAAGCATGTACATAACAAAAACAGGACCAAAAACCTTTCCTTTTCTGAGACAGTACTACAGTCCCAACTCCTTATCCTGTTTTACATTTATCCCCTTTATACCCCTCAGCATGAAAATTCAGCGGTTGACTCTGTACTTTACGCTTCCATGTGCCACATCCAGCCATTTCCTGGATGGGAGCAATGGAAAGGAAACTGTGGAGCGAAAGACCTTGTTTATAAGGTTGGTCGGTGTTAGGCAGAAACCTCTGCAGTTCCCTCTGGGACCACTGCAAAAGATTTAGGACTACAGGTGTTTGGCAGTAAACCCACTTGGTAGCAGTCTGTACCACACAGATTCACTTGGTAGCTGTGGCTGAGCAGTCAAACTTCCCTCAAGAAGAGTTAGGCAGTATACAGAGTATTCACAATAGGTCAAGAGAACACACCAGAACAAGTAAACACTGACCAGGGCTTGGTGTAAAAGAGATATAATTATTTATTTAAAACCACATTTAGAAAAACACACAGGCACTAATAGTAAGCAATTCAAAAACATGGTCACTAAAAGATATACACTCCCTTAAAAGAATATTAGACAAGTCTTAAGTAAAGCCCCACTTATTTTCAGACAGCGGTGAGCGCTTAACGTAGATGGCACTCTAATAATTTGTTTTAAAAAGGGAGAGAAAAGCAGAGAATAAATCAAAACAGATCCCAACAGGTTTTCACAAACACAACAAAGGAGGAAGGCAAAGTAACACCGTGAATTCAGAGTCAGTAGGCCGGATCCGCTTTAAGAGGATCAAAACGAAATGTGTCCAAGGTCACACGGTTGCAGTGCACAAAAGTCTTGTAACGGTTCAAAAAGGAGTTGGACCAAAGAAAGGGACCAGTTAGAGGGTCAAGGCGGCCAGCCCAGTCCAGAAGGTTAAGGGGTTATTTATTATTACCTTGTAGCAATCTTTAGAAAGGGAGGCCTGGCGGACACGGTACCTTAAAGTGGCGAGAATACTCCAGCGGGGGCAGTTGTTCCTGGCAGCGGATGCAAGTCGGTGCTTCGTCCGGGGGAAGAGAGGATCTCGTCTGGGAGGAAGACAGGAGTCTGTTGCACTGCCAGGGAAGAAACCAGCCGCAGAGTTTCTCAGGTACAAGGAGCGGTCCGTTGATTTGCGGTGGAGAAGCCTGCCAAAAAGTGGAACAAAGGGCTCGACTTGGGTTGGAGTCACAGAAGAGAACACAAACGCCATTTTAGAATAGAGTCTTGGCAAAAAATACCAACCGGCGAATTAATATTAATTAAATAAACCGGCGGTATGTTCGAGGCTATGAGAATTAAATAATTAAAGTTGGTAGCCTCGAACAATGGGAAAATCCCATAGGGAAATATTCGCGGTCGAATATAAAAAGTAGTTTCCACTGCCACCAGCCAAAACTCGATCAGAGGGGACGGAGACGTGCCCCCTCGACTAACAGACCCCGGAGCAATCGAATTGCCCCGACAGGTACGTCCACAATATGATGGTTTGTACTGGTTTCTGTTAATAATTTGGGACTAGTAAAGCCAATGGTGACTTTACATGCCCTGGGAGACAGTCAGTCAGTCCCAGGGTATGGAGTCTATGGTAGGGTGTCACTATGACACTCCTGTTACTGCACGGAGGGTGCTGTGTAACACACATAGTAAAAACACATGAGACCCTATGGAGTAAAGGACTCCATAGCCCATAAAACACATTAACAGTCAAAGGAACACCATAAATCATGTCCAAGAGTGGGAGAAAGAGTCTCACCCTTGGCAGGAGAAAAAAACAAACTCCAGAAATCCAGCAAAGCTGCTGGGGGACTCACTAGGTTAGGAAATTCAGCCTAAAGAGAGAATTCTCCCTAACAGTCGGGTCAGGTGTGTACTCAAACAGTGTACCATAAGGTTTCTTTGCACAAAGTGCAGAATGCTATGGTGGAAGTGAGCAATGTAAGGAGCAGGCAGCCTGGGTGTATGCATCAACTGTATGTATTTATTTGGAGTTAGTAACATGCAAGGTGTGCTCAATATTTTGTGAAAAGTGTTCAGTAAGTGGGGTAGTGTGGAAAACAAAAAACAACTTTGCAGTGCATATGTTACACTCGCCTGGCTCCCACAGAGGCGTCGATCGGAACTGGACAGCTGCGGTCTCCACCAATGTGACGCATAGGGCCGAGATGACGGACTGGACTGGCCCACCTAGCTTCATTAGCTTGGCCCGTAGGAATATTCTTCTGCCAATGGAGAAAGGGAATTGACCACCCATGGAGTTGAGCGTAAATCCCCTCACCCCCGCTGTTCTCCCCACAGATCGCCTTTGATGTCCCCTCTTATAGTCTCACCTGATGGTTTGAAAAGAGGAGCTCTCCATCCTGCATTGAGCGCAGGGGCACGTTGATAACCAGTTGCTAAACTGGCTCGAAGGAATTGGTGAGTTCCAGAACAATATTGACTCCGAGATTCCTGGCAAGACGCCGTAAGTATAAAGTTCGTAAGAGTTCAAATGCCTGACTTTCACTCTTGTCCGATTCCTTGCAGGTTGCAGCTTGACCCTAATGAAGAGTTCCTCGTGGCAACCGATAGTATTCTGGTAAGGATTTATATTTTCCAACACAGTTCGATGAAATAATGTCAATATGTAACCTGTTGCTTTCTCCCTTATTCAGGCGCTGAGAGAAAGTATGAAGTCTTGGGGAATAATACCTCCGGCGATAAAATCAGGTAAGTCTATTGTGGTGAGGATGGTTCCCCTTATTAGTCCCTTTGTTTCACCTTGCTGTCCTTTTGTTTCCCCTTAGGGGCCAGGGTTCGGCGAAGATGCAGTGGAAGCTGCGCCGACCCGTGAAGAGGAATAGTACCCCTGGTGGTAAAATGAGGTAAATCTATGGGGGGGTAACTAATATTCCTCTGTGTATTCCCTTGGCTCACCTTGCTGTTCTTGTCTTCTCCTTAGATGCCGGAGTGCGGCGGGAACATGCAGGAGGATGCGGTGGAATGTGAAGATGCTGCGAAGGCCGGTGAGTTCAGCGCGGCGCTGCAGCAGACGAGGCGACGCGCATGAAATAACTTCTTTCTTCCAGCTCGAAGGCGCGATGGATCGGGAATTCAGGTAAGGATTAAAGGTATTGCTCTTGTTCTAACCTTTTCTCCTCCTTTCTCCCTTTTTCTAGGAGCTCCAAACTTGAGGCGGGCGTGGCAGAAGGCTGGATGCAGACTTGCAGGCACAGTGAGCGTTACGCTGCTAGATGCAGAATAACGCGAAGCGTGTGCTGCTCTTTGGGGGTGGTTTAAATAGCCTCCAAAGTAGTCCCAGGTAAGTATTCCTCCCCAGCCCCGCCCGAGTAAAAAATAGTCCCTAAGTAAAGTAGTCCCTTCCAAGCCTCTTTTGGCTTGGAGCTCTTGCAGCATGGTATGCATCAGGTAAGTTTGCAGCATGGTCTGCATCAGGTAAGTTTTAATCTATGAGCCTGGCCCCAGGACTGACTCTCCATATGAGCCATAGGTGCCAGGACTGGACCCAAATAGCCCCTAGCTGGGGTTGTCGGGCTTGCTTAGGATAACTTGATGCCTGCTTCCAGTGGTTGCTGGACGTGGTCTGGGTCCCCGGGGGTAGGCATCATGACAGCATACGGTAAGTGGCAGGCATCCTACTGTTGTGCATGCATTGTGTGTATATCATGTGATGTGCAATTGTATGCTACGGCACTTGTAATGCGCATATTCACACGTCTAGCAAAGCACAGCGAGGCAACGGAAGGCAGGCAGAGGGGAGACTGAGACAATGAACATACTAGGCCAGGTGTGACTTAGATCACCCAAGTGCATGGGTGGAGGAAGGGGAAGGTACAGCACATGGGAAGAAGAACAAATGACAATAAGTAAAAATACGGCCCGATTGTGCCACGTGTATCGATAGGTGCACACACGAGGTGGTAGATGCATTGTTAGGCATACAGGAAACAGTCCTCAACTTGCGGGGTTTGCTAGAAAGCCAGTGTAAGTGTAGCCTGGCAGGGGGAGGTGACATGGGTCCAAAATCAGAGAGTCAGGTAAGTAGTGCAGATTAAGTGTGCGACATGCAGTGATGAGCAGAAACAGCAGACGCAAAGAGAAAGACTTTAAGGTGCTTCCGGGAACTGGTGATGGTTCCCCTCAAGTTGGCAGGGAGCATGTTGCGGAGGGAGGTATTGTGGTCCCAGGGCCCAGAAAGCCTTCTGCATAATGCAGTCTTCTCACTTCATTCCTCGCAGCCACTGGGAGCTATTAACATTTCAATGCAGGAGCGATACCATCCCAAGTCACGCATTCCTCTTCTGCATGGGTTGCAGAGGGTGGAGAGTAGAAGGGGGCAGATTTAAATAGAGCCTGCTGTAATAGTGAAGCCTACCCAGAAGTACAGCTGTGCAGACAATGATCTTAGGGGAAAGTTGCTTTCCCTGGGTATGATGCATTGAATGCTGCTGTTGATGCCATTTTTGTACAATTTATGTAGGAGGTGGGTTAGTGGGGAAACTATTTCGTAGCATTGTCGGAAGCAAAGCAAAACTGCGTTCCTGTAGCAATATTACACTGTATGATATGGGTCAATGAGCATGTTGCAAGCACATATCACTAATGTGCCACTTCATGGAAGTGGTTGAGATAAAACCAGTATGCTTTTAAAGACCGTAATGGCCACTCAGCGGTGAAGAGTTTACTGTAACAATGTCTGCACAAGGAAACGGAAATAAAAAAAATGAAAAGGTGTTGCTCTAGAAGAATCCAAAATACAAAAAATCCCAAATCTCTTTTAAGAGCTGCCCTTTATAACAAACTTCCCCTACCCTGGTTGCATGTAATGCCCCCACGCATGCACGCACGCTGCATGCTCGCACGCTGCAGGAAAGCCACATCCGGGGATTTTCAGGATGGCAGCGATGGAAATGGGACTATGGAGCCACAGGGATTGTGCAATAACATTTCTGGGTGGGCTGTGTACACAGAGGACTGATGTACAGAACTGATACTGTTACATGGAGAGCTGTTCAAGGTCATTGGTGGAAGCGTGTGGAACTTTTCAACAGTACGAAATGACGGTGTGCTGCAAAGAACAAACTGGAAATGTAAGAAGGAATGTTTGTGCTTCATTTGGACAAGGCCGTCGCTGTCCTAAGGTACATGCACGTGCATGTACTCCCTTTTTCTGGAAGTTACCAATGACATTGCAACAATGGGGACTATCGCTGCTGCGGGTGTGGGTGCCACCAAGGCCTGTTAATAATTTTCGCCACTAGTGTGCGTACCTAGGCACAGTGACATGGCTGGTACTAGTTGCAGGCGCACTGTAGGTGAGCAGATGTGTTGCACCCTTACTTACAGGGCAAACCTATGTGCCTCCGCTGCTCATGAAATGCACAAACACATTACACAGCACTTCTACGGTATGCCTTTTGAGCGGATTGTTGTGGGCACTTCTCACACGGACAGCAGACGTACATTGTTCCCAAACATGCATGCATGTGCAATGGGACATAGCAATGTGTTTGTAAGTCTGCCCTTTCCAAAAAATACTGCGTACATTGCTCAACCCTACGCTTTGCCGCTGTCGGCGAGTCCGCCTCCTGTCCCCGGAATGAGGGCACACGTGCAGTCGGTGTGGTCGTCTGGTCAAGTTGGCACTGCTGTCGTCACGCAGCTCGAAAGGCACATCCGGGGACTTTGAGGATGGCGGCCATGGAAATGGGGACTGTACAGCCACAGGGATTGCGCAACTACATTTGTGGCCTTGGTGTGTTCGCAGAGGGCTGTTGTAAACAACAAATACTGTGACATGGAGAGCTCTTCAATGTTATTGGTGGAAGCGTGTGCAACGTTTTGTGCATACGCAATGTCGCTGTGCTGCAAAGAAGACACTGCAAAGGGAAGAAGTCCTGTTTCAGCGTCATCCGGACAAGGCCGTCGCCGTACTTGGGCAAACGCATGTGCGTATACTCCCTTTATCTGCAAGCTGCATATGCCATTGGGACAATGGGGACTGTTGCTGCTGCGGGTGTGGGTGACATGAAAGGGACGTTCATATTTCTCTTCACTACTGTGCGTATTCAGTCAGTGTCATGGTCACATCTCACTTGATTCCAGTACATCATCTTCAGTGAGCACCTTGCTGAACTCCAGCCACACCATCGCTTGAAGCGCAGCTCACCTGACTCCGACACTGCACCTTCAGTGCGCGCCTTACCTGCTTCTAGCAATACCATTGCTTGAAGCAGAGCTTACCTGACTCCAGCAACATCGCCAGAAGCGCATCTTACCTGTCTCTTGCAATCCCTTCACCTGCAGTGCATCACATCTTACCTGATTCCCATTGTCATCGGAGTCGAGGCGCATCCTCCCCTGTTCCGGGTGTCCAGCTACGCGGGAGCTCTTCTTCTTGCCCAGCATCCTCTCAGATCCATCCATCCAGTAATAGCTGGCAGGTCTTCGGATAGCCGCCTCCCGCTCGATGCCGCCAGGCCATCCCTGCAAGAGAAAAGGACACACAAGGTTAGAGACTGCATAAATATCTTACGCTTGGTCGGACAACACATAAGCCTTGCGCTTGACCTTGAAACCCATCTTACCTTCTATTTGGCAACCTCGTAATCCCCTCTGGCACTCATTTGGACTCTCTTCCAACTCAGCGTGGCCATCTTCACACCCATCGGCGATAGGTAAGACATAAGCGTTACGGACAATAATCACAGGAAAAAGACATTGCAAAAGGATACAGACAATAATTATTGTTAAGAACACTTACCTTCAAAGTGGTTCAGCCACAGCCGGTCTGGGCTGCCACGCACACAGACCAGTGGAGCAACTAGGTCCATCAAAGGCGCCCCTGCTGATGAGAAGCAGGACGGAGAGCTCATCCTCACAAGACAACAGGTGAGACTATATGGGTAAACGCATGCTCACCTCATTCTGTAACGAAGGGTTCGAGGGGAAATCACAGTCCAACCACAGCATTCTCACTGCCCCATATATTCTCTCAGGGGCAGTGCCAGCAACCAGAGCAGCCCACACTACAGAAGCTGAGGAAGAAGTCTGACTCAGGGTAGCCAAGTCCAGGGAGGGCTCCACCGTGCCCCAACACCCCCGCAGAGACCAGGTGAGCGTAACACAGAGTGAAATGATTGCTGCTAGTTGCAGGCGCACTGTAGGACACTACTTTTAGCTATTCCACCATTGATGACATCATTGATGTCATGAATGAGATTTGTGATGGCATCTTTGATGTCATTGGTGTTAGTCCTTGCTTAGCTTACCATAACTTGCGAATTTCGGTTTTTTTCGGTTTTACCTGTAACCATAACGTCCCTGTAACATTTGTCCATTGAATTGCATAGATTTTTGCTAGTGCAACTTAACCATAACGTTCCTTTTACAACATTGTTTGCCAGCGATAGATGTTTACTTCTGAAGCTTGTGGATCAGTTAGTCGCTTGCTTTTGCATAGGCCGACGTCTAATGGTTGGTGTACAGTATTACAATGTTTGTTTTCGATTTTGAAAAGGGACGTGTTATGACTGCTTGTCAGTCATCAAGATATAAAAGGAGACAGTGGCAGGTACACTTCATAGATGCTTTATTCAGTTCTTCAGTTACAATCAGGTCTCAAGTCCATAAGAAGATTAGGAGGAAATCATGAGGGAAACCCACTAGCTCCCACCACCCAGGCTCACATAGCTCAACTGCCTGGGTTAGAACACATTCATAAACACACACTCTAAGCTTACATCATACATTCCACAAATGACGTCACCACCTACATACAGCATTCAGAGGGTGAAACCAGAGGAAAGAAGGCTAATCCCAAAACCTCCTTCCCTTACAATCACACCGTGACCTACAACCAGCATCACACCTCAACATCACAAGGACCTCAACACCTCTTTCCCTACTGTCACAAACTCACCCAATGACATACACACTTCACAGATACACCAGACATCCAACAAACCTAGCACAAATCCACTGCCAAGTCACTATAAATAGCCAAGAATGTAAACAGCTGGACATACAGGCGTAACTAACAATCCGGTAACTGAACCCCATCAACAATCAACAAACTTCTACCCTCCACAATAAATCACTCATCACCTTCCACCCACCGCCGCCACCAACGGGTCACCAGCCTGCCATGCTGGAGCACAGACCTGCCCCTCTGGGCTACTAACCAGCACACAATACACAACCTGGGGAAACAGGACACCTCTTGTCCGCCACTACCACTGGCAGACCTCAGGGCTGCCACACCTGAGCACAAAATTGCCACCTATATGGGCTGGCAAGAAGTCCGCTAAACACCTGCAAGGAACATCTCTAACCTACTACTCCAGACCATAATGTTGTGGCAACTAAAGAGACAGGCGCCTACAATCAACCAAAACACACTCACCTGACTCGTCTTCAAACACTCAACATTCATTGCAACACTCACAACAAAGGCAACCAGTGGGGCACCGGTCAAACATACCACTATACTTCCTCAAGATGTTGGCCAGACACCTGAGCCCTCCTAGCTTCTAAAAACCAACCAAGTAACCCTACCACCGAGATGTTCTGTTGCCATACTCCCAGGACCATCCAAGAACCTAATCCAGGATAACCCCAGAAGCAATATTTCAAGTAAATAAGCAGTAATAACCACCACAAATTGCCATCATGACTCTGCAGAGCCACACAAATCGCCATCATGACTCCGCTGAGCCGCACACATTATTATCGTGACTCCACTGAGCTGCACAAATTACCAACATGACTCCCCAGAGCCACCAAATTACTATCATGACTCCGCAGAGCCGCTTGACCAGACTACCGCTAGTCACATCCATTATTACTCCGCAGAGCCCCATAAATGACTATCATGACTCTGTAGAGCCATACACATCTCTATCATGACTCCGCAGAACTGTTCAATTCACTATCATGACTCAATAGAGCCGCTTGACTAGCCACAACCAGTAAGCACACACATATCACACTGGTTACATGCACCCCATGGAACCTCACACAGTCCTGCAACTTAACCACTCACACAATCAAGCAAAGACATCTTGGTTACAACCAGAAGAAACTTGAGGGGTGTGGGCTGGGCCCTACCCACACTCCAAATCAAAACACGTGTTTAATAAATCAGATAGCAAGATAACATTTCAATAATAAATGACTCTGAGACTGTAGTGACACTATCTAAAAGTCCATGTTGCCCTTTCCTAAGCAATGTTTCAAGCTGCAAATCCTCAAAGTGGTTAAACTAAAACTTGTCAGGCAGCATACAAACATTCATACCTTCAAATGCAGTATAAGTCATGTCACAATTGTCAGTCTCTAAAAGTCCATGTTTCCCTTTATTTGACAATACTACAAGCTGCAAATCCTCAAGGTGGTTAAAGCTAACATGTTATGCAACATCAAAACACTTTACACACAACTACCTACTCTCAATTCTCATCACTTGCTCAATCAAAACACTCACCAAATGCACAAAGATGGTTAAACAAGAACAGCTTGTGCTAACTCCTCCTAGTCAAATACCTAAAGTGACAAAATACATTTTCATCGTGATTTTCCTGCAATGCCTCAAAGGTTAGAACTAGAATCTTAACATACATCTCAAACCTCAAAATATACAAATGAGATGTTGTTCCGTCACTGAACCAAACAGTAAATTCGGTAAACCGTTAATAAATGTTTCACATTCTGCAACTAGCATATGGGGCAATACCTCACCCAAACCGCACCACCTTGTGACAGGAACATCAACAGTTTGGCCACAACTTCTTCTTGAAGGACATAGGACTGCCGATTCTTAAAAAAATATAAGACTGCCGATATAAAACCTGAGACAGCCTTCATACGCTGGGACTTCCATACTATCCATAAACACTGCTGCTCCTTGTTATCAAATAATACAGCTTGGCTCCAACGCTGACAAAGACGTATTCTTAATGTGTCTTCAAATGCTCCGTAACAATGTCTCCGGTACCAAGGATCCGCCGGATGCTTCTTCCTGGTTATGTTGGCACGCTGTAAAAGGTGCTTTACTCTGTACATGTTTAATGCTCTGTGCATGATCCTGCGAGCGTCACTGTTAAAGCACCTACTTCGTCGCTGGATTGCTGGGCATTCAAACACCCGCCAAGGTTCCAGCTGATCGCCATCACCGTCAGCCGCAGCGCTGACGTCACCACTGTCACTGGAGCACAGAGCCGCACAGAGCTCCTGTCTGCCAACAATCAAACCAGCTGAGAGTGCGACCTTTGCTTGTGCCTCAAGGGATACCAGTTTAGCCATCCCACTACAGGGCAATCTCGATGTAGCCCATAAGACATCTCAGTTAATTGACATCAGCAGACTAAACCAACATTGTCAGCACCATTAAAGCAACACCTCTACTGCTTCAATTCATCCAAATGCTTCTGCTGCATTACCAAAATAACTCTGGGCAATACCTCTCCCAGGGATCTTGATGGCTTTGACACCCTGCAGTCAAATCCTGCAGCACCACCCCATGGATGCTATGCATGACTGCAGCTCAAGCCTCAGTAAACCGTATTGTCCGATATCTCATGCCTCTCAAACTTCACCTTGGGTGCCAGCCAAACCCTTCCCTTGGGGGCACTGGTAGAGCTCTGTCTCCCAAAGTGTCTACTTGGACAAACAGCTTTAATCCGCTTTGGGTGCTTCTCCTTGCTGATCCCGGGGTGTCCTTTTTCTCAGCCCTGGGTGCCTATCAGGGGTATCCACACTTTCTCAGCCCTTGGTGGTTGGACGCTTCCTGGACCATGGGGGGCAGAGGGTTCCCTCTCCTTGTGCCAGTCTCTCACTTGAACTTCCTCCTGCTTTGCACCCCCTGCAGCAGTATCTCCTTTCTCTGCACCACTCACACACAGGTACCTGTTGCCTCCATGGTCCATCGCACCAGTCCTCACCAAGACAAGACCTCTTCGCCAATTGTTGTGACTGCTTGTCAGTCGTCAAGATATAAAAGGATACAGTGGCAGGTACACTTCATAGATGCTTTATTCAGTTCTTCAGTTACAATCAGGTCTCATCAAGTCCAGAAGAAGATTAGGAGGAAATCATGAGGGAGACCCACTAGCTCCCAGCACCCAGGCTCACATAGCTCTACTGCCTGGGTTAGAACCCATTCATACACAAACACTCTAAGCTTACATCATACATTCCACAAATTACATCACCACATACATACAGCATTCAGAGGGTGAAGCCAGAGAAAAGAAGGCTAATCCCAACAGGACGTTGATGGGGTATTTCTGAAATACTATCCTTTTCACCCCTTGGGGTTTGCAAGAAGAAGTACTCTGAGACTAAGTGTGGATTTAACATGTTTTTTAAAATGTATTACAGCACACTTCTGAGTATCCTGTGGTCCATTTCCAGTCCTGGACGTTTTTGCTTCACAACAACCATGTTCTCAACCCCCACAGTCCCTCTTTCAAATAACTGGCTGGGTGTCCCCTTCAGGAAAGGCACACTTTTGTTTTTGTCGGAGACTCCCTCGGTGGCAGCGTTCTGCACATACCCTAGCTGGACCATGCAGGTTTTCCAACTCAATTGGTGGCTGCATTCCATGTCAATAGTCACACATTCATGCCAGCTTAACCTTCATCTTGGTGGTGGCGTTTGCACATTTAGCATAGCATGTTCATGCAGGCTCGTCTTCACCCTCGGTGGTCGCGTTCCGCGTCAATAGTCACCCGTTCATCCCAGCTTGACCTCACACTTGGTGGCAGTGTTCCGCATTTAGCACAGCACGTTCATGCAGGCTCAACTTCTCCCTCGGTGGTGGCCTTCCGCATTTACATATAGTAGAGTTGTGCCTTCTCAAACCTCTGTCAACTTGATTTCTTACTGACTTTCCCTGCTCATTCAGTAAGCCCACTGAAAAGCTTCACTGGTGGCATTCTTCTGTCACCTCCTCTCCTACTTGCTCGTCCTCTCCTCTCTTCTCCTAAAGCCCAGACACACCTGCCAAAAACACAAGGCTCTCATTAATATAAAGTTTCTCCCAATGTTCAAACCTGTACTGGCCTCTCCCCTCTCTCGCTTTCCTGCCAGCCAAACCCCCTCCAGATTAACGGCTAACTCGACAGTCTCTTGCATGCTGTGCTCCCTGGCTATGGTGGCCTGTGTCGCTCTCCTTATGGTGCTCTACCGCTGCATCCTCATAACCTTCCCATCCTCCCTGCCAAGCCCTGAAGTTCAGGCAGGGCATGAGCTCAAGAAAGAAAATCCGTCTGAGCCATCAATTTACCTGGCCGATGAATAGTTGTAAACGAGAAGGGTTGCAAGGCCAGAAACGAGTGCAAAATCAGGGGATTTGTGTCCTTATTTCAGGCTATCCAGACTAGCGGCGCATGGTCCGTCACCAGGGTGAACTGACGACCCAAGAGATAGTATCGCAGAGACTCGATAGCCCACTTAACGGGCAAACACTCCTTCTCAATAGTGGCATAGGACTGTTCATGTGGCAACAGTTTCGGACTGATGAATAGAATAGGTTGTTCCAACTCACCCTTGTTCTGGAACAGTGCAGCTTCACCCCTACTCCAGATGCATCCGTGTGTAGAAAGAAAGGTGCCGAATAATCAGGATGAAGCTGTATGGCCTGGTCATCCAAGGCTTTCTTCAGACTCTGAAAAGCCTGTACAGCTTCCTTTTGGTTCTCCTTAGGTTTTTGGGGTCTGTGTAGACAATTGGGGAGCACCATTGACTGTGCGAGTGGTCTATCACCCCCATTTCCAGCATTGATTGTAGTTCTTTGTTGATGCCTTGAATTTGGGCCTCAGAGATCCTTTATGGCCGTAATCTTACTGTGGTAGCTAGCACCGTGCTTATTTCATGATAGGCTTTCGGGGTCCGTCCCCGTAACAATGAGAAGATCTTCTGAAACTTCTGGAGGAGTTTGTCCAGTCCCCCCCTTTTCCCTTGGTGAAGGCCCAGATTGATACGTAGGGCCTCTATCCCCAGATTGCTGCAGCCCAAGTGCATCTCCGTGGAGGGATTGTGTCCTGTGCTGAGTGCTATCGTAGAAGTCCGTTTCACCCACTTCTTGAGGAGGTTGACTTGGTAGGTTTGCACTGGAAATCTTCTATTCTCCTGCTGTACTGTATGCGGGACGGGTCCTAGAATTTGTATCCTATATGTGTCATGACCCTTGCCCCTCACTGGCAAGTGAGCCTTCCAGTTAGGACCAGGTCAAAGGCCTTAAAACCTCATCCAAGACTCTCTTGGAGTCAGTCCTGGCGCCTATGGCACCAGGCTCATAACCATCATGAAGACCAACATTAGAATGGGACTGTTTACTTGGGGCTATTTAACTTGATGGGGTTCGCCAACATGGAGGCACACGCATAGCTCAGTTACAAGGAACCGATCTATGCGGTCAACTCTTTTGGGTGTGGCAGGCCTGGGACTAGTTTACCTGGACTACTTTGGGTGTGGCAGGCCTGGGACTATTTTACCTGGACTACTTTACCTGAAACTATTTAAACCGCACCCAAACAGCAGAACATGCTTTGTGTTATTCTGCTGTGGGCAGCGTAATGCTCACCGTGTCCAGTCATTTGATGCCAGCTTACCTGAAACCCAAGGACCTGCAGAGAGAGAAAGAACACTACGAAACTTACCTGGAACAGTATCCTGTCTTCAATCCATCGCCAACTTCAGTTCCACTCACCTGAAGGTACGAACTCCATCATCCGGCACCGCATGCATCCTGGAATACCATAACCAGGAAAGAGGAGAAAGAAAGACAGCATTAGTAAGCTTTTACTCGCGTTTCCTCTCGAATGAAGAAAGCCACACATTTCTTACCTGGGTAGTCCTCTCCTAGTCAGTATCATTGCTGGAACATTACGGCACTCGGCGAGGAACATTGCAACCTGCAAGGAGAGAAAAGACACAGATTAGCAATATAAAAGGCGAAACAGCGCTGCATATCGCGCATTACTCACCGGACAGCATCGAGCACACTGCGCTTTCGCCTACCGGCCCATGCTCATCTTCAAACTGCATGACAACACCAAAACACCTTTCCATGCATAAAAGGAAAGAAGCAAGACATTATTATTCGAACTAAGAGGAACATAAGAACTGCAAATAAAGACTGTAAAGCAGCAAACCTACGGAGTCACAGCAGGCCTGGATTCCCACACGGGGGCTTGCACCAGTGATGTAACTTGGTCACTGCTCGCCCCCCACATCTACGCGCCCCTGCCACGAGGAGCAGGACGGAGAATCCACCTTTCACAATATTAAGGTG
Organism: Ambystoma mexicanum; assembly: GCF_040938575.1. Classification (NCBI taxonomy): domain Eukaryota; kingdom Metazoa; phylum Chordata; class Amphibia; order Caudata; family Ambystomatidae; genus Ambystoma; species Ambystoma mexicanum. The sequence continues at coordinate 374,135,436 of NC_090921.1, forward strand.
AGGAGAGGGACCAAGGGGGAGGAAGGAGTTGAGGCCAAGGGAGGTGGGAAAACATAAAGACAATCTGGTATTGAATCCAGCTCTCCTATATTGCAGACCCATCTTTAACCAGAGGCCTTACCAAGGGACCAGGAGAGGGTTCGAGAGTGCAAATCATCCAACCAGGGATGGGTGGCGTTCCCGCTGATACCAGGTGAGCGTAACAATATGGGCCTCGTCAGGCAGCCAACATCTTGTTTTCATACATTGGGATTAAGACCAGGACCCTCTCACCCACCTGGCAGCTCCACAGTCGGGTCCCTTTATTATACAGGGCTTCTTGTAGGCATTGGGCTTGCTACAAAGGAGTGTGAGCAACAGCCTTAAGTTCTCAACCCTTTCAGCCAATGTGTGAGTGTAGTCTGTCAGTGTGACGTCTTGCTGGGGTTGATCTTTCCATTCCTCTTTCAGCAGAATATCCAGCAGTAGTGTTAGCTGTCTGCCAAACGTCAGTTCAAAGGGGGCAAATCCTATGGAAGAATTGGGGTGTATTCTGAAGGGTCATGACGATCCAGGGTATTAGCCGATCTCGATCTAAATCCTTGTCTGTAGGAGACATGGTTTTCCTCAGCATCTGCTTGATGGTCTGGTTATATCTCTCCACTAGACCACCTGTTTGGGGATGGTAAACCAAGCTTTTGAGATGGTCTATGTGCAGAGTTTGGCACACCCATTTGAGGATGGTGGACATAAAGTCTGTTCCTCGATCCGTGATGACTTCTTTGGGAATTCCCACTCTAGCATTGAAAGGCACTAACAAATCCCAGATTTGTTGTGTGGTGATGCTTCGCAGGTGAAATGATTCCGGTTACCTGGTAGGATAATCCACAATAACCAGCAAATACTTATGCCCTCGACTAGTGGGATCCAGAGGTCTCAAAATATCCATCCCAAACTGAGGAAAAGACTCTAGAATCAGAGGCATAGTTTGTAGCAGGGCTTTCGTAATGTTAGACCTATTTTACTTTTGACATTTGCTGCACTGTTGGCAGAACTGAAAGGTTTGTCCATATATCCCAGTCCAAATGAACCGGGCCCGGATTTTCTGGTAGTCTTTTCCGAGCCCAGAGGCCCCCCTCGCACCTGTATATGAGCTACTTCCAAGACGGTGGGTCAGAATTTGGTGAGTACCAGTAACTTTCTAAGAGGCTCTTCATCAGCTTGTGGTACCACCGGGTGCCCTTTATTCCTTGGCAAAATAATATCCTTGCCCTTTTCTTCTCCCTGGGCAGCCAATAGTGTATTCCGTAGGGTCAGATCCAATTCTTGTGCCAGCCGGTAACTGTCGCCCTTTTCATCTATTCTCCAGTCCACAGCTGTTCGGACTGATTTTCTAAACTCCTGGTGGACTGATGTATAGAAGGCCAGCCTATCCTGGGACAGGAACAACTCTGGGGAGCTGTAGCTAAACCAGTTCAGGTTGCAGTGACAGGCGGGCTAGGCTAAGTTCTTCAGAGGTGGTGAGCTTGTATAGGGTCCACAATGAGGTCACACAACAGAATAACAGATTACAATTAGACAGGATGTTTACTAATACAATTATTACTTATTGCCAAAACACTATAGAAAAATGACTACTGGCAAGTAGAGTTGGCACACACTAGTGAAAATAGATGCATATATACATTCACTTATTAAAGGGCATAATATTCAATACAAACTCCTGCAAAGGTAAGATTAGTATTATGTACTCAAGGTCCACAGAGAATGATCCCTAACTTAAATTGTCCAGTCCTAAGTTCCACAGAAACTTTGAAGCAGGAAAGAATGCAGGTTGGGTCTCTCGGGTCCAGTGAAGGGTTCTTATGGCTAGAGTACAAATTAATCTAGCTAACGGAAGTAGACCCAACTTTCAGTAGTCTTGCACAAGTAATGACTAAGCCAAAAGTGTTAGAAAAAAGTATATTATAAGCCCATTGACTTATAATGGGAGTATAGGGTAGGTAAAAAGCTCTGTGACTTACCCCCATACTCTGATTCTTTCTCAGACTTGACAGGACAAAGGAAGAGGGTCTGAGGTTACTTTTCCCACTGACAGTTGCAGTCCTCGATTCGTGGGGGTTGCAGGTTCTAGCTGATCTCTGGTTGGTGTCTTTCACTGTTGCAAGGCCTCTCGATTGAAGAATACAGCAAAACTCGATGCAGGGCCCCTCTCGGGACTAGACTAGACTGGACTGGACTCTGGTCAGGTAAGCGATTTCGGACGGTTATCACCGCAGCACGCTGATGCAAAGGGACTAAACTGCTGCTGTCGGACTTTCCCTCGTATCTCGGGTCCCACAGACATTTCAGAGGTCAGTCTCATAGGGACAGCTGAGGATCCCCCAAGTTCCAGGTCGAAACTCAGAACGGTGACACTGGCAGCATGGTAGCTCAAAATTGGAGTTGGTCAGCCACAGGACGGTCCCAGGGCACTTCCAAAGGCTCTCTTTTGCCAGGTAATGACAGGCGCCAGGAATGGATGGTCCCTCCACTCCAAGTGTCGCAGCTCCTTCACAGGACTGCTTTAAGAACTTCAGCAAGACAGGGCGCGTCCAGGACAGCAGCAGAAGATGGTAGCCAAACCTCCTCCTGACAGGTCTCTGGTTTCTTGGTACGTCTCGCAGCTGGATAGGATTCTTTCTCCAGGATCTCTGAGGAATGGGTGCAGGGGTCCTCTTCTTATCCTAAAAGCCAGGTAAGAGCTGCTGCCCTCACTAGCCAATGACTGGACTAGCCCCCACACACACACACCCCAGCAGTGGTCCACTCAAGACCACTGACGGGAACACTCATGAATACGACTCAGACACACTGAAACCAGTTTGTGGATTGGGACCAGACGGTCCCAGAGCACATCCTGCCTGAAAACACACACACAGCCCTCCAGTAGCCCGCCAAAACCTTCTGTCTTCCCGGCCAGTGGACGCCCTTATAAGGATTTTCCTGGCCTTTCAGGCCAGGAAGAAGGCTAAAGAACGAGATGGCCAAAGGACAAGCTAAATATCTCGTGGCATATCCTTGTTTGACCAGTAGCCACAGATAGTAGTCTACGCGGTAAGGCTAAAAAAAAAAGTCCCCAAAAGGTGGAAAACGTCACTGCTGCCACCAGCTTATCCTTTTAGCATGCCTAGCGTAATCAAATATCCTCTGAGTGTTAGTTTAGGGCAAAACAAAAATTGTACCCCATTGTACTGCAGTGTAAATTGCTTTGTACAATGTTAAGTTACCACGAGTGATACAAAGTAACCAAAAGTAGTAACACTAGGGATATGTCAGTTTCCCCATTACATGTGAGCAAAAGCCAGTGTCGTGAAGCTTAAGGCTTTACTGCACTGATTCAAAAATAAAAGCAAAACATTTGGGGGTTCCATAAAGATGAAAGGAAAGGTGCAGTAACAAGAAATGTTTCCTAACAATGGCGACCGGAATCATCACTTTCTCATGCCATCGCTTCTGCAATTCACTTTTCTCAGCGCAACTTTTGTTGGGTCGGTGTGGTCTGGTTTTGATGAACTCGCCATGAAAAGGGGTGCTACCCAACCAACTTTCTTCTAATCAGTGTATAATCTTAGTCATTTCTTAGGCATTTTGGCCACATCAGATCCCACCACCAGAGATAATTGTTCCACTGCCAATTTAACCCTGATTCTTTTGTCACATCCCCATGCACACACCTGATCGTAATCATTCCCCCTAGTACTTTTGTTCCATCGACTATGTGTGCGCTGACGACGGTCTACAAACGTCCAGAATCCGCCATTGCTCTTGTCGGTATTCATCTACTTCTGCCTCACAGGTGTAGGGATACTGTAGCTTTGGTGGGCACCGTGGCTCGTCCAGGTAATTTCCAACCTGGGGTGTGTCAAACAGTCCTATCGCCATAGGTTCAGTTGGATTCTTATTCGGACACATTATAGTGGTGTGCCCCCATTCCCGACACTCATAACACTGCGTATTCCTGGTTGGGAACCCATTGGTACGGCTCACTATTCCTCCCTCTTCCTCAGGTTTGTAGGGGGTGGCATAAGCCCCCCTTGCGAATCGGGGTCATGTTGGCCCAGAAGGAGTCAGTCCCAGTCCGCGATTAGTTGGATCATAAGACCTAATCCATCCCTGGCCAGCTTTCTAATATACCAAGGCTATATTAACTGCTTCTGCCAAGATGGGCGGATGTTGCTTCACCCACCATTGCACAGGTATCGGCAAAGCTTCCAAAAATTGTTCCAGGATGAAACTCTCTTGGTAGTCATGATGACCGTCTGGAGCCATTTATCTGCCAATTCCGTCACTTAGTAAAACAATTGTCAGGGCATCTAATTTGGTAATAATTGTGTCTCCCGGAACTTCCCCTGGTAGGTGTCTTCATCGTGGCCGAGTCTCCCCAATACTATTTTCCTCATATCTACATAATTAGCATCTCCTGTGGGATTGGGGGCTGGTAGGTGCTCTGCATCTCCCCCGTCATCAAGGGGGAAATGTAGGGGCTCCAGCTCTCTTGTGGCCACTGTGCATTCCTTCGGGCACGCTCAGAATTGACAAATCAGCCCGCCCCCTCTCTCCCTGGTATATACTTTTGCAACACAGTAGCAGGCACCTGAGCCTGTCTCCCTATGGTGGCGGCATCTACTAGTTGTGCCTGTTGCACCTGCGGTGCCTGCTGAAAGGTTTGTCTCTCAGCCTGAGCCTGCTGGCTCTGTATCTGTATGGCCTGCTGCAGTAGCTGCTGTCCTTCCGTTAGGGCTTTCAGTATGGATTCAATGGTGTTCTCTTCTCAATCCCACCACTGTCACCACCTGTTGCTGCCCCCCCACCCCCCAGGGTTTGCGAGGAGAAGTACTCAGCGACCAAGTGCAGATTTAACATGTTTTTTTTAATTTATTATTGTTGCTTCACGATAACCATATTCTCATCCCCAACTCGCTCTTTCAATTAACTGGCTTGGTGTTCCTTAAGAAGGAAAGGCCCACTTTTGTTTGTGATGGAAGCTCCCTCGGTGGCAGCGTTCTGCGTCAATAGTCAGCCATTCATGCTGGCTTAAACTCTCACACGGTGGCGCGATTACGCATTTACCAATAGTTGAGTTGTGCCTTTTCAAACCTCTGTCAACCAGTTTTCCTACCGACTTTCCCGGCTCGTTCAGTAGGCCCACGGAAACCCTTCACTGGCTGCGTTCTTCCCCATCACCTCCTCTCCTAGTCGCTCTTCCTCTCCTCTCTTCTCCCGCAGCCCAGACACACCCGCCAAAAAACACTAGGCTCTCATTAATATAAGATTTCTCCCAACGTTCACAGCCGTGCTTGCCTCTCCACTCCCTTGCCATCCTGCCAGCCACACCCCCTCCAGATTAACCTGACTCGACCATGTGTCGCATGCTGTACTCCCCGGCTCCGGTGGCCTGTGTCGCTCTCCTTATGGTGCTCTGCCGCTGTATCCTCACAATCCTATTGTACTGTGTACTGTATCCATGATCCCTTGTGAAGCCTCATTGTTTTTCTTCCACCATTGGGTTGGCTGCACTTAACGGAGTTCTCTGTAATATTGTGTGCTTGTGATCATGCTGATTTTAATAGCCTTACTAATATTGTTGCATACGTCTACCTTGCCGACACTGCTAGACTGTCTTCCGACTGCTATAAAGCATCATTGCACGTGGCAGGCTCCAGAGATTCAGGGATCCACGGCCTACAACTTTCAGGTTTTGGCCTAAACGGTAGGGAGAGTGGAGGAGGCAACACTTCTAATTTTACATTTAGAGGAGAATGTCTATATATTTTCCATTTAATATCTACAGTGTCACTGTTCACCAGTGTTTGTCATGGAGAAAACTCTATTTAAATGTTGCCTCAAATGCAAGCGAAAATTTCCCTGGAAAGATCCACACAACTTGTGCAACTATTGCCTTCCAAGAGACCACTGGGATGCTAAATGTCGGACCTATTAGCTCTTCAAACTGCAGACGCGTAAAGATCGATAGTCGAAGCGGTGGGCAGCCTAAGCGATGCAAGCTGAAGCATCAACAGGATATCCTGCTGGGGCAGAGGAATTGGAGGCTGAGCAGGACAGTCCCCGTTTCATTAGTGACACTGAGGAGACTTCCGTTGCAGAACCTGAAGATTCCCAAGTGCCAGTCCTCCGCTCCGAATGGCAGGCGTTACATTCTGCTATAGACACTTCCCCTGACGACAAGACCAAACATATGAAACAGCCTCAACAGGAGAAGGTTGGTGCACACTGTTACGATGGGAAAAACATAAGCATACTACTACACACAAACATTCAACACCAACTCCTGCCATTTCGACACACTTGTCGAAAGGGGCAAAGTCTTCGGTGAGTGAAAGGACCCCTGCGACGAGTTACTCCCTCTCAATGCATGTTCATAAAACATCCCAAATGCTAGTACACATACACCTAAACACACAACGCAGGCACCGAAACAGACCGTTTAGAGGCCAGTTGAAACAAAAAAGTTGGGTTGTACAGGTAGTAGTCCCTGCACCCGACCCCCACCCCCCATTCCCCCTTAGTGGATGAACAAAAAAAGAAAAGTCTGGCTCTTTAAAGCCATGAGGAAGAGGTGGTTTTCCCATGGCAAGCCTCACCTTTTAGTAGTGCTTGGTCAAAAGACAGATTTGAGAAGACTCTAGATGAAATGGTCTCATTTATGGAGTTTTTAGATAGGTATCCAATTAAACATAAACATATTCTACAGGAGTACGAGGTACCATCTAAAAAAAGCAAGGGTAGAACCCCATTATGAAGAGCCCATAATTGAGCTATATAAAAAAGAAAAGGAAGATTCTGCTGAGGAAAGCCCAGGCATTGAGCCTGGTGACTTTACTGTGCCATCCCCAGACATTATGGTTGCAACCCATATAATCGCCGCCCATAGATCAAGAAGAAAAAGCAAATAAATTGGATTGTATATTCCTTTGTTACAAACTGTCAAAAAGAGTAACTCAATCCCTTTCCACTCCAGCCCTAACTAAAACTGTTAATCCTCATATTGAAAATCCCTGTCATATTTTGTATATTAAGGATGAGCCTATTTTCCTAGCCTTCATGGATCTGAGCACCGCCTTTGACAAGATCAATCGTAATAAGCTTTTGTGTGTGATCCATGAATTGTCCAGATCCACTGGTCGATCTCCTGGAGAGATTGCATTCTTTCACAGCGGCCTGTGTGAGGAGCGGAGTGCAGGGGCAGTGCTTGGCTTTTCCCCAGTTGGAGCGAGGAGTGGCCAGGACTGTGTGCTGGCACCCCTACTCTTCGGTTTGTACATCAATGGTGCCTGTTTACTTTCTTTTTTTTCTTCTTTTAAACCTTTATTTAAGAGTGTGCTCAACATTACAACAAGAGTAGTGCGATCAACAGACACAGCGATTTATAGATTAGTACCATGATATTGCAGCAAATTTTGTGCCTAAGTGAGGGCCCACTATTCCACCATGCAAAAAGTGGTAGGAGCCCTGGACGGACCTTATTTTCATAGCGAGGCCGCAGTTACCTCTCACTTCAGCAAGTGAACTTTCGGCATTGTTGAGGGGGATAGAGTGGAGATAAGGTAATTGCAGTATGGGGACCATATGTCTTTGAGGTGAGAGGTCGTAGGCTAACCAACGCTTCTCCATGTCTGATGCCCAGCCAACTTACTTGAGCCATTGGGAAACAGTTGGGCAAATTGGGTGAAGCCAAACCGGTAGAATACATCGGACAGCTAACAACATACATAGATTTGCAAGTTTGTGGAGTTCACCGCGTAAGTGCTTGAATTGATGAAACAAGCAGACTGAGGGTGTAGGGTGGACTTCAGTGTTCAATATAGTTGACATAGTCTTGCATACTCCAAACCGGACCTCCACTAGAATCTGGCAACTACACAGCATATGTATATAGTTTGCCTGACTTGCAGAGCATCTGGGGCATGTGGACGGGTGGGTGTGCGACATGCGGTGGAGCTGGGTAGGGATATAATGGTTGTGGTACAATACTTTGAGCTGTATCAACCAAAATTCTGTATTAAAGGACACTTTACGGGTTTGTAGGCACATAGATTCCCATCCCTCATCTGTTATGCACTCCCAAAGTCTCTGGCTCAGGATTCTCTGAGCTCTTCCAAGGGCTTACAGCCTCGATCTTGCAGTGCCCCGTACAGTCTAGCCACCATCCCCCTGGGTGCGGAGCCCCTCATTATGGCGTTGAGCAGTGGTTCGTCAGGTAGTTTTATCGTGGATGTGCCCCATGTGCGTTTAATTGAGTGGCAGAGCACGGCATACTGTAACCATTGCACTGATTGTCTACAGGGGGTGATCGGAGGGGGAGGTTTGTTCAAGTCTTGATATTCTACAAAGGAGTCCATATTGTAAACCTTTCCAATCATCTCGTAACCGTCACTGGCCCACTGTTGTGCGTCAGCCTTGTTTATTTTGGGAAGTGATGGGATAAAATTCAATAGCGACATATTTTTATGGTATGGTCTGGGATTTTTCAATATATTCCATATTTTATCCCACGCTAGAGCCGTTGCATTCACTGGGTCAATGTCTGTTCGTAGTCTTGTATATGGTGGTAGTACAAGTGAACGCGCGTCGCAGGAACCAGCAGCAAGCCTTTCTAGCTTTAAGTGGGGATGTTGCGCATCAACATCGTACCAGTAGGCTGCATAGTGCGCTTGTGCTGCCACCAAGTATAGCTCAAAGTTGGGGGCTGATGGGGCCCCCCCTTATCATATGTCCTAGCCAGTTTGTCCTATTTAAGATGTACTGCACCCACATGAAACCATTTATTGCTCTTTCCAGCGTTTCAAAAAACACAGCTCCAGGCCACAGAGGAACATTAATGAAGTATAGCAATTAGGGAGTACTAGCATTTTTAGGAGTGCGACACGGCCTGCAATGGTCATTTGGAATTTTGACCAGGTGCGGAGCTTAGCGTGTAGCTGAGGTAGATAGTTGCAAAGGTTCTGTGCATACAGCGAAGCAGTCTGCCATGTTACAGTTATCCCTAAGTATTTTATTTCGAATAGATTGTGTCCTCCAACGTATTCCACATCTTTGATATGCAATGTCCACAGCTGTGCTGCTTCAGAAATTTTTCGGCAGAGGGCGTCCTGCGTCGATGTCCCTCGAAGGCCTCCGTCGAGGGTGACATCATTGGATGTTTTAAGTAGCATGCACTTCGCCCATAGCCTAAGTTCCGTTTTTTCCGCAAATGTGTTTGCTTCGAGAAATCGGTGCACCTCGTGTTATCTACTTCGATAATAATGTCGTCGTCTTCTACCCCGCTGACCCAGAAGTCTCGCTTCAAAAAGTGCCGGGACTGTAAGTCCAAGATGTCCATCTCGGACTTCCACCGTATCTGCTTGTGGTGTCTGGGCGAGAGCCATGACACGGACGACTGCTCGAAGTGCAAGTCGTTGACTGCCAAGGCCTTCAAGAGCATAAGGGGAAATTGCAGGTAGGTTGGGTGTCCAAACCCTGTAAATCCAAAAAAGACTACTGGTATTTCCACTGACGACTCAAGGGGTGACTCCAGGGGCTCTTGGTCCTGTAGTGGTTCCCGCCACTCGTCCTCGTCGAGGCACTCCCGGATGCGGCATCACTGTTCGCCTTCACTGTCCTCGTCGGATGATGGCTCTGTGAGGAAGTGGTCTGCTCCTGTACCTAGGAAGGAGTTCTTTCATTCTCTACAGAACATATTGTCATGATCCCAGTCAGTGGACTTGGCCCTCATTCAGACTTTCAGGCTAGACAGAGAACATTAGATACAACAGCAGGTCAACGGTGGGTGTTAGCCTGGCACACATGGCATTTACATCATTCTCAGCATACACTTCCATAGACTTTTACAGTAATTCCATACACTTAACATGGCCGCCGCATGGTCCTTTTTATAAGTTGCAGCACGTTCTATTCATATTGCAGAGGGAGCCATTTAAGCACAGCCTCTGCTGGAACATGCGCTTTGCGTCTGCTCCGCTGACAGCGGGTAACGCTACCAGCATTTCTCCTCACAGAACCTGTAAAAGGAGATAATAGAGACATTCGTTTTACAGCAAACTACAGAGTTCAATAAGTTAATAGAAAAGACTTACATGTCTAAGGTTATCTCGGAAGCAACTAGCTTCCGTCAGACGTTTTACTCACAGCCGCAGCATCTTCAGTCGGCAGTCTTCGCTCGTAGTCGCAGAATCTTCCGTCAGAAGGTTCACTCACCGTTGCAGCATCTTCAGTCAACAGTTTTCGTTTGTAGTCACAGTAATTTCAGTTAGAAGTTTCTTCCCCAGCCACCGCATCTTCCGAAGTATTTTTCCTCAGCTTTCTGAAAACCTGCAGACAAGACAAGAGGTATTTAAAATAACAATAAAAAATTTAAGTTAAAGAAAGAAGGTGTTTACTACGCCTTTTACATACCTGAAAGTTCTTTGAGTTTTCACCTCAGTTGTTTCCACATTCTTCCCTGTAGGCTGCAGTTGCTCCGTGTAAGTGAACCTACGTTTTAAAACGTTTTCTATTCCTGAGTAACTCTGCAGCTCTCTGCAGCCATAATTCCTTTTCCTAAATTCAGAGAACCTGCAAAAGAAAGAAAAAAGAGCAAGTTATTAGAAAGAGAGATCTCTCCAACATAGGAATTAATCGAAGCCCTAAAGATTACAGTATTTTCACTAGCTACTTACCCCAAGTGTCATTCTTAAAAAAAAATTGACATTTTGTGACAAGTACAATAGAATACTTCAGCTACCCAAGTTACCATCGTTTCTTCATCTCAACGTGCCCCTGTAGAAAAGCAGGATGGAGAGCTCCTCCAAAAATAAACACTGGTGAGAAGGGAGGGATTCAACGAGTACACATCTCATGCAGTAGTATCTTAGTCAGTAGATGTTATAGTGTTCTATTATTATTTTTGTTTAAACCGAAAGAGAATCCAAAAAGTATCAAGCACCAGGTCCACAGGCTGAGAAGGCATTATGATCCTGAGGAGTCCAGGTAAGCGTTACACATAAATGAGGATAAGGAGAGGTCTGATGTGGAATTGGAGCCTTTAGATATTCCTTGTGCAACACCTGAAGCGGCTGACACTGTCTTTTCTGAGGACAGTCAGATGGAGGATCTGTGTCAGTCTTTACTTGACGCCAGTAGTCTTGACACATCTCCTGAAATGGAGTTTGGTAGGCTAGAGCCTGGGGCTCATGCTGAATCCTCCTATAGGAGGTTGATGTCGAGAGTTATGGAGTACCTAGGGTGGTCCGGCCCTCCGGTTGAATTAGATCAGGATGACATGACTGACATTTTAGATCAGGGTCCGTCCTCTGACCTAGTGTTGCCTTTTCACATGGCGTTACAGAAAAGGGTGGCTGCTACTTGGAACACCCCGGAGTCTCTCCTGGCAGTCAACAAGTTGTTGACTAAGAAATACCACCCATCCAGTAGTGACCCCAGCTACCTAGCCACACACCCCACTCCTGAGAGTTTAGTGGTTCAGGAGGCCACGGCCACCTCGAGGCTGGCGGTGTACCCTACCATCCCTCCTTATAGGGACGACGAGCGCTTCGATGGTTGGGCACGCAAGGTATTTTCGGCTGGGAGCATGGCACTGAAATCAACCAACTCCTCATGTGCCTTGGCAAAATGTTTGCACACCCTATGGAATTGTCTCTCTGGCAGCTGAGCATATTCCCAAAGGGGAAGAAAGGGATGGGTTTCTTGGTATTGTACAGAATGGCAAGGATGCCATGTGTGAATCCCTTCAGTCTGGGTTGGACTCGGCTGAAAGTGTCAGCCGGTCCATGGCTGCGAGCACTGCGATACGCAGGTTGACGTGGTTGCAGAAGTCTGGTATGCACCGGATGTGTAGGCCTGTATTCTCAACATGCCATTTGACGGTTCTCATTTGTTTGACAGCAAGGCTGATGAGAGCCTTCTGATGTTGCAGACCTCTAAAGCAGCTGCTAAATCTTTGGGCGCAGCTGCATCAACCTCTGTCTTTTTGTCCTAGGGGACAGCAGTGGAGGGGTTGATCCTCGTTACTACTCCTCTTTTGGTTGGTTTTTCAAAGGGGCCACTGTAGAGGTCCTCGTGGTGGACGGGAAAGAGGTGCCAAAGCCACTCAGGCAGCTGCCTCTTTGCCTTCAGGTGCTACCGCAGCCGCTCCATACAGGTATGAGGCCAGGTCTCATTGTTCGCCGGTTGGGGGCAGACTGTCTCAGCATCTCGAAGAGTGGTGAGCCATTACTTCAGATGCGTGGGTTCTGGAAACAATAGGCCACAGCTACTGCCTACCATTCCTAAATTGGCATCACGACAATCCACTGGGGAAGCTCTCTTTGAAGATTACGGATCCACTCCTTGTGCAGGAAATCTTGATCCTGCTGGAGAAAGGTGCTATAGAACTAGTGCCCGTGGTGGAGAGGAACAAGGGCTGCTATTCCCCATAATTTTTGATTCCCAAGAAAGACGCAGGACTGAGACGCATCTTGGACTTGCGTTGCTTGAACAAGTTCCTCAGGAAGGACAAGTTCAAGATGGTCACTCTTTCTCAGATCCTTCAGGCCCTTTGACTTCAGATTTGGTTGTTCTCACTGGACCTACAGGAGACTTATTTTCATGTGCCGATCCATCCAAAGAACAGAAAATACCTGAGGTTTGCGACTGGCAACTTGCACTTTCAGTTTCGGGTCCTGCCATTCGGGTTGACCTCCGCCCAAGGGTCTTCACACTGCCACCACCACCATGAGCTTGGTATCTCAGGAGAGGGGGGGGGTTCACGTCTACCCCTACCTGGATGACTGGCTGATCTGAGCTCGTTCTCCCAAACAAGCCTTGGATCATGTCAGCCTCACCTGCCACTCCCTTCACAAGCTGGGCTTCTCCCTCAATTTCAAGACGTCGCATATGACACCTTCCCAACAGCTCCAGTACATCAGGGCTGTATTGGACACATCCTTGGAAGTGTTCGCCCCCAATATGAGGGCTCATCATTGTCCAGATGGTCAACAAATTTCAACATTCCCAGAATCTCCCGGCTTTCGAATTCTTAAGGTTGCTCGGCCTCAAGGCATCTTGCATTTTTCTGGTGCCAGACTTAGGATGAGATCCCTTCAATGGGCTCTCAATACGCAGTGGTTGCAATTCTCATGTTGGATCTCCTTCAGATTCCGCTCAGTCTCACAGGATCTTCTGTGGTGGACCAGTGAAGGGAATCTGGTGAAGGGAGAGCCTTTTTGACATTCGTGGCCAGAGGTGACGGTAGTGATGGATGCTTCCCTCACAGGATGGGGAGCTCATGCCAAGGAGCTGACCACCAGCTGTCGGTGGTCTCCGTCAGAGTCCAAACACCACATACATTTTTTGGAGCTGAGGGCCATCAGGCTAGCCCTGAAGGCTTTTCTGCCATTTGTGCGAGGGAAGAGTGTCCTGATCATGACGGACAACACAGTGGCCATGCATTACCTCAACAAAAAGGGATGTATAGGGTCACTCCCGCTGTGCTCCTGTTCTGGGCGATACAGCAAGGAATCTCACTCTCTGCAGTTCATCTGGAAGTAGAGGAGAATGCGGCGGCGGACGCTCTGAGCAGGCAGAGAGCAGTCTCCCACGAGTGGGAGTGGGCACAGGAAGTCCTTCAGGAGATCTTCGGGGAACCCCTGAAGTGGATCTGTTCGCGACCGGTGCCAACCGAAAGTGCGAGAGATATTGCTCAAGGGAATTTACTCTGAGAGGAGCTTTAGGGAACGCGTTTGTCATGGATTGGTCATTCCCACTTCTGTATGAGTTTCCTCCAGTCCCTGTCATTCCTCAGGTTCTAAGGCGGTTGCGGAGGTTCGGGTCCCACATGATCCTAATTGCTTCAGATCGGGCCAGGAGAGCGTGGTACCCGAACCTTCTAGAAATGTCCATCTGTCCTCCACGCCATCTTCCCCCATAGAGGACCGTCTCTCTCGCTTTCTCTTTCTTCCTCTCTCTCTCGTGTGAGGGGCGGGTTCTCCATCCAGAGGTGAAGACTCTCAACCTTCACGCATAGTTTCTGAAAGATTGAGATCTAAGGATTGGGACCTCCCAGATAATGTGATGGAGGTGTTGCTTTCAGCCAGGCGTCTGGCAACCAAATCCCTGTACCGTTGGCGTAAGTTTTGTGACTAGTGCAGAGGACACAATCCTTTTCAGTGTTCCATTCCAATGGTTCTTTCTTGCTTTCTTTGGCCCACACGGGTCTTCAAGTGAGTACCATTAAAGGTTACCTGGCAGTGGTATCGATTTTCAGGCGCTCGTCTGAAGAATGTTCTTATTTTAAGATTCCTTTGATTACCCAGTTTATAAAAGGACTCACAAATGTGTTCCTGCCGGTCCCTTTTCAGGTGCCGGTTTAGGATCTGAATTTAGTCTTGAAATTCTTGATGGGTGCTCCGTTTGAAAGCTTGCACTCTTGTCATTTGAGATTGTTGACCTTCAAGACAGTTTTCTTGGTTGCAGTTACATCTGCTTGCAGAGGGAGCTAGTTGCAGGCACTTTCATCTAAGCTGCGCTTTACCGTGTCCACAATAAGGTTGTACTGAGGTTACGTCTGTCCTTCCTACCTAAGGTAGTGTCTGAGTTTCATTTGAGCCAGAAGGTGGTACTTTCTATCATCCTTCTCATCCTGGTAAGGCAGAGGAGAGACTCCATAGGTTGGACCCTAGGAGAGCTTTGAGCTGGATGATCAAGTTTTTGTGGGATACACTGGACAACAATTGGGCCAGGCTGTTCCCAAACAGAACTTGTTCAGTTGGATTATCCTCACCATTGCCGAATGTTACAGATTGGCTGGCAAGGACCCTCCTGTTGGTTTCAGAGCTCACTCCACCAGGGGCGTGGCTATATCCACAGCCCTGCAACGGCGAGTTCCTGTTAAGAACATTTGTGATGCTGCAACATGGTCTTCCATCCACACCTTTGTCAGGCATTACTCCCTGGATACTTTACGGTAAAGCTTTATTCTGCCATCTTGTTGAGTATATCTAAATTCTTTTCCCTCCTCCAATCACTGATACTGCATTGAGAGTCTGTCAAAGATGTGAAATACGTTGGAGGACACAATCCATTTGAAGAACAAATTACTTACCAACAGGTAACGTTCTTTCGACTGGATGTTCCTCCAACGTATTCCTCTTCGCCAACCCAGCCTGCCCCTCTGATGAATTTCCTATGCTATTGCAGCGTGCATTCCCAAAAGACTATGTGCAGTCAAGGAGGCTTTGTGTGCGGTTATGGCACACGTGGAGGGAAAAAACATGAACGGAGGCTACGGGCGCTGTGCGTGCTATTTATAACATCTGATGACATCACCCTCGACCGAGGCCTTCGAGGGACATCGACCCGACGCCATGGACGCAAGACACCCTCTGCCGAAAAATTTCCAAAGCAACACAGCTGTGGACATTACCTGTCAAAGATGTGGAATACGTTGGAGGAACATCCAGTTGAATGTGCGTTACCAGTTGGTAAGCAACTTGTTCTTCTAACAGTGACCAAGGAAAGCCTGTCAGGTCAGGCGGGGGATTGGTAGAGTCATTCAGTGGAAATAGTGCAGTTTACTCATAATCTAGACATAGTTTCGAACTCTTGGACAGTCTGCATTGTGGGTGCCAGGTGGGTGAACGTTCTGGGTAGTATTTCAGCTCTGCTCAAGTTGCCAATCAGCGTGTCACAGATATGCCACCTATCTATATGGGAATCGTGGACTGTGGAATAATACGAGTATTACCGTAACCCCGGATTCAGGACCCTCCAGGCATCCACCAGGCTCAAGACCTTAATGAAGCACGTGTGCTGCTTTGGTCGACTAACGGGAGCCGGATTTGTCTAAGCCATGGTCCATTATGATATTAAAGTCGCCCCCCCCGCCAGAGGGTGGGAATCGGGGGATATTGGTTGAGTAAGTCGAGCATCTCTATGTAGAAATCTGGGTTGTCAATGTTGGGACCGTACGTATTCAGGAGTAAAACCTCATGTCCGCGTATCTTCCCATGTATCAGGACAGAACGTCCCACCGGGTCTATATTAGACTTAATGGGCCTCATTACGACCCAGACGGTAAGTTACCGCCTGGGTCGTACCCTTACCACCATGGTGTAAACTATGTTTACACCATGGTGGATGGCAGATTTACCGCCCCATTCCAAGGTGAGTGGGGCGGTAAATCCTCATTTCCCATTTTACCCTTCCCCATTCCCATTTTTGCCCCATATGGCATAATGGGAGTGGGGAAGGCGCTAATTACGCCACCGTAAATTACGGTGGCGTAATTAGCACCATGGTCCCTTAGCGCCATGGATTTTAACGCCTGCAAAAAGCAAACGGCGCCGACCATTAACGCCTGACTCGTAATGAGGCCCAATGTGTGTAGTGGGTTGATTTGTGTATAAGGGTCATGACACCTCAGCATTGGGTCGAATATGTGGTATAAAAGCATTGCAGACCCCAGGGTTTAGCAAATATCTTGCAGGACTGTGTTAGTGTGCGCGTCTCTTGCAAGAACAGGATCTGTATTTTGTCGTTCTAGGTATAGCTGCAGGTGACGCATCTTAATCGGGTTACCTAGCCCTTGCTCATTCCAACTTATCAGGTGCAGTAGTTCAACCACCATCTAAGCTATGCACATAGTGATTGTTAACTGTAGCTGTTTCGCATATCCAGTGAATAGGAACACCACCCCTGTGTGTGTTGTGATTTTGGTCAGTGCATAAGAACATGTCGAACACTTTTTAATAACTTTGCCCCACCTTCCCATCCCCCCCAATCGGAAGGATGACATCCCCATTGTAAACAACCCAACAACTTTTGCAGTTTTGCAGGGGTTGGCTGTGTGCCGACTGCTTTTGCTGCCGCACAGCTGGCTTGAACAGTGAGATTAACAAGTGGTGAACTTCCAGTAGTAGGGCAGCCTGGGTGTCTGCCGAATTGTAATGCATAGTGGGGAGATGAGACATCTTTGTCCGGAAGGCTGCCTTTGATTTTAGCATTCCATTCAGGGTTTGCCAGTAGGCTTCAGCAAGTCCAAGTGACCTGCGGCGATCATCCACCAAACGCATGGTTTTCTCAGGCATTGTGTTCTATTCGTAGTTTGGCTGGTTAGAGCATTGCGTATTTTATGTTGTGCTCAATGAGCCTTTTTTTAGTCGCCAGGAATGATTTGCGCTCTTGATGTACAGATGCCGAAAAGTCCGGGTACAAGTGGACTCTGTTGGAGCCCAACAGTAGCTTGCCTTTGGCCCTTGCGGCACGAAGCAGTGTGTCTCTGTCACGATAATTCAGCACATGAGCAATTATCAGGTGCGGGGGAGTGCCAGGCTTGGGGGGGGGGGGGAAGGGGCAGTGTAAAGTGAGCTTGCTCGATGGCAAACTGCGGCAACGTCTTTGGGTTGTCTAAGAGCCATCAATGTTTGCTCTACACTAGTCTTCCATTGATCCCTCAATGTTGTCCTCAGGAATGCCAATAATTCTCAGATTGTTGTGGCACGACCTGGCCTCCAGGTCCTCGTTCTTCCTGCCGATGCTTTGTACTTGTTTCGATAGTGCAGTGACCTCCGCCCTGAGCACACTCACTTTGTCCTCGGTCGTGCCCACTCTATTCTTAATGTCTGTAATGCAACTGTCGGTTTTGTCCATACAGACTTTAATGGAGCATATTGTGCTGCTCATGTAATCCAGCTTCGAGTGCAGTGTGGTGAACCCTTCACTCATGTATTCCACCGTATGCTGGAGCTCGCTAGGTTCTGGTGTTCTGTTCATGTCCTGGACGTATCGATTGTGCCTTCCGCTCCCTCTGCAGTCTTGGGCGCGGTCTTGGCGAACATGCTGATGGAGCTTTGCTTCTTGCCAGTCTTTCATCATTGTGTTGATGTGCAGGTGACCACGGCCAGCACGGGAGGGGGGAGGCAGTGCAGGATTTCTGTGGCTAGTGTGACGTATCAGGCCAAGGTGTTGAGGCGTTCGGGTACTTCAAGCCTTAATCAGTCTCGAGTTACCTTTAGAAGATTAGTGTTCGGTGTCTCCTTGCACAGAATGAGCGGTCACAGGATCACACTGTCCAATGAGCGGGAGTCTTCCTGGTAGGTGCCGGGCTGAGGTAGTTGGAGTGATGATGTGATAGTTAGTCGTGAGCCGCCCTATGTTGTCTACTCCTGAAGTACGAGCGAGCCTTGAACATTTGGGCTAGTGGTGTGGTTGCATGTGCCCGGAGGTTCCCCGCACCATACTGAGGCAGCAAAGTGGAGATCGTGGTGTCTTTGCTTGCTCTAGAGTTTGAGTCTGCTTAGAGTTGCACACCAATTTCCTGCTGCCGCGGCAGCAAGGTTGGTTGACATGGGGCCACAAGCGCCCCCTGTTTGCGACAGTGGGTGAGGGGACACACGGCTGCCTGCTGGTAGTGGATTGACGTTGTGGGGGTGGCCTCAGCTATTGAGTCTGGCTTAATTGTCTTCTTAGAGTCGCAGGCAGACACCGGGGCACTGGTTGCCGGAGAGGGGGATGTGGGGTGCCACTGCGTGCTGCTTGAGTGTTCCCTGCCTCAGTATGTTCAGTGGGCAGGGGTCTCCCTAGTGGGTGTTGGGTCAAGATGGCCGGAATGGCGGTGTGATAGTCAAAAGGGGGGAGGCGGTGGCGCCTCAGATAGCCTGCATCGATCCTGGATACAGGGTGTTTGAGACCTCTGGGACCTGTGGGTCAGGCGTAGTATGAGCGGATCATACAGGTTGAACAGAGCACACCTCTGGGAGCGCAGCCACTCAGTCAGTTCAGGTCTCTGCACAGCCGTCTGTGGAGCTGATGGACCCCTCGGTGCTGTGCTGGCAGTTCCATGGTGGACAAATTGTGACTAAAAAAAAAGATGCAGTGAGGGATAACAATCGCTGATATTGTCGTTCAGTTTTAAATGGCGTCCCCTATCATGTTTTATCAAGAATGGGCAGGCTGTAAAGTGGAAGCGGGTACCCCTTGCTGAGCAGGAAGCAGGTTACTCTCTGCAGATCTTGAACTCAGCGGTGGAGGTCTGGGCGCATCCTGTGGACAGAGGGCAAGCGCCAAGCTTGGCGGGTGTTGACGACACCGCAGAGGCTACATGTGGAGCAGTGTCCTGTTGAGTCTCAGTGCCTCTCCAATCTCGGGGGTCTTAGGTAATAGGGCTTGGGGCCAGTGCAGTGCAGAGCAGCACTTACCGCATCGGATGATGGACTTTGCCAGTGTGTGTGTGGGCCTCCAGCATCAGTCCGCTGACATGTCTCGCAGGCTTTATCCCCCACATGTGTAATGGTGTGGGATGTTGGCACCAGGTGTTCCCCCACACGGCAGAAGGCAGACGCCAGCAGGGCCCACCGATGCAGCGCATAGCTGGTCCGGCGAACACCGAGGTACAGTCTTTGCGCTCAGTGAGGCGATGTTGCAGGATCCCGGCACTGGGCACAATCTGGTCGCCGTGGGGTCCAGAGTAGCCGCCAACGCTGCAGCACAAAGATGTTGGTTGAGGGTCGCTGCTGCAGTCTCAGCTGCATGTCAGGAGCATCTCGCTGGGGTGTTGCAACCCTCCCACCCCCTGGGGTGCCGTGGCTGTGTCTGAATCAGTGCAGGTGGCCTCCGAGGCATGGGCCCCACCAGTGATGGCCTCTATACCGGAGCAACCTGCAGTATTCCTGGGATGGTCCACTTGGGCCAGGTCTCGGTCCTCTTGCAGCATAGCTATACCGCATGAAGAATGGGCACAATGCAGGTGTTTAAAGTTACCGGATTAAGTATTAAAGCCAGACTAGTGCTTTCAACCCTGCGCTCTTTGCCGCGAGCAATTGCACCCCTCATGCCAGTTTACTTCCACATCGGTTGTGTAATCTGCTCGTGCCTTTCCTGGCTTATGCAGATGACATGGGTTTGTTGGCCTACACTCAGTCTTGCAGCGCCTGATTGATGATTATTCTTAACCTTTATGTCCAATGAATCCATGAATTAATGCCCACAAATCGACAGCCATGGTCTACAGTAGGGAGAAGTGTCCACCAAAGTTTCAGGCCATGTTTAGCAAAGGGGTTCTGATCCCCAGAGTCTCTAATTTTGACTATCTGAGGGTTAGATTGCCTTCAAACATTAGTGCAGAATCCCATGTTATTAAGCAGACTGCAATGTTCAAACAGGCTATATGGGGGTGGGGTGGTGGAGGAGGGCAGGAGGCCAGGAGCCATGTGCATGTTCAAAGCTAACCTGGTGCTCAAGGTTTATAATGGATAAGCGAGTATTGTTGCTAGGTATGGCATGGAGCTCTGGGCATATAGTAATGTTAGGTCTATCCAGATGGGTAGAGAATCTACCCAGATGGGTGGAAAATACCTTTTTGAAACGAGTATTGAGGCTTCCACGATCGGCTATAAATTTTGCAGTGCACCAGGAATTAGGATGAAGGTTTATATGTGATTTTATCACAGCTCAGCCTGTAAATCACTGGCTCAGAGTTTGGGCCAAGAGTAATGCTGGTTTAACCCATGAGATAATGAAACAATTGGTTTATAGGGACCCCTGCTTGAACATTCCATGGCTTAGGCATGTAAAAGCACGGCTGTCGGAAGTAGACATGGCTCAATGTTTTTTTTATGACAGATGTTAGGCTGCACAATGTTCTGAGATCTCTTAAAGTAAGGGCATTCTAGCATATTTTGGATAAGAGGGAGTTATTTGACATCCTGAGGCCCGCTAATAGGAAACATGCGATTATTTTGAAGTCCAAGTCTCCTGAAATATTTGCATTGGGCACAGAACCCTTCTCAGTGCATTATTACCAGGGCATGTTTCAATTGCATTCTTTTAAGAGCAGTAGTGGCGGCCTGGTCCAATGGCAATGAAAAACAATCCTATATTTTTTGCGATGCGCCAGAGAAAGACCTGGCCCAGTTTTTACTGTTGATACCCCCCGACCCCCAGCTTTCTTATTCATCAGAGAGCACATGCTGAAACCACTCTTGCGGGGGCAGGGATTCTCTGTTTGAAACTGCTCTGTTGGGGGGGGGGCTCAGTCTGTGTAGGTTGGGGTTTACTATCATTTCTAAAGAATGCGTTAACTCTGAGGACATTTTTTATGAAAATTGTCAATTGGAGGTTCTTGCATTTTAGATTTGTTTTTATGATGGTGGAATGATTGCTGTTCCTCACTACCACCAACCGCCTTGAAGTGGCACAAGCCCTTATTTACTCAAAACTTGATTACTGTAACTCCTTGCTTCATGGCACATCCCAAAAAAACCTTCACAAACTCCAAACCACCCAGAACAACGCACTCAGAGCCATTCTGAACATCTGCAAACGAGATCACCTATCAGCCGCCAGGAGATCTGCCCACTGGCTCCCAGTCAATGACAGAATTCATTTCAAAACCTTGCCTCTCTCCCACTGCTGCCTCTCGAATGATGCGCCTGGCTACGTGGTGAACCCCCTAAAAAGACACACCTCACTAATACCTACCAGGGCAGCCTACAGCCTCCTCGCTTCTGGATTCAAACGGGCTAAAGCAGGAGGCACCAGCTTCCCTGTCCAGGCACCCTGTCTATGGAACAAGCTGCCCTCACACCTGAGATCGGAGCCCTCCTACAACATCTTCAGAAAGCACCTCAAAAGGCTTCTGTTTAACTGACTGTCCTCCCCCTTGACTTCTGTTCTTTGCTATGCAACTAGTACCTAGGCCCACAGACATGGCGTGCTGATACAAATGTAAAAATACATTAATAAAATACATGTTTATTTTTTTAATGAGTAATGTGCAATTAAGTTGATTTTATGGGAACGTTTTGTATTCCTGAAATAAACTTTATGCTACATATAACCTTCTTAAAAAGGTGGCAGAATATTTTAAAACAGAAACCTATGAGTCTGAACAATATCCAAGACACAATTTGTTGTTTTTCTCAATGAGAAAAATCAAATTGGACAGTATTCTCCTTTGTTACAATCTGTCCAAAAGAGATTAACTCCATCCATTTCCACTCCAGCCCTAACTAAAACTGTTAATCCTTGAATTGAACAGCCACGTAAGAAGCACATCCTGACAAGTAGAGTAAAAAAATGTATGCCTTGGGGGGGTGGGGGGTTGGGAGGGGAAGGGAATGGCAACGTCAGCAGCTTACGAAATGCGAATTGCCAATAATACAGCTCTCATGGCAAGCTTTAATAGAGCACAATGGGATCTGTTGGTGGTGTTTGAGCGACTTTGGTCAGAAATGCTGAACACATGAACAGAAACAAATCAAAGCACCAATATATGTCATTAAGAATACACTTGATGCCACCGAAACTGCTGGAAGAATAGTTGCACAGAGTACCCTAATTAAAAGACACGCGTGGCTAATGCGTTCTGGTTTTAGACTGGAGACTCAGGCCACACTGTTAAGTAGTGTGGCCTGTCTTATTCTTTAAAGCAGAAGACGATGGGGGGTGTGGCGCCGCCCGATGACGGGCACGCACGCGGCGGCGTGACGTTGCACACCGTCGCGTGCAGTACAAATAAACGGGGCGTTTCCCGGCCGCATTAGAGCGACCGGGAAGCCCGAACCAAGACAGACGTGTGCGTCTCAGTCCTTGGTGCCGGGGCTTGGGGCGATGCGCGCGGGGCGCGCCAGTCACCCTCAACAGTGGCGACAAGTGGGGGAAACGATGCCCGGGCCCGGCGGTGATCATCGGAACAATTTTTCACCAAAACGAGGTCGGAAGACAGACTTTGTTTCACGCCGCAGGTAGTGCGTTGCCTACGCGGCTGGCGGCCATTTTGTGCAACGGGCTGTGGGACTTCAGGAGGCTCCGGTTTGGGCCCTGAAGCGACCCCAGGCCTACTTTTTGGATATTCTAGTAGCTGACAGCTACATCTACACAGAGTTATGCCCAAATAGTGTATCGACTCAATTTTGGGTTTTCTACATCGAGTGGGAGCTAGGAGAAGGCCTATTTTGGCTGGGCCTGCTGAATTCATTTGTCCTTTGCCACAAATTTTTGGAACAGCTAAAGGCAGAATGCCTTTTTCATCCCCTTCATCATCATCCTGGTGACTCCACCATCCTTCATCCTCTTCATCATCACAGAGGTGTTAGGAGTCACTGTATCCAGAGGTGGTCCATGCTGAGGGTCAATTTGGACTGGATGTTTGAGTTGCAGCCCCTGATCAACATTCTGGGGGTGCCTGTGCGCTCAAACTCATGAGTGACACCGAGGATCAGGACGGAGCACACGGTGTGGCGGCGCAGATTCATCCTCGTGCACCAGTGGCCCCGCAGGGTCGACAACCTCCAATGCAGCAACCGGCAGCTCCAGCAGATGGTCAGGCAGCGGTTCCAGCTCTCCAACCCCCAGTTCAACCAGCTGCTGCACCTGGTGTCCAACAAGCGGCGTCTGCCATGGCCCAGGTACGTGCACAGGCTGCCCTGCAGCCCATCCCCGAATTCGATGTGTCGGGCCCGCCATCCCGCTTGGGGCCCAGATGGAGAAGGTGGGTGGACCGCCTGGACATGTATTTCAGGGCTGCACAAGTGGTCGATGACGACACCAGGCTGGCCACGATGTTATACTCGGCAGGGCCCTCTGTCCAAGAGACTTTTGAATCTCTGCCACAAGGGAATGGAACCTATAATCATGCAAAGGCCGCCCTCCAAGCATACTTTCTGCCCCTTGCCAACGCGGACTATGAGCGATTCGTGATGCTCTCTGCCAAACAAAAAGATGACGAGACTTTGGACACGTTCTATGGGCGCCTGAGGCGTCTGTCGCTCGCCTGTGCCTGGGGCGATGCAGAGGACATGATTAGGACCATGCTTATCCAGGCGTGCTCGTCAGGCAAGCTCAGGCGCCAAGTGCTGAGGGAGCCTGGGATAACGCTCCAGCGCATCCTTGAGCTAGGAAGGTGCCACGAGGTGTCAGAGGCGAGAGCCGCAAGAATGGAGGTCGGGTCGCGCCCTATCAAAACTGAAGAGATCTGCGCGATGTGGCAAGGGGGGGAGAGGTGCCCGGAGATCTGGTGGCGGCACCCGAGACAGAGCTGGGAGGGCAGGCGAAATTTTCCAAAAATGCGGATACGACCTGCCCCACCCAGTGGAATGCCCTGCAGCTGGAAAGACCTGTGGACGGTGCGGGTTGCCAGACCACTTCTCAAGGGTGTGTAGGGCGACTTTGCCCATACTGGTGCCAAGGGGTCGGGGCCGAACTGTTTCCACTCGCCAAGGTCGGCCGTCCAACGTCGCTCAAGTGGACCAGAGCGAGGAGGCGGCCCAGGTGGAAGAAGCGGAGTAAGAAGACGAAGAGAACATATTCTTTGTCTCAAGTGTGAAGCTTCTAAGAAGTAGGAACCGACGACAACCAAGGTGCGTGGTTGAAGTGAACCAGTCTCCAGTCCCTGTCCTCGTGGACACAGGGGCGTCGGTAAACGTCATGGCCCGAGAACATTACAACGCCATGGATCAGCCGCCCAGGCTGGTCACACCAAGGGCCCGCATCTTTGCGTTCGGTGGTGTGGAACCCATCCCTCTGGATGGGGCCTTTGTAGCAAAAGTAGAACACGATGGCTCTCACATCACAGCACGTTTCTACGTGACCCCAGTGAGTAAGAACACTTTGTTGAGTTGTGCAGCGGCAGAGGCTCTCGGCATCGTCAGCTTCGCGTACTCCGTCTACCTGGAAGACATTAATGACTTGCTGGAGAAGCATCATGCCCTGTTCAAGGGGATCGGGCAGATGGCCAGGGAGCCGGTGCGGCTGCACATTGATGATTCGGTACAGCCGGTGGCCCTCCAATATCGGAGGGTACTTTTCCACCTCTGTGAGCAGGTCGACAAAGAACTGGACAGCCTCGTCGATCTAGACATAGAAAAGGTGGAGGGCCCGACTCCCTGGGTGTCCCCCATAGTGGTGGTAAGGAAACTTAAACAACCGGGCGCAGTCCGGATCTGCGTGGACACCGACGCTGGATGACATCATTGCGGAGGTGCAGGGCGCTCGCTTCTTCTCGAAACTCGACCTCCGGGCCGGCTATCACCAGGTCGTCCTCCACCCCGAGTCAAGGTACATTACCATCTTCACCACACACAGGGGATTATATCGCTACAAGAGGGTGAGCTTTGGGGTGTCCTCGGTGGCGGAAGTATTTCAGAACATCATTCGGGGTGCCCTAGCTGACCTCGAGGGCGTCCTAAACATAAGCGACGACATTCTGGTGTTCGCAAGGACAGAGGTGGACCACCTGAAGCGTTTGGCAAAAACATTCGAGAGGCTGCAGTCGTTGGGACGTTTCTGCGCACCTCCCTGGAGTTCTTCGGGTTCGTGTTCAAGGAGGGGGGAGTGTCTCCTGACCCTAAGAAGGTACATCGACATACAGAAGGCACAACCACCGGAATCTGTGTTGGAAGTGCAAAGCTTTTTGGGCATGGTCACGTACTGTGGGCGGTTCATCAAGAACCTGGCATCCAGGTCTGAGCCTCTCCGGGCCCTGACAAGAAAAGACACCATCTGAAATTGGGGTCCACTGGAGCAGGCGGCTTTTGATGATATTAGAAGTGCCCTCACGGCCGAGGACACGATGTCGTTCTTTGATCCTGCACTACCATCGGAGATCATCGTCGACGCCAGCCCATTTGGCCTGGGTGCTGTGTTGACACAGGTTGACCGTGACAGCGGCGTCCGGCCAGTCGCGTATGCCAGCAAAGCGCTGTCAGACGCCGAACAACGTTACTCGCAGATTGAGCGCGAGGCGCTGGCGGTGCTGTGGGGATGCCGCCACTTCCGGCTCTATGTACTCAGACGCCCGGTGACGGTGGTTACTGACCATAAACCACTGCTGCCCATCCTAGCAGGGTCGTCATCCAAGCCGCCGGCACGCATTGAGAGGTGGATGCTGGCTCTTTTGGAGTATGGGGTGACCCTGGTTTACCGGCCAGGGGCAAATAACGCAGCTGACTACCTATCCAGACACCCCGGAGCGCCTGGAGAAGGAGACCGTGACACCTGTGAGCAAGAAGCTGAGGAGCATGTCCAAGTCGTGGTGGAGGCAGCCACGCCGAATGCCATGCCTCTCCAGGAGTTGGAGGCTGCGGCGGCACAGGATGAGTGCTTCAAGGTGCTGAGGCAGTCCATGCAGCAAGGCTCCTGGAAGTCAGAGCTCGAGGCCCTGGCGGGGCGCACTCAGGAGGCCCGGACTGGTTTAGAACAACTATGGAAGGTTCGCGAAGAACTGTCTTTCTCTGCATAGGGCCTGCTACTTCGGGGTGATTGGATTGTAGTCCCCCAGTCAAAGGTGGGTGAGGTGATCGCACTGGCACACCGGGGGAATCAAGGGGCCGCCAAGACCAAGGCCCGCCTCCGGATGAAGGTGTGGTTCACCGAGCTGGAACGCAAGGTGGATGACTTTGTGGCGGCTTGTGTCTGGTGCCAGGCAGCATCGCCCTTACAGCGGGAGCCGGTCATCGAGGCGATGCCAAGGGGGACCCATCCTTGGGAGGTGGTTCATGCCGACTTTGGGTCCACCACCATCGGCACCCACTTCCTGGTCCTGGTGGATGAGTACTCCAGGTACCCCGAGGTGGAGTTCGTGGAGTCTGTGGCGTTTGAGCATGTGGTGGTGGCTGTGGAAAAGTTGTTTGCGGCTCACGGGTTTCCACACACGCTGTGCTCGGACAACGGTGCGCCATTCCAGGGTGAATGGTTTGCTGAACTGATGGTGAGCTGCGGGGTGGTGCACCGGAAGATCATGCCTCTCTGGCCTCGAGTGAATGGGGAGGCGGAACGTCTGATGAGGACTCTCAATAAGACATTTAGGATTGCCCAAGGACAGGGGCAGTCCCTACAGAGAGCCCTGTAACAATTCTTGCGGGTATACCGCACCACGCCCCACGCGTCCACGGGGGTGGCCCCGGTGGAGGCGATGTTCAGAAGGTGTCCGCGAGGATTGTTGCCAGAGGTCGGAGAACGAGAGCCGGCGGTGATCGACGACCAACGAGTCGAAATGGACCGGCGAGTGAGAATTGAGCAAGAGAACGTGCGGAGGGGGCTTCGCCCACAACAGCTGGAGCCGGGCGATGAAGTTCTCATTCGCAATCGACATCCGCATGGGAAGCTCGCCCTGCCGTATGAGCCTGAGCCACTGGACGTCGTGGAGGTCCGGGGCTCCATGGTGACTGCGTCAGATGGACGGTCGGAAGTAACTCGCAATGTAAGCTTCTTCAAAAAGCTCAGAGATCCTAGAACCGACCGACCTCCTGATCCGGACCTGGGAGGAGTCCTGGAGGACTAGGGAGACCCACCCTGCATGCCGGAGTCCCCAGCTCGGGGCCCGTCGGTGGACAGATCACCCGTGCCGGAGGCGAGCCGGAGGTACCCCCAGAGGGCTGGGCCAGGGAAACCTGCTCGCCTCACCGATTACGTGCTGGGACAATTGGCTGATGATCCGGAGGGTGATAAATGGTAGTTAAGGGGACCCGGGTGGATGCCAATAAAGGGGTGTTCATGGCATAGGGGTTTGTGACTTGTTGCAGTGTTGTTTGGTTTGCAGTGCATAGTTGAATGGTAATTGTTGGTTCTCCCCGAAAAAGGAGGAGTGTGGTGCCGCCCGATGACGGGCGCGCACGCGGCGGCATGGCGTTGCACGCCGTTGCGTGCAGTACAAATAAACGAGGCGTTTCCCGGCCGCATTAGAGCGACCGGGAAGCCCGAACCAAGACGGACGTGTGCGTCTCAGTCCTTGGTGCCGGGGCTTGCGGCGATGCGCGAGGGGGGCGCCAGTCACCCTCAACAGGGGGGTGTGATCGAACGCCGAGGAAGATGGCCGACTAGCCCAGCCGCTCCGTCCCACCTTTATTTATAAACGGAATTAAGTCTCTTTATTTTCGCATATCTTTTTCTTTTTTACTGTCTAAATGCGTTTGGCTTGCTCTGCAGGCAATCGCTGATGTTCCGACACTTCTCAGCTCTTCTGAGGCTCATTTTATGACACAATGCCATTGCACTGACAGCTGCCTTCTGACGTGCCCGCCCTTCATGTGGAGACGCTCGAGGTTGCCTTCAATGTGACGTGCCGGCTTTAGCCTCACAGGCTCCTCCTCCATAGCTGCACCACCACTGGTGTTGAAAGCAAACTGCACGGACTGCAATTTAAGTCAGAATCTTTTATTGAACAACACTTCATTCACCACTATATGCTTGAAAAAGCAGCACCGTATGAAATCCACTTTTATTGCTGACTCCCCTAGAATGCCTTTTATTTTCACTGCACCTCAAGGCAAGGAAGTAGCACTGCTTATAGTATTGTCATTTTCTTCTAAGCTCTATGACATCTCATTATACTAATCACTTTGAGATTACATAAGCCTATGCTCTTCTTTTTTACTAATGATAAACGTCTCTTCTTGGTCATATAATAGAATGCACGCATATTAACGGCTCAATATATGCTACTGGAGGCGCTGTGGAATATTATGATCCAAAAAAAGAAATAAACAAAAAGCTGCCACCTCTTCCTCTGCTACTTTCAACTATTACCGAATTTGTTTGGATTTTTGTGCTCTCTTGCTAATTTCTACACATACCTGCGCTAAGTCCAGTTCAGATACCTGGGCGCTGAGCTTAGCGCCTTACCACGTTTTAATTGGTGGTGCAATTTTACTCCTTTTAATCTATAGTTTGCTCCTTATTATCATTTGTCTATTCAATTTCATCTCCAATAACAGAAGATAGACTATCAGTGTAATATGGATATAATAATTGCAAACTACTAGATAGAATTCCAAAACAGCTCACCACCAAGAGACTTCTTAAAGTTGAATACGTCAATCCAATTATCTGAACCGGTTGTCGTTAGTCAATGCTGGTACTGCGGCCACCTTTTTGATGAACTTCAGCATCCTGGCTCTCTTCTTCATATGCCTCATTTGACCTTCAAGCTCTAACGCTTGTATACTTGTGTCTCCATTTTGACTAATTCCCTGCAACCGACTGCTGCCAAGATGGCTACCAGTAAAATCTCCCAAAACATATGCACCTATTACATAAGAATCTAACATCTCACACACAAACCTTAAAAGACCTAAGAGTGACTCTCCACCTCCGCTCAGTAGCTATGACCCAGCTATTGAAGCCATTTTTATCAGAAATAAGAGCACTTAAACCTTTCATCGAGACCACAAATCTTAAACTACAACAATTGGATGACAGATGGATGGGCTTTGAAAATAGAATGGAGGAGGTGGAAAGAAGAGTTGGTCTAGCGGAGGATATATCTCCCAGAGTGGTGCAGCTTGAAAAGTCCACCAAAGACCTTCAGAAGCACAACGAAGACTTAGAAAACTTCATCAGACGTAATAACCTTTGAACTTCAGGTCTACAAGAAGGTTCTGAAGGAGCTAACCCCATTGCATTCCTGCAAAAATTTCTGCCAGCCATACTTCATTTACCCCCGGAAACAGCATTCAACATACAGCGTGCTCATCGAGTTGGTCAACCTACACTCTCCACTACCTCTCATCCGTCTCCCAGAATACTTATATTGTACCTTCTTGAATACTCCCAGCTTCAGCTCATTCTATCCACTGGCAAGGAACGCAAATCCCTCATCTGGCATGGTAATAGGTTATTAATCTCGCAGGATGTTGCTAGAAGCATGGCCCAACGCAGAAAAGTATTCCTATCCTTTCGTCCAGCTCTGAAGCAGCTTAATATCTGATCTGGTCTACATCATCCTTGATATTTTAAGGTTACATATGAAGGTTGTACCTCCACGTTTGATGATCCTGCTGATCTAAGGGTCTTTATACCATCTATCAAAAATGAAGGCATGGACACATCCTCTCCTACTAACGCCTTTACTTCGTCTATAACTTGAGTTTTATTATTGGACTTGTTCATTGTAAATCACTTATTGCCATTGTTATTATTTTATCATAACCTGGTGGGACGGGTGCTGTTGCTGCGTCCTCCTTCCACTGTGGGTCATTCTTTTTCCTTTTGACGACTCAACAGGTGTCACCTATGCCTGCTGCATTTTTTTTCCATTCTTCCTCCCCTGTCCTGATCTCTAATCTTCTGTATTGCATGTCTTTATATATACAGCCTATGATCAGACTCCCTACTCCCTTCCCTGATGTGTTTTCCTTATGTGTCTTCTTTTGTGTACATGTGACTTTAATTGCATTTCTACTATATTAAATTACAATATCTACCATGGTTTCAGGCTTTGTTCTATCATTATTCAAAAGTTTAAATGATTTTTAAGTTTGTTACGTGGAACATTAAAGGCTGAAATAATCCTGTTAAGATGCAAGATTATTTCTCACCTCAATAAATTCAATCCATCTGTAGCCTGCATACAGGAAACACACTTATCTAGTAAAGAAGCCATGAAACTCAAACCCCTTTGGGTAAAAGAAGTCATTTCCAGTCCAGCTGTCTCCAAAATAAATGGAGTTGCCATATTAATAAGTAAGAAACAACCCTTCAAAATGCTGGATCAGGATGCTGACACCATCTCCATATCCATCACCAATGGTAGATGGATATGGGTTAAACGCTTGATCGAATCTACACAGGTTTCCATTCTAAACATTTATGGTCCTACTCTGCCTGATCCCGAGTGTTGGACTTCTAGCAAGCAAATGATCCTTAGAAGTAACGTCACTAATCTAATTATGTGTGGTAATGCAATCAGGTCCTAGACCCGTTTTTAGATCGAAAATCTAGCTGTGTGACAAATCTCACAAGTCCTTTTTGAGATGTCTAGCTGAAACTGACCTTGTTGATACTTCGAGGCTTTCGCACCCCACTCAACTCGATTATTCTTTTCACTCACCCCCACACACTCACGTCTAGATTATATTTTCTCCATTAAAACCCTTAGTGGATCCATTGTAGACTCCGAAATCTCCAATATCATAATTTCTGATCATGCCCCTGTATGTACCTCCTTTAGTCTTTCAGATATCAACAAGACCTCATCTAGTTGGAATCTTAATAACTTCCTTTTACAAGACCCACAGGTCGTTCAATCGTTTGCTCAACAATTCTATGCTGATAATCAAGACTGCGACACCTCTGTCGTGAACAATTGGGATATGTTTAAGGCAGCACTAAGAGGCCATATCATGGCTTTCTCGAGGGGAAAAAAAAGCACTGCATAGAAAATATCTGGATGATCTTTATTCCCAGCTCACTCTTGCTGAGCAACATTATTATCATGACTCTAACCCGGCCAATCTCCGTCAGGTCATAGCCTTACGCTTCCAAATTAATAATGAGATTACGGATCTAGCCGCAGGGACCATTTTTAAAATATAAAACCAAATTGTATCAAACATACAATAAAGCTGAAAACAAAAAAAGAAAACCTTTATATATATCTCACATTAAGGACGCATCTGGCACCTCACATAATCACCCTGCGGATGTACTTAACTGTTTTATACAGATTTATATACTCCTGGCAACTCTATTCCTAATAATATCGTGTCATTTCTCAATAATGTTAACAGATCATCATACTCTCAAATTGATCTCTCCCATTTAGATAATATTACATTACTAGAAATTACCCGAGCCATTAAAGTTCTGGGCAGAGGAAAAGCCACTGGTCCTGATGGCCTATCCGCTGAATTTTATGAAAGCCTTTCTAACTCCCTTACTCCAAAACTTAAAAAATCTATTTTCCTATTTCATATCTCAAAAATCCTCAGATGATTCAATCTCCGAAGCCCTACTTCTACTATTCCCCAAACCAGATAAAGACCCCACACTTCCCAGTAATTATCGGCCCATCTCTCTCATTAATGTTGAAAGTAAAATCTTTGCTAAAATTCTAGCCAATAGAATTGAATCCCCTCTTCCTGCCCTCATTAAATAGGACCAAGTTGCATATGTAAAGGGTCGTAGCATCTCCTCCAATGCTAGACTACTATTGGATGCTATTCATTTAGACGCAACAGATTAGGATATACAGGGTTGTGCAGCCATTGCATTAGATGCAGAAAAAATCTTTCAACCGTGTCAATTTGGGAATTTATATTTCAAACATTACAATGGCATGGTTGTGGTGATACATTTATCTCCCTAGTTAGACTTCTCTACTCTTCCCCAAAATCAAAGTAGCAGCTTATGCCGATGGCATCCTCATTCTTATTAAGAATCCCAAACTTCACCTCCCTAACTTACTTAATTTATTAAATCAGTTTGGCCAAGTATCAGGATATAAACGAAATAAATACAAGTCTGAAATGGTGCCTCTAAATTCCTATTGCCTCTAAACTCCTATTGTCTCAAACATGATATTGATACCTTTGGCTTTAAATGGTGTAGTGTTTCTATCAAGTATTTAGGCATTTGTTCTGCCCCCACGATCCGTGATACTAGTAAACGTAATACCCAGACTGTGTTGGATAAACTCAAAGATCTAACTTCCAAATGGTCCCCCCCTCCCATCTCTCTTGGTGGGGACAGCTTGACGCAATCAAAATGATGCTTTCCCCTATTGTTTTATACTATTTGCAGCTCCGTTCTGCCCCTCGACTCTTTCCTTTTTTAAATCCATCTACTCTATCCTACTAATCTTCCTCTGGGGTGTAGGTAAAAATAAAAGGATTGCTTTAGCCAAGTTGAAAGCACCTTATGATATGGGTGGAGTTAGGTTCCCAGATTTTAAATTATATCACCCTGCTTTTCTCCTGAAACAATCCTGATGCTGGTTTGCATGTCCAGAAATTTCTGATCCTCCCACATGGTGTACTTTAGAGAAACATTTGGTTCACCCCTATGAAATCGCCAACCTCATCTATATATTTAATCATTCCCCTATGGTTATTTCTGATCCCATTAAAGCTTCCATCTATGCCCTACAAGTCTCTTTTCTCTCATACTAAAACTCTCAATAAGTGCCTCTTCCTCCCCTTCCTGTGGCATAACAAGAATATTGTAATTAATAATAGTGCCTTGAATTGGAAATCATGGCTAAAAAAAGGGATTAGATTTATTCAACAAATTGTTCACGGCCCCTCTATTCTCTCCTTCCAACAATTAAAACAACAATTCTCCATTTCCAATGCGGACCATAGCTTTTACAACAAACTTGTCAATACTTGTCACAATGTACTCCTTCACTTCTCTAATGACATTCTCTCACCGGATGCTTTTAGACTGCTGCAGTTTACCATGACCTCCAAAGCGTCTAAATTTTACAGCATTCTTTCCTCAACATCTAAGGTTTCTTCTGTTCATCAAAGCTGGGAAAGAGATTTTGGTTACACTTTTGACGATCACACATGGTCCTTCTCTTCTCCAAAATAAAATATATATCATTTTCAACTAATATTACACAATACTTTTTCTTCTTTATTCACAGAGCATTTATCACTTTTGTAATATTAGCTAAATCTAAGATTGATTTTGATTGCAATTGATTAATGTTGGTCTTGCACAAGCCTCTTACGGACAAATGTTTAATCGCCCTTTCACTTTCAGGTTTTGGCAAGAAATATGGAAGTACCTTAAACTTCTTTTTTCTGTGGATATCGCATTATCCTTTTTAAACATCTTTTTAGGCAGATTGGCTATCACCAGCAACTTTTCACCTGACTCTGTCAAACATTATGATCTAGTAATTGTTATTGTTTAGTTAATGTATATAGTTCTAGGTTTTGCCTGTTACTAAAACTACCATGGTTATGAAATTCTGAATGAGATAGTGTCTTCATATACCCCCCCCCCCATATCTTCCATTCTCCCTTCTGGTTTATGTTTGTATTCTGTCTGTCTCCCTATACTTACCCTCCACCTCTGCAGAAGTCTCTGTCACCTTTTTGTCTTCAATATCTGGTTTCTTATTCATTAATTTGTAACTACATTGTTTGTTGAACTTATATTACATATTCAGTACTATTAATGGGAACATTTAAATGTTCTTTCTTTCATATTCTTAGTCATCAAGGACATCTGCATTGTGCTGATACTTGTACCATTGTTATTTTAAAGATAAAACGTATTAAAATAAAAAAGCAGTAGGAGATGTTCTAGAAACAGCACAAAATGGAGCATGAAACATTGAAAACATTAGGACAAATTGTGTCGGTCTGGTCTTACCAAAGAAGTTCCTTTTGACATTATCTAATCAGCAGTCAATTCTATTGCCCCGCCCAAACCTCGCAAAACCAAACCCACCAACCATTCTAATGCCTAGTTTACTCCAGACCTCCTCAAACTCAGCCCTGAAAAACGGCCCGCCCTAGCATGCTGGCAAACCTCCCACTCTGACAAAGACAAACTTGACTTTAACTCTTGCTCAAAAGAGTACAAGAAGGCAATCCTTTGTGCCAAAGCCAAATCTTTCGAATCCAGAATCTCCGACTCAAGGTCCAACACAAAATAAGTTTTCTCCATCGTTAGAGAGCTAGACACCCCCACCCCACAGAACATCACCAAAGATAAGCTGTGGTGTGAAGAAATACAAAGCCATGCGTAACAAGCTGAATTCTCTCAAAACTAAAATCCAAACCACCAAACACTCGCTTACCAATACCCCCACCCCTGCCCCTTCACCCCCTCCTAATACCGCCTCCCTTTTCTCATTCAAGGCCATACAGGAGCAAGATATGATCAACCTTATGAAAACTCCTACCCTGCCACACTCATCAAGGACTGTACTGATACCCTTGCACCATTCTTGACAGCATTCGTCAACGCTTCTTTTGCCACAGGGAAAGTCCCATCCTCCCTCAAGGAAGACTGGGTCCGCCCCCTCTTAAAAAAAACACACTTGACCCTACCGCCTCTAATAACTACAGGACCATCACCACCGTCCCAATCTTACTCGCGATATTGGACAAAGCAGCCTACCTGCAGGTGCAACACTTCATTGAAGAGAAAGAACTCCTAGGTCTACGCCAATCCGGCTTTCGCCCAAGGCATGGGACAGAAACCGCCCTACTGGACCTTAAAAACTAGATGGACGATGCCAGAGACCTAGGTAAACCAGCCCTTCTCCTGCTTCGCGACCTCTGCGGGATTCGACCTCATAGATCACAATGTCCTATGCCACCACCTCACCTCTGCTGCCAAATTTTCCCCTGGTGCCACTGCATGGATCTGCTCCTTCTTGCAAGGTAGGACCATGCAAGTATTCTCTTACTTAGCCTCTGCCTCACCCACCGTCATGCTATGTGGGGTGCCTCAAGGCTTTTGCCTCTCTACAACATATTTTCTCTTGCTCATCCTTGACACCCTGGGTATCTCCTACACCAACTACGTGGACGATACCCAGATCCTCCTCACTCTCACAAGCAACTATGACAGTCTCCACGACACTCAACATTTACAAGACTATCGAGACATGGATGGCAGCCAACGGACTATGCCTCAACTCTGACCAGACAGAACGCCTTCTGGTAGAATCCCCTGACACACTCAAAAACTTCGACACTCAGTTTAGCCATTTCATCATTGACTCTATCACAATCCCAATATCTGACACAGTGAAAACCCTTGGAGTCTATCTGGATTCCAACCTATGCATGACAAGATAAGTCGATGCAATTGCCTCCTCAGCAGCGTATCATGCCAAACTCAGCGCAGCTAGGCCTTTTCTCTCCAGGGAGAATTGAACCAACATAGAAAGAGCTATCACTGGTTCAAGGCTAGACTACTGTAATGTACTCTTCTTAGGGACATCTACAAAAATCTTGGAAAAACTGCAAGTCATACAGAGCAGTGTGCTTTGTGGAGCCCAAGTCATCTCCAAAAGAGAACACATCATGGCTGCCAGAACATCAGCCCACTGGCTCCCCATAAAAGAAAGGGTTATAGTGAAAGCATTGACACTTACCCATAAGTGCATCCACCTCTCCGCACTGCCCTATCTATTGCAAATAATCCACTCTTCTACCTCCACAAGGCCAACTAGAACACCTTACTCAAACATGATTACCGTGTCCATGGTAAAAAGAGTGAGAGCAGGTGGTGCTAGCTTCCCTTATCTGGCATCCCTACACTGGAATGCCCTATCTCCTACTCTTCAAGGTGAGGTATCACTCATGGCATTCTGCAAAACCATGAAAACCACGCTCTTCGCTTCATGAACACCACACTCACCGATCTGATTGCTTAATGCATCTCCTGTTTGCCTGCAAAATGTATTTATAACTTTTGCTCAAATGTTTTAATGTACAACATGTAAATGCATAACCCGCTTGTATCTTCCCTGTAACTAAGCTCCCCTCAACTAACAGCGCCACGATGCCCTAGGACTGTTTGTGTGCTATAGAATGCTGTAGTTTTTCATAGCCAAAGCTACCCAGGATCATCATGGCAGTCTGGCTACACCTCAGGTGACGGTTCTAGTACTTTGTTTACAAACTAGAGCCTTCAGTCAATGTTAGTCGCCTTTTCCAAGACAATTTAGAAGGGAGCGTTGCAGAAGGAGAGGCCAAGTCACTAAAGGTTTGGCCACACCTGCAAAATGACGACTCCCTGTTCCAGTTCCACTCTCATGTCACCACGGTATGGGGGGTCGTATAAAATTCACCCACAGATGGGAGGGGGATCACATCAGACAAGTGGGTGTTGTCAACAGTCAAAAACAGATTTTTGCGTGGAATTTTTCGAGCAACCGGATGATTGTCTGCCAAGACACATGAGAATATTGTAAGAACAACATATTCCACAAGACAAAGTACATACACTACTGGAAAAGGAAGCCAAAGAACTCGTTCCAGCATCAGAGGTAAACCAGGGTATTTAGTCGGTGTAATTCTTTATTCCAAAGAAATCCCAGTTCTCGACCTAAGATCAGCAAACACATATGTCAAACCACAAAAATTCAGAATGACAACGTTGCAACAAGTCATCCTGTTACTCAAGAAGGGAGACTTCATGGTCACACTAGATATGAAAGATGCATACTTTCATATGTCAGTGCTGCAGGTTCAAAGTAGGACATGTGCAATACCAGTTCAAGCTTCTATCGATCAGCCCCATATGTATTCACAAAGGTGCTAGCAGTGCACCTACATAGGGAACGTATCCCCTGTATACCCTTATCTGGATGACTGGCTAGTAACAGGAGAAACTCCTTGCATTCGCCAAAACAGTATGGAGAAAGCAATCCATCTTCTGTGTTTTCCAATCAACAAGAAATCCAATCTAGTTCCCCGTCAGCAAAAACTGTTCCTGGGAGCAGTCATTTGTACAGAAGACACATTAGTCGTTCCCTCCAATGCGATGGTCCAAAACCTAGTACAACAAATCCCTTGTTATACAGCTGATTGGCAGATAACTGTCATAAAAGTAATGCATCTGCTCAGCATGATGGCATCATGTATCTTCATTGTGCCACATGCAAGGCTACGTATGAGTCCAGTGCAAGAATGGTTAGTGAAACAATGGTTGCAAGCGCAAGGCAATTGGGGCAATCTAGTGGAGGTGTTGCAAGCAGTGGTGTTGGCACTTTGGTGGACAAACGAAAAACATTTTACAAAGAAAACTGTCAACCTGTCAACACATCTCACAATCGCAAAACACTCATCACTCTCTAGTTGGGGAGGCCGCGATCTATGCCATACAACACTGGGAATGTGGTCTCAACCACTTTTAAAGAAACACATCAATTTTCTTTAAATGCTAGCAGTTTACAAAGCACTACAAGCATTTCAACATCACTTACTAGGGGATAAATGTGCAGACAGCACAACAGCCATGTTTTACATCAACAAACTGGGCAGGAATCACTCCCTAAATCTGCCCACACTGGCCCGAAAGCTTTGGAAATTGAGCATCCCGTTAGGGATAAAGTTCCAGGCACAAAATGTACCCGGGGAACACAACTGCCTAGCAGACACACTAAGCAGAAACAAACATCAACCCAACAAGCGACATTTTTATGCACTGGGGCAACCAAATCTAGAAATATTTACAGCAAAAGCAAATGCAAAATACCTAGATTACGGTCCAGATTCTCACAAAGAATCTAAGGAGAAAGCACTGTGGATCAGTTGGTCAGGGATATTTGCCTACGCTTTTCCTCCAACACCGTTCCTGAATGGAGTAATCCACAAAATACACCAAGAACACTCGAGAACTATCCTAATGGTTCCAATGTGGGTCTGTCAAACATGGTATTCCAACTTCTACAAAATGTCAGTTTGCCCACCCTTGAAACTGACATGCCCGCACAACATGTTACAGAATCATGGGTTAATCCTACATTCTCATCCACAGACAACCAATTTAGCAGCTTGGCTACTCGGGTCATAGAGTGTGGACATCTAGAGTAACCAGCTAGATGCATGACAATTTTAAAAGAAGCACGTACGCCTAACACTAGGCACTGCTACTTTAACAAATGGAAAATATTTGTAGTGTGGTGCAAAAAGTCAAATGTCAACCCCAATTGTTCACCATCACATATAGTATATTATATACTATACTTGTTGGATTCAGGTCTTATTTTTAATTCATTAAAAGTACATTTTACTGCACTCTCTGCATACCCAACGTTGCAGAGCAAAGTTTCATGCTGGAAAGGCCCAGTCATTAAAGCCTTCATGGACCGACTAAAACGGCATAATCCTCCAACTGCTAACCCACCCGCTGTTTGTGATTTAAATGTTGTTTTATGCAAGCTCATGAGCCTACCTTTTGAGCCAATGCATAAAGCAAACCCCAAGAATCTTACTTACAAAATTGATTTTCGTATAGCCACTACATCTGTTAGGGAAGTAAGTGAGCTTGAGGCGTTCTGTGATGGAACCTTTCGTCACCATATATAAAAACAGAGCGGTCTTAAGAACGCATCCTTGCTTCCTACCAAATACATTCTTAAGTTCCATGTCAACCAATCAATTGAATTGCCAGCCTTTTTTTTTTTAATCCACTAAACTCTGGAAAGAGAGCATGCCATACATAAAATGTTTGAAGGGCAGTGCTGTACTACATTAACGAAACAAAACCACTTAGAAAAACAGATCAATTCTTTTTGCCCCTAGCTGCCGGAAGAGAATGGGATCCTGTTTCAAAGGCTACTGTTGGTAAATGGATTGTAAAGTTTGTAGAACCGGGTTACACTTTGTCAAACAATACACTACCATTTACGCATAAAGCACACTCCTCACGTAGTACAGGTGCAACTCTAGCCGTCATTGTAAACATCTGTAAGGCAGCTAAATGGAGTTCAGTGCATAATTTCACACAGCGTTTGTGTTGACACACAAAACTGAAATGACTCACAGGTGGGACATGCAGTGTTCAAACATATTTATCTC
This sequence comes from Ambystoma mexicanum, assembly GCF_040938575.1. Classification (NCBI taxonomy): domain Eukaryota; kingdom Metazoa; phylum Chordata; class Amphibia; order Caudata; family Ambystomatidae; genus Ambystoma; species Ambystoma mexicanum. The sequence goes on from NC_090921.1 coordinate 374,174,720, forward strand.
TGTTCCTTCTATCAATCCACCACCACCTTCTGGTACTGCTTCTAGTTTATGCAAAGCATGTGATTTTAAGCAGATCCACAAGCCTCAGAAGACAAACATTACATTCCTGCAATTGACTTGTTGATGCTTGCATCTGCTTAGATTCACATGTGCCCACCCAGCCTCCCCTCTTTGGGAGTAGAAGGTAACCTAGACTTCAGATTGTATGCAACCTCCGGTCAGAAAGAAATATTTTATTTATTTTTATTTATACACGGAGGATCCAATGGTCTTTTGATCACAAAAGAAAATACAATAGATGAGAAATCGGATGTGACGGAAAGCAGCAAGCTTCTTGCAATGAGGTGAGTTTGAGTGGCATTCTGACCAGGTTGTGGAGGAGAGTAAATGCAACAGTCACTGAGGACAATACACCAGTGGACTGTGGTGAATCCAATGGAGTCCTCACGGATTCCCCAGTGGTAACCACCTCCCATATGGCAAGGGGATGGCATCTGCTACCTCATCATGACTGTGAGGGTGGTTATGAGGGAGGATCACATGGGAGATGACTGTGAGGAATTCGACCACCTGCACGGGCAGTGTGTGCTCACCTGGGCTTTTTTTTTGAGGTTTTGTAATTAAAATTAATGATGGGAGATCATCCTCAGAAGATGTGTTGGGCTAACTCGCACACATTCTCCTCTGCTCACCGCAAAACAAACACATAGTCGAGTGTACTCTGGGGGGGGACACAGCCTACAGACACATTCCTCCCTATAACATAAAACTGGACAGGGGTACAGCCACAGGTACATCAAAGCATCGCAGGAAGGTAGAATGCAACACCTTCCTCCGGCCATGGCCAGTCTAATTAAAATATCAAAGGATCTCTGGATCTGCCCTCTTTATTGTCTAAGTTCTGCTGGTGGTAGCACCTACTGATGAGAGTTAATTGAAACAGGCCTGCGATAGGCCAGAGTGCAGAACCGACAAAAGGAGGCAGGACACGAACACCGCTTTGATATGCAATGTGCCAACTTGAAACTAGCTCCCACCCATCTGTATTAAGGACAATGAATGGCATGTCCGGGACAACTGTTAACAGTAGGCAACTCCTGCAGGGAACCCCCTTTCAGAGGGAAGAAGTATGTGAATTGAGGGACAAAATTCAAGGGAGACTTGCACTTTGATCAAGCATCACAGAGCTCAATTAACCAGAGAGACACTTTGAACCACAACAAACTGGAAGATGGGTGGGACTTAGTATATGTTGTCACCCCTTACCTTACCTTTCCTATTGCAAAGCACTCTGGTCCTGACCTCACACATAACCGAAGATTGTTGGTGGGTACCCAGGATTGGTTCCTTAAGGTAGGCTTAGCCTGCACCAATCACTGGGGCCCATTTAGCTTTAAAAGAGGGCTGAGCAACTCACTTAGCAGATCATCCGATGACTGAAAGGAGTAAGAAGGAGGATTAATTTGGACCCTGGCTGAAGGTGCAGTCTGCCTTACAGCGTGTGCCAGTGATGGAAGGCCAGGATTTCCAAGAGGGAAGCAAGATCCCTCCCCAAAACATCTATCGGGGAACGGAGAGAGCTACCAGACTCAGTGGACCTGTCCGGCAGCTCCAGAACCGGTACCCAACAGGCACACAGCATGCCCAGCTAGGTTCTGCCAGCAATCTTGTTAGGTGGGAAGTGGCAGAGAGGCTATTAACAAAGGGCAAGGCTGTTGCCTGCAAAAACTCTCCTCAGCTTTGGGTTGTCTGCCTTAAAGGACGACACAAGACCTGTGAAGAAGCTAGGTGGAGTGCCACAATAAGCATCAACCAGTGTCCATTTTTAAGGACATTTTAGAGGCTGTCGAGCCCTTGAACCACGTCCGGCTGCACCACAGATTGTTGTCACGCTGCAGTCATCATAGCCATCCGAGACGCCTTGACCAGCATTCCAGATCCACCAACCAGCACAGGGACAACGATTCTTGACCATGAGCCACCGTGTAGGCCAGTCTGCAGCTGTCCATCCAGCCTCGCTTGCCGAACTGCCTGCTGCTGGATACCTGCAGCGGTCTCCTGTCTTGAACTCTGTCACACAAGCTGCAAAGCGCCCTGGAACCAACTTGACTCTGTCGAGCAGCAAGATCAGCAAGCATCAGGTACATTGTGGTTTTGTCCCCCTGGTCCTTCCCCAAAAGCCCCTAGTGACATTTATGACCCCTTGGTGCTGAAACCAAATAACTTTGAACAGTTAAGACCGATTGCTTTACCGACTACTCTCCTGTCAGTATCCAGAGTGCATCACTTTCCTTCGTGGAACTGCCTGTCCTCTGTGTTCCTTTACAGGGTGGGCTGTATTTTGTAGTGTGCTAGAACTGTCTGTTGTAATAAAAAAGTAGATTTTTTTACGCATAAAGAAGTTGGGCCCTAGGATTGGGACTACTCTTGCACTTCACTCTATTGTTATTTGATTTTGACAGAGTGGTCACGTGTGGTTGGAGGCGCAGCCCACACCACCATAACATTTCAAATGGATGTGATCTTGGATACCTTGCGCTATTAGTTAGAGATGGATATCTACAACACAGTTTTTCCAAAACCTGTAATGGTTTTATTAGTGTGAAGAAGACATGTAATCTTAAATCATAACATGAGTTTCGATCTCAAAAGTCCTTTTCAAGGCTAAAGCAATATTGATTGGTGCCCATCTCGTTCTTGGTTGGGCTGGTGCACCTATTGTGGTCACGATGTATAGTGACACTCCTCTGGCTGATGAGGCCCTATTCAGCCCAAGAAATAACACGACACACGCTTTCAAAACTTCCAATAACAAGGAGACACTAAGGGATACATTTGTCAAGCTAGAGAGGCTATCAATAAAGGAGATCAATAAATACTGGGAATGCGGAACTATGCATACATTCCTAGAACATAAAAGATACCAGGAGGTTGAGGATATGCATCATGCCAGTTTTCACAAATAGTGAAGGCAAAGAGCTTGAGGACAAATGGGAAGATAAATGAATCTATCTAGCTATCTCTATCTATCTAGACAACTTTATCTAGCTCCACTAACCTGATTGAGCTACTAATTGAGCATGTGGAAAGGGTGCATAAACTAACAAACACTAATCCCCAACATAAAACAAGAATTAGATATGCCAGCACCAGATGCTGCCAGAGACAAAATCTATAGGACACTTAATTCTAACGTTAAACACCAGGATTAATAAAACAATGCGTAAGACCTGCACATTTTTCAGAGATGAGAGAGACTACCGCTTAGACAGGGTCTACACATTCCAAGGGGAATATGATACAAGTGCACCTCTTTCACACTAGAGCTCGCCGTCCTGATCTCCTGTGAGCTCAAACACAAGCAACAATACAGATGCACAAACACAAGGACAACTCAGAAAAGGGAATTTGTTTATTTCAAATTTCTCATTTCAAACGGGGCAACAAACGCAACAACATAAGACACGTAAGATTTGCAAATCCAATTGAACAAAATATTTCCACGCACAGCACAGATTCAGAGGAAACCGAGGAAGAGGAGAGGGGAGGGAGGGACGCAGGAAAGAGAGCTTGAGTGCCAAGAACCAGATCATAGAACAAGGATCTAATATAACCACGACAGAACCACTAAACGAGAACCTGATTACGGATCTATCACAAAGGATCTTGAGTAAATTTGAGGTACAAGTACTCAACAAAGTACTGTCTTTTGCACCTACCAACAGAATTGACTAGATGCAGATGGAGCTTTTCAAATGCATAAGAAAATTGAAACTCAAAATATTCTTCCATAATATAACTGAGGAAGAGGCTAAGGCCACTAGAATTAGACCTATCACCTTCACAGTGAGAGACATCAAGGACACCTAGTTATTACTTGCCCTCAACCAGGATACCACTGTATTCAGCATATAGATCATAAGCGACAACATAGCGGACGCAAAACTGACTAAGAAAACAGGATACATTCCAGCCACATCACAAAATGGAGCGATAGAAACCCTTCACAGGGCAATTGTGAAAGGCTTGCAGTGGGAAATGGACAGGAATTGTAGTAGAGGCATATGCGAAATGGCTGACAACCTGACGCTAGAGAAAGGCCTTGACTAAACTCAGACACAACAAATCTATAATCGGTAAGGAGGCCGACAAGGGTGGGAATACGGTTATTCTAAACTGCACAGACTATATCAAAATGGGTCCGGAACACCTGGACACACATGGCTGAAATCTTAAACTGATAAAACGCCCAGTGAGGGCATTTACGGATGATTATAACAGGCTAATCATCTATTGGCATGGACAAGGCATACTCCTAGACGAGGACAGATTGGTTCTTTGGCAGGACAACCCAATACTACCAACAATCTATTTCTTACCAAAAGTTCACAACCCGTATCAAGAACTACCTCAGGTAAGACCTATGCTGAGTGGAATAGGAGGACTGACTGAGAACATTTCCAAATACATGACCAGTACATCGAACCACTGGTAATCAAGCTAGATCCCTATGTAAGAGACTCCAAACATATAATACAGATACTTGACGAAACAAGATGGGAGGAGGGTTACAAACTTGTCTGTTTTGATGTCAAGGCTCTACACACATCGATAGACCACAAACTTGCAATAAGAGCATTTGAATACCGCTTTACAGATGCGTCAGCTATGTACTACATGCATCTAGAATGTCTGAAAGAGTTCTTAGCATTCACCCTGAATCACAACATATTTATATTCAATGACATACTTTCAACAAATAAAAGGTGCTGCAATGGGGGCTTGCTATGCACCATCATTGGCCAACCTTTTTATGTCTCACTTTGAGAAAACACTTGCTCTGACAAACAATGATTGGACCCAACACATAATAGGATGTCATTGTTACATAGACAATGTTTTTCTAATGTGAAATGGTACAGACAGTGAATTCTTAGAATTCACCAACCATATCAATCATAATAACTTTGGAATTGAATGAACAGGACAGATCAACAGTAACGCTATTGATTTTCTCGATCTACACATCTACATCAAAGGACACAAAATAAAAGCACAAACCTTTCGTAAACCTATGCAGGTCAATTCAACCTTGCATTTTGATGGAATCGTACTAAAACTGCAACTCTAAAATGCAGACTGTGCTTTTACTGTGCTGTTGGCATTTTAGAGTATGCCATCTCCCATTACTGCGCCCAAGTGGAGCAGGGATTGCAGGGGTGTCCCCCGCTCTCCTTGGTCCCCCGTTTAACATTATGGTATATGGGGTACAGGAAAAATACTTTTTTTTTTTTAAGGACCCTGCAGCGTCAGCACTGCCCCACGTAAGTGGGAGGAACTGACGCCATAGGGGTACAAGGGAGTCGGTGGCGCACACAGAAGTGCGCCCCAGTAAAGCTAAGTGGGGTGTGGGTTGGAGTATTGTGGGGGAAAAGTGATCCATCTGATTACTGCACTGTGCCGTAATTGGCGTCAACATTTTGGTTGGCGCAGTAAAAGGTGGCGCAGTGATGACATAGATTCATTTGGATGGCTGTCACCAAAGACATGTACTTTACATACCAGTGGGGAGATGAAAAGAGCAAAAAGCAATTGCAGCAACACTGAAGTGTACAAACAGGAGCTAGACCTGGTCAAACAGATATTTAACCCCTTAAGTGCTAAGGATGAGCTATCTCATCCTCCGCACTACGCTTGCAGTGCTGAGGACGAGTTAGCTCGTTTAGCACTTATGTTTGTGCGATCGTACAAACTGGAAATCCAACACCCATGGGCCATGTGAGGAGGAGGTTCCTCCTCACGGCCCGGGGTTTGGATTTCCTTCAGTTTCACATCAGCGTGTGTAATGCTTGCTGACTTGACACTGGATGTCATCGCTGCAGCCATTTCTGGCTGCGGGGGGGGGGAAGGAAGGTACGTATCTCCCTCGATCGCCGGCATTTCTATGCCATTTTGATTGAGGGTGGTGTCGCTGGAAAGGGGAAACTCTCCCCTTTCCAACAACGCCTTCCTTGAAGCGTTGCTAGGCGCAGATTGCTCGACATCACCCCCGACCATCTTGGAGCTCTGGATGGGCTGTGTTACAGAATTAACCTCTGGGAATGGATGGGGACCGTGCCTGGGCTCCCTGGGACTGCTGCTGTGCTTTGGGAATGGTCGACCCACATAGGAGACTGGTGCCCAAGGTCAGGGACATGACCCCTGACCACCCTGTTGCTCTGGCTGGGTTGTGTTACAGCTTCTCCCTCTGTGAAAGGACAGGGACCCTGCCAAAGGTCCCTGGAGCTGCTGCTGGGCTTGTGACGGTCAACCCACATGAGAGACAGCTGCCCAAGGCCAGGGGCATAACCCTTGAACATCCCTGAGTGCTGGCTGGGCTGCGTTACAGAATTTCTTTTGGGGAAGGGATGTGGACCCTGCCGGGGATCCCTGGGACAGCCACTGCACTTGGGGATGGCAGCCCACATGGGAGACAGCTGCCCAATTCCAGGGACATTATCCCAGACTATCGTGAAGCTCTGGCTGGCCTGGGCTATAGCTTCTCCCTCTGGGAATGGATGGGGACCCTGTCAGGGCTTCCTGGAACTGCTGCTGTGCTTGGGGACAGTACACCCACATGGGAGAAGGGTGCCCAAGGACGGGGACATCACCTCTAACTATCCTGGAGTTCTGGCTGGGCTGCGTTACAGCTTTTCCCTCCGGGGAGGTATTGATAACAATGCTGGGACTCCCTGGTGGGGGAAAGCTGTTACAAAGGCTAGCCAGAGCTCCAGGATGGTTGGGGCCTATGTCCCATGTGGCTCGTCCATCCCCAAGCACAGAGGCAGTACCATGGAGCCCCGGCAGGGTCCCTGACCTTTCCCGAGGGACAAGCTGTAACACAGGCCAGCTAGAGCTCCAGGATAGTCGGGGGGAGGAGGGGGTAATGTCCCTGGCCTTGTGCAGCGGTTTCCCATCTGGGGTGACCATACCCAAGTGCAGCGGCTGTCCCAGGGAGCCCCGGCAGGGTCCCCATCCCTTCCCTGAGGGTAATTCTGTAACGCAGCCCAGCTAGCACTCAAGGATGGTTGGGGTGATGTCCCTGGCCTTGGTGTGCATACATCCAACATATATCGATGCTAGTACATTTGGAGTCATGCACATTCTCATGGACATGTTGTAGGGCCTGGCACACACATGACTGGGGGAGGGGAGAGCAGTGTCGGAGCATCTTTCTGGTGTGGACATGTTGTGCATGGTGTCTGTTGGGTGGCAATACAGGGGTGTAGTGGTTTGCGTGTTGTGGCCATGCCACAGGGGCTGTATGCCATGTGGTGTTTGATTGAGGACCTGATGTTCACCCATTCTGTATGTTGATGCATTGATGCTTACACTGTGTGTATGCACATGGTGGGTGTGTCAGGTGTGCAACTGGTGGAGGTGATGTCTGCATCTTGCCATGAAGTGGCACACTGGTGAGGGCTGCAGCTGTACAGTGGTGTGTATGTGTGTGCGCAGGCAGTTTGTGCTTGTGTTGTCAATTATGGGGTCATGTGTGGTGTGTCAGTGGGGTTTGTGGCTGGTACATTGTAGTAGTGTGGGAGGTGGCTTTAGGTGGGTGCTGATGCAGCAGGAATTAGGTGCCACCTACTTGGCATTTGGACTTCTCCAATGGGGTTGGGGAGGAAGGTGTGTGGTGTGACTTTGGAATTATAGTAGAGAGACTCACCATCATCATCCGTTGTTACAGCTCTGCATGTCCAACACCCTCGTTCATGACGGTACTGCAGGTCTAATCCCATGTGGCAAGCTGGATGGGGGATGGTGGACCGCCTCCTGTGCCCATCCCCTGGCTGTGGTTGGCAGACAGTAGGTTTGCACTGCTTGCTTGCAGCAACTGCGGACACTGCAAGCTGTTGTCCCCACCGATGAGACCTTGCGGGTTGCCTCCTCCCACACCGCTTTCTTACATAGTTGGGCTGCCCGCCGCAGGTCAGAACAGAACACAACATCTGCATGTTGGACAAGTGTGTCTGCCAACATGTTCAGCTCAACGTCACTTAATCTAGGTTTACCGTTACGGGCGGTGCCTTGTCTGCTAGTCATGTTGCTCAGGTTTCTTCCTGCCCACTATGTTCTCCTGTTCAACTGCGATGGACCGAGGATCGCAATGGATTGCGTTTTTAAAGATGGCCGCCGGTGCATTTCCCATTCCGGCATGATAACGTTGCTTCCAGTGCTGGTATTACTGGTATCGTCGGTGGTGGTACCGGCGCCTGCGGCATTGTGTTTGCCGTTTTGGAGGGTTTTGGGGCCGTTACCGGCATGCCGGTGCTACCGGTACTGGCATGCCGGAATACGCGTGCATGCAGACTCGGAATCTACAGTAGATTCCGGCAGCAGTGTTACACAGACACGGTAGCACCGGCATGCCGGTACTGTTGGATTTTTACCTGCAAACTTGTAATGAGTCCCCATGTGTTTATATAGGTCTTCATATCAGATTCCATACACAGTATTGAATGTTAGTACTAGAAGCTAACTGCACTCATTTTTACCAACTACAGAAAAAGGAAGGGCTGAGTCGAACCTGCCAGGATTCACACCGCATGCAGTGCCCACGGGAGCAATTTACTCGCTCAGCTAGCCGCATTTGAGAGCTAGAGAATATACATTCTGAAATAGCTCCAATGATTAAACACGGACTATACCGTGCGAAATGAACTCTAGGGATCAGGGGTTCCTACGTGCATAGTAGGGCATGCTACAAGATGAGTTGTCACTCAGGACAAAGCAGTAGGTATTGCACCTCTTTTCCATGCTGCAGTCTCCGGTGTGGGCTAGGGGCTTTGTTCTGTTGCAGGAGAAAATTCAGAGGGGCAGGGCGTGCTTTGTGCCCCAAGTAGCGAGAGTACGATCCCGTTACTAAGAGCACGGTTGGCAGACCCCAGAGTGCGAAATTATTCCCCTGGGCACGAGGCAGGTCTAGCCCAAGTACACCCACCCATGTGGGGATGAGGGTCTGTGCCTATATTGCCTAACTCCTCCTTGGATCCTCGACCTTTTTGGAGAAAACACGACACGAAGCACAGGCGGATTCTAGAAAAATAACGCTTCAACCCCCCCAAACGCCTGGCCCCTACTGATTTACACAAATGTTTTACCATGGGCAAGTCCCATTGAAAACAGTTTTGTAAATGAAGCCCTAAACGTAGCGTAGCTGGGAGAAGAAACGCACAGAATTCCGTTTCCATGTAGATAAGAAGCAGAAACCCGTGCTTATATTCACTACTGCGGACTGTGAACAAAGGCTCTCATTATTATTTTTTTTGCTGGAGCAGAAGAGGCGCATTTTAAACACACACAGCACGTGCCTCTCTACCTATCTACCTATGTTACCGCCTTCCTCCTCTGTGTTTATATACAACCGCACACACGCACACTTCGAGTCCCATCTGGTTTGATTTTATAGGTTTTTTTCAGAAGTGGTGCCATTCTGCGCTGCTGACCTGCCCCCTGTCCAATTTCCAAGCCTGATTTACGGAAGAGTTTTGCAATAGGAAAAACCCTTCGCAAAGCGGGATTTTAAAGCCGAGCCTGAAGCTCCATGGAGGCTCGGCGTGGCCCGTTTAAGGGGCGCCTCAGGTGGCTTCTAATCTGCATGCACCCCGCAAAAGGTGGAATTACTGCCTCCCTCGCTGGCCCCGGGTATCCCTTCGTTTTTAAGGGTAACGGGTATCAGATATGTGCCTGGGGGTACTGCTGAGAATACTGCTGTATTGTGGACACTCCTTGCCATCAACACTGCAGGACTGTCACCATGAACCCCAAAAATGTGGGCAGGAACCCCCACGTATACATACACCCGATAACCACAGAGACCCCCGCGTATACACCCAGGAAGTAGAGGCGACAGCTGGGCATTTGTGGGTATCTCAGGGCCCTGTGTGTTTAGTGGTGCTGGGCATTCCCGCTGTGTTCATTGCTGGGAATACTTGTGCACTCCTGCATACTGGTACTATCTGGGTATGTGTGGGGATTGCTGACGGTACCTAGGCATTCCTGGGTATTTCTGCAGGGTTTATTACTGAGAATACTCATGCATGATGCTGATAATATCGGGGCATTTCCTGGGTGTTGCTGATTATACCGCAGTATAGTGGGGGCAGCCCTAGACTGGAGGGGTTTCTCGCTACTCTTGTGTTTAGACCCGGGGATCCGGGGCATGCGCGCAGATTTCTGTCGGTCTTTTGTGAGTATTCAATTAGTATTTATTACTGTCAATACCTGGGTATTTATTTGTAGGCTTTCATGAAGCACAGCACTGCCACTCATTAGGATGGGGTTGTGTGCGCATTTCTGCAATGTGGCTGGCGACATTCCAAGCACACCCGCGTGTCTTAGTGTATAGTACCGATCAAACCCAGCACCCAGGTTTATGGAAAAGGCCAGAGGAGCCAGGCACAGTTTTACCTCCTAGTTCGGACTCCAGACCAGTCAGTCTCTGCTGCTGGCATCTGTGCTGGGGGGCCGGGCCGGCTTCCTGCTGCACTGGCTGCTGCTGTGAGGGTGGCTTGAGCGGAGCCTCGAGGTGGCAGGTGCCTCTTCCCAGCGCCCAAGGAAGAGCTTGGCGGGGTCGGGCCAGGTGCTACTACTCTGGTGTGCATTCTGCTGCACTGTGCACACAGACTGGCTGCTGCTGCTGCCTCACCCTCCGTGTGCAGCTGTCTCTGTGCACCAAAATCATGCCCAGGCCCAATATCCTCTCTCGAATCAAGAGTCATGTCACAAAATTCACCACCTGGCGGCGCTGAGTCTGTGTCTCCGCTGCAGGCTGCATTTTCATTGGCCCGCCCATGCTGTTTTTTCCCGGCAGCCCCCAGCCACAGGAACACGTTGCTTTCAACTTTGCAAGTGCAACAAATTGGTTGTTGTTACTTCCTGCAAAGTTGAAAGCAACTTAGATGAGAGTGAACTTGTGTGCCGCGGCCCGCGTGTGCAGTGGCACAGCCCAGCCCAGCAGGCTGCGGCCCACTGAGCCTAGTCAGACTAGAGCCTGTCCAGCCCAGCAGGCTGCCAGTGGCAGCCAGGTGTAGGTGTTAACTTACAATTAGCAGTTCAGAGCGAGCAATGCTATGTGGCCCCTGGAGTGGCAGCTCGCAGTCCCCTCTATGCATGATGATGCATGCATCATAAAAATCATCAAAGCAAGGTAACGACGTGTGTGTGTTACCTTGCTTTGATGAATGTTGCCCAGCCCCTGCCAGTGCCATCATCACCAGGGCTGCTGCTGGCGAGCTGCTCGGGCAGTGGCCTACAGCGGCAGCCAAGTTACTTACAACAACAACAAACATAATTTCATTTTTTTAAACACCTAAAGAAAAACCACCCAGGGATGGCTTGGTGAAAAACCAGCCCCCAGGTCCTCAAGGTCGTTCGGCCAGTGGCCGAATGACCAATATCCCCAGTCCACCCTGGGCATTACCCGGGAGATAAAAGACATGAACATACCAGCAACAAGTGTTAAATCTGACAAAGCCTGGTTCGGATGAAACACGTTGTTTGTTTTTGCTACCTAGATGCCACATAGATGGTTAATAAATAATTGATTCGAACCCCTCATAAGGAGCTCAGAGTATCACATTTATGTTTTCATTATTATTGGAAGGCGTGAGTATTGGTGCTTTGCCGCAGAGAGAAGCTAATATCTTTTGACTTGCTGGATGGATGTGATAACATTTTGTAAAGCGAGGCATTGTCAAGGGATACCCCCCAAATTGGCAATTATGTTGTTATTAGGAATGGTGTGAATAGTGTACAGTGGCCACGGCATGTATAGACCTCCCTCAAACCTACTTCTTACTCTGATGATACAATTTCGGCCTCCATCATTAAACAATTGAATGGCCCGGCACTCAATGCGCTCCTCAGCATCATCAATGCCTCCCTCACAGAAGGACCATACCCAGACCCCCTCAAGACTGGTCTCATATGACCTCTTTTGAAAAAAACAACCTTAGATCCAGATGTCCTGGCCAACTACAGGCCCATTACCAACCTCCCTTTTATTGGAAAAACACAACTACTTGCCAGAATTGAACAACTCCACCTCCTAAATGACTATCAGTCAGGGTTCTGCCCAAAGTGTAGCATCGAGACAGCCATCATCCAGATGGTAGACGATGCTCTCCAAATCATGGATAAGTGCAACTCATGCCTCCTCATATTTCTAGACCTCTCAGCTGCATTCAACACCATCGACCACCACATCCTTCTCTCCCCTCCTTGCTGACAGGATGGGATTATTTGGCACTGTCCTGAATTGGTTTACCTCCTACCTCTTAGGCAGACACCAGGCTGTCCAGATGAACCTGTTGCGTTCTAACCGACTCCAGGTCTTCTGCAGAGTCCCTCAAGGATCCATCCTCTCACCAACACTTTTTAAACTTTACATGGAGCCTTTGGGCACTCTCCTCAAAGATCCCACTACAGTATTATAGTCATCCACCAATACGCAGACCATAATCAGTTGTACCTGAGAGTAAATAGCATGCAGGACATTATTCATCTCTGTGATTACCTAGCCATCATCCAGTCCTGGATGTCATAACACTTGAAATTCAGCAGATGTGGGAAGTCATGACCAGCTTAACTCGACATATTCCTGTTGCAAACCCCATGAGCACATACATATTATATGAGAAGGGATTTACAATGACATACAAAATGGCATTATGCAGGACATAGCATTATGGGGAACATCAACAGGAACGCGCCGAGTTAAGCTTGTCATGATTTTCCACATCTGCTGAATTTCAAGGGTGTTTTTGCACTAAATCTGGTCAACTTGACTGCTCTTTAACTAATGTTTTTTCAGTATTTATATGTGTGTGTGTGTATATATATATATATATTTATTTATTTATTTATTTATTTGATGAACTAACCCTAAAATGCCATAACTGCAGGCCGGAGTCAGCCCCTCAGCAAAAGTCCTGTGCTGGAATACATGCAAAATGAAGCCCTTGCCCAAACACAAAGGAGGCAATTTAGGCATCTAAGCATGAGGATGCCTGAAAATATTCTTTGTTACACACGAGGGGAAGACCTCACTTTTGAGGAAGGTGCGGAAAGGATGAGACCACCTTGGCAAAAACGGCAACATCCAGCATGTAAATGAAAGGACCAAAATGTGTGCAAGCCTGCACAACAGGCTGGGGTTTTTACTGTAACAAGAATGATTGTCTTCAAAAATCATTTTTTCCCTCTCATTTTCAATTAAAGACCTGCTCTTCAAAATGTGCAGGAATGCCATCAACCTGTACGCAAGGAACTGTAAGATTGTTCATCATGAGCCCATCACAGAGAATCTTTTAAGTAACCAGAATCTACAAGGAAATGTGGAACTATAACAGCATGAAAGGTTTCATGGCTAAAATTGACCCCAGTGAAATTGCAATCGGGTCTTCAAAATCAACACTTTAAGTATTCAAATGTACAGCAAAGTCTTTAAACATATTATGTTGAATTCTGTAATCACTGTTGCACGAAAGTACTGTTGCAAGGGTTTACATGTTAGATTGTGTGTATTTGCTAAAGTTGGATCAAATGTAAAATGCTGGGAAAAGGAAACTCTTAAGTTTCACTTCCTGAGAAATGAACCCCAGGTGTGAAACCAGCATTCCCAAGCTGTGTTACCCTGGGAATGAGCTGAGCCTTTCTGTGGATCTTCAAGTTTTACAACCGAACGCACTCAGGCTATCGTCAATTTAGCAATTAGCCTTTGAAGCTGTAGGCTAACCTCAAACAAATATTAATTGTGTTCTTTGTATAAATCTGACAATCATAAACATTTGAGAAAAGGTGTAGTAGGTGATGGGTACTCCTCCCACCAAATGCCATATTTTCAGTAATGTGGTTTGGGTGTAAACGAGAAAATATGGTAGCTTCGCCCAAATATGTCGCACAGTCACCAAACAAGGTTTATGTAATTCACAAAAAAATGTAATGCCTGAATATGCTGGCATCTGTGGCGTAATCAGCTGAGAAAGGGCATTTTTCAAAATGTGAGATTTCTAGGCACCAAAGCCAAATCGAACCCTATGCCTGTGTCATATGATTGATGGTGTATCCTCCCCTGACTGCTCAAATCACGCCTACTTTCTCTGAGCCTACCGGCTTAGGGAGGTGGAGGAACCCTTGACCACTGCACAATTGGTTGTGCAAGGAGGATGACACAGCATTGATGTAATTTGGCTTATAAATAGGTTACTCCTCCTCAACTGGAGAGTCTCTCTACAAAATCCAAACTGTGCAGCTGACAGGAGATCTGGAGCTATACTTGCAGAAATTGGGCCTAATCCTTGAGTGAAGCAGGGACCTGGTGTAACTGATTGGGATCACAGAGTGAGGCCTTGACTGACCCTGTTGATGGTCCTGGCAGTGGAGCTCTGGCTCCATTGATGACTGTAGAATCCTTTTCTTCTGTAAGTATAGATCTCCACAGCCATAGATTAAACAAGTCCTATCTATGTGAGCACTAGCCTAGAGAGTCCATAAGGGAAATCCCTCTATTCTATCTGTTTGGGAAATGTAATCATTTTTCTATTGAAAAGTATTTTTATTTTTCTGTGCAATTTGGTAACCTTCCCCATGACAAATACTGTGTTCCTCTGTGCCTTTTAAGTCATTTCTCCTATGGAACAAAATCATCCCTTGTGTATCTGTTGATCATATTTCTCTTCCCCATGAAAAGGTGCTTTGTTTGTTGACATTGTTAAGTAAATACTTTTCCTAGTATTTTGCTTAGTAAATCAATTAATTCCCCCGTTGAAATTCACAGAGCAACATTGTTGCAATTCAAAACCAACCATCTTGTGCCCTGTGAGGTTATTTAATTGTTATAGTCATTAGTGTTCCTTCAAAAGAATTATTCCCATTATGAGCTAAAACCAAATTTGTCCATATGTAAATTGTGTGTCTAAAACAAATACCCATTTGCATCTGTCATAATAATCACAAACTGTTGCTCCCACTGTGAGAACCTCTTTGCCCAAAACATTCCTGTGAGTTGCTCCTGCCACTTTCACTAAAAAATGTGGTTTCTATATGCCTTTCTCATTGTTGAAAGTGTGTGCGTCATCTCCAGCTCCAGCCAAATTCATTGTGATTTACAATTTCTCTTACTCCTTTAAAAAGTGATTTTCCTACTCAATCCTTCTTTCTCTATCATGGCCTTAGCTCGCAATTAGCATTGCCTTTCCTTTATTTTATGGTTTTGGGCTTGCCTGTCACTTCCAGCCCCAGTAAAACTTAGCATGACCTGCATTTTCGTTTTTCTAACTCTTTCTTTTCACCTTTGAAAAATCATTTTTCCTATTTAATCCTTCTTTCTCTATTATACCCTGATCTCGGATTCAAATTCTATTCATTTTTTATTTTTTACTTTTATTTTTCATGTGCTGGCTGTGTAAAAATTGGATTTCATATGTGTGCTAGCTACCCTGTTTGAAACCCTATTTGTTCTCTAGTGTGAGCAACCCGATATACCCTTGTTTGCTGTCCCATGGTAGTACTATTGAATCATTTCAAAACTCAGTTTTCCATGGTAACAGGGGGGGGGAGTGCTTCACCTTCCTGCCATCAGTTGAGGGAAAGTAGTTGGCATTGCTTTTCACAACACAAATTTGGTGTGGCATTGAAATCTATCATAATTTGGTGATGTTCTAGAAACCTGTGCATTGTGTTGCCACCTCAATAGTTACTGCTGTCATATTTTGTTCTGATTTGAATATTAAAATAATAAATTAATAATAAAGTGTTCATTGACAACACACCGGCCTGGTTCTTGGTCTATTGGGACAAAGGGTGCTGGTTGAAGCAGCTAGACAATTTCCCAGGCATTTCACAAAAAATTGGTGTTACCTGGTCAATAATTGTGTCTGCAGATACAATACGCCAAATTCAAATTGTCAGGGTTAAATTAAGAGCCGGGTCACGACTGCACCTGACCAAACCTAAGGAGGACAGTACGGTTTATCAAAGAACTTACCTAACGAATTTTACCTTGTGTTTGGTGGTTTCGACAAATCTGCCCACCTCAAAAATGGACCCTCGTCAAGATGCCGTGTCAGACCACACGACTATCGTCCAAGGATCGGATCGTGCAGCGCTGCCGAGGTATCGCGTCTCGTTCGGTCGGGCCCGCAAAATCACACCGTCCGTTCCCGGTTCGATAGTCTGCGTCAACCTTCAATGATCCGGCATCAATCTTGAGGGTCCCTATTCGGGCGCCAACTGTGAAAACATAAAAATTGATATGAGGCTGGGAAGCCCAAAAGAAACACACCAACACAGGTTACAAAGGACATACAAGTGCTTTATTTAAAAGCTACAACAGTTACCAAAGTCAATTGACAAACGGATAGCTATTCGGCTCTCAGAGTAACGTAACAAACTTCAACGAGGGTTCGATGCATTAGTAGAGAGTCCGTACATTTGGAATACTTGGGCTTTTATATCCTTTATCCAGCCCTTGGCCAACCCCCTCGCGGGTTAACCATTCTTAGGATCAGGCCTAGGGTTCCTTGCCAGGTCAATCCTATAATGTATGCATTTTGATCAGTTCCGCTGATACAGTTATTCATTTACACATAGGTCAGTAATAGGACAAGGTCTCAGTTCGCGACCCCGACAAGTGGCCTGCAGGCATATTAATTCTTCGTGTGTGCGGAGGTCACAACGGCCAGAATCTCACTCAGAATGTCATTCAGCCTCCATTTTGATGTTCAGGGTGACTTCCACATTACAAGAGAACCTAAAATGGCGGCTAAACCCCAGATGGCGACTTACATTACTTTTCGTTAAGGTCAAGACCTTGCCGCGGAGTCTATTTACATGATATTTTAGACAACTTGGCGTAGGCCAATACACATTCAATTACTGCGATAGGAGGCATAATATTATTTCAATTCCAACAATGGGTTGGAGGCCTCCTTAAAAAAACATTTGGGGATTGTAAAAATAAAAAGCGGTTTGATTGTGCACATACCCATTGCCAGGGAAAAAGGGTCCCTGTCTTGCTTTTATGCTGCATAATACATCATGACAACTTGGGGGCTTGAGTATGGGATTTAGCAGTGTTTCCACCTGTGACAGTGTAGCACAGCATACTAGCCCATTGACGTATTGTTACATTTAGTGCATGGTAGGTTGTGTTACACTGTTATGGTGCCAGCCAAACTTGTACCCTAGAAATCAGGGCTGTGTGGCCAAACAACATATTGTAACCATAAACTAGGAAGGAACAGGGTGGAGAGTTTGCCCTTGCATAGATAACCAAATGAAGAACACTCTTCACAATGAGCACCATGGAAATTAACATGGCTAGACAGGACCTCCTGTCAAAATTGTTCATTAAAGGGGAATGGGCAGAGCAGGGACATGAAGCCTGGCTATCTAGTATGATGCAAAAGGTGACCTCTATAAGTATGGATGTGTGGCAGGACAGTGGCCTGTTACATCAAGCCCCGACTGACTTCTACATGACACAGACCACTAAAGATGAACAAATTAAGATGGCCCAACTCACTGCATACATGTACTTCCACATGATAATCATGGGTGAAAGGTACCAGGAGAGTGTACCCTCTGGGCAGAATCATTCTGAGTTATTGGAGCAAGTAAAAGGGGGGGTTAAGGCAGGTAGAGGAGAAAGTGTGAGAGAGCCAAAACTCTTAGAGATAGGAAACATCATTGAGCAGCTAAAGGATGAGTTGGCAGTACAGCAACAAACCAATTCAGAGCGAGAATCCCAATTATCTGCACTAAAAGAGGAGTGCCAAGAAAGTGTTGATTCCCTGAAAGAGAGTCAACTCAAATTGAACAAGTGACATACAATAGAGTGTGCTTAGAGGACATGTGCACTCCTCAAAATCCGATTAAGCAATTGGAAGAGGAAATAAAGCAGTTGATTATTAAAGGGGTTCATTCCAAAGAGGAATTTGACCAGGAGTGCTGGAAGCGCTATGAAGCAGCAGAGAGATAACATGACTGAACAGAATGGAACACTGTATCAGGAAAAAGATGCCCTATGCCAGTAAGTGTGCCAATTAAAAACAGACCTAAAGAAAAATGAGTCATGTTTTCAGGAACTGACCTACATAAAATTAGAGAATGAAAAATTAATGGGGCATAGGATATAAAAAATAGAATGTGATCTAGAGCAGACAAAACAGACCAAAAAGGCACAGAGTGAGATGGGTCTCCTGCAACAGAAATGGTCTGAGTATTCTCAGACAATACAAGAATCACAGAAACAAAATGAAATGAGGCCCTTTGTGATGCGAACAGGGGACTCCATGGCCAAGTAATGGCACAGGATAAGGTCATAGAAGCCAGTCAAGGCCTGATACCAGAGCACAAAGCTCAGGCCTTTGCATGCTATCAAGAAATAGGGGCTGAGAAACAGAAATCTGAGATATTAGAGAAGTGGTGTGCTAGGATAAATAAAGCATGGAGGAACCCCAAACTGGTAGGGAATGGAAGGCTAACCCCTGTCCTTGGTGTAATGTCCTCTGTACCTGGGCCCTCAAGCCAACTTACCACCCTATATGCGGAAAGCGCTGCTAACTTCATGTCTACCAGTTCACAAGAACCGGGAACCATGAGGCAGCCGGACTCAATTAGGCCCGGCATGATTGAGCCGGCAGGCCAGCGTCCGTCAGCGATTGTTGGACGTGCATCACTGCTTAGGTAAAATAATATTTTGCCAAATGTATCTGACCAGGAGGACTCCTATGAAGAGAAAATCAGGGAGTTAGACTGGCAGAAGCATCAGCTACAAAGGGACCAACTGGTCCACTTTGCAGATAAAACAGAGTCTGAGTTTAGGCCCCAAAAGAGCATCCTGAAAACCTCCACCCAATTAGGGAGGTGGGGGGAGTTCTCTACCAACCCTGGAAAAAGGGAGGAGTCATATGAGTACTCCCCTTTGTGAAAGAGGGAGTCCAAGGGAAGTGTCCCAGAGAGCCCACAATACAACAGGGTAGAAGAGTTTAGACCCCGCCATCCCGGAAGAGACTCCCAATCTCAAAGAATCAGGGAGCGCTTAGAGGATAGAGACCAGACCTCAAATAGCAGTACCTCTGAGTCTGAAAAGAAGGCAGCCCAACAAAAGAGAACTCTGGTAAAAGACCCCATTCAACAAATAAAAGCCATTAGAAGTTTCATTACCCTTTACCATAAACATGCCAAATACTCAGTCTGGGAGCATCTGGAGCTGTATGACCAGGTGATGTAATTTGGCATCAAAAATGACCATAATTCTATGGAGTTTGCCAAGTGGACATTCTCCCAGAATACTCCAGCTTCTTTGCTGGGCTGGAGGATCAGAATCATTTAAGGTCGTCTACCTACAAGGCGGCCATCTTGTAGGACTTCTCCGTGCACCGGAACACCCAGGAGGCTCACAAGGTGGCCTACAACCTGCAATGCGGCGATGATCAGGCCCGAGAGAATTTGTTCAAGAATGGAAGCGGGCAGTTGCACATACCACAAGACTGGTGCACACGAACAGTAGGGTGTCCATTAATACCTACTTTCATGCCCTCCCTGAGTACATAATGACGCAACTGGTTAGGGACTTCCACGAAGAAAGGACCCTGGACTGGGTAACAGAGCAAGCTACCTGGATCTATGAGGTCCAAAAGCCTGTAGAAAATCAGAATTCCCCCAAAAATCCCAAACCAACCAACCTCCCTGCTGCTGCCAAGGTGGCAGAGGAGAAGAATACCCCCATTTTGGACCTAGGAATACAGGTTTGGGGGGCAAAAAATTCAACTCTCACTAACCAGCCAACCCAGATGCAGAGAAGACCCTCTGACCAGTCCCAAGCAGGTGGTAGCCAGGCAGGGTACCCCACAAATGTGTCACCTCACTCTGCTGCATACATCAGCCCAAGGTACAAGGGGGAACAGACCCATCTTGGGGTACGTATGGACTCCCCCTGCTCGGGGGTGATCCAATCAGGTAAGTACAGCCCCAGGAAACTTTCCTCCGAACTTCCCCCCAGGTTTCCCACTAAACGTCCCTCAGGAGGGCCGTAATATTCCACCCTCCAGTTTGTTTCTTCCCTAGGTACCCTCAAAACCGCAACATACAGAACAATCCCCCTCTCTCCCCAGTTTCAGGATTCTAGACCACCAAATCAGGGAGAAGGGAGACCAAGAAAGAAGGGCTACCAGGGAAACCCTCCATACCAAATCTACTCCAGGGGAAGGAACAGTTACCCTTCCCGACAGTAGCAAAGATTTGACCCAATAGCCCTGTATCAGCCAGAGAGGATGTCACAACTGGAGCACCAGGTCCAGAGCTTGACACAAGACCTGAGGCGCATGTTGAGGGCTCAGCAGAAACCTCAGATGAACATGGCTGCTCAGAACAGCTCGAACCCAGGGTCTGATGCCCCAGAGCAATGACGGGGAAAAAACCCTGACAACCAACAGGTTCCAGAGGAGGAGGCTCGGTAGGAAGGGGGATGAAAAGCCCTAGATGAAGCTTCCTTCCTCACTCCAGGGGAAGGAACAGTTACCCTTCCCGACAGCACCAAAGATTTGACCCAATACCCCTGTATCAGCCAGAGAGGATGTCACAACTGGAGCGCCAGGTCCAGAGCTTGACACAAGACCTGAGGCGCATGTTGAGGGCTCAGCAGAAACCTCAGATGGACATGGCTGCTCAGAACAGCTCGAACCCAGGGTCTGATGCCCCAGAGCAATGACGGGGAAAAAACCCTGACAACCAACAGGTTCCAGAGGAGGAGGCTCGGTAGGAAGGGGGATGCAAAGCCCTAGATGAAGCTTCCTTCCTCACCCGTGAAAAGCCCCTAGAAACCTCTGAACCTGAACCCAAAACTCCTACCCCCAAAAAACTGCAACCTAGGGAACAGAGGGTAAGTAGGAGAAACCAAGTGAACAAGAAGACCCATTTTGTGGAGGAAGTCTGCGTCCTCCAGTTCAGAGGGGAAGAATCCCTGGAGGATTCTAGGAAGAAAGTCTCTTTCAAGGATGGGAGGATCCCTCCCAAAGAAAAATGGGTCCCATGAGACCCTAACTTAGACCGAGTAAGTATGGGGACTGACTCGGAACCACAAATCCCTGAACCCCAATGTCACCCCAACGACTCAGAAATAAAGGATGGATCCTTCCCCCAAACCGGTTCAAGTGAATGTCTCCAGGAAAAGGGGGACAGCACAGAATCAGGGGAAAAGGGGATTCCAAAGCCCCCCAAATGTCAGAATGCCACATTTTTACAGATTCCCAAACTCCAACACAGAAAACTGCCCAAGATCCCCTGGTGTCTGAGTCCAAAATAAAGAAATTAACTGCCCAGCTGGCCCAAAATGCCCATTTCCTTTTCCCCAGAGGAGAAAGAAGGTAGGTTTTATGCCCCCGTCCGGGTGCAAGGGCAGTGTGCAATTTCAGCCCTGGTGGATACAGGATCCCAAGCCACCCTTCTATCAAAAGGGGCATTTGATCAACTAAATGCAGGAAGGGGGAGAGTCACCAAATTCCCCTCGCACCTCTTCCTGGACAACTCCAGAACGAGGGGACTGCGGATCTGGAGATCAAAATTGGCCGACAAGGTGAAAGGTGAAACACCCGGTTATAGTCGTTACTCCAGAGGGAACACCCTGTCTCTTAGGGAATGACCTCCTTCAGTGGCTGTCACCCCTAATAGACTTTGTGAATGAAGTCCTCTGGACGCAGACTAACCGGCTAATAAAATTAAAACAGAACACCAACTATGTGTGCCTAAACTGCACATGCCATATGGTTCCACTTTAGGAACAATCAAGTCCCCGACATAAGTTTAATTGCTGTAGGAGAACAGACTGGTTATGGGAACCCTTCTCCATTCTTGAAAAATCAACCTGCCTCCCAGATTTACGTGGCATTCCACACTGGAAGGAAATACCCTGAACTTCTATACTGATCCACAATTTGAGGAAAACCCAAACACCATGATAAAAGGTGATGAAAAACCAGCTCAAAGCTTGGCTGATATTCAGAAAATGGGTGAAAAGCTGTTCATCCCCATTCAGATAAATGAGGGGTGGAGCCTGTTCTCGCCAGAGTATGCCTGAATAATGGAAAAAGCTTAATCAGTGGAGCGCTATTCAGAAAGCTCCCAAAAGATCAGACCATTCCCACCTTTAAATTGATTGATAAGTGGGAAATGGGCCTGGAAACTCCCAATTCCAAACATCTCCTGCCTAGCAGGTGCATGCTCAAAATTTCCATTGGTGATAAAAGCATAGAGCATAATTGTTGGGTTGTGCAAGATGTCCCTTCTGCCTTCTACTTAAGCAGTGACATTCTCAATCGATTCGCAATTAATTAGGACCTCATTAATTACAAAGTCTGGTCCCGACGGGGGGGTAACCCCCTGGGTTTTGGCAATCATGAAAAGGCATTTTGGTCAGCTCAATTGGTACTGTAAACAGTTGAAATTCAAACTGGAGAAGAGGTCACCATCCCAGGATTGGCCCGACAATTCATTATTCCCCTAAAAAATAAGAGGACAGAAACTCCATAACCCGGACACCTACAAAAATTTAAATCATCATCTCCAACAGCAGGGATTGTATTTGAACCTAACCCCATTAGCTGCCTTAGAACACCACACCATTCAAATATTGGTGGATAACAGCGACCTTAGGAGTATCACTCTGGGCGCAGACACCTTTCTTGGAATGGCGGTTGATGCCCAGCATTTCTCCATTGGCTTAGGGAATTAAATCATGGGACAGATCCCCAATGACTGCTATGACTGTGACAACGACATACCTCTGGAAAAGATTTTCACCCGGCAAGGGGGGAATTTCTTGGTGTACTCTTCCTGCCCTTACAGGGGGGGAAGAGGTGACCTGCGACATGAGGAAGGATGAGGTGGTATTTCAGGTCAACAGTGACTGCCTCTCCTACCTGAAACCTCCCGTCCAGGCCAACACCATAACCAGAGATCTCTCCATGCAACTGGAGGATACCGCGGAGATTGCAAACCCCAAGGTCTTTCCAGGCTTCAGGCAGACGGTTGAGGAAACGATCAACCTCACTGATGCCTGTGAGACCGAGGACTAAAAGCAGAAGCAGGTGTTTCTGGATTTTCAAGAAATCTTTGCCATGGATAGGTATGACTGTGGTCGCACCGAGATACATTTTACATCCATACCCATGGACCCGGCGATGACTCACGTATTCGTGAAGCAATATCGGTTGCCTCTCGTGTCTATGGAGTCACTCGCAGAAATCATAAAGTACCTAGAGTCCCATGGGATAATTCGTCCAGTCCACAGTACCTTTAACAATCCAGTACTGGGGATACTAAAACCCAATGGAGACTATGCCAGACCTTAGGGAGTTGAATAAACAGGTTTGACATGTCCCAATGGCCTCTTCCTTACATTGATCAGGCACTGGCCCAGATCCAAGGGTCAAAGGTGTATACCACCATTGACCTGACCAATGGATACTGGACAGTACCCGTGAGTAGGGAAGACCAGTACAAGCTGGCCTTTACCTTTGGGGGGCAGCAGTACACATGGACCCGAACTCCCTTTGGATATATAAACTCCAGCAATGAATTTAACATTTTTCTGCATAAGGCCATGCCCGACTTGGGTGAAAGGGGAAACCTGGCCTATGTGGATGATGATCTAATTAAAAGCTCAATACTGGAGGAACATATAGCGGAAATCTGCCATGTTCTGACCCAGTTGAAGGAAGCCAGAGTGAAACTGTCCTTCCAGAAGGTGCAGTGGTGTAAAACCCACGTGAACTTCCTACGGCATGAAATCACCCCTGAGGATCTATGTCCCCAGATGAAAAAGTTGGAAGCATTACTTAAACTGAAAGAACCCACGACTCTGCGTGAACTCAGAAGTGTTCTTGGACTGACTCATTACAGTAGAAAGTTCATAGAAGACTACGCAGAGGTCACAAGACCCTTGGTCCATTTACTGAAGGCCAGGGTCAAGTGGGAGTGGTGTCCAGAACAAGCCAAGGCAGTGAAACAACTGTAGAGAAGCCTCTCACAAGCACCTTGTTTAGCTTACCCCGTCAAAAACAAGGGGTTCTTCTCGGAGACAGGGTTCTCAAATACTTGCTTAACAACACTATTATACCAGAAGCATGTCAAGGTCAATAAAGTCATCTCCTATGCGAGTAAGACTTAATTCTCTGTGGAGGAAAAATTCAACGATTGTGAGAAGGCAACAGTGTGGGCTTTAAAAAATTACTGCCCCTTCATCCAGGGCGAGCACATAATCATCGATATTCCTCACCAGCCTTTGTAATACCTCCAAAGTGACAGAATCCAGGCAGGGAATGTGAGTAATTCCAGAATTACTTCCTGGATTCAGTTCATGCAAGGCTTTCCTGTGGAGGTCAGATATGGCCAAAACAAGAAGAATCCCCTCACGCAACGTTTGGCTGACTTGCATGATTGTGCTCGAGAAAATTGTCTCGAGAATGAAAGTCTCAAAACACAAGACAACATGGAGGTGTACCTGAATCCCCCACACAAAGTCTATGAAGAAGACACGTGCCAGGGGATGCCCACAGTTTATGTGGACGGGGGCTCCTACCATGTTGATAACAACAGGGAAAAGGAACTGGTGGCCGGCGTTGGGAATGCCTGGGTGAATGAAGCCCCGGAGCCCTGCGCTGGGTACAAGATTGGTCCCCGAAATAGTCAGGTAGCGGAGTTGATGGCGGTTCATCAAACCAGCCACACTGCCGTGCAAAACTGCATCCACGAACTGGTCATAATCACTGATTCAGATTATGTCCAGAATGGGTTTGTGGAGCACCTGATGAATACGAAAACCAGAGGCATGCTGTGTGCAAACAATAAACCACTCAAGCATGGCAAACTAATACAATCTATCAATGATCTGGCCCCCTCTAATGAGATGACCATCTACTGGAAGATCATCAAGGGTCATTCCAGAATAGAGGGACCAGACAAAGCCGGAGATGACCTAGCCGAACAGTTGGCCAAAAACCGGAGCCGTCCATGGGGATCTCATTGAGATAGAGTCCCTGTTGGGGGAAATCCGGGTTGCTGCTGTTTACCAGGTCCCAAACACTTGCCCAAAATGAACTCTCAACTGCCCAGTGGAGTAAGGAGACCCCAGATGCTGATTTGATCATGGCACAAAAAGGGGGATCCGATAATTGAGAAATTTTATCAACACATTGAGAACTCTGTGAATTTTCTTCTCACTGAAACCGTTTACATCGAGAAAGAGGATCTCCAGGTATTGAAGTTTCCCAAATTGTTCTGAATCCAAGATGGTTTGTTGGTACAGAGATCCATCTCTGGATGTGACCAGTGGGTGGTGCCTACCTCATTTCTAAGCCTGATGCTAAGTCACACCCATGACCTGGCCACAGCCGGTCATCAGGGGTTTCATACTACTTTAGAAATCTTGCGAGAGGTTGCATACTGGCCACACATGGGTCAGGACCTTAACCAATATTTGAAGGGGTGTCTAGTGTGTGTGCAATTTCAGCCAAGTTCACTCACACACCGAGCTCCCCTCCAGAAAAGGGGAATGACACTGCCTTGGTCAGATTTACAAGTAGATTTCATCGGCCCTGTGATTCGCTCCTCTAGAGGAAACAAGTACATGTTAACAGTAACATGCTTGTTTACCAAATGGGTGGAATGTCTTCCGGTATCAAATTGCAAGGCAGAAACAGCAGCTGCCCTGATGATCAACCACATCTCGTGTTTCGGGCTTCCTCAAAGGATTGAGTCGGACCAAGGAAGTCACTTCACCAGTGAGGTGATGGCAAAGATGAGGGAGATACTTGGAGTAAAAAGAACCTCCATATTGCCTACCACCTAGCCTCTAGTAGGGGAGTTGAGAGGTATAATAAAATGATTGTGAGCATCCTAAAGAAGTTTGTGGCTGAATCTGGGCCTAGTTGGGAAATCTGATTACTGCTTGTCCTGATGGCCATCAGGTCTACCCCATTTTCTGCGACAAAGATGTCTCCATTCGAGCTAATGACTGGACGAAAAATTGGGGTACCACAGCATCTGCTCTACAGAACCCAAGAGCAGACCCTGATTAACATGTCCATGACACATGACTATATTGAGAATCTGAAACACCTTTGGCATGCTTTTGTGTGCGCTCAGCGGAATCTGGGAAAATCGGCTGAGGAGATAAAAACCCACTATGATTTAAAGACCACTAAAAAGAATATCAAGTAGGAGACAGGGTATACTTGTACACTTTTCAGAGGAACTAGACCAAGGAGCAGAAATCCCTTCTGTCCTGGCGTGGCCCCTTTGAAATTGTAGAAAAAATCTCACCTGTCGCCTATAAAATCTGCATCCCTAAAAGAGAAAAAACTGAAGAGAAATGGGTGCACATCAATCAGTTGAAGTGCTGGCATCCCTGGCAGAATTTGCAACTGATTGAAGAGCCCAGTGGGGGTAGTGCCCAGGAATCCTCTGAGGAGCAAAGGTAAGGAACTGGAACCTGAATAAAGAAAATCCTACCTTAAAAGGGAGTAGAACAATTATACTTAATCTGAAAAGATTACGAAAATGAAAAATGTAAGGAGCCACTGTTTGGGAAATACTTGTATGCCGAAAACTATATGCTTGCTTGATATTTGCACTTCATATGTATCTCTCCTGCTGTTTTGTTATATACATTCACGTCCCTACCTGGGTAAAATGGTATTGTGTAACATACTTAATCTCTGTTCTTCTTGGCAGATCTATTAACTCCTTGCCACTATAGGCCAGAGGAGAGCCACCAAATGGGGAGAGGCTCAGGAATCCCAACCCAATGGAAAAATCCAAATTGAAAGAGTGGGTGCAAACCAGTGCACCCCTCCATTAGGACCAGGAATAGAGTTGACGCATCCTGAAAGAGAGTCCTTGAATGAACCCAGGAGCAGGCGTACTCTAAAGGAGACCCCTGGGGCAAACCCAAGCCGTCAGGAGGGAACACCCCACCTCTCTCCTAGCTCTTCTCTCTCAATAAAGTTACTTCAGATCTAGGAAGGGGGATTTGTGGGGTGAAATAGCCTTAAAATGCCATAACTACAGGCCGGAGTCAGAGGGGGAGACATGCCACTCCGCAAAAGTCCTGCGCTGGAATACATGCAAAATGAAGCCCTTGCCCAAACACAAAGGAGGCAATTTAGGCATCTAAGCATGAGGATGCCTGAAAATATTCTTTGTTACTCTTGAGGGGAAGACCTCACTGTTGAGGAAGGTGCGGAAAGGATGAGACCCCCTTGGCAAAAACGGCAACATCCAGCATGTAAATGAAAGGGCCAAAATGTGTCCAAGCCTGCACAACAGGCTGTGGTTTTTTTACTGTAACTAGAATGATTGTCTTCAAAAATCAGTTTTTCCCTCCCATTTTCAATTAAAGACCTGCTCTTCAAAATATGTGCAGGAATGCCATCAATCTGTACGCAAGGAACTGTACGTTTGTTCATCATGAGCCCATCACAGAGAATCTATTAAGTAATCAGAATCTATAAGGAAATGTGGAACTATAACAGCATAAAAGGTTTCACGGCTAAAATGGACCCATTGACATTGCAATTGTGTCTTCAAAATCAACATTTTATGTATTCAAATGTACAGCTAAAGTCTTTAAACATATTATGTTACATTCTGTAATCACTGTTGCGGGAAAGTACTGTTGCAAGGGTTTACATGTTAGATTGTGTGCATTTGCTAAAGTTGAATCAAATTTTAAATGCTTGGAAAAAGCAACTCTTAAGTTTCACTTCCTAAGAAATGAAACCTATGTGTGAAACCAGCCTTTCCAAGCTGTGTTACCATGGGAATGAGCTGAGGCATTCTGTGGATCTTCACGTTTTACGACCGAAAGCACTCAGGCTGTTGTAAACTTAGCAAGTAGCCTTTGAAGCTGTAGGCTAACCTCAACAAAAGGTTTTTTTGTGATGTCAGAGCTACGAACCAGATCTCTGCTTACAGAGGGGGAAGAGGGAAGGTGGAGCTGCACACAATGGGAGATATGCAATTTTTGGAATAACTTGGGAAGTATTCATTGTACATTTTTCATTTTTTGGATTTATGAAAAGCTGTCAGTGAGCTGCTTCTGGTGGGTCCAAAATGATTTTGGTGATACCAACCTATCACTAGTTATCAAACAAATATTAATTGTGTTCTGTGTATAAATCTGACAATTATAAACATTTGAGGAAAGGTGTAGTAGTAGCTGATAGGTACTGCGCCCACCGGATGCCATATTTTTCAGTAATGTAGTTTGGGTGTATATGAGAAAATATGGTAGCTTCAACCCAATATGTCGCACAGTCACCAAATAAGGTTTATGCGATTCACAAAAAAATGTAATCTCTGAATATGCTGGCCTCTGTGGCGTAATCTGATGAGAAAGAGCATTTTTCAAAATGTGAGATTTCTAGGTACAAAAGCCAGATCCACCCTATGCATGTGTCATATGATTGATGAGGTATCCTCCCCTGACTTCTCAAATCATGCCTACTTCTCTGAGCCTACCAGCTTAGGAAGGGGAGGGAACCATTGACCACTGCCCAATCAGTTGTGCAAGGAGGATGACACAGAAGTGATGTCATTTGGCTTATAAATAGGTTAGTCCTCCTCAACTGGAGATTCTCTCTACAAAATCCGAGCTGTGCAGCTGACAGGAGATCTGTAGCTATACTTGATGAAATTGGGCCTAATCCTTGAGTGAAGCAGGGACCTGGTGTAACTGATTGGGATCACAGTGTGAGGCCTTGATTGACCCTCTTGATGGTCTTGGCAGTGGAGCCCTGGCGCCATTGATGACTGTAGAATCCTTTTCTTCTGTAAGTATAGACCTCCACACCCATAGATTAAACAAATCCTATCTATGTGAGCACTAGCCTAGATCGTCCATAAGGGAAAACCCTTTATTCTATCTGTTTGGGAAATGTAGTCATTTTTCTATTGAAAAGTATTTTTATTTGTCTGTGCAATTTGGTAACTCCACCCTTGACAAATACTGTGTTTCTCTGTGCCTTTAAGTCATTTTTCATATGGAACAAAATCATCCCTTGTGTATCTGTTAATCATAGTTCTCTTCCCCCTGAGTGGTCCTTTGTTTGTTGACATTGTTAAGTAAGTCCTTTCCCTAATATTTTGTTTAGTAAATCAATTAATTCCCCCATTGAAATTCAAGGAGCAAGATTGTTGCAATTTGAAACCAATGGTCTTGTGCCCTGTGAGATTATTTAATTGTTATAGTCATTAAAGTGGTGCCTCAAAAGAACTATTCCCATTATGAGCTAAACCCTGAATTTGTTCATGTGTAAATTTGTCAGGGATGGCACTCTATTAAGAGTGGCACAGGACACCCAGGAAGGGTATGGGTGGTTGTGCCAAAGTAAAGTGGACAGATAAGTACACACACAGCTGAAAGAAAAGAGAACGAAGAGTAGGCAAGAGTAGCAAGGAAAAAGGTACAGAATGAAATCCCTCTTGGGGTGTATGCAGATATAGGAAAAGAGTATTCCACGAACCTTAGGAAAACTCTAGCCTTCTGCACAGTTTGCTATAACAGAGGCCCACGCTGTTTGCTCATAGCTTGGAACAACAGCTAAGGGTGTCTGTAGCACAGAAACGATACAAGGGAAGGGGCAGAGGTTGCCTGACGGAAACCAACAGACAAGCTCTGTGCAAGGGGTTTACAAACAGTACAAGAGAAGACACTAACAAATAAATCCAGGAAAAAAGATGTTGAATAGCAAATTAGCAGAAGGAAATGAAGGGAAAGTCCTGTAGCAGGATTGGATAACAGAGTAACAAGGTTGAGAGCTCAGAGGAGCAAGAAAGCAATGAGCAAGCCCACAGGAGCAGGGCTGTAAGGTAGAGAGCCCAGAGGGAAAGGGTTTAGGGCAGCGGAGTAAAGCAGGATGAGCAAGCCCACAGGAGCAGGGCTGTAAGATAGAGAGCCTAGAGGGAAAGGGCTTAGGGCAGCGGAGTAAAGCAGGCTGCAAGGCAAGGAACCCAGAAGGGCCGGGCATCAAAGTGTGAGCCCTGAGGGGCAGGGCCGCTGACCGTGGAAGGTTGCAGAAGACTGTAGAGGGCTGCTAGGCCGAGAACACAGCGGAAAAAGGTAGATAGTAAGCAGCGGAGCGTGATCAGCTGCAAGGTAGAAAGCCCAGAGGACAAGGGCTGTAGGCTTCCGGAGTGAGGCAGGCTGCAGAGGACTAGGACTGTAGGCAGCCGGAGTGAGGCAAGCTGCAGGGTAGGGAGCCCAGAAGACAAGGGCTGTAGGCAGCTGGAGTGAGGCAGGCTGCAGAGCTGGGAGCCCAGAGGACAAGGGCTGTAGGCAGCCAGAGTGAGGCAGGCTGCAGAGCAGGGAGCCCAGAGGACAAGGGCTGAGGCTGGAAAGCAGCAGAGCGTGATCAGCTGCAATGTAGAGAGGCCGGAAAGGCAAGGGCGGAGTCTGGAAGGCAGCAGAGCGTGATCGGCTGCAATGAGGAGAGCCCGGCAGGGCAAGGGCGGAGCCTGGAAGGCAGCAGAGCGTGATCAGCTGCAAGGCAGGAGCCTGGAAGAGCAGGGCTGAGGCAGGGAGCCCAAAAGGCTAGAGCTGTAGGCAGCAGGGTGTAGCAGACTGCAAGGCAGGACGCCCAGAGGAGCAGGGCTGAGGCGGGAAGCCCAAAAGGCCCAGGGCGGAAGGTAGAAGGCAGCAGAGCGTGATCAGCTGCAAGGCTGGAGACCGCCAGGGCACTGGAACAAAAGCAGGCGAAAGCAGGAAACAGCATACAAAGTTTGTAGCTCGAAGCAAAAAGGTGCCGGAAGGACTCTCAATGCAAGAGACTGAGCTCTCGCAGGCAGCAGCCTTTATACTGCCCAGCCCAGCACAGAGGCAGGCTAATTGGTTGCACCTAGCTCAGCACACCTGCAGACAATCGGCCACCTCCCTCTCTGTTCCTGAGCTGGTGGAAGCAGAGCAAATCCCTAGGGCTTCTGGGGATTGTAGTTCTGATGAAGAAAAATAGGAATAGCAAGGAATAGATGGTTATAGCCAAGTGCATTATGGTAAGTGTAGTTTTCTGGGAAAAATAAAAAGGCACCAAAGTTTTGCAAATGGGAAATAAAGTCCAAATAGTGAATAGCGGTTGATCCAAGAGTTTTCTGTAGATAAATGAATAACAATTTGTCCATATTGATCGCCAATGTATGCGCCCATGGCGCAGGCATGACACAATTGTGCGTCTAAAAAAGAAATCCCCATTTGCATCTGTCATAATAAACCCAAACTGTTGCTCCTACTGTGAGAAACTCTTTGCCCAAAGCTTTCCTGTGTTTTTCTCCTGTCGCTTTCACTAAAAGCTGTGGTTTATATGTGCCTTTCTCGTCACACGCCATGTGCTGGCGTGTGTCATTTCCAGCTCCACCCAAATTCATTGTGATTTACAATTTTGTTTTTCCAAAACCTTCTCTTCTTCCTTTATAAAGTGATTTTCCTATTTGATCCTTCTTTCTCTATCATGTTCTGTGATCGGATGTAGCATTGCCTTTCCTTTATTTTAGGGGTTTGGGCTTGCCTGTCACTTCCAGCCCCAGTAAAGTTGAGCATGACTTGCATTTTCGTTTTTCTAACACTTACTTTTCACCTTTGAAAAATAATTTTTCCTACTCAATCCTTTTTTCTCTATCATACCCTGATCTCGGATTCAAATTCTATTCCCTTTTATTTTTTAGTTTTATTCTTCATGTGCAAAAATCATATTTCCTATGTGTGCTAGCTAGCCTGTTTGCAGCCCTATTTGTTCTCTAGTGTGAGCAGCCCGAAATACCCTTGTGTGCTGTCCCATGGTAGTAGTATTGAATCATTGAAAAAACAGTTTTCCATGGTAACAGGGGGAGCACTTAACCTTCCTGCCATCAGTTGAGGGAAAGTTGTTGGCATTGCTTTTCACAACACAAATTTGGTGTGCTATTGAAGTCTATCGTAATTTGGTGATGTTCTAGAAACCTGTTTATTGTATTGCCACCTCAATAGTGGCTGCTGTCATATTTTGTGCTGATTGAATATTAAAATAGTAAATTAAGAAAGTGTTCATTGACAACACACCGACCTGGTTCTTGGTCTATTGGGACAAAGGGTGCTGGTGGAGGTAGGGTTTGAGGCGAGTTGGAGGCCTCCTTAAAAAACCATTTGGGGACTGTAAAAATAAAAAGCGGTTTGATTGTGCACACACACCCCTGGCAAGGGAAAAAGGTCCCTGTCTTGCTTGTGCTGCATAATATATTGTGACATAGTATGAGATTTATAAAGCACAAATCTAGCTGGGGAACAACAGAGCAAGGCGATACCCCCAGGAGTGTAAAAGGAGAGTGTTTAGCAGGCCAGTATCTTGGCCCGGGCAGAGTGGAAGACGGGCCAGGGGGCAGAGCTAAATAGCTCAGGAGGAGGGTGGAGGAAGGGGCCCACCCTGAAAGCTGCCTCTGAGCTTGCCGAATTAAGCAGCCCTTTTGTGATGGTCGGCTGGCTGCTCTCTGTTGACTTGTGGATGACTGGGATGTGTTCGGAATATGTAAACAAAGGAATGCATATTCCAAAGTCAGCGCGTGAGATGGTCTGGAGTCACACACTCTGTGCCCCTCATTCTTTGTGTTGACAACCTTTGAAGTGGGGCAATTTATAAGTGATGGCTCATTTAACAAGCCATTGCTTTTCCACAGTATGTGCTTAACATTTCAGTGTTAAGAACTTAACATGGGGCATTTTTTATTCAGAAGGCCAGCACAAGTATCAGTTAGCTGACAAATCTATGCATTATTCAAAGAGAAATAATGTGTGGCACAGAATTTTTTAAAATCCATTTTCTTTATTTTCATGTCTCTTTATTTAACACACCAAAACGTTTTTTTGTGTATATTACTTTTTAGTTACATATGGCGGATCCCTGGGAAGGGTAACCGTAATTTTCTTGCTAAGTATTCTAGTGGCTGCTTTGGGACATGATATGATATGATATGATATGGTATTTGTAACGCGCCTATACACAAGTGTTTCAAGGCGCGACGAGGCAGGGAGGGAGGGAAACAAGGGGAAAACAGACAAACGATCCTACTAGGCCAGGTGTCATTCAGATCGCGCAAGTGCAGAGGTAAGGGGAAAGGAGGAAGTGCAGGGGGGAGGAGGTGGGGGGGGAAGTGCAGTACAAGGTAAGTAGCGTAGAAAATAATAATAAATAATAAATAGAAAGGGCCAGCTGGTGGCAAGTGCGAGGTAAGTGCAGAGCAAGTGCTGGGAAAGGGGCTGTAGGGATACAGTGACAGTCCCACAGTGCAGGGGGAGCCGGGGAGGCAGTGCAAGTGGAGAGTGGCTGGGCCCTGGACCGAGGTTGCTGAGAGTGGCCCAGATGCAGGTTTAGTGCTGAATTCAGTGGGGAGTTAAGCAGGATTAGCAGGGGAGAGGGAGAGAGAAGGCAGAAGCGAAGAGGAAGGTTTTGAGGTGCTTCCGGAACCGGAGATGGTTCTCCTCAAGTTTCAGGGAGGCAGGAAGGCTGTTCCAGAGGGAGGCCCCAGCTGCGGAGAGAGATCTACCCCCAGCTCGTTGCTTCGAGAAGCAGCTGACCATGAGGGAGTTGGAGACGGATGAGCGAAGGGCTCGTGAAGGAAGATATTTAGGAAGAGAGAGTTGGAGGTATTTAGGTCCCAGGCCCCAGAAGGCCTTGTGGACAATGCAGAGGGTTTTGAACTTAATCCTCGCAGCCACTGGGAGCCAGTGAAGAGATTTCAGTCCTGGAGAGATACGGTCCCTGGGCTTGAGGCCAAGGACAAGTCTCGCAGTTCTGTTCTGGATAAGTTGCAGAGGGCGGAGAGTGCAGGCAGGCAGATTAAGATAGAGGCTGTTACAGTAGTCCAGCCTTGAGAGAACCAGGGCTCGAGAGACAGTGAGCTTCTGGGGGAAGGAGAGGAAGGGAAGAATACCTCTGAGGAGGTGCAGCTGGTAGTGTGACTTCTTAGAGACGTCAGATATATGAGGAGAGAAGGAGAGTGTGGAGTCGAAGATGACCCCGAGGTTTTTAGCCTTGCAGGTAGGGGCAGGAAGGGGGCCAAGGGAGGCCGGCCAGAGAGCTGCAGGGAAGGAGGGAGTGGGTGTGCCGATGAGTAGAATCTCAGTCTTACTGGCGTTGAGGCAGAGGTCATTGGCGGTGCACCATTCATGGATAGCAGACAGACAGTCGGAGATGAGGGAAGGAGAGGAGGAGGCTGAGGGTAGCCTGAAAATGAGCTGGGTATCGTCTGCATAGCACTGGAAGTGGGGGCAGAGAGCGGCGATGCGGTGGGCAAGGAGTGCCAGATACTGGTTGAAAAGCCAGGGAGAGAGGTTGGATCCCTGGGGGACACCACAGGTGGAGAAAAAGATGTCAGAGAGGAAGGAGCCCATTTGGACCTGGGAGGGTCGATCGGAGAGGAAAGAAGTCAGCCAGGCCAGAGCCTGACCAGTGATGCCCAGGTTATCACGGAGACAGTTGAGCAGGATGGCATGGTTGACAGTGTCAAAGGCAGAGGAGAGATCGAGCAGAATGAGAACACAGGGAGTGTTGGTATCGAGGTTCAGGAGCAGGTCCTCACGGATGTTCAGGAGAGCAGTTTCCGTGCTTCTGGCAGCTCTGAATCCAGATTGATGGTCATGAAGATTACCAACAGAGTCAGCATGGAGGTTAAGCTGGGAGATGGCCAGTTTCTCCAGGAGCTTACCCAGGAAGGGAGTAATGGAGATTGGGCGATAATTGGCCGGGCAGGACATGAACTAAATGCATCTGCTCAGCATCAAAGGTCTTTTAATTTTCTAAACAAACCAGCCACTGCCTAGCGCTCACACCAGATGTCACCTCAATGTGACTTGGTGCTAGGGAGAATTCTCATTTCTTGTGCCAATTCCCCTCAACCCGAGAGACCCCCAGCACTTTTGCTGGACTCCTGTTTTTATAAAATGTATTCTCTTCAGTGAGTGGGACTTTTTACCACTCACTCATTATTTTGGCTCTGACCTGGGAACCCTATTTTACTACTACTGTAATTCTTTTTCTTTTAATGGCATCTTGCTTTCCTCCATTTTTTTCACTACAGGCATCTATAATGGATTGTTGCGGCATACAACATCCTATGTGCAGTGTTGTTGGGGAGTCCCTTGGGGTTCCCTTTTTATTTCTTAGTATTTTTACCTAGGAACTACTGTTCTCAAGGATAGTAGGATGCTTTTAGCTTACCTTTCTTTTTGTAGGATCCGCACACCCTACATTATGTGGAGTGCTGAGGGGCTACACTGTTACTCCTTTCCCACTGCTCCTGTAACTTTTGTAGTTACAGAAACTAACAAAAATAAACGGCTGGTGGCAGTGGATACAATTTTCTACAATTTTTGTCTGTTACTCGCAGGCTGTTTTCACAGCTACAGTACAGCACCCATGGGTGACCATTTTCCCAAAATGGCCCGTCTTCTTTATTGCCATTTTCTATTTGTGTGTTCCTTCTTGGCCCTTCTTCTACCATTCCAGGTGGAGGTGGGTCATCTCCAGTTACTGCAGAAGCACTGCTGAAGTACTGCTGCTGTCCTGAGTTGACCCCATTTTTGAATCGACATGGAAGATCCGCCTAGGATGAATTCCTTTTCTGGGATGGTGGGCATAACCAGCCTTAAGATACTCTTCAATTTGAGCTGTTGCCTGATGTCCTGTGACCTTCCAGGGCTGCTGAATCCCAATACCCGGGGTACCTTGACCACCTTGAAGTGCCTTGCCGTATCTCACTGGAACTTTGGTGCCATCCGCGTGGACCTCCAAAAGCACGAATCCTGTCTGCAGAGTCCCCTCCCCACAATTCAGAACCGAGAAAAGAAGAAGAGTTCCACTGGCTGTGATTGTTCGTTCCTAGTACTGAGACAAAGGTGTCAAAACCCCAAACCGCTGTGGGAGTAATAAGAATTCTTTGCTGGCGAACCCTTCTTTCGACAACTGCTGCAGGAGCCCATCTAGGGACCCCTTTTTGTTACAATGAGCAAGGACCAGGAGACCGATTATTTTCAGCTGAGCATCCAGAAGGCATCCAGCTGCATCATCTTCTTCAGTCTCAAGGTACTGTGGGGCGCGGGGTAAACTTACCTTATGTCCGTTGTGTCGATCCTTTGATTTTTTAGCACGTTTTCTACTGTTTGGTTGTTCCCCCCCATTTCAAGTTGCCCAGGCCTAAGAGCTTGTGCCCCTACAGGAAAGCTTCTCCTAAGCCCCGGTACCTTTTACAAAGAACAACTAACTTTGCACATACTTGTGCTCAGAGGATTTTCACCAGAACGGTTGCATTACTTTTGACTTTGGCATTGCTAGTTCCCTTACCGTCAATCTTCCTAGCCTCTTGGCTCTTTACATTCTTGAACGTTCGTGAGTCTTGTAGTCTCAAATCCCAATTGGACCTTAGAAAAAAGTACCTAACACTTGGAACTTTGATTAGGAAAGCATGGTCCATTGTTTGTCACCATTCAGATAGTAGTCCATGGCAAATCAACGCAGTGATATGTGTACAGCAATGATTTATGCCCTGCACAAGTCTCCGCCCTGTTGGTTAATGGCGTCTATGTGGTGCTCCCATATGTAACAGCACATATGCCTGTTTTTGTTTGATGTGTCCAATGTCCATACAATGGCACACTGGAACGTTTTGTGTATGTGGCTCTGACGAGTATTCCATACTGTGCCCAGACGTAAAAACATACAGCAATCAAAGAAGTTGGCCCAAATTGTACATCCACTAGGCCAAACGCCCTTTCTAAACTGCCACACCATGATTGTCACTAGCTGCATGCCAGCACTAATAAGAGCGGCTAATGCCAGCTTGGTTAGATAAAGAATAGGCCTGCTTTATTTTGCAGAAATAATCCTTGGGGCCTGCGTAATGGTGCGGAAGTAGTGGCTGAGGAAATGTGGAACCTTTACCATGCATTAGAAGCAGGTATTGTTTAAAATGCTTCATCATCTTATTACTGGTCAGGCTTAAGTTTGTAAAAGGTACAATCCTTTCTGTGCATTGTTTATTGGGTGTCTCTTGTACGGCATCCTGTCCTGTCTATAGATAGAACTCCCTAATGATGTTTCTGTATTGGGGGTTGGGAATGCTCACACTGAGACCCAGGCCTTCCTCATCTAACAAGAAGCAACAGAGCTCTTGTACACCATTTGAGTGGCTGATGTTGCAGCCATTGTATGCTCACATCCAATAACGTAAGCTGTTCTAATAAGTATGTATGGTTCATGGTTACAACCATTTTAACGTTAGGGTGAATGTTGTGGACAGTGATGTGAGCACCAAGCTATGGATCTGTTATGAATTTAGAGATTCACACATACAATCCTTTTTTATCACATATTTGTTTATCAAATATAGAGATCTCTGATCAGTGTTATGGTCCCGAAATGCACTCTGATTTAATGCAAAGCATACAGGAACCCTCATAGTTACTATTTGTCCCTTTTCCCAATCTGAGGCATTTTGAAAGAGTACAACATGAGTGTACCAGACTGTCCATCTTGGAATGATAACCTTCTATCAGAAAATAATGTATATAGTTAGTCCTGTATTGCTCCTTAGGAAATACAAGTGAGGTGTTATGAACAGAACGCCTGCAACACAGGGCCAGTGCTCAGAGGGCGCTCATACCCCAGCAGGCAGCTTAAACAGAAGTGTGCCAATGCGGGTAGTTTGAAATTGCATTCAGACAAGGCCTTCCCACAAGAGAAGGTTACAGAAAAAAACATTTATTTGGGCAGCAACAACTGTGTTTTCACGTTAGATTTCTCCTGTAAAGTACCTGGATTACAATGCAATGAAACCAGTTTCATTTATATAGCAATTATTTATTGAAATTGAGGAGGGATTTTGTTGTACGACACAGAGGTTTCGTTTTGGAATGACGTTTTCCAGTGCGGGTGGGACTGGCGCATTTTAGTGTTTCGCCCCAGCAGGGTCGGACTGGGCCATAACATTGTCTTGGGCACCAATGAAAAAGTGGCCCACCCTTGCAAATGCCTATTGATTCCTTTTGCGACAGACTTTGAGTAGTACCCAATGTTGTGGTTTTTGATAAATGTGATACAAATTGTACATTTTAAAGAATATGCATTCAGTAACAATGGTCACAACCACTAACTGCGTGGTGAAGTAATTTATCCAACTGGCCCACATTGCCCAAAAAATATGGCTCATTTTGACCAAAAAAACACTCCCACGCCAGCAGTTTGTGTTTTTGGTTCGGGCATTGGCCTATTGCCCTCTAAGCCAGGCCGAGCCTGCTTGAAACTGCCCTGGTGCAGAGCTACCAGAGAAGCTGGGATGTGTGCTGAGGTGAGGGACGCTCCAGAGGGTGTGTGGCGGAGATAATATTTTTTTTTATTATAAAGAGTCAGTCCAACCACAAGGAACCGTCATGAGACCTTTGAACTTGCTGACAAAAGTCTGGCGTCGGGCAGGTGAGTCAGACGCTTTGGTTGCATGTCATCGGGCGTTCACGAACTTTGCCCTCGTTCCACACGGCGCCTCACTCGAAGATAAAAGTGAACTCTGATAGATTGGGGGGACATGTCAATCGTGGTATTCATTAAAACCCGAGGGGTGCAGACACCCGCGTTTATGATCCCGTACGAGGTATTCGGGCTGGGGCAAGATGCTCTTCTGCTCACTGCTGAGTGTCATGTGTTGCAGCGAGCACGTGTTATTTGTGCAGCCTTGCAGCCCTGGCTGCGATGCTGATCGGCTCATGCTTTCCGGTGCACCATAGTTTGCCATTGCATAGAGGCAGGTCATTATATCGGATATATTTGCGCCAAGTAGGTCTACTACAATGAGCACAGACGCGAGAAACCCTAGATGGCAGTAGTCCTGGATTTGTAATAACCGAGGACTTCACGTCCCATAATGCATAGCAAATTTATCTGCCGCGTAGCATGGGTAGCATGAATGCCCCATTATTGTTCCGGCCGCCGGTACTCTGCCAGGACAAAGGCCGGCCCGAGGACATATCTCTTTAAAAGGCGAGTGCCTGTTATCAGCTGCTGTGGGTGTTGAAACATCTGTGTTCTAAAGTCTGCGACCTTTGCATGGACGCGGAGGAGTGGGGGGTTTGTAGATCGCTGGCTGGCCCAGTCTGAGCCAGGGGGGGCGAAAGGACGGATCGTCTCCTCTTCAGAACTCCAGGGAGAAACGAAATGCGAGAAGTAATTCACTCATTCTTGTTGCTTTGAGAAACCGGGCGAACCTGCAGCTTCCGCATAGCAGGCTAGACGCCAAATAAGCAAGAACTTTCCCCTCCCTACCAACGGCCTGCTAGGAAGCACCGTCTCCTGCAAAAACACAGCGTGCGGCGGAAGTCGTGAGACCCAAGAGTGACTATGCGGTTGCTCCCGTTCCAGGTGCCTGTTGGGATCATCCTGCTCTCCCTCGCTGCATTCCCGATCAGTTATGGAGTCAACAGCGTGCTTTCCCTCTCCGAGTAAGTATAGCGCCAATAGCGCCTCCAGCCTGAGCCAGCGAGCGTGCGCTGTTTACCTGAGGCGTAGCCGCCGCACACCCTCGGCATTGGCTGCAGGGGTCAGCCCAACTCTCTCAAGTCGTGCCTCAATAGGTTGTTTTATTCTGTGCATCCTGCTTTTCCCATTGAACATTCTGGAACTACAAGTCTTAAGAAAACCGTGGGTCGATTACTCTCTGGCTAGGGCTGCCATGCGGGGTTTGGTGAGTGAGCCCCCCCCCTCTTTAATCTGCATTGCTCCAGCGGCACTGGAATAGGAGTTGCGAACACGCTCCCTTTGCATTTGTGTGGAGGGCGTACACCTGTTCAGGGCGCACCCAAGGTGTGACACTAGTGTGCCCCAGCTCTCAAATGCAGCAGGCAGCCCTTTTATTCAAGGCGCTGCGTGGTTAAAAACCACGGCTCCTTGAATGAAAGGGCTGCCTGCAGTGGCGTCGCTAGGTGGGCTCCCTCTGAAATCCTGTACCCGCCTTCCTACAGCGAGCAGTGACCGTGTTCTCTGTTCCTGGTGTTGTTTGTGACACTCACTCACTAAGGCAAATGTCTGCATATCACACGGCAAATACTCTCCTTTTGTCTCAAAGCTAGCAGTGATCTTGGTATGCATTATGCCACTGGTATGAACATGAATATGAGCACCAGCCACTTCCCAGGTGTTCCTGGCCGGCTTCTGCACAGCTGCAGCCCCTCCCATCAGACTGTAGCCACGAAACTGCTAATGATGGGCCAGTAGTCACTGCCTGCATTCTGACGGGAGGGGTGGTGCAGTGGGGTGAGGATAGTTGGTGTGCACAAAAGCCTCTCTGAAGGAGAGCGTGTGACGTCACACATTACCTTTCATAGGTGGCCCCCCACTTTTGTCTATGGCCCCTCTACTTTTGTCATTGGTCCCCTCTGTGCCCCTCCTAAATTTGATTCCTCGCGATGCCACTGGCTGCCTGCTAAGGGATGACTGTACTCCTAAACAGGAGGCGGGCTGGAGGGGCCAGTCTCTCCTTTTGTTTATGAGGGCTGGAGGGGCCTGTCTCTTCTTTTGTTTACGAATAAAGAGTCATATCGCACCATGAAGCCTCGTTTAAAAGCCTTCATGCTGCATGACGACTCTTTACTCGGAAAGAAAAGGAGGGACGGGGCCCTCCAGCCCTCCTGTTATGGAGTTAGTCATCAGGCAGCCTGTAGCTGAAGCCAGGTTACACTGGCTGTCTGCAGATGTCAGTACTTCCGAAGTGCTGACACCTGCTGGCAGTCCGTTTAACTGTGCAGGCTTTGGCTACACGGCTCCCTGAGGTGTCGGCATGGCTGGGGTTAGTCAGGGTGGGCCTCGGCTCGGGAGTTCTTTTGGAAGACTGCTGGGGCTTGGCCCCGGCCCACTTAAAGCTCTGCTGTTGGTCCATTACATTTACCATCAAAAAGAGTTGCAGGGTAAATCTGTAAACTGAACACAACAAATCTCGCAAAAAAAAATCATGTAATGGTTGCCCAACATGTAATCTTCCACCAATCTCTAAATTCGTGAGACTATAGTCGGATGAAATCCGTGTACATCACAGCTAATGTGCGAAAATACTTCATGATTTAATGTCACCGTTTCATAGATTTTCCGTATCCAGGTAGAATAGCTGGTATCCTTCTGCTTCTAAGCACTGCACATATAGGTATTATTACTTTAAAATGTAATAGTACTTAATTTATTAAACTAGGGAGGGAGAAGGGCTGATTCAGCCCTGATGAAATAAGAACTTGGAGAGTGCAGGCTGGTGTATGTCAGTGTTGAGCTTTTAACTCTTTGGGCTATTCAATTGTGACACAGAATCCTGTTTAGTGAAGTTAAAAAAACAATTTATTAGAATACTTAGTCACTACCCTCTCCTGTCCCCTCCAGTCCTTTTTGCAAAATATAACATCACAATTCTCACATTTACGACCATGCAATGACATATTCCTCCTGCTTCTAAGCACCATAATAGTGCATTATATATATTAGAAATGTAACCCTCAGAGCCAATGCATTTCCAAATGCTATAGTATGATATGGCATTTATATCGTACTTGTAAACAAGTGTTTCTAGAAGCCACCAGACAAGGGAGGGAAGACAGAGGGACGACAAGACAAACAATACTACCAGGCCATGTGTCATTCGGATCGTGCAAGTGCGACAACAAGAAGTGCAGGGGAAAGTGTAAGGGAGAGGAAAGAGGGGAGTGCAATCAGGGCATGGCTCTGAGTAAGTGCAGCCAGGGCAGCACGGCTCTAGGTAAGTGCTAGGAGGCAGGGGAGCTGCAGACATTACAGCTTACAACCCCCAAGTGTGCAGTAGGCCTGGAGGCAGTGCAAAGAAGACTGGTCAAGGCGGAGCCTGGTACCCAGTGAGACTCTGAGGGTAACAGGCAACCAGTTGGCACAGCAGACAGGTAAGTTAGCAGGGAAGAGCGAGAGAGAGAAGGAAGAGCGAAAAGGAAGGTCTTGAGTTGCTTCCGGAACTTCAGGTGATCC
The DNA here is from genome assembly GCF_040938575.1 of Ambystoma mexicanum. Lineage (NCBI taxonomy): Eukaryota > Metazoa > Chordata > Amphibia > Caudata > Ambystomatidae > Ambystoma > Ambystoma mexicanum. The sequence continues at coordinate 374,216,806 of NC_090921.1, forward strand.
AGCTCAAGCCTGAGAGGGGCAGGGAGTCCGTTATGGAGGCACCTGCAGAGGAGAGAGATCTACCCCCACTCTCTGTCTAGAGAAGCTTCTGATCCTCAGAAAGTTGGCGGCAGCAGAACAAAGGGCTCTAGAAGGAAGGTATTCCGGCAGATAGAGTTGAATGTAGAATTGTAGATGATGCAGAGGGTCTTGAACTTGATCCTTGCGACCGCTGGGAGAAAGAGTGCTGGAGAGATATGGTCCCTGGGCTTGAGGCCAAGGATAAGTCTTGCAGTCCTGTTCTGGATTAGTTGCAGAGGGCAAAGACTAGAGGCAGGTAGATTGAGAAAGAGTCTGTTGCAGTAGTCCAGCATGGAGAGAACCAGGGCTCTGGAGACAGTGAGCTTCTGGGGGAATGTGAGAAAAGGTAGAATACCTCTGAGGAGGGGCAACTGGAAGTGGGCATTTTTGGCAAGGTCCATGATGTAAGGAAAGAGTGGAGTCGAAGAGTACACCCACGTTCTTTTGCCTCACAGGAAGGGGAGGGTAGAGGGCCCAAGGAGAGCAGCCGGAGTGAGAGAGGGAAAGTGGGAGCAGGGGTCCCAATGAGAAGGATCTCCATTTTACTGGCATTAAGTCAGAGATCGTTGGAGGCACACCAATCCTGGATCGCGGATAGACCGTCAGGAATGAGCGATGGAGATGAGGTGGCTGAGGGAAGCCTGAAAGAGAGCTGTCATCCGCATAACACTCTAAGTTAGAAGAGAAGGCGGAGATAGAGTGAGCCAGATAGACATATGAAGAGCCATGGTGAAAGGATGGAGCCACGGGGACACCACATGTGGAGAGAAAGGTGGAGGAGAGAAAGAATCCAAGTTGGACCTGTGAGTGTCGGTCCAGGAGGAAGGAGGTCAGCCACACCAGGGCCTAATCCATGCTGCCCAGGTTCTCACTGAGTCGATTGATCAGGGTGGCGTGATTGACCATGTCGAAAGCAGAGGAAAGGTCGAGCAGGATGAGGACAGAGGAAGAGGAGGAATCAAGATCAGAGAGACTATATTCACAGGTGTTCAGGAGAGAAGTTTCCATGCCTCTGGCTCCTCAGAAGCTAGACCGATGGCCATGGAGACAACCAACAGATTCATTGTTGAGAGTAAGCTGGGAGATGGCCAGCTTTTCCAGGAGTTTTCCCAGGAAAGGAGTGATAGAAGGCATTCAAAGGAGGAGTGGGCCTGCGTAGGAATGAGACAAGCAGGGACCCACTCCGGAAAGATCAGAGCCACTCCACCTATGGGCTGGTTGTTTCTGGGCTCAGAGAGCATCTTGTAGCCCTCAGGGAGGAGAGTGTCAAAACCTGTGGCAGAGCTTGTTGTGAACCATGTCTCGGTGAGAGCAAGGACATTCAGGTAAAGGTCTTCCAGGAGGTGGCAGATGTTAGAGGAGTGTTTGACAGCAGAGCAAGAGTTTAGAGTAGCACCGTGGAGCAGGTTGCCACATTTGAAAGACTTCCGGGGTGGGGTACAGGAGTGCGGTACACCTAGCGGAAGCGGTTGAGGGCCCCCAGAGTGGGCAGAGGCAGTAGTCAGAGGACCAAGACGGTACCATTTAGATAGACATTGGTCATGGAGGAATGGAAGGAGGCCAAGAATACCTCCCACCGGTTGCCACCATTAATAGGAGAGGAGGAGAGAAGAGAGAGAACAGAGAACATATGAAGGGTCCATAGGCCTTGAGAGGGAATGACAAAGAGAATGTTGGTGATAGTCTGTCTGGAGGAATCGCTGATGTAGGTATCAGTGATAGGGAAGCCTGGGTTGGAGACCAGGATATCTCTCTTGGACATTTTATTTCCACACTTAGTGAGAGGGGTAGGATAGCAGATAGAGTAGCAGTTTGAGAAGATGGGAGGGATTGAGAGCACCATAGAGGGTGCGAGGAGGAAAGAAAGGAGAGTCAGGGAGGAAGAAGCACAGCCCACAGCCGAGCACCACAGGAAGCACCAGAGGGGGGTGGTTCACACAGGAGGCAATAAATGGGCAACACACCACATAGGAATGAGGGAGCAGTGTGGACGGAAGACAGGGGGGAGGTGTACCGTAAAGACGCCTAGATTCGACTTTGCTAAAAAGAGGGGGAAAAAAGCCGAGTTTCAATACAGACAGCAATGCAAAAAGTGGTGCGATGAGAGAGTTATTAGAGGGGTGGGTCAGTTTAGTGGGTTGCAGTGATTTCTGCTCCCCCGACCCATTACACTTACTTTAGCAGTAGTAGCAGGTTGACGGCTGCAGGCTTCTTGCTTCCCCGGCTGGCACTGGTGGACACAATCTGGAGCTGCTTCCACTGGAGCTGTCCTTTGCTTTAGGTTCCTTCACCAGAGGGGGCTGCAACGGGCAGTGGGGCTATCCTGAGTGCAAAAGATAAGTAGGACCCAGTGCCCAATTATGTCTGGGGCGGGCAGAGGGTGGGAGCAGGAGGAGGCTCAATGGGGGTGGGAGGAACATAAAAGAGTGCACAAGTTACATAAATGATACTGATATTTTATTCATATAGCGCCTTAATCCAAAGCGCTTAAATAACAGTGTTAAATAAAAGCACATAAGTAGCAGATGCTGGTCAAAGAGGCTCACCCCCCGCGCCCGAGTTTTAGTGGCGTGGAGCGGAGCGGCTCCTGAATGTAATTCGAGGCATTCTGGGCCTGCTTTCTTTCCAGACACATGACGGAGGCACCCACCAGTATGTACTTTTAAGGATAAATAGCTGCTAAAACAGCTCAGCAGGTTAAGTGCTCATTTCTGGGATCTATGTGTGATCTGCAGGTCACATGTTTGAATCCTAGCAATGTCTAGTCAACCTTTTATCCTTATGATAATGATAAATGAGTTTTAATTTCTGTTGCCAGGTAATCATTTAAAACATTTTTTATGTAAAGTGCTTTGGCACTATATAAGTAATGGATTATTATTAATGCCTAAATGATAGCATCAATAAATTCAAGCATACGCTCAAAATAATGTCCTCGGCCCTCATTACAGTTTCGCCAGTATCCTGCTGGAATTACCTGTGGGATACCGGCGAAAATGCCTTACTGTTTCCGCTGCAATATCCCTGTATTACTTGGATATTACGGGCGAGGGGAGACACCAGTAAATTCCCATTCCAAGGACTCCATGGGTTGGGATTGCCGGAATTACCGTACCACTGCCGGTTATACCAGCAATTATTTGCCGTTAGGCCCCTGAACTCCCGGCATGTCAGGCCTGCCGGTAGTTCCCTGACCCTACTGGCAAACGTATGTTTGCCTGGTCCTGAAAAAAAATTAGGTGTTGGAATTACCAGTATTTTGCATGGCATGTTTTCCGGACCGGGGAAGTTATAATGAGGCCCACAGTCTTAAATTAATGTTGCTTTAAGTGTGACTTCTGTGACTCTTATTTAACGTCAGACATTTCTGTTTAAATATCATATCTGAGTGTTTCTTTGCTTTCATGAGATATGTGTGAATTTTATTTTATGCTGGCATGCCTTAAATTGAACGCAACAGGGTTATAAATTGACAGTGAGATGATAGTGCCTTCACACAGTTCGCTGTAAACACAAATCTGGATTATACCAATCTTTAAATAGTTTTTTAATATCGCATCACGGAATGCTTCACCTAGTACAGTTAGGCACTAGTCTCTTGCCTGCTGGAAAATTTGGAGGTACGGTGGTTGGGGATCAACTGATTTACTACTTCGTGGATCTTGGAAACCGTGAACTCTTGGGTTAATTTATTCACCGATTTGTACTTTTACTTTCATCTTGACTATTTCTGGATTAACTCACCAAACGTTTCAAAAACGCTCTGTGGCCATGCCCCTTTCCCACCAAAAACATTCCAAAACTGCAACCTGCGCGCATCAGCACACATGCATCACAGAGTGCTTCAACAAGGGCAGTTAGGCAGTTGGGCGGTCGGGTGGTTGTGGAGGGAGAGATATCATCAAGATTATTATTTAATTTTTGCTTGCTAAGGAAATAATTACAGTTTGACATTCATCTGTGATCTTAGATTTCGGAGTAGACAGGATTTTGATTCTTGACTTGTCATTTGTGTTGTTTTTTATCACAAATTTAAAATGGTATATATTCTGTTTTTGTTTTTACTGAAATGTCTTAAGCCTACGCACTTAAGTCAACTATGCCTAGAAAGGTTCTCTTCCAACAAGTGGTAGACACTTCAACGGAAACTTTATCTATTCCCAACATATGTGCAGGAATTCAGGTCTCCCCTCGGAGAAACCGGGCCCCACAACATCACTGCGCAAAATCCTTAACGTCTGATATTAGAGGCTATTGGGCTAAATTAAAGAAACCTTCTGAATTGGAGGCTGGTAAAATCCCTGAATCTGTTAACTGTGGATATCAATCCCTTGACGCTCCTCCTCCGACTCAAAAACTTCTTATAGACTTCACTGAGATATCGGACTCTATCATAGTGGCGGAACTCCCTCAGATAGGGCAAGTGGAGGGGTCTTGGGGAGTGGCTGAAGTGTTGCCCCTCCATTGCCCTTGATCGGGGGGGGGGGGCTGATAAGGCAGCCATGACCCGCCTAGTGAGACACCATGCGTCCCAGACCATACCAGCCCAGGTCCACGTGGGGAAGGTTCATTCCTATGCATTCCCAGTTGAGGCTCTGTTGATAACTTGCTGGTAAATGACCACCCGGAGGTGGGCAGTAAAAATGTAACACCACTGCCCAGGTTTGATACTTCTTTACTAATAAACAGGAGTACACTACCAAAATTGGGTGTAACTTAACATCTTGACCTAGTAAAAATCTTAACAGCGGAATGTGTCTTTGGTCAAGACACTCAACCTACACTATTATTCTGTCCTCTTCCACTAAATTTATCTCAATCTCCTATAATGTACCCAGATTCTTTGAATTCATCATCTAGCTAGTCGGTTTCTTTTATCACCCCCACTCCTCGAAGGTCTCTTGGCTTGAACCAGGGGCACACTCCCATGTTAGAGGTCACCCTCATGGCTGTGAACACCATTTTAATGGCTTCAGATAAATTATATGAAACACTTGACATGAAAGCCGCAGAACAATTTGGCTTATTGTCCATTTTGATATTATAAATAAACTCTATGGAGCAGTACCTACTCCAAAGGGAGACCGGAGTCCCGAAGTAAGGGACAATGTAACATTGGTGACCTCGACCATGGAACTAGCCTCGATGGTGATGGACCCATAGTCGCAGTCCTCTATCTTAGAATGTGGCAATTTAGATAATAATCAACTCCCGGTTAAACAAAATAATTTGGTTTAGGGCACCAAAAGCATTTTATTTCAAGAACCAGCTGAGGATATTAGTGAGACGATAGTACCATCAACCAAACCAACTTTTTAAATGTTTGCAAAGAAAAAAGGGGCTTTGAAATCTACACAAGTGGACAAAAAGACCAAAAATCAGAGATTGCTATCAACATTAACTTTAATTGGTTCTAGAAAATGTCTACACACATCATCTACGCCCCCAAACGAAATTCATCAACCAAAGGTACTGGCTGACCACCTTCACCTCACAATACATACAGACAGAAAAATCCATTTACCGAGGCAACCTGCATGGAAATGAATCGGATCCCTAGGAATAATGGACTTAATAGGCCACAACATGAATATGATGATGTGACCTACTTTAATATTTGTAATTTTTTATTTTATTGTGCATTTCTAAGACGCTTATACAACAAGTAAATTGAGTTTCAAAGCACCCACAGGGCAACAGTGAGGGTACATGGGTGTAAAATTAGATTTAACATTGTGAGATAGAGGCAAACCCACTAGGCCTTGTGAGCATTCAGAACGTGCAATTGCAGCGACAGAGAGGGGTGGGGGAGTAGGGGGTAAGTGGCACAGAAGGGCCCTGGTCACCAAACCTAGAAGCTGAGATGTTTAGCAGAGGAGGAAGGAAGGGAAGGAGGAAGCGAAAAGGAAAGTCTAGAGGAGCTTCCGGTACTTGAGGAGGTCTGCTCAAAATATAGAGTAAGGGGGAGGCTGTTACATAGGGGGGAGCCTGTTGAGGAAAGATATCAGCCACCAGCTCGCTGGAAGGGGGTGGTAGATGTGTGGAGGTAATTGGCTGGACAAGACTGGTCTGCAGAAGGTTTTTTTAGTAGGGGTCTTACAAGGGAGTGCTTGAGGGAGAAGGGGAGGAGGGGAAAGATCCAGTAGCAATAGAGTGGTTTCAGAAATCAGCAAGTGCAGGAGCAAGAGAGCCAATGTTGTCTTTAATGGTTCTGGAGGAGCAGGGGGAGACTTGTTTGGAGGAGACCTTCATGGAGCGGGCAACTCTGCTAACCTCATCAGGTGTGACGGGAGAGAAGGAGGAGAGAAAGGCAGAAGGGGGTGGGAGGCCATAGGAGGCCGAGAGGTGTGGAAGGGGAGGGCAGAGTGATGCAAGGTTGTCCTGAGTTTTTGCAGTGAAGTGGGAGGCCAGTGCGTTGTAGAGGGCCTGGAAAGGAATAGGTAAGGAAGCGACTGCGAAAGGGTTGGCTAGTTCCCTTCAGGTTTGAAAGAGTTCAGCTGTGTTAGGTGCTCCAGAGATGCAGGCCTGGATGTGAGCCCTTTTTTTGGCATGCGTAGAGAGTCTGTATTGCCTTTGGAGCAGGTAACAGGCCAGTTTGTCAGAAGGAGGTCTGCCAATTCCGTGGTGCAGCTCTGCACCTGTGTTTCATGGCTGCAAGTTTGGAGTCGTAACAGGTTTATGGAACTACAAGAAAAATTAATGTCAACGGTACAGGAACAATTCGCGACGATGAAGAATGACATGAAGCAGGTGGTTCAGGACCTGAAAGTTGATGTGGCCAAGGCATCGAAGAGGAATCACAACAGGTCAGCAAAGCACAAGAACACCTGGTGAGACTCACCCACAATCTAGAAATCCAATGTGAGGATCTTGAGAACCGCTCTAGACGGTCCAACATATGCATAAAAAATATGGCGGAGTCCGTTCTAGACAAGGACCTTAAGATGACGGTGAAAGAGTTGTTTAGAGATGTCCTGGAGGCTCAAGAGACGGAAGAAATTGGGGTGGATAGAGTGCACAGGGTGGGCTCGAAGAGATCTGGAGTGCCGGGAGAAAGACCGTGGGATGTCCTGGTAACCCTCTCATCATACCCGCAAAAAGAGCAAATCTTAAGGAGGGCAAGAGAAATGGATCACATAAGAATGAATGGGCAAGAAATACAATATATCAAGATTTAGCCTGGGTGACACTACAAAAGAGAAGAGCGATGGCCCCCCTGGTTAAAGCATTAGTGGCAAGACAAATCCACTATAAATGGACCTTCTCATTCGGGTTGTTGTTCACTACTGCCCATGCAGTCCACCCAACGAGTGTGCTGCATGTCTCCATTACAGCACACGAGGCATAGACACTCCAAAAGGCTTTCCACCTGTCCTAAGCCTGTTCTTCTGTTCGTGCTAGAGCCAAAGTAGCCGAGAGCCATGGAACTCTGTCGGCATACTGCTCTAGGTTAGCGCTTGCCCTCTGAACTAATGACACCTTATTAAATCCTGCCATTGCTCGAAAATAACTGCCCCACTCGCTATACAAATACACATAGGTTACTCTATGAGCCACGGTATTCCCGGACTCTGCCACATCATTATTACGGTTGCGCACCTTAACTGATATAAGCCTACCTGTGCAATTGATACTGGCCTACTTGTGCAATTTGATCCTGGCCTACCTGTGCAATTTAATACTGGCCTACCTGTGTAATTTAATACTGGCCTACCTGTGTAATTGATATTAGCCTACTTGTGCATTTGATATTAGCCTACCTGTGCATTTGATACTGGCCTACCTGTGTAATCGATATTAGCCTACCTGTGTAATTGATGTTAGCTTACCTGTGCAATTGATATTAGCCCACCTGAGCAATTGATACTGGCCTACCTGTGCAATTTGATACTGGCCTACCTGTGCAATTTGATACTGGCCTACCTGTGCAATTGATATTAGCCCACCTGTGTAATTGATGCTAGCTTACCTGTGAAATTGATATTATCCCACCTGAACAATAGATACTGGCCTACCTGTGCTATTGATACTGGCCTACCTGTGCAATTTGATACTGGCCTACCTGTGCAATTGATGCTAGCTTACCTGTGTAACTGATATTAGCCTACCTGTGTAATTGATATTAGCCCACCTGTGCGCAATTGATACTGGCCTACCTGTGCAATTTGATACTGGCCTACCCGTGTAATTGATATTAGCCTACCTGTGTAATTGATATTAGCCTACCCGTGCAACTTATATCAGCATAGTGAACATGCTCGCTAACCTGAGAACCCTACCTTTAGTCCTTACACTTGGCCTCGTAGTCACCATGTCTCTAGCCACCCCCGAACGTGCCCTCCTCTAGATAGAAATATGAGACTTCGATCCAGACTATCCCGGCTCTATGATCCTAAAAACACCAATAACCGCACAGTGTTACCCACTCCCAATAACTGGATTCGGTCCAATATAGTAACAAAAAAACATTGCTAGTCCTAATAAACTAGAAACTAAACCTCCTCCCTACCCTACAAATAAAGGCACACTAACTCTATCTGGATCACTTATCAACGCCAGATCCCTAGTAGCCCATGCTCCTGAAATTGCAGATACATTGCATAATGAGAAACTAGACTTACTAGCCGTAACTGAAACTTGGCTCCATGATGCGGCAGGTCCCCCCCTTATGATAGCAACACCCGAGGGCTACCAGATACTTAGAGTGGATAGGCCTAACTCTCGCGCTGGCGGCCTAGCCATTATCGCCAAAACAAGCCTCTCCATTAGACTTGCCACTCCAACTACACGTCCCTCATGCAAAGTGCTCACGGCTAAACTTCCCCTATCTAACAACCGTACTTTAACGATCCACCTGATATACAGACCTCCTGGCCCACTAGGAACTTTTGAGGAGGACCTTACAGATATCATAACCAGCAACACTAAAAACCACTCACAAACCCTGCTATTGGGGGATTTCCACCTCGACTTCAATGAGGATGAAAACAAACACACCCAAGCCATAGCTACACTTCTCAAAGTTCATGGACTCTCACAAAGTCCTATCCCCTACCCACATCAAAGGCAGAACTATGGATTGGGTGGCTGACTTGAACTGTAACATCACTATTACTGATAATGCACCACAATTATGGCCCGACCATCACCTCATTACTTTCTCAGCCACACTCGACCTCCTTAATCCTAAAACTATCGAGATGGCACCCCCACAAGAAGTAAAAAGGACATCACAGCAGAAAAACTTCTCCCTCACCTCCTCCCTTCTCTGAACAACACTAACAATTATGCTGACCCCAAATCCTTAGTGGAAATCTTCAATACGGCCATGACCCAAGCCCTGGACTCCACTGCCCCACTAAAAATGCGCAAAGCCAGACAAAAATCCCACCTCAACGCTTGGTTCACACCTCAACTTAAAGAGTTAAGACTACAGAAAAGAAAAGTGCAAACTATCGGGCGCCACGCCCCAACTACTGTCAATAAGGCTAAACTAACAGAACTCTCCAAACACTACAAAAAAGAAATAACCAACACAAATAAAAAAAAATACAATGACAGAATTGCAAAAGCAAGTTCCAATACTAAGGAACTGTTCTCCATCCTCCGCGAAATGGAAGCTCCAACTCCACCGGCAGACACTGTCCCCAAGGACAAGCCATGGTGCACTGCAATTCAAAAAGCCCTCCTAAACAAAATCACTACACTCCAACAGAAAATAGCAATTAAAAAAGCCTCTCTACCCACATCTGAGCAACAACCATCCCCTAACACAGGGCGTAACACAGCCACACCATTTACCTTTAAATAAATCTCGATTCTTGACACGGAAAAAATCATTCTATCTCTAAAACCATCCAACTGCAAGGGCGACAGCTGCCCAGCACAAATCATAAAGGATGCGGCTAGAGATCTTGCCCCATTTATCTCAAAGCTCATAAACGCCTCCTTTAAAACCAATACAGTACCCAATAACCTCAAAGAATCTTGGGTCCTCCCCTTGCTTAAAAAACAAACACTAGACCCCACCATCCCCACCAACTATAGACCGATTACCACTGTCCCCTTTCTACTTAAAATCATTGATAGAGTAGCCTATATTCAAATTCAGGAATACCTAGAAGCTACTCACCTACTAGGATCACGAGAGTCTGGCTTCCGCCCACTTCACGGAACGGAAGCTGCCCTGCTAGACCTTAAGACTCAAATTGACGAGTTGAAGGACAAGGGACAAACAGCCATGCTACTTCTCCTGGACCTCTCTGCAGCGTTCGACCTAGTGGATCATGCAGTCTTATCCAACCATTTTAGCTCGGCGGTGCACTTTTCAGGGGAAGCCATAGCCTAGGTCCAATCCTTCCTGGCCAACAGGACAATGCGAGTCTTTTCCCCTTTAACGGCAGCTGACCCAACTCAAATCTCCTGCGGAGTACCCCAAGGAACCTGTGTTTCACCCCCTATGTACAACATCTTTACTAAGCCTTTGTTCGACAAATTGGACAGACTGGGTATCACCTACACAAATTATGCAGATGATACCCAGATCCTCATTCCCCTTTCGGGCAACTTTTTGGAGGACACAGCCTTAGTAAACAGAGTATACCTCCTCATTCAGGCATGGATGGCATCTCATGGCCTCTGCCTGAATGACGATAAAACTGAGATACTAATCCTAGGCTCTGAAACTAACATAAAAAAACTTAGCCCCTGCTATACCGCCTTCAATATTGATAAAAACCTCATCAAGGTGATGGCAGTGGTCAAAACACTAGGCTTCTACCTTGACGCCACTCTCTCGCTTAAGAAGCAAGTTAACTCACTCGCATCCTCCACAGCTTATACTTGCAAGCTTATCTGAGCATGTAGACCATTCCTCTCCACCTCGAGTTGCATCACCCTGGCCAATGCCCTCGTAATGTCGAGATTAGACTACTGTAATGCTCTCTACTCAGGCGCCAACAAAAATATCATTGACAAAATACAAAGAATGCAAAATAACGCCCTAAGAGCAGCCCTGAATATCCCTAGGAGAGAGCACATTTCAGATGCTAGAAGAGAGGTCCACTGGCTAAAAATATCTGACAGGATTCTCCTAAAAACAGCCTCCCTCACCTCCGAATGTTTAAACAACTTAGCCCCTCCCTACCTTGCTGAAAGGATAAACAGGAGATTGTCCACACGTCCATCAAGAGTAGCCAATGCCCATACCCTAGATTTAAACGTGTTACAGAGGGAGGATCTAGCTTCCCAGTTATTGCAGCACAAACTTGGAATGCATTACCTCACGACCTCAGAAAGGAACAACCGTACCCCAAATTTAGACTCAATGTAATTAAATGGCTACGAACAAATGACTGCTAGTTTACCTTATCGGCACTTCACATTCCTGTCTCTGCTGCATGCCTTTTACTGTGCTTCCGTCTGTATGCTACTGTTTTGTATATTATATGCCTCTCTGTACACTTTTCTGTAACTAAAATTAAGTTGTCTTGACCTCTACTGCGCCCGGCTACCTATTGGGTTTGGCGCGCAATACCAAATAAACAAACAAACAAACAAACCTGGGAGGGAAAACAGAGAAGAGCAAGCACGTGGGAAGAAGGCCTCAGCATAATGGGACTCCAGGAAGAAGAAGAGGAAGCAGAGGGTCTGAAATCAAGGGGAGAGCAAATGAGAAGGCCTGAGAGGATGGGGAAACGACCAAACAAAGGAAGAAAAACTCAGGGAAGGAAGGCCGCAGGATGTTCCCATAAACGGAATTAAGAGGACATGGCTTGCGAGTATAGACACTCCGTGGTGACCAAGCATTGATGCCACCCGGGGGTCCATGTGGAGGGAACTCGGCGGCATCGAAAGTCATAAGAGATGGCGGCCCGGTGAGAAGCCTCGGCTTTGGAATCCGGTAAGGACTGACCGAAATGTGGGGTTTAGGATCCCCAGCAATGAACTTCCCGAGGTTAAGGAGGGCAGGGAGCGATAGGCGCAACGCCCTAGCATCCTTAGGAACCCTCGCCCTACTCGGGGGGGGGAAAGTTGTTTGGTTCATTGTTATTTGTTGGGGGGGAAGATTAGGGGATAGGGAGTGGGGGGGCATGGAAGTAGGCTAACGCAGTAAGGAGGGGGAACCAAGGGCAATGGACCTGGACATAATATCATGGGGAAGATCTGCATCCTAACATATAATCTCAGGGGCCTGAACTATCCAACAAAAAGGGTAAAACTCGAGAAGCTTCTTAAGAGGGAAAAGGCAGATATACTACTACTTCAAGAAACGCATATCAGAGTCCAGGACAAGCAGAAGACATGTATAAGGGGCTACAAGATATGGGCTCAGGCGAACACAACTGAAAAAAAGTGGGTGTGCTGATAGTGATAAAAGAGAGGGGAGATGCCACGCTAGAGGGGAAAAACACAGATAAAGAGGGGAGATATGCATTTGTCACGCGGTGATAGAGGGACACCGCATCACCCTGGCCTCAATTTACACTCCCAATGTAGGACAAGATGGCTTTCTAAGGGATATGCTATGGAAACTGAAAGATTTCGCAAGGGGGGAGGTGATCCTGTGGGGAGATCTCAATATGGCATGGCACCCACAAATAGACAGAAGCACAGGGAGCCTCCACGGCCAAGGGGCACCATAGAAACACCTCAAACAACAGATGGATCAAATGGCCCTATGTGATGTGTGGAGGGAAATGAAGGGGGATCAGAGGGGATATACATACTTCTCACATGTTCATAATTCCATGTCGAGAATAGATTACTTCTGGGCATCAGTGGGAATAATGGGAAAGATTCAGGGGCTTGACATGGGGTCAATATCGTTGTCGGATCATGCTCCCCTATGGCTAGAGTTGAATCTACCGGGGAAGACAAGTGGGCTATGGAGGTGGAGCTTACCCCAGGACTTAATCCAAGATCCAATAATATGGGAATCAATAAGGGAGATGGTAGAATATTTTGAACAAAATGACACGGGGGGAAGTCTCTCAGGGGACGGTATGGGAGACGTTTAAAGTGGTAATCCGGGGAAGCTGATAGCGTTGAAGACCACGAAGGAGAAACAGAGGCACAATTGGGAAAGGGAGTTGGAAACCACAATAGCAGACATCCAAGAGAAAATCTCGATCCAACCCACAAGGGCATTAAAGAAATCGTTGAAACATACATAGGGCCAATTAGAAATGCTGCGCACAAAAGGAGCAGAGAGAACACTGCTATACCTCAGACAAAGATATTATATTAAGGCAAATAAAGCAGATTGATTGTTAGCCAGACAACCCTGTGCTAAACAAAAAGAAATAACGATCAAAAGCATTTGAAACACAAAGTGGGAGTTACTGACGCGCGCACAAGACATGGGGGAATCATTCAGGGAATTCTACCAGGAATTATATTCCACGGAATTCCCGGATGGGGACGCACAGGACACCTACTTACTTACCCTACCCATCCCACAAATATCGGAGGAGGATAGATTGGCCCTGGAGAGGCCGATAAGGGAAGAGGAAGTAAAAAGGCAATAATAGATCTCCCACTAAATAAAGCACCTGGCCCCGATGGCTTCACGGACCCCTTCTATAAAAAGTATGCAGACATACTAATCCCATTTCTAACAAGGCTCTTAAACTCCTTCAAAGAAAGTGGCAAAGTGACCCCAACAATGAACGAGGCAAAAGTACTCGTCTTTCACAAAGCAGGGAAAGACCCGACATACCCCACGTCATTTCGGCCAATATCCCTGATAAACATAGATGCTAAAATATACACAAAGGTCCTGGCAGCAAGACTATCCCTGCTTCTTCCCAACTTAATAAACCTTGATCAATCGGGCTTTATCCCGGGTAGATAACTCACGACAATTTTAGGCGGCTCACACACTTAGTGGAAAAAACGAGTATCACGCACACTCAGGCGATACTGCTTTCGGTGGATGCCGAGAAGGCATTCAACCGGGTGGAATGGTCAATGCTATTTAAGATCTTAAAACGCATGGGATTCGGGGAGCGATATATTGCAATGATCAGAGCTAACTATAACTCCCCAACAAGTAGAATAGCCATCAATGGAGAAGTTACGGGAAGGTTAATTATCTCAAGGGGAACTAAGCAGGGGTGCCAGCTCTCTCCTCTTCTATACACTATCTGTTAGAACCTCTCCTAATGAAAATAAGGGAATCCATTCATATAAAGGGGATCGAAATGGCGGGAATGCAGCACAAGGTAATAGCCTATGTGGACGATATGCTAATAGCCCTTGAAGACCCAGGGAGAACACTAGCGCCAATTGTAGAGGAACTAGAAATGTATGAGGGTATATCCGGTCTTAAAATCAATAGGAGAAAATCAGAAATTTTGATACTGGCGTGAGATCGAGAAGGAATAGGAAGGGAAGCAACATTACTGGACCTTAAGATAACAGAAAAGGGGATCAGGTACCTGGGAATAACAGTGACACACAAGGTAGGGCAGCTGTATGAAAAGAATTACCCCCAGCTCCTAACAAACATAGGTAGAGACTTAGAAAGATGGAATCCATTACTGATTTCCTGGTGGGGCAGAATTCAATCGGCCAAGATGACCATCCTCCCAAAACTATTGTATTACTTTCAGGTGCTCCCGGTGGGGGTCCCCAGATCATTCTTCAAAGCATTATCCAAGGTGGTATCATCCTTCGTATGGAAAAGAAAAACCCAGAGGGTAGCCAAGATGATCCTCACTGCACCAACCCGGGAGGGGGGATGGCTCTTCCCCATTTCCAAAAATACTATCATGCGGTGCAACTAAGGATGCTTCGGGAATGGATGGGGGAAGACCCGCAGCCAATATGGGCAAAAAAAGATAGGGCTGTGGCTAAAACTCCCCCCCCCCCCCTGGTGGAACTGCTCTGGAAACCGAGACAACACAGACACCCTAACCTTGGTATAAGCGAAATTATGAAGACCACAATGGGGGCTTGGGACAACCAAACACGTAAAGGTATAATGACCACGGCGGTAAGTCCTTTTACACCCATCTGCCGGAACCCCCAATTCCCACCAGGATTGGAGCGAGGGGCTTTTGAGAAATGGGAAGAGGTGGGAGTCACGAAAATAGGAGAAATGTTCATGGACAAAGAAATCAGATCATTTGAGGCCAGCGGGAGACAAATATAAATATGAGCAACTCAGACACTGGCTAAAATCACCGGAAATAGCTAGGGCAGCAACGAGAAACCTCACACCGTTTGAGACGTATGTCACCTCCAACTCAGGGGCGAAGAAATGGGTTTCAACACTATACTCCTTCGTGAACTCATGATGAAGAAATAAAATTGACATACATGATCAAATGGGGTAGAACCCTGGGGGAGGAGCCAACAAAAAAACAGGGGTTGGACTTGTGGACACAGATCCCCAAAATGACCCGCTCAGCACAAACACAGGAAATGTGGATCAAAATAGTAACCCAATGGCACTATACCCCAGAAAGGCTGCATACAATGTTCCCCCAAACATCAAATCAATGCTGGAGAGGGTGCTATGCGGTGGGAACATGGAGACATACTTGGTGGGACTGCAAGGAGGTCAAACCATTCTGGGAGGAGGTAAAAGGGGAGATGGGGAAAATGTACCCGGAAGTGGGGCAACTGGGGGATGGGGTTTGGCTATGTGGAATAAGAGACAAAACTGCCAAGAAATACATTTTGCAAAATGTTGAATGTATGTTGGCATATGAAAACAATAAATACAATTTTAAAAAAACACAAACACCTAAATTCGAATTTCAAAAAGACCACAAAATGCAATGCAAAATGGGGTGCGAAGATGTTAAAAAACACACACCTAAATTCGAATTTAAAAGGCCACAAAACGTACTGAGAGAAGGAGTAGAGTTGTTAGTGGAGGAGGCAGTGGGAAAGTTCAGCCATCACTGACTGGTATATCTGCAGAGAACGTAGAGGTGAAGGGACCCAAGTTTGTAGGGTAGCAGGCTAAACATTAGGAGGTTGCTTCATAGTTTGAAGAAGTGGGACGAAGGTGGGGGCCCTCTGAGCCCTCCTCGGCCTGGACAGGAACAGACAGGGGCAAGGAGTGGGCCTTGAGAAGGGGGACTGGCATTTGCCTGTCGGCTCCGTGATTGTCCCTGTTATGTGGGACACAGCATATCACAGGCCCTCAGAAAGTGTACACACAGAGCACTCTGGTGCTCGTAGGAGGGCGGCTGTTTTGGAGTAGTCGGGAACAGGCTGTCAGCTCATCAAAAGTGCCCAGTATATGTGCTGGCACTCGGAAAACACAAAGGCAGCAAATTAAAAATATTCCTCTGATTTCATGAGTTATTAGTCAAAATTCCGCTGTCTGTGCCTGCAGGGCAGTGCTCAGCCTAAGTGGGCTTACCTGCAATGTCAGTCTAAGGGTGATCTTTCAGGAAGCCTTCTGTTGGAGAGAGGCTCCCGAGGTGCGCTTCCCTGCTGCGGCCTCCAATGTCGATTATGTTGGGAAGTGAAGGAGGAGTAGGGGCCAAGAGTGGGCCTTGGGAAGGGGGCTGGCGTTCGCCTGCCAGTTCCGTGATTGGCCCCGATGTGTAGGCCACAGCCAATCACAGGCCCTCAGAGTGTACACACAGAGCACTCCAGTGCTCGTAGAAGGGCAGCCATTTTGGAGTGGTCGGGAACGGGTTTTTAGCTCATCAAAAGTGCCCAGTATGTATGCAAAAAAGAATCCACTGAATTTAAGGGTAATTGTACGAAAATTCTGCCGTGTCTGCCTACAGAGCAGGGCAGTGCTCAGCCCAAGTGGGTTTACCTACAATACCAGTCTAATGGTGATCTTGCAGGAAGCCTCGTGGAGGAGGGAGGCTCAGGAGCACCGCTTCCCTGCTGAAGCTCCGTTGTCGATGTCTAATAAAAAACCACAAGGGACCAAATCGGACCCAACAAGAAGGAATTACACCACATAGAGGATCATTTGAGAACACAGGGAAACCTTCACCAAAATGAGGAGACGACTATCAGGGGTCGAAAGAAAATAAGACCAGAATCTTTAGTCTCTTCAAGGTAGGTGCGTTCACATCACCCTCATTTTCAATCTGAAACACCTTAGTAAATATCATAGCCTTACATTAGAATGTAGAGGAGGAATTCATGCTGAGTTCATCGTAAACAGGTCTAGTATCTTGAACCTGCTTTTCGATATCCCAGGCCTGCAGGACATTCAATCCTCGGACATTGCCCAGGTCGAACTCCTTAGTGACTACAACCTGGGCAAGGTGAGGTTGCTAGTGCCATCCCAGTTGGTTACCAAAGCACTATTGCGAGCAAAAAATAATGTCTTTCTGCAGGGATTTATTTTGAGGGAGGACGTTAATCCCCAAGTTCCAAATAGCAGGAGAGAGGACTTCTCACCCTTACATCACAGGGGGAGAGGTGTTCTATACCTCACCTGAGATCTCCTGCACCTAGAGACAGTCTAAAAATCCACGCCAGACCGAGGTGCTATCACCACCGCACAACCAGAAAGACCAGAATTGGTCCATGTTGTCGGGAGAATTAGCGCGGAGCGATCAGCACTCGCAGAATTAATTCCCAGTCACAAAATAATTTCTAAGTTTGAAAATTGCTTCTTGGAACACCAGATGTTTCAAACACCTACTTGTTAAATAAGGTAATCTGCTGCAAGGCCAGGATATAGTCATGCTCCAGGAAACATGGCTTTTAAAACTCCCAGCTTGGGATGGATATGCCTTGCTTTTTGTACCGGTGGTTAAAGCTAATAAAGGGAGGCTCTCAGCAGGATTGTTAACTGCATGTAAGAAGAGCTCTGGGTTTACTTTAGAGCCTTGGGCCTCACCAAATTCCTTCTCGCAGCTTACAAAACTGGTATGTCCCAATGGTTATTTTGCCCTTCTAAACTTATACTGGAGCCATGCAGCAATCACTGACCATTTGCTTTTGGAGGAAGTAGAACGAATACTGTACCTAATTCTATAAGACTCCAATATTATTTCAACAATAATCGTTGGTGATTTAAACATCCAATGTATAGACCCAGATTTTGATTTAATCAGTAATTCAGCAAAACAATGGCTAGCCCTAATGAGAAGTCATGATTTTATCATGCTGAATGGAGCTTTAAAAGGTGACATACCTCCCAGGCCCACTTGGAGACGGGCAGAACAGGCCTCCGTCATTGACTATATGTACGTTGAAAGGAAGATCTTTATGACCATTAAAGATTTTCATGTGATCCCTCAAGAGTACAGTGACCACAGTTTGTTACTGTGAGCCTGGGACTTCCCTCTGCCCCTCTTACAGGGGAACTGTTATGGCTTTAATTTTGAGGTTACAGGATGGAGCAACAGGTTTAGATGGACTACTTCAATTTTGCATAAACTAAATGCTTGTGTAAAGAACGAGTGGTCATCACTTAATTTAGAATTAATAGAGTCAGAGGGCCACTATGTGGTCGCGCTGAGCCTATTCATAGAAAAAAAATTATGGATGTTCTAGACCTGCATTTAAAAATAAGCATGTCTTTGATATCAAGATTACTTGTAGATTACTTGAGACAACTAATGAAACCCCTTAGAGCAATATTTCATCTAGATTTGCCTATGAGATTATCCATGTCCCAAAAACTCTAAATCAGACATAAGAATGGATTGGAGTCGCATTGTGCTTTCATGTATCATCAGAATGGGGAGTTAATGTTACGTACAATAGCATCTAATAACAGTGCCCAGATTTGTGCACTACTGAATAAAGGTAACAGTAATCTCGAGCTCCCACTTCAAAGTAACCCAATTCAGGAGACAGCATGGACAGAATATTTTCTTGAATTATATGCCACTCGGTCTCTGACCCAGTGGAAAGGGAATCTGACATGAAGTACCAAGGATACCCTAGTTTTTGTTCTGGACAATATACTCCTCCAGATATAACAATATAGCACATCTAGATAGTCTCACACATTTCATGCTAAAGGCCCACCTTGAGGCTTGGCCCAGGATTCTTTTTCTCCTTTTTTACCCAGGTTGTAAAATGGAAGCAAATCCCACAACTGGAAGAAATTGTTCATCATCCCCATATTTAATAAGGGAGATCGAGAACTACCAAAGAATTATCTGCCTATTGCGCTTTTGGATGCCCCAGGTTAGATCTTTGCTCACTTGCTCCTGTTTTGTCCCGGGACTAGGTATTTCAATAAATCTTTTGGCACTAATCTTGGTCAAGAAAAGAGTCATCCAATCAGGTCAGTCGGTCTTTTTGGCCTTTATAGATTTTAAAATGGCCTTCGACTCAGTCCCAAGAGATCTCTTGTTGTTAAAAATGGGAGAGGCAGCATGTCCGGCATATATTCGAGCACTCGTTTCATAATTTTAATTGGACCCGTCCATGCAAATCGGGTCGAATCAGAACAGACCCCTAACGCAATCAATTCCAACATTCAGAGGTCTAAAGCAGGGATGCATTTTAGCATCTGCCCTCTTTAACCTGTTTATAGCTGACATTGGCCATCACTTGAATAGTGTCATCTATACACCAAAATTGCGGACTACACCCTTACCATGGCTGCTTTATGCAGATGATCTTATTATTTTATATAAAGCACTGATGGGTCTACAACGAGCATTATCGGCCCTAGAACAATACGTAAACAAGTATCATTTAACTATCAATGTTGATAAAACCAACATTCTTATTCTAACGGCAAAAAAGCCTTTAAGGAGATGCGTAGTAAAGTGTTTCTCTAATAAAAGACCTTTGGTAATACTGGACCACTATCGTTATTTGTGAATGGATACTAACAGTAATCAAGAGGCCCCTTATAAACTCGGCGTTAGAAGGAAGGCATTATCAGTGGCTTCCCAGGCCGCAATCATACACAGGAAATATGGGAAATTCTCCTGTAAGCCGCTTGTCACCTTTTATAAACGAAAAGTGGTCCCTATCTGAGTTTATGGGGCGTAAACCAAGATGGCAGAATTTATGCCAGCCTGGAACAAAATTGAAGGTTGGTTCTTGAGGAAAGTGCTGTCTTTTCCATCAAGTCTGTCAGTCCAATTGATACAGTAAGAGTTGGGGCTGTTATCACTAAACATTGTGTACACATGGCGAACTATCACTTTGTTCAGGAAATGTGTTTTGAACAATTGTAATCCTTTCTCTATGTTGCCGTCCATAGCCTTATTACTAGAACCCAACTCGGATCGTTCCTTGCAGGCTTGGGAGAAAGCCTGCATAGATACGATGACGGAAGCAGAGATTTCCTTAGATCTACTTGTAACTAACCCAGACCGAGACAAGGTTGAACCATGGCACTTTGACTGGATGCTCCCTTGGGAGCAGTGTAACAAATACAACATTTTTAAGAGCGGTCACTTCGAATTGAAACCTCTGAACCAAATTCCTGCTTATCTGGTGACTGTCCCATCACGAACGTTTAGATCATTGTTTTTACGATTTCGTTTTAACTCCTGGCCGACCACAAAGGAAATTGTTCTTACAACATGCTTTTAAGGATTACAAATACTTATTAGCTGAACATTTATGGGAAAAGATTTTTATTGGTCAACGTATTACTGCGATTTTAGCAGCGGTAATGTTTCTATTATTTTTAGAAATGTTAAACCTGTAGTCAGTTTAAGGATATTAGTGATTGTTTTTTATGAAACTTTATTGGCATTTAACAAAACCGAATTTGATTTGCTTTTATGTTAGGGTTTTTAAGAAGAATCAGTGGTTGCTTTGGTCATTGTTGGTTATACAAAATGTTCTCCTGTCCCCTAGTCTTTTATGTAATCCACTTTGTCATTTAAAATTGTACTGAAAGGTTTAATTGTTTTTTAAACTATAATAAATAAAATAAAAAATCATAATATATATATATATATATATATATATATATATATATAGTACAGAATGTATTATTTTTATCAGCATTTGTATGTGCTCCCCAAATATAACTTCTGGTCAAACCACTGTTCAGCTCCCCAATAGATCTGGTGGCTGTGAACCACCTGAGAAATACCCTCAAAATAGCTCCCATGGTTAGGCTTCCTCCTGAAGACTGGATGAGGCAGTTGGGAAGGGAGGGTCACTGGCAGGGATAAGGCCAGAGAGCATGCGGGATGCAGGCTGTTGGGGTTGTTGAAGGAGCTGCAGAGAGTGCAGGTGGCAGGGAGGTGTGTGAGTAAGCTGCACCAGGAGGCCGCAGGCATGCTCCTTTGTTAGGGAGCCTGCACCCTGCCATGTTACTGATGCAGGGTGATGAGAGGTGTTAATGGCTGAGGAAGCGGACTCCAGCATGTTAGTATCAGCAAGTGGGTGTTAACGAATGCACTCTGCAGGTAATGGGGTGGCAGTCGAGCCCACTGCGAGCACAAGGCCCGGGGCAGTTGGCCTCCCCTGCCCGTGATGGCCCTGTTCCTGGTAGAATGTTGTGTGTACTGCCCGAACCTGTCGGTATGCGTAGGTTGAATGGTGGCGGGGGCAAAGGGGTGGGTGTTCTGTATATTTCACAATGCAAGCTGAATCTTTTTTTAATGCATTTAATTAACGTGACAAGGCTTACAGGAAACGTTCACGCATATGCACAAATCACATTATTAATAAATAATAGAATAGCATTTCATACATCGTTTCAATACACATAATGATAAACCGATATAGTTTAATCATTTTGAGTTACATTTCAGAACATACAACACAATCTTTAAGACAACCCAATCAGCAATTGAGACTAAAACATCTGGTGGCTTATAGGTTGTCTGGTGGCGTATAGGTTGTCTGGTGGCGTATAGCCTGTCTGGTGGCGTATAGCCTGTCTGCTGGCGTATAGCCTGTCTGGTGGCCTATAGTTGTCTGGTGGCGTATAGGTTGTCTGGTGGCGTATAGCCTGTATGATGGCGTATAGGTTGTCTGGTGGCGTATAGCCTGTCTGGTGGCGTATAGGGTGTCTGGTGGCGTATAGTTGTCTGGTGGCGTATAGGTTGTCTGGTGGCGTATAGCCTGTCTGGTGGCGTATAGTTGTCTGGTGGCGTATAGGTTGTCTGGTGGCGTATAGCCTGTCTGGTGGTGTATAGGTTGAGGTGGAATCTTAAAAACTGGGACCTCCAAGTGGCATTTGGAAATTGCCTCAAATACTTCAGACTGCAATCTAGGAGTTTGATTTCATTTCTAAAATGATAAAATAATGTGAATTTATCACATCCACTCCCTGTGTTAATCCAATCCATTGCCCACAATGTATTCTTCACCGCCACCGGGTTCTCAATTAATGATTCCTCTGTCGGGTCTAACACCAGCATAAAACCTATACAACCACTCTCCCAACAAGTTAACTGCTCATCCTTTTTCCCCATAAGGCCAGCATTTAAAATTGAGAATAACGTGCTGGGTTCAGGAACTAGACATTTCCTAAATAGCGATAGGTGCTTCCAGCGAACCATAGCCAATACTGACAACAGACCAAACTCTATAAACGTATTCACTGAATCGGAACCCCCCCCCCCCCCCCCCCGGCGGAAGATTAAGGGTCTTTTCTGGCAGAAAATGTTACAGGAGTTTCCATAGGGTAACGGAGGCTGTAATAACAATCTCGGCGCTGTATGTGCATTCAGGCGCCACCTTCATCTTATAAAATTGTATCCAATGGAGAAGTGAAAAACGCCCACATTTCTGATTATTAGCTTTCCCGTGGGCAGCTAGGGCAACAACCTTACGCCGAAGTGTGTCACTTCTTAAAGTGCCCTTTGGTTCCGCCCCTAAATGAAATCTTAAATATGTAAACGAGTCCACAACATCCAATTTAATACCATTGAAAAAGAAAACAAAGTTCTCTCTTTCGCTGTGATCCAAATGATCACTTTGGACTTCGCCACATTTATCGTCGGATCATTCAGTTGGCTATTCCGATGTAACATCTGAAACTGGCACTGTAACCCGACCGAAGTCTGGTCGATAAAAACCAAATCATCTACACAGAAGAGGTGACTTCTAGGGCGACCACCAATACTCGGCGGGAAGGATTTGGACTGACGTAACATTTCATTCAAATCAGACAAAATTATTAAATGCACCTCTGTTTTAACCACCTTCTTGACGTGCTAATCTGCCTTTGATAAAAGCCCTCATTGCACCAACAGGACTTGTAAGGATGTGCCAGAGGGCAGATCTTTTAAAAATTGCCACCAAGAAAGGTGGACAACCCCAATGACTAAGCTTATTTCATAGCCAAGTTTGATTGACGCTATCGAACGCAAGTGCAAAATCAATAAATGCCAGATGAATGGGGCGTGGGGGTGTGTGAGCACCCAGACAAGAACCTTTCCTTCAAGAGTGTTAAAATAAAACCTGACCCCTTTTATCAAACCAGCCTGAAGGCTCAACCCTGGTATTGGCCTTAGCCCAAATGCCAAATTCCTCTAACAAGGGATGGAAACATCTTCCCTGGAACATCTAGAAGGGCTATTGGCTGGCAAATTTTGGGGTTGTCCCAGTCCCCTTTTTTAACATTTGCCGAAAGATGGTGTACAGTATGTCAGACCACAGCTCAGCTAAGGATTAAGCTTAAGAATTACAAAACTTTGTCACAACGACAAAAATAAAATGAAACACATTACAAGTGAAAATACATCACTACTTTGAGTAACGCAACTTACCAGAAAATCAAGTCACATTTGCATTTAACTTGAAAGTCAGTCGTTTGAAAACACCAATAACTTGCTTTTAAGTGAACACACTAAACTTATAAATGTGTTTAAAATGAATAGCCTAGGGTTTACAGATCATTACTATAAACCCTGATAGGTCTCACCACATTACTTTAATTTCCAAAACAATCCACACCCTCGCCAACACCAATTTCTGTCTACCTTACATGAACCTGTTTTTGTCTATACGTTCTCTCTAATAAAGGTCACTTCTTCTCACTTGCGGCAAAAAAAGGAGCGCCCGATTCAAGAAAGGGCTTCGGAATGAGCACATCTCATGTGCACTCATTTAGATGCTCCTTCCCCCCCTTGCGCTTTTCTGCAAATAAGAGGGCGTATCTGCACACTTAAAAGTGCCTCCAGAATTCACCAACGCAATGCGCAGTAATGAGGGTCATAACCGTGTGCCTGTTGGGAACAGGGGCAAAGCATGACAGGGTAATTTCTGACTATCATGATTTCTGTTTTTGTAAACCGTGGCTGTCTAACTTCCAATTCCATCCCCCAAACGGATGGAAATGCTTTTTTTTTTAAGGAGCATTTTACAGAGATGGGCCCTGTAAACGCCCATCCCTGTGAAATATGCTCCCAGCAACCAGGTGGTTACTCGGAGCCTGTCATACAATATTGTCAAGAGCATGCTCCCGACGCTAATGTATGCAAGGGGGTTAGACAGTGCATGCGTGCTCTGTTCTCCTGCCCCTCCTGAAATGGGCAGAAATCCGCTCATATATTGATTTGTGAATGTGATTTCAGACTTGATATTGTCTTATATTTTTACATGTGTATGTTTTTATAAAATGTGTGTATGTATTTAGCATCCATGTATTGCATTATATCATGTATGTTATGCACCTTTTGAGAATAAGGTGACCTGCGCATTTCAGCAATGAGTGCTAGTGAAAAAAAGTGCATTCCCTGTGCTTTTTTCATTTATGCTAATTTTTGAGAATCTGCCCCATTGCCTATACCACAGAGCCTTTCTACTTAGTCCCACGCCCTGTAAATAAGAAGCATAGCGGCAGATCAATGCCACATGGACATAACATAAACGAAGATATACCTGGTTCGACTTTATCTTCTATGTATCAAGGGCGACTCTGAGATAATCTGCCTGGGCAATAACGCTAGGGATGTGCGAACCGGCTCAAAAAAGATTGAAGCCTATCTCAACAATGGAGGTTTAACTTGACTTGGAAAATTCGAGCCATTTGGAACTGAGGCTCGAAATGGTTTGAAAATGTTTAACCAATAGTCAAGCCGCTCGTATAGATAAGAGCATTGGATGGTTCCACTCGACTTGACTACAGGTCTTTGGCAATATTGCATTCTAGGATACTAAAACAGTATCCTAGAATTCAGTATTACTGGTGGCTAAGGAAATGATAAACCAGGGACACACAATGAATGCAAATAAAAAAAGTGTAGGGAAAGTGCTTTTTTATTGTCATTCGTTTTAGAAATGTACAGATCTACTTCTCCACAAAGGGGACAGTGTGGCGGCACAATTGAGGCACTGGCCAACCCCTGTGTAGACGTTAGTGTCGGGATAGCACACTTCTCTGACACTTAGGTCCTGATTCACAGAAGCGTTTGATAATGGCACAGTCCCATAGGAAAACGCTCTGGGAATCAGGCCCATAATGTATGACAGTTTTCTCCCACCAACACGGGTGCTGTGAGTGCATTTCCCTATGATGGACCCATTAAGAGCCCATTATTGTGAAATGCTCAAACGAAATGCACATTTCTATGCCTGTTTGAGGGGCAGAAATGCAAGTGCGACAGCAGTGGTTCATACCACTTCTGTTCCATTTAAAAGAAAATGCATTAAAGGTATGTCAATAACCTTGTCATGCATTGTGCATTCTCTTGCGCTTATTCCGAATAGACTAGGACTATTTTCTCTGCTTTTCGAAGAGCATTCTGTTTGTGGTTTCTGGATGCTCTTTGAACACCCTCTTATTGAAACAAATGTGTAAAAGGGGTGAAAAAGAGCATTTCAATGTGCGCAACTGGGATGATTTGAGAGCAGCGCATACGTTTATTTTTGGCACAAGTGATGAGATGTGCAAGCACATGCTTGCACATCTCATCACTTGTGCTAACATGTTTTGGGAGAACCTGCTCCATCGTTTCTTTACCGCCTTATGGATTTTAAGTTTGTGCTTGCACATCTCATCACTTGTGCTAACATGTTTTGGGAGAACCTGCTCCATCGTTTCTTTACCGCCTTATGGATTTTAAGTTTGTTAACCCAATTTGATCCCTATTGACTTATGGCTTGAATTGGCTTGAACTGAAGCAGACTATTTACTGATTCGGCTCGATTTGGCCAGTTTGACAAGTTTGACATGGTTTAAAAGTTCAACAATGACTTTCTGCAGCATTTGCTCTTGACGTGAGTAAAAGAGAAAATACCTGCTCACACACAAGTGCTACATTTCAATTGTCCCTTTGTTAAGAACTCAACAAACACCTTCAGCTCTCTTCTGCTTATAAGCTTATAAGCAAGGTAATACACTGGATACTGTTGCTGGCCGTGCTCGCGCAAGGAATCCGAATGCCAGGTATGACTCACCGGCTTCTGTGATCCTTTCTCCTGCTTCTGATTTCATTTGGGACCCACACCCTTCCTTGCTCAAGGTGTCTCTGGACCGGCCACTTGATTAAGGAGGCCCTCTTGCTCCTCGCTTTGGTCTCTGACAAGCTTCTTGCGCGGCAACCTCTGCAATAAGGGGGAAATACAGCTTTCCCGCATGCCTTCCGCTGTGGAGCCTCTGCACTTAAGAGTTTGGGGCAACAAGACCCTCGTAGAACAACCAGGTGAAATCTACTTCATCAAAGTTCCGGCGTCCCTCTGGTTCTCCCACATCTGCCTGCATTGCCAACACTGTGCCTTCTTATTTCTGCCTCTTCTACTACCGCTCAAACACCAGTCACAGTTCCAGCTCCTTCTAATTGCCTGCACCTGAGGGGACTTTTTATGCCTCTCGGGTTCCTTCAGGTGTGGGCTGTTAGGCTTAATTTCCTGACTACTACTGCAGTTTAACTCTTAGGGCCTCTTGGTCATCCTAGTACTTATGGGATTATGGAATGTCTAGTTCCCAACAACAAGGTTAGTTCTTTTTAGCAACTTCTTATTTTTAAGGGTAGTTTTATTTCCCTTCATCATTTAAGGATAAACCATTGGAATTCGTTGTTGCAGAAGAAGACAGCTTATTTAGAGTACATTTTTAAATTCCTTTCCATTTTACCTTTGGGAGTAAGGAGCGTTTTTATCCTGAAGTATCTTACATGGTCTTTCTGTTGTTATGGTCCGTTCAGGTTTTAGGGTATTTGTGCCAAGAGCCACAAATGTTATATGTAGTTTAGAAACATCATAATGACAGTAAGCCATTATCTGTTCTGGCAACTTTTAAAAAAGGTCTCATCCCACAGGATCTCCTTACCACACTGGGCCTTATCTTCTCCCAAGTGATCCTCCTGCAGTATACCACCCCTAAGGTCAGGATCAGGATGCGTCTGCCTTTCCCTGGCCACCAGGGAGGAAACTTTAGGCAGGGGTTTAGTGAGGGTTCCGTAGGATTAATCACAATGCTCAAATGGCTCCAGCCAATTTGCACTGTTTCTTCAAAAGTGCAAACCAGTATTTGAGTCAAACACTTTAAGGCCCACCCATCCCTAAAAATCAGTCCAGTACTGTGTTAGCAAGACTATTATCCCTATAATACTTAACAAATATCAAATTTCTTTACCAAATGATATCAACCTTTTTATTTAAAAAATTCGATATACTAGTCAAAATTCATATAGCCCAATATAAAAGTACAATACTCTACATTTTCAGTTAAACTCCCTACTGTTTTAGCTGCATGGTTTTCCTTACACCACCACTTTACTTTGCATATAGGGCAGGCTAAACTCTTCATCACAGCCTATAAAAATACATACATTATTTTGTAGTGTATGATGCAATATATATATATATATATATATAAGTGAAAATGTGTTTGTGGCGGAATTTGTGGCAAAGCGTTGTTCCTTTTACAATTCCATGCCGTTTCACCAATCTGCACTATATTTTGCATAGTTACCTGTTAGGACCCTCTGGACATTACTAGCTACATGACATTCGGACACCCCACCCATTTCCCCAGATTTCAGCACCTTCACACATGAGACAGTTGCCTGAAATTGATAAAACATCAATGTGGTCGTAGAAGGACCTGTCCCGACACAAGAAACAAAACTCTAGGTACAGGCACTAAAATCAGATTCACGATATGTTTCCGGGCAGAGTTACTGAGTACAACTCAATTGATACGGTAGTGGATGCTGACGAATCCGTAAACTATCCAAAAGAATTCTTCAACTCACTCGACCATCCCTCCCCCACGGGAATGCTACCACGTCACCTTTGACTGAAAGTTGGGTCACCCATCATGCTGTTCGCAATCTCGACCCACCTAGACTGTGTAATGGGACAATGCTATGCGTTTAAATGTTGCTGCCCAATGTAATTGAAGCAACAGTGTTATCCGGGAAGGGAAACAAAAAATGTTGTTTATAAAAAAGCCTTACAATGAACATGTGCTTTAGTAATAGTGAATTTTAGGTCCATAGTTGTTGGCACTGTCACCATCCAGTAACCCATCATGCTGCTCAGAAATCTTCATGTTGTTCTCACGTACAGTTATGTTACAGAATGAGTTTTTAAGAAGAACAATAAATTGTGTTGTGTAGATTTTATAAGAAAACCTTTCTAATGTAAGCGATATTCAATCAACACTACAGCTAAGTCAATGCCTAGTCTGGGATGCTGAGGAAAACCCTTATTGATGTATTTTTATGTCCAGTTCAGTACCCTGGATGACAACCCTTGTATAACACCCCCCTCTTAGAATCACTCTGATCCCACTGAGCCAAGAAGTAGGTTTGTTTTGCAAATTTAAAAGGTTTATTTGGGCAATTCAACAATATATATCTATCACACTTTATAAACAAATTGATAACTGATATCACACTTCAGAATATGACCGTGATCAACAATGGATAATGTTACCGGGATACACTGATTTGGTTACTTAGGAGTAGTGTAGAGGATGAGGTAGCTGAAAATGCTTGATGGTTTCAAGGAAATGCAAGGCGGAATAAAATGCAGTACAGAAATAACTTGTTATGATTTTAGCAAAAGGTAATATGATCCCTTTTTCTTTTGACAATTCACTCCCCCCCCTATGCAATACAAGAAATGGAAGGAGAGCACACAGTCTTCAAGAATCCCAACAAATCACACTTTATAATGCAATACACAGTTCCAGTTCTCCCAGCAAGCTTAGGGAAAACAGGGATGAGTTTTAAACACAGGCGAATTACTTTAATGTGGTTTGCAAGGAAGTGAAAAGGTGCTAAAATTGCTTTTAATTCCCTCTAGAGGTTCAGGGTAGGTGATGGCTACTTTATATTAGTTCAGGCTCACTTTAACAATTCTCTATGAATGATTAGCAGATTGCAAACGAATTTTAGCAAAGAGAAGCAAAAAGCTGCTGATTTCTACAGATGAAGAAATCGGGCCAAATCGCAAATCGCAGTAAATTTCGCCAGTGCGTGTCTCGCGATTACGGGAAAAGTATAGGGAGTTCTAGGTTCGTTGGAAAGCCTAGATTCTAAGCTTTCAGATGAAATTTTGTTCCTAGCCCAAACGGTTCAAGAGATACGGACAATTTAATAAAGGTAGATTTTCGGATTTAAAGTAAAGCTCAAAATGACAGGTGACAGCTTGCAGCTGCAGAATTGACAGGTGACAGCTGTGCAGCTTTAAAAATGACAGATGACACGATTTCTAGGAGGCTGTTCTACTTAGGTTAAAATAGTTTGGATTAGATTATTTTAACTAAGAGATTGGTTCTGCACAGTTCTGCCAGGTACTTACAATATCAATTTGAAATAGGCCTCGTCACGGTCTGGTCAGGTTGGACGGGACTTCCGGCGGGTGGTTCTGAAGTCCCGGCTATCTGGGTCAGCTCTGCTCTCTGGATCTGTCAAGCACCGGTTCTGCTCACAACGGTCTGGTTTGTGGTCCTCTCGGGTTCCGGATACAGCACTGCTTTCTGGATACTGCTACAGGTTCTTGCAAAAATTCTAGGCAAAAATTCAAACAGCTTGCCCGGCTGTTGAATAGTTTGGTTGGTTTTGAGGCCTGCTGAAGAGGATTCAGCTGGTGGATTCAGGCCTCTCTGCTACAAATTCTGGAGTTAATTTCTGCTCCAGGTTCTGGAGATTGATGGATTTGAAGTCTGGATCTCTGGATGTGAAGTGGTCGGTCAGCATGCTCCGCAGCAAATGGAATTGAATGCCTCTACCTGTCCCAGCAGTCTCTTTTTATGTGTTTTGGAAATTGGGTGTGTGCGTTGGTCATAACTAAGCCTGCCCCTCTCTACTTGTCATTGGCCCAATTGTCCCCTCTCCCATGATTGGGGGAAGGAAGTGGATTGTCATGATGAGGTCTGTTTATGGGTCAGAGGATCCTCCCCTGGTCAATTTGCACACAAATCTATTTCTGACCCAAATACATATTTATCTATGTACCATTTTCCTATATTATAGGTCCAGTTAACATATTTTCTGTAGCACCAAACCATCCGATCCCTGTCTTTGTACGATGTCGTGTCCACTGATGACAGAATTCTCCCCTTTTCATCCAGATAACGACCTCTAAACCTTTCCAGATTTTACACAAATGTGCACCAGGGATATGGGTTTCAGATGATAACATATCAGATTTTTAACATGCATACATTTGGAGTAACAACCTTTTTTTCACTACTATCCGCAGGAACATACCACAGGGTCCTAACACCTCTTAAAATGTGCACCGAAAAATCATAAGAATAATGGTATTATTTATATAATTCTGACAAGTCTGCACTATGAGTTATCTATCTTTTTAAAATTATGCTCTGGTCAAAAAGGGGTGTGGCTTCCCACATCACATGGTGGAATAACTGGTTTATCCACTTCCCCCAAGCCAGCTTGTTCACAGAGGCACAGCTGCCCCCCAGTTTCTCCCAAGAGGAAGCTATTTTACGACACCCCCAATATAACATTTGCCTGAGTCAAGGAAGTTGCATTGTTCTGTCCCTTCCAGTTCCCAGGTGCTCCACCCCTAATCTAATCAGAGAGGTGTCAACTCCTTTTGGCAAGGGGCAGCAGGATGCAGCTAGGCCTGGGAAGAGTGGCTGAGCAGGTTTCTCCTGTCGGGGGTAGCTGTCAGGCAGAATCCAGTTTCATTAAGCCAGGTTTCAGCTAAATGTCACTTTTTGTTCCCAGTTTTCTACATTCAAATCAAACTGACAATTTTTACCTATACATTAAATAATTACTTCCTTCAAGTCATTTCAGAATATAGTTTTACATTCTTCCACCTCTTAGCAATTCTTTCCTTGGCCTAGTTTTGTTTCATTTGTTCAGTTTTTACACCAAAGTCTGGTGGTTTTAAAACGCCGGCTTTCTGATAGTGGTGAGTACCGGTATTGCAACCATTTTTGGGATTAAGAAAATTAATTCCCCACAGTTCTGAGTTGCTTTTTGGCAATCAGCATTGCCATTCCCAATGGTTTCAGGCTACTGTGGGTGTAGCCCAATGGTGGTTTTAGGCAGTGCCCTCCTGTGCTCACAACATAGGCAAAAATGGGTGGCAGCCTATTCTTCATGTTTTCCCTGTGCACCCTCTGGGGAGTTCTGGCCATCATGATGTTTTCCATGCCAGTACTGCACAGTTTTATGGTAGGGCTTGGATGCATGGGTAAAAACATCCCACACTAAAATGAGAAATAATCGAAAAATGTAGTGAATTGTTCTTTTCACCTTTCTTATGGAGACTTTCTGAAAAGCGTAAAGCTACCTTAAGGTATTTCCAACAAATAGAAACTATAAGAAAATAAAATCCCAAGAAATGCCAGGTATATCAGCTAGCCATTCATAAAAGAACACAAAAATAAGTTGGCGTCTGAAAATATGAATGTTCTTCCTGTGCACCAGGGATTCTGTGAAGAAAATAATGTACACATAAGACAAACTGTATCATATTTACTACCAAGAGCCTCACAATACAGATGCCAATAGCCATAGCTCCTCACCACATTCAACACATCCCCCTAACTCAAGAGTATGTCTTTCTGAGTACAGGTGTTACTGCTATCTACTGCATCCCTTCTACATGATCTGAAATTCACATACTAATGCTACCTGTAGGTTAAATCAAATAAACAAATAACTCTCTCTAGCCCCCAACAGGCATATAATGTCAAATAATGTTTCTAGTTTGTTTTTTCAGTTACTACAGCTATGATCAAAATACTTGCTTGGGACATCCAATCAATGGAGCTGATTTTCCTGTTCCCCCAAGCAGGGATTAAATCTAATCCTGTGAGGCAAAACTGCGTTCAAATTGGTCACTGCACATTTACTCAATTACTATTAACAATGCACCCAAAAACCATGTAAACATTCCTGACCTGATTTTCATAGCAGATTTGATGCTGGTAAATGTCTCCCAAGGGTCACTGCACCACTGTTACCATGCCGACGAAACGGAAACCCGAAGGGAAAACACTCAAGGGTATCATTCTCCTGTGAAAAACTCTTGAAGTAACTGGATTCGTGAAGGCTGATGGAGACTGGTGTTGCCATCTTGATCCAGGAGAGAAGCGTATTCCAAAGTAATGTTGCACAATAAAGGTAAGGTAAGGAAAGGAAAAAGGCTGTCAGAAAAGCTGGGACTGAAGCAGGACCGCAGCAGGAGGGTAGGGAAAGAGAGAGAGAGATAGAGAGAGAGAGAGAGAGAGGTTCGAAACGGAGAGGCTAGGAGACAGCAGCTGCTTTAACAGGAACGAATGAAGGGCTTGTAGGGATATAGTCCATTGTGTGTTGTGAATCTAGTAATATACTTTGAAGCCGGATGGTGGATCAGTTGATGGTAAATGTGGTACCCTGCAAATCTTGGACAACATCGATCGTTGAGGTTCTGTGTCTTTTACGTTTGATCGCTTTGTTAGGTAGTCACATGTCCACACAGAATCTCACTGAGTCAGGGTGCTTCGGTTTACGTACAATCACAATTTGGGACACCCAAGGGGTGGGGCCTTCCACCTGTTCAATTATGTCCAGTTTCACCAACTTCTCAATCTCTTCCTCATCCTTGTCTCTGAGATGAAAAGGAACCTTCCTGTGTTTTAGAGCAACCGTCTGGACCGTTTCATCGATATGCAGGTGGACTGGATCAACCTTCATGCATCCTATGCATTTGAAAACAGCTAAATCTCTCAACCAGAGATTGAACGTCTTCGACCTAAACCCCAAATGAGAAGTTCACGATTTGCAAGATTGCAAGATTTCCGCTGACAGCAGTTACATAATATAGTGCTTGAGTGTGCCGATCACCATGTACAACTGTAGTAACAAACACTCCATCCAGAGGGAAGGGCTCTGTACCTCCAAATGTGAATATGCGCACTAGTGTGCGATTCAATGGTGATGGAATACGTAATGTCTTGTAGTGAAAGGCTGCCATAAGGTTGACAGAGGCTATTGTGTCAATGAGCACTGGGGTGTTCATGCCATGTATGCGGACAATGCATCTTGGCTGATGCTTTTGTTTTCTCCATGCATTTAAACCACTTGAGATGAAGAAGACATCACAATTGTCGTCATCCACTCCACCCTTTTGGTCCTCTTCCTGCGCAGCGGGGTACCTTTGAGCAACCTTTTGCTTCCTCTTTGAGAAATGCTGTCATGGTTTAGGTTGCCCCTTTTGTTGCATCGACCATAGTTGTGCTCGAAAAGCATTTGCAAAGTGATTCATCAGCCCACACCTACCACAAGTGTGTCCTTTGGCCGGCCAGTCCCCTGTGTCTGGAAGGTGTATCCACAGTATATGCAAGTCACCATATTTTCAGGAGGTTTTTCACTCATCGCTGAACCTCCTTTTTTGAACGGTCTCAGGGGTTGTTTGTTCATGGCAAATGCATCCTTGAGTTTGACGGATTTCAGGGTGGTCGTCCACACTGGATGCACGCACTTCTGCAAGCTCATGGGAGCTCCCCAGTTCTAATATTGTGGCTAGAGTGATGCCAGGTTCACACAGGATTTCGTTCCTTAATTTGATAGAGAAGTATCCCTGTATTCGGGCACAAATCTCATCTTCCTCATTCAATAGCACACATGTAAAAGCTAGTCGATGAAGTCTCGCAGGGAAAGCATCAAGCATCTCATCCTCTTTGATTGGCGTCACAGAGGAGAAACCTTTTATAGTCTGCATAAACCACGGGGGTGAAGTACTCCTTCATTGCTGTTGTCACAGTCGCATATGAAGCATCAGCGGAATGGAGGGCGTTGACTTTTTGACACTGCCATTGAGTTTCCCAGTTGCACCAAACTACATTTTAAGTCGCCAGACCAATAGTACCCATCTCAGTCCTTGCCTGGATGGTGCCCCATCATATCAAACTCAAACAACAGAGCAAGTGACCCCTGCTGTCTCAGGAGTCTTCCTAGATCTTGAGCCCCTTCCACAGCATCCGCCATGTCTAATCAGTATTGTGGTGAAGTGCCCCATGGGAAATGGCTTTTCAGCTTGACCACACAAGCCATCCACACCAGCAGTTCCAATGAATACACAAAATGTGCACACCACTTCCAGAATGCGGCATTGCCTTATTTTCTTTTTCTTTTTTTTCTTTTTAGCCCACTGCAGACAGTTAGTCAATATATAGGGATAGCATGAGCACACCCAGTGTCTCCTGGGCGTAGTCACAGGCTCCTGTGTGTTACGGTGCATGCCGGCACTGTGTCAAGTGACGGCCGCCTCACCGCTTTAATAAAAAGGGAGGTCTTCTTGCCGTTCGGGCAGACACTCCCACTTAAACCAAAAGACGACTTGCCTCATTATTCTGTAGCCGGGGGCCCCCAGCTCTACAACACAACAGCTGGTAACGAGGGTAGCTGATCCATCCCTGTGTCCCATGTTGTGTGCAGGCTCCGGCAACGCCTGCCGACCATGGCAGATCGACAAATGGTCCGCCCCAACAGCTGCTGCCTCCATTGTACCGGCTGAGGCGATGCGAGTTCCGGCACAGAGGTGTGCCACGCGCTCGGCCTGGTGGTCTGCTTTGTTCTCTGGATAGTTCCTGGAGAGGTGGGTAAATACACGCTCCGGAGCCCAGTGAATTATACTTAAAAAAAATTAAATAAAAATAAAAACCAGGGAAGGTCATGAAAAGGAAAGGAGAGAGAGAGTGAGAGAGGGGAATGTTAGGGAGAAGGTCTGCAACAGTCCCATTTCTTTTCTGTGGCACAGCACAGTGAAAAAAAAAATACATCAGCAAACAGAAGGCCAACTGCAACGCTCTATGCTGGTGAGCGAGCCAGGCCCAGCCAGTGGCGAGGGAGGTGCTAACCCGTAAGCGGCCCATCTGCGTTGGTGCTCTTGCTGCGGGTGGTGGGCCGGTGGCCCAGAGGGCGCCGTATGGTATGGGCCATACTGTCAACTCAGCTAGCGGCCCCTGGTGGTGATTCGAGGGTGCTCGTGCTGCCGAGAGAGTGTGAGTGGGCCTGCACTAACACAACTGCGGAGGAGGTTAAATAGCCCTGCTACCATGGGTGAAGTTGATCAGGAGGATGAAGGGGGAAGATGTCCAGGCTCTTGCTGACGGCATCGAGAAGTGATGGGAGCAGGAGCAGTGTTGCACCTTGTGAGGTCCACAAGAGCTTTACTGGTTGTCCTATACCAGATTTTGACATCACCGGAGCACCTGCCACTCTCGGCTCAAGGTGGGACATAGGGATGGAAAGGTTAGAAATGTACTTTGCCACCACCAAGGAGACCGACGACGTGGCCCTGCTCCTGTTTTATGCGGGCAGCAAAGTACATCACATTTTCAAGACTCTGCAGCCTTGGGATGACTCGTATGATGCAGCCAAAGAGGCATTGCAAGAATATGTCTACCTGCTAGTTAACAGAGATTACGTAAGGTTTCGCCTGCAGCAAGCACACCAAGACCCAGCGGAGTCTCTGGACGCATAGCATGCACGACTACGCCGGCTAGCCATGGCATGTCGACTGGTGGATGAAACAGACGAAATAAGAGCACAAAACATTCAACACTGCTCGTCGGCGGTGCTGCGCCGCCAGATTGTAAAGGAACCCGACATCCCGTTGTATAGGATACTGGAGCTGGGAAGGACTCAGGAACTGTCTGCTTCTAGGGCGGCACAATTGGCTTCTAAAGGCGGCAGATAAAAAATGGTGCAACTTCAAGCAGTGTCATTGTGGGGGTCGCCAAGATCCTGCGGAAGGTATGGAAGACAGAAACGCCATAAATCCCCTGAAGAGCGGCAGAAGCCGTATGATGTCTTCGGAGGTCCAACGCCTCAAGATCAAACCTGCCCGGCAGTGGGGGTCACGTGTGGGCAATGCAGTAATGTCAACCATTTTGCCCGTATGTGTAGGGCCCCGTGGCAGTCTGCACAAGCATCCCGACTGTGCTGTGGCCCGATATATGCAAGTTGCTGCCATAGGGGATGACTCGCGACCAGGTCCCCCGTCCTATCGAGAATGGAAGGGGACAGGTGATATTGAGGAGGCATTCTTCATGTCAGCTATCTGCCTGGACTCGAGACAACCACGCCGAAAACCCTGCTGTTCAATCACGATTCTGAATGCGGAAATGTCAATTCTTGTGGACCCAGGAGCATCGGTCAATGTGATGCCTGCTGTGGAATTCAAAAAGCTCAGAACCGACACTGACGCTACAAAGGCCCAGAATACGTATCTTCATGTACCGTGGGGCAACACCTCTGTCGCTGGATAGGCCATTTACTGCTATGGTACACCAATACGATGCCAGGATTGATGCAACTTTCTATGTGACGCAGGTAACAAAGGACACTCTACTTATCTGTGCTATGGCAGAAGACCTAGGGCTTGTACATTTTGCCTTCCAATTAGGAGAGAAAGACATCCTACTCCCACCTTAGATGACCCCTGCATGTGGACTCCAGGGTTATCACAACGTTTTTGTCTTACATTGGTCTGTTCAGATACCAGCGACTGAGTTTCGGCGTGTTGTCGGCAGCCAAAGTGTTTCAGCACACCATCAGGGGTGTTCTGGCAGGGTTACTGGGTATTCTCAATGTGAGTTATGAGGTACTCGTGCATTAGAGGTCCCTCAAGGAGCACATGACCAGGCTCACAGCGGTGTTGCAAAGGCTATGGCAGCAAGGGCTGACTCTAAACCAGAGAGGGCAAATTTATGGAATTCGAGGTGGACTTTTTTGGGTTTGTTTTCCATAATGCACCCAGGCACCCTATAACCCATTACTCTCCCAACTGACCTGGACTACGGTCCCAGAGGGCGTTCAACCTACCAGTGCTAAGAGCAATGATATATATAGAGCACTAAATAAATGACAAATAATACAACATAACATAATGGGAGACACTCACCTGACCCCAAGAAGGTGGAGGACATTAAAGCAGTGCCTGCTCCGCCGTCGCCTTCGGAGGTCGCAGTTACCTGCAAATTGCATATTTCTGCAGGAGGATTATCCCAAACCTTGCCACTCTCACAAAGCCCCTATGCATACTCACAAAGAAAGACCAGGACTGGCAGTGGGGCAGGGTTGAGCAGGAGGCGTTCAATGCCCCTAAAGAGGCTTTCGCTTCCGACACCACAATGGCGTACTTCGACCCTGCTAAAGAATCAGAGGTGATGGTTGATGCAATCCCAGTGGGACTGGGAGCAGTGCTGCTGCAGGTGTCCGAGTCGGGCAAAAGGAAGCCGGTTGCCTTTGCAAGCAAGGCGCTCACCCCAACCAAACGCAGATATTCCCAGATTGAAAGGGAGATGCTGGCGGTGCTGTGGGGGTGCAAACACTTCCACATTTACGGCCCCTTGTGCCCATTTTGGGAGGTTCCTTACCCAGATCGCCAATCCGACTGGAGTGCTGGATCCTCCAGTTACAGGAGTATGATTTAACATTTGTTTTCAGAGCCAGAGATGACAACCCAGCAGACTATTTGTCTCACCTCCGAGGAAGCCGGACAGTCAGGACGAAACCACCATGGATGACACATAGGTCATCATAGCGATGGTGATGGAAGCAGCAGTCCCAAGATCCATGGTGATCGCAGACATCGCTGAGGCAACCCATCAAGGCTCAGGCGTTCAGGAAATGGTGGATCAATTAAGGTCAGGGTGCTGGAAAGACTTCCTGAGCGTAACACAGAATTGCATGCCAGAAGCCCAAGCATTTCTCTGCGGTCTGTGTAAGGTGAGGAACGAGCTCACTCTAAGCCCTGAATATGTTCTACTGAGAGGAACACAGCTGGTGATCCCCACATCTCTCCCGTGAGTTGACACAAGCTGGTTACCAAGGGGTGACGAAAACAATTGCACGTCTCCGGGACAAGGTGTGGTTCCCCGAGTTGGAGAGGAAGGTGGAGGATACCACCTTCCTCTCCAACTCGGGGAACCACACCATGTCCCGGATAAGTGACAATGGTGCCAAGCAGCGAGGCCGCTGGTCATAGCGCCCCAGCGCCCCCCATTCCATCTCTGACATGAGCGGGTCCCCTGTGCAAGGCCCTGAGCATGGATTTTGGCACTGTCCTTCAATCACAGCACTTCCCGATAGTGCTGGACGAGATCTCACAGGTTCCCCTGGTTCACTTTGTCGACTCCATGACAGCAAGATCCGTAGTCCCTGTGCTGAAAGACATATTCGCAATGTTCGTATTCCCCGAATATGTGAGGTCAGACAACCGGTCTCCCTTCCACAGTGAAGAGCTGGTCAGATTCCTAGAGTCATATAGAGTTCATCACTGTAGGATCACGCCCTGCTGGCCCCGCATCTACGGGATCGCCCTGGAAAGGGGACAGGTGCTAGAGCCCGCACTCATGAAATTTCTGCTGGCCTACCGCACCACACCGCACTCCACCAGAGGGGTTTCTCCGGCAGAGGGGCACTTCGGACAATCCCTGAACACGAAGTCCGGCAGCCCAGGGTGATGTAGCCAGCCACAATACTGAGACGCCATGAGCAGTCAAATGCCAGGGAGTCAATATGCCGTTGATTGGTCAAACCGCATCTTGTGGTTGCCGAAAACGTTTTGACCAGGGCAAAGAACCTTACACACACTTGTGTTTATCCCATGACGCAGTTCTGTGGAGAGTCATGGCATGGCAAGGGACCATGGTCACTGCGCATCGAGGAAGGGCATCACTCACCCGTAACTGTAGCTGGTTCCGCCCCATCAGGGGCACACCGAGGCAGGAGGCCCCTGCAGAGCCCATCAGCACCAGGCCCCAAGACCCGGACGAGTATGACGGATCGGCAGGGACGGGAACAGCTCAGAGTGACGATGACCAAGAAGCGGAGGACACCACAAACCTTGAGCCAAGTCCAGTGAGGTGTCCCCAGCGTTCCAGCCGCCGACCTCCAGAGAGACTCAGAGACTATTTGCTGGATTGAGTCTGGATCTGCAAGTATAAACATTGTTGTTGTTCTTTAATGTTTACTGTTATGCATGTTCATGTTAAGATGGAGTTTGAAGGGGATTTTACGGTGCATGTCGGCACTGTGTCAGGTAATAAAAGGGGAGATCTTCCCACCGTTCGGGCAGACACTCCCACTTACACCAAAAGTCAACTTGCGTTTTTATTCTGTAGCCGGGTGCCCTCGGGTCTACAATAAAACACTGTCGCGCAAAAACACTCCACACGAAACCGCAGCCGCACTCAGCGAGCCTTCCCCTTCCGTTGCACTGCATAGTGCAAAACAAAATGTCCAATGGCCCCACAACTCACCGCCATTATGGACCGCCCTCGGTGACTCACCAATCGTTGACGCACCGCAGCACGGGGCACGCTGAACACGGCAAAGGAACAGCAGAGTGGGCTCTGTAATCCGGCACAGGGCGTCGCCGCAGGACACCGGCATCTTTGCCATTGTTGTGTGCCTTTTTGCACTTGGGTAGGGGCACACATGCCCGCAGCAAAAAGGAGTCAGGAGTACTGGTGTTGGTTTTGTGGTGTCTACTCGTGCTCTCTCTTAAGCACGTAGCTTGATGCCCTTTTATTTAATGGACACACTGAGGTATCAGTGTCGTCCTTCTTAAAGGCACAGCAACAGTTACAATGTTCTGGTCTCTTCACCCTCGGTTTTTCTGTCCTTCTCTACCATGTTTCCTCTCTCCAAATCCTTCTCTGCAGGCTCAGATTCTTACGCCCCGGAAGGCTGCTTCTGAGTCTGTAACAAACAAAACAAAAGGGCTTGCTTGCTCCACCCACATGGTCCTGATTTTCTAGCTTTGCCGAGTGCATCATGGCATATGGTATACCGCGGCCCTTTGGAGAATTTACTGTGATAAATGTCTTCCTCGCTTGTAGCACAGCTACTGTAAAATCTTGGGAGAGCAGATCCTGGTCTGTCTGCTCAGCACCATCCCTTTCACTGTGGCAGCTTGCAGAATTTCATCATGGCATCTGACTTTTGCAGTGACTGGCTGGGGTGGGCACTTGGGGATGGCAAGGAGGGAGTCTCTTGACCGCTCAACAATTAACATCTCCAACAGCTTTGCCTCCCGGAGACTGACTGTTCCCCACTAGGTTTTCCCACAACTGCTTTCATGGGGCACCCCCAATGACTTTGGGGCCCAATCATAAATTGCTTCTCAAGGGCCCTCTTGTCCTTGTCCTCTACCCTGGGCAGGATCCCCCAGAGGTCACTTTCAGCTGATTTAATCCTCTCTGGCAGTGCAACGTCTGTGTCACACGTTTTTCCACCTCCTGGACACGGTTATAGATTATAGTATCGAATCAAAGGAGTCAAATGACAAAAGGGTCGAGTCAATTCCCACCCCCAAACCCCTGTTTTTGGTGTAAAAGCACATTTTTAAGCTAAACTAGAGCAAAAATAAAAGATATACTTTTTTTTTTTCAATCCTTTTGTTTTCGGTCGAATGCACCTTTTGCATTCGATCCTTTTGTTTTTGAAACTTTAACTGGACACCCCTGGACACCAGTGATGTCAGAATTAAAATCTTTCAGTTGAAATGGGCTTCGAGCCTTGGGTGAACGGTGTCTAGCAGCTGACACCTTGTTGGAAGTCTTACCATAAAGCAAAATACGGCTTTAATTCACTTCCCTCCCTCTAGCTTTCCAGAAACTAGCAACAGTCTAGTTCTTATCACTTCATTGCCTGGTTTTCAACTCCATTAAATAAGCACCTTGTTCATAAAGAAAGCTTTCTTCTAAGTGGTCATTTAGTGTTTCAGATTCTTCCTCTTCCCCTGCTGGCTGCCCTTCAATATTCTGCCCTGCAGAGGCAAGTAAACCTCTTAATAATCTGCAGGATTTTGCAGTTAAATGAGGCCACAAGGGGGTGGGGCTGATGGTATGCACATATCTCCGTTAAAATCTACGAACCTCACAGCTGCCTGAGACAGATGTTCACATCTGTTGGCAAGGGGCCCTCCATGACACCTCAAGTGTCTTCAGCCAGTCCTGCTCTACACGCTTCAATATGTCTTTAATATTGTGTGGCTCACCTCGAGCTTAAGTATGATTTAAGCCATTTTCACTGTGACAAAAGGACTTCTACACTGCAGCAGTATAAGGAAGGGGAGTGGCTAAACCACCTAGTCAACCCCTGCACCTTTTCCAACCACCAGTGATACCAATCATAAAGGTAAATGGTAGGAATGGTTTCATATAAAACATTGTACTTTACTTTTTTTATTATTGTTTTTTGAGGTTTTTGTTTTTTATGAGAATTTAAGTTTTTTTGGGTTATTTTTATTGCTTTCTTTTTTCTTCCAAATTTTTATTTATGTAGTGTTTGCATGGAATTGCTTAATTGATGTATAAATGTATTTTTACCTGGTTTTTGAAATGTATAATATCTATTTTTGTACTTGATTGTTAAAGTTGAACATATTTAACCAAAAAACAATATAAAAATAAAGGTAAAATGGGCACAGCTATGAAATATACCTCCTTTGCCATTTATGGTAATTTGGGCTGAGGGAAGGCTATATTCTCAGAAGGGGTGTCAATATGAGCCAGTAGCAACCCAACAGCAGTAGTACCAAGATTCCAAATAAAGGAATGGCCAATCATAGTTCTAAAAAAATCTATACCTTAATTACACAAATCAGTTGTACACTTATCTATCAAAAGCACTATCAAAAACCCAACCCATGTAAAGATAGACAGTGAAATCCAAAATGTAATGATGCAAAAACTCTAGATAGTTAGCAGGGAGGAACAACAGGCAGGAAATGCAACAAGG
This sequence comes from Ambystoma mexicanum, assembly GCF_040938575.1. Lineage (NCBI taxonomy): Eukaryota > Metazoa > Chordata > Amphibia > Caudata > Ambystomatidae > Ambystoma > Ambystoma mexicanum. The sequence goes on from NC_090921.1 coordinate 374,258,916, forward strand.
AGTTGAAAAAGCATATGTCCTGCAGGAACAATTTGCAAAAGGGGGCTTCACCGGTCTGTAAAGCCCCAAAAGGAGGATTGGGCACAGTACATGATTCCAGCTTTAGGCCGTTCGACTCTGTCGCACCAAGCTTTGAGGTACTGCAGATGTGGGTTGAACCAGATTCTGGTGCAGCGAGTTGTATTGCTCCAAGCGGTAAGGTGGCGTTGAGTCAGTCCGAAGTGGGTGCTCGTACAGTTTGAAGGCAATGGTCGAGCAATGCAATTTAGATGGCTCACCATGATCGGTTCGAAGGTTTAGTTGGTTTGAGACATTGGAAACCTATGGTTGGGGTCAACAGGTGATGTGATGCTCCAGCTGTTTGACTCAAGGTCTGGCAGTTTGTAGCTGTGACCATGGGTATAATTTTAGGGTGGACGGGGGTGTTTGTCCCCCCAACTTTCATGGCACACCATTTTGTCCCCATTCATTTGGCTGAGGCACCTTTTCTTCAGATGTCATGTCCCCCCCAACATTTTCAGCAAAGTTACTCCAATGCTGTGACATTGATGGTCCAATGCAACGTTGGAGGAGCTGCAATTTGAGTTCATCTGAGGCGGGAAGCTGTTTCGGCCAGACAGGCAACGTGCTCTATCAGGTACAAAGCGGCGGATTGCCGATTCTCATGTTCAGAAGTGGTTCGAGTGCCAAAAGCAGTTCTGGCAGGTCCAGCTGGTTTGAAGGGTGTCAGTGTGGTTCGAAGATGGCTCAAAGCTGTTTGATGAAACCAGGGATCCTGGCTGTTCTGTCTATCAAAATGCTTTGAGTCCCAATCCAGGGGTTCAGAGACAAGATGAGCTCTTGTTCTCGATCTCCCATCAGGGGAGGCTGGCTAACACTTGCAGGGATCCTTCACCTCCAGTGAGGTCCTGGGTACCAGCCCAGCTGCGGGGAGTCTGGTCTTGCTCCAGCAGAAGTTCATCCCCCAATGTGCCCTGGGACTGAGGAGCAGAGCTTCCTCTGCCTTGGAACACACCTTCTTCACCTCAATGCCGAGGTCTTTGAAAAGATCAACTCTTCCAAAAGAGGTTAAAATTAATGTTTCCTGAAGTCCTGGATGGTCCAAAAGTAAATCAAAGAAAGGGTGGAAGACCCCCTCTTTTATCAGTAATAGGCCACGCAGGTTTGGAGGGAAAGCAAGCCTGCTTTAGGAGGTCTGATAATCTGTCCTTGTGACTAGTGGTATTTTTCTAGTCTCATCATACCCACTCTGCTTTGTGATAAAGGAAGTGATTTTTCATCTTTTTGTTCTCTGGCAAAGAAGGGGCTGTGACCTTCAGCAGCAACCATGACAATTATTATTTAGGGTGAGAGGTAAGACCCATTCTTATTTCGGGGCAGGAAGTTTCAGTTTACCTCTCCTTTAGACTCAGTGTTTGGTTGTTGTTATATGTGTGTGCCGTTAGAGCATTTGTATGTTATTTGCAGCACTCTGTTTCTCTGTGGTCTCTGTTTTCTTCCCTGGTGGCATTCTGATGGTGAGGTTTGGCTTTGTTATTCATTTGTATTGCAATGAAGGGGAACCCGGGAGAAAGAATAAAGGGTAATGCCTTGATTACGTATAAACCTCATTACACTGAGTCATACCCTTCCTTGTCTCATTCATTATGCTCCCCGTTAACCCAGGGATCGAAATTACAATAGGATAAGCAGGAGCTGAAAGTAGCTCCTGAGTTTCCGGCATTGACCAGGGACCAGGAGCTACCACTAGGGAATGAGGAGCTAGTACATAATGCTCCTCAAATCTAACTTCCCCATAAGATGCATGTTTGTGCCCATTATTTACACCCCTTATGCTTTTAATGTTGTGAGGATGTGGTCCAAATCCAGAGTTGAATTCACATAGGTGTGTTTGTTCGACATCAATTGGCCTAGGGAGCCCAAAATAGGTCCTGGTAGATGGTGGTATCTAGCTAACTAGGTTCTTCTAAGCAATAAGCAGGAGCTAAATAGCTCCCAGCTCCCCTCAATTTCGGACTCTGAGATAGGGTGGTCTATCAATCTGCTTCTTTGGAGGCTTTAATGAGTAAAAGACATCTGCTGGATGTTACTGGAGTATCCGCATTAAGGCAGGGGGGCTTATCTTTAATTTGATAAAAGATGGGAAGTATCCAGGTGTTAAGTAAGAGGGGCCTGTCATGGTTATGCATGGTCTTCCTACACTAATGTATGGGGGAAAAGAAGAATAAGATGGCTAATCATTGTGCAGCCCTAAAGATGTTTTGTGCTAAAACTCCCATGTCACTTCACCATTCACTATGCTCGTTCCAGATAATGGGAGTTGAAAGCCGAATCATCTGGAGGGCCACGTTATGAATCACCATGACCGAAGATCACCATACACATCTGGTCATTTACTTGTGATGGGCAGGAAACGCATCTTTGTAAATTTTATCTAAATTCTGAAAATTGCTTCGGCTGGAAATTAGGTCTTAAACATATCTTGGGACTCTTTTTTTTTTAAACCTGTGAAATCGTTTTTGTTCAGAGCTCTTACTTTAATTGTCAAGGTAAGTAACTCATCCAGTCCGCATTATTTCCTAGCATTCTGGTCCTTGTAGTTCTGTTTTTCCGTTTTGTAGATGTAGGAAAACAATTCCAGAATCCAGAGTAAAAATCAGGATTGAAGGATCTACTTGTGCCTGGCTTGGAATAATTTAGCGCTCCAGTGCTATGTTCCAGGATCTCCTTCAGTGATGTAAGCAAGGCTCTTGCTGAAAGGGCATGGATGCATGTAACCTCCACTATGTGCAGCATAAATGCTGAAAATGACAGACGAAATGTCATAGCCACCTTCTCATTTGAGAAGCAATTTATGATTCCCTTAATGCGTTTCTGCCACTTTGGTGCACCTTAACAATACATTCATAACATTGCCACAGAGTAACTATTTAGTAGTGGTGATCTATGTGGATGATCAGGTTACATAATAAGGTTAACTCTGTGAATCCTTTCCCAGATTATCTCTTTTGGAAATGCTCATGATTCTCTAGTGGAGGAGGGTTGTCCTATATCTATGTAGGCCATAGTTGCCAACATGACCCATTCCAGTCCCGGTTTCATCTTTGCATTCTGGGACTTGTAGTCTGAGTTTTATAATGGGAAACGTGGAACTGCAAGAATGCAAAGAAAAAAATGAGTGTTCACCTTTGAGCAGCTCTTGTGCTAGATGGAATTATCAATAAAGATCTCAGACAAAATAACCGGACAGACTCAAAAAATATGGCAAAGTACTACTTTATTCTCAGTTTAATAAAGCACAGCCAACTGGCAAACATCAGACGGATGCTTGCACACTCACACAAAGGTCTTAAACCCCAATATGCATCATCTATGACGTCATCCTACATGGCAAAATGTAAAACCTATTAGCGGGGGCGATAGAGGAACATATCTACTTATAGAATACAGACCATTGGCTGTCTTTAATCTGGGAGACACGTCTCGAACTACCTCTAAATACACATAACACTGATTATAGTGAACAAAATGGCAACGGATTGGTTTATGCAACATTGTATAGCAGGTTGCCCCATAGACCCACTGATTGGTGGGCATTCTCACCCAACCTTGGATTTTTGGTTTGACTAGCATCACGTAAGCGAAATGAAACCCAGGTGCTTGGATCACGTCAGATTATTCCCCACTTTCCCAATTTAGTCCATCATATCTCATCAGTCCAGCCATGAGCCAAAGTTTCCCATCTGTAGTTGACCTTGTAGCGGCACTCTGTTCTGTCACATTCAAGTGAGTGTAAGCACATCACGATCTTCATCCAAGGCTTAATGAATAGCCCTTTCTTTCGACTTCTGAGTCACATGTGAAAAGACCAGGGATTTGTCAATTTCAACCTCTTATTTACTGCTATTTGATATGAATATACTGGGTGTATGTGTCTTTGCTCTTCTTGGCCTCTAGACACTTGCTCACTTCATCTTCAATAGACTTTTTGCATCTTTAATTGTCCAATACTTGGCTCTTGCAGATGTTTTCTTCTTTTTAAATACAAGAGAAATATGTCTCGTCCATGGCTTATCCGTGTGCCTCCCTTTGTGCTTTGCAGCTATGCCTTAAAAATAGCATCCTTGATCCCAAGCCAACATAGACTCCTCTTTGTTTTGCACACAAAGCTGTTCTTCCAGCGTCTCCTGACTCTTCAACCCTGATCTGTTTCTGAGGTAGCTGAATTGAGTCTTGACATGAGCCAGCGTCCATTTTCCAATTATGGCCGTCCTCGCCACATTATATATTCCTCTATAGCAAGTTTCTATATGTCTTTTCATGATTACTTTATCAATTCATTCATGTTTTTCTTGTCACATCAGTTACATTGTCTCTTAAGTATTTTCATATGGTTTCAGTATGGCTCTGTATATTTTCTTTATGACATCACGGTGCCCTCATCAGGTTTTACTCAGCGCTCCATGATGTCCAATGGTGCCTGGTGACATCCTTCCACAGGGCATCCTTACGTACTTTCATTGCAAGGGTACATTTGGTAGGGCTGTTGAGTGCATATCATCTCTCATACACTCTTTGCGGGACAGGAATAACACATGGGGTCCCATACAGAGCTCTTCTCCTACTGTTCCAATATGACAGCGGTGAGTGGGCGGGAGTTTTGGGATAATGCATCCAACTGCTCCTCTACGCTAGGACAGGATAAGCCCCTACTGATTGGAATGGGTCATGTTGGCAACTATGGTAGACTTGCTGCGATGTGGATCAGGATGTGGCTTTGTGAGTGGAAACTATTATGTGCCTGTTGTGCAGAACTCTCCAGTCGTCCCATAAACGTGCAACGTAATCAGATTTTTAGGCTTTTATTCCATTTTGATGCTTGTTGTCCTCCACTTAATTGGAAAGACAAAATGACATGTCCCAGAATGTAAATTCATTAAATGGGACTGTATTTGCTGCTCACGTCTGACATGGGTAAACTGTAGCACCTTGGCTATAGGTGGTACGTTGCCTAAAGCAGCATTAGAAAAGAGATCCATTGCTGTGCAAAATAAGCAAATGGGTGCAGTTGTGTTTGGAATATGTTGGCACTTTATCAAGCGATTATTAACAAAACAAGTAATGTGTGGCTGTAATGGTAAAAAAAAGTGGGATGGTTTAAGTATGTTTTTGTGTTCATGCCCATATTTTGTGTGCAACTGATCACACTTATTAAGGTTGTGGAATTAAAGAATTTCTGTATTTTGTTGTATAACTGTTCTGTGGCTGAGCAACGAGTTATTGAACTAATCAATGTCCCTCATTCCTGAATTTGATCTTAGAAGATTGAAGGATTTGAGGATTGTGTTTAAGTCGTTAGAAGCATAACTATTACAGTGGCCTATGTTACAGACTCCTGTGTAGAGGAAAAGCAAACCAAGTGCATTGGGCAAAATAGCATTAGGCCTCATTACAACTCAGGCGGTAGCCGTGCCGGTAAAACCAGCAAGCTGCTGCCAGAGTTGTGATTTATTCCGGAGCCTGGCTCCGACCCCGGTGTTCCTGGATGTCATGTGGCGGAAAAATTTAAAATCCCATTCCCTTTGAGTTCCATAGGACTCAATGGGAATGGGGATGACGGAAGCACTGGAACCGTTATTAACGGGTGGCTGTAATGGTAACGGCTTAACGGTGCCGGTGCTTCCAGGAAAGTCTGGGTGCGGGTGCCGTCCCGCCTGCCAGGCCAGACCTGGCGGGAGGGACGGCAGCAGCTTGCAGACTCTGTTACCGGACCAGTACACTCATAATTTGTTGTCTTCGAATTGCAAATAATTTTTTGGGTCAGCAAATGTATTTAAAAAATATATTTCGTGTTGCCTGTGGTGCCACTAGTGATTCATTTGTTTTGAAAAGGTGATCTAGGGAATTGTTCATTTATATTCTAAAGCCCCATAATAATGTTGTCCAATAATAGTTTAGCTTTGTTTTTGTAGTAATTTAAAAAGGCATCAATGCATTCATCGCGTTTGTTGTTTTTTGATGTTTCCTTTTTTTCTGTAGGGGGCACCCTTCTTATTCACACCCATTCCTCTTGGTTACATTTGTTTTGTACATCAAAGGCACCCCTGAAGCTCCCTTAAACTCAATGCACACTCCTACCGTGGGTGGCTGACTATCCACCCTGCCGAAACAACCCTTTTCTCCGTGGCAGCTGTCGGTACCAAGAGCCATGGAAATTGGCAACATGGCACTTTGCAGATGCTGCTTGTCATAATATAGTTAGTAATTTCTGCACTAGTCTATGAATTGTTGGAAATTGTGCATGTGACTTGTTCATTTCAAAGTATTTGGTACAAATTTCCTTGTGTGATGTGACAGGGTCATGTGTATGACACTGTCAGGGGGCCCCAAGATCTTGGGGTAGGTGGCCTAATGGGGCAATGCCAGAGCCGGACCTACCCCAGAGGATGTCTGAGGGAGTTGAGATGCACCCTAATCACTAGCTCACTGGTATGCATGGAGTCATCTATCTGCATTGCTGCCGCTTTCTCTGTCCTGGCTGGGCCTCTTTCTGTTGTCTTTCAGATAATACTTCAGAGTCACAGCGCGCAGAGTAGCATGATATCCCAATGCAAGACTCAGAGACTACAACTACTAGCAGGCGCAACTCTCCCAATACTGATATAATGGCTAGTGAACCACAGGAAGCAGCATCTACCAAAGACCAGCGACAAGGATGGAATACCACAATGCACCTAGGTTCAGTGGTCAGACCCCAACTCGGACCGGAAGGAAAGAAATGGATGCCACACTGTCACCAAAGTTGCTACTGGGGAAAGTGGAACAGCGACGGTGTAGCTGGAGCCAACAGTGAGCTGCACACCAGTAGGGAAGACCAAGAAACACTCTCCACAATTTTTACAAACCCTGTATAGGCAGTCTTCAGTAAGAGGTGCTTTAGTGAGATCGGAGGAGATGCAGGGGGACCAAGAGAACAGACCAGAGAGGATTGTGCAGAAGGTGAAGGGGAGTACTGGTCTGTTTGGAGAGAGTGCAGGTAATGTGTTAGGGTTAAAAGAGCTGTATCGGATGTGTGTAAGTAAGAGATGATGAAAGGAGAAGTAAGATCAGGAGGGAGTTTGGGAGTAGAGATAGGCAGAGTGAGAGGAGGAGTAACAGGAGGGAAGAAGAATAGGGATAGAAGGGGGGAGAGGAGCAGTGTGATGAGGATGGCGAAGGAGAGTAGAGCAGATTAGGAGTAAGGCTCAGAGGCAGTGTCAAGAAGAGGAGTGGAGGGAAGGGTGCACACAAGAACTGAAAAGCCATTTACCGAGAGGAGAGGAAGGGTATGACAAGATGATCAGACTACTCCTGTTTAGGTGACCTAGACAGTCCCAGTATGAGAGAGAGACAGAGACAGAGAAGGAGAGTGAGAGAGGGAGAGGGAGAGTGAGCGAGGGAAATGGAGAGTGGAAAGAGGGGGAGCGAGGGAGATCGAAGGCTATGGCCTTTAGGCCTCCACAGATTAGGTCAAGTTAAAACAGAAGGGGAGCCCTGTCCATAGTGAATCAATATAACATTATTACAGGTTCAGTAGTCCAGTTAGAATTCTGGGTAAGTTCAGCGGTACAGGTACAATTCTGGGTAATTTTGATACCGCCACATTACTGCACTGCTATGTACGAGTTTGGTAGTGAAGTGGAAGACTTGCCTCCAGCAAAGATCTGTAGGTGAATTTGGCACTTTACCGGCATCATTTGTCAGAATTACCATTGAGGAATTGTTGCTGGAGCCAATTCCACCGAAATCCCCATGGAGTCCAATGTGCTCCAAAAAAGGGGACTTTTTCCCACAGTTAATCCGCATAACCAGGAGGAGGTAATAGTAATACAGTTTGGCAGTAATTCAGCGGTTTTACCGCTGAATTACCACAAAACTTGTAATGAGGGCCTAAGTCTTTTGGGATTATGGAGCCTGGGTTACAGAGGAGGGAGCCCTCTTCTAGGTTCTAGACAAGTGTATAGGGACCACCCCTAATCTCAGAGCCCGAGTTACCTATATTTGTATGTGGTATCCTAATAAAAATTGAAAACCTGCTTGTAATTTCATGTGAGTTGTTGACAATCTTGTCACTGTGATTAGAAATCCATAACATGGTCACAGACTAAAGAAAGACCACGTTAAAAACACCACTCTTGCCCTTTGTAATACTTTCTAGAACGTATCACAGGTAATTGTGACTTTGCATGCCAACCTCCCGATCCAATGCGCTCCAAATCCAAAATATAGCACCGTTAGAGCGCACAGCTCCTCAAAGCCATCTCCATATTCCTAAATAGGTGTTTCATTACGTAATCATATTCTCGTATCTTTTGTGCAGAGTAAGGATTGGGCGCCATGTGTTGATCCAGTTTTAAAGTCAACAAAATCCTAGTTGTTATACCTTTTTATTGGACTAGCTGACATCCTGCTGAGATGTTAGATGCATAAATATTTGAAGTCCCAGAGACTTCCTCATCAGATGGTGGTCACACGACAAAAGATCTGATGAAGAAGTCTCTGCAGCTTGAAAAGCTTCTTCTCCTTTCTTTGAAACAAAACTGCATTCATCCGGATTCACACTTAACAGCCTTCTTATCTTCTCGCAATTGGGGCTTCCTGGTCTCGGCGCTGTTGTCAGACAGCACGGTCTAACCACTACAGGTTGCGCAACCAGGAACCCTAGGTTCTCCTTTGTAAGCCTCGGGGCTTTGCCACCATGTGTCACAACTCCTTTGCTAGCCTTTGGCCTTGTCACATTATATTCTTGAGTATATTTCACTTCATGGCGATTTAGTTTCTTCACCGCTTTGTTCTTGTGTTCACTTTCAATTTCCCCATCTCTGCTTTCTTTCGTGGTTCATACAGTTTTAGATTTGGCTTTAACATGGGCAGTATCTGTAGTTCATGCACATTTGCCATAGGCTCATAGCTTTGCCCAAAAACTTTCATTTAGTTCGGTATTCAATCTGCACAATCTTTTGCACCGCTGCTTGCAGTTTAAATTACTTTTAATATTTTCTCCAGCTCGTTTTCTCATGTGCATGCATTTCATTCATTCTGCTTCCATTTTGGGTGTCCGGCTCGAGTGGCTTCCCTCTGCACTCAGCGGTCCTCTGCGACTCCACTGGTCAGCTGGGCACCTTGCTTCCGCCTGCATGTCTCGTTTCATTCACTCGCACTTCATATTTGCTCTGCACACAGCCGCCAGCTCCGCTTCCCTTCTGTGCATGCTGTCAGTCACTCGTCCTAATCTTACCATGCTCGCCATTCCGGTGGTGCACCTTGGACCATTGAGGCCTCCCACTTGTGGTTATCTCGACTTCTGGGCTACATAGTCCGTTGGGGTCTCCTTCTGCCGGCGTCCTGTCTCTCCTGCAGGTCCCACCTCAGTGGCCTCCTCGCAAACAGGTTTTCCTGCTAGTTTGGTCTCCCATACTGCTGGCCTCCTCCCTTCCTATACACCTGCAACCACATGGCAGATTGCAGGTGTGAATTCAAAATTGTAATTGCCTGGGTGCAATTAGAGGAGATGTTGGGACGTGCCGGACCCTTACATCACTCTGCAGGCTTATTCCTCGTCTCAGTACCACAGTGGTGAAATGTGTTACTAGGGTTCACTACTCCTAGTTGCCTCTTCTTCATTCCAGTACTAGAGTGGTTTGAATGAAGGGACATGTGGGGAGATGTTTTGTAATAGCCTATAAAGGCCAGTAAAGGCTTACATTGGTCTTCATAAGGAAAAGGGGATACCATGTCTCGCCTGTCACCCCCTTAAGCCTTCTCTTCGTCACTCTCTTCCTGGTGTTCTTATATTGATTAGATCTCCTGGTGTTTTCTTGGACAGGAGTAACAATACCCCATAACTGCTTCTGAGATTGAGGTTTCCTCCTAAAATGGAAATGAGGGCTACCACATCTCACCTAAGGACGTCACATCCCCAATCCTCAAGGACTCTTCACCCAGGTGATCCTCTCTCGCTTCTCCACGCCCAGGATCCAAATTCGATGGCCTTTCCCTGGGCATCTGAGAGGAATACCCAAGGGGAGTAGGTGTGGGGACAACCTCAGGTTTCTCACACAAGGCTGAGGTTTTTTTGTTTGGAGTGATGAATCAAGTGAGTTCATCACTGGTGACCTGGTATGGGCCTCCTCTCCTGTGGCCATGGAAAGGCAGCCTGAGCCTGGGGATAGTATCATGTTGGAGGATCACATGGGAGGGGACTCATGCCGGGGAACAGTGGGGACTCCCCTATCTCATAATTCCCCTTTAATTGCTGAATTGTTGATGGCTTACTGTAAAATAGAACAAACCTAATATCCCCCAATCTTCAATGGAATTCAGTTCTAATAATGCTAAAAGTACTGGGATGAGGAAGAAAAGATCGGAGGTAATGAGAATTCAGAATGATGAATATTCAAAGGTTCGATCTAGTTGTTGCACCTTAAAGAACCTGTGTGGGATATTTAAAACCCAAGATGAGGTGCAGCTGTTGAATGAAGGTGAAGCAGAGGAAGCGCAAGGAGTAAAGGAAGGCTGTATCTCAGGACCCTGAAGCCATCTGAGGTGCAGGAGTCTCCACAGAAAGAAGCCCGGCAGCGAAAGTCACCACAAAGGGTGAAATTGAGCAGAATTAGAGTTGCAGAGTGTGCGCAGCAGAAAGCAGCGTGCTAAGAAGAAGCCCAGCTGAGAAGCGTTTCCAGCACCGTGTGTGGCAGGCCAGTGAAGTTGCAGAAGATCAACGGAGCTGCCACTGCCCCCGAAGAATGACGTGCAACTTACACGAGGCTCGCTGAAGTGGGATAGTAAGCGGCCTGAATGCTGAAGGACCACCGCGAAGCCAGACCGCAAGAGGAAGCTGCCACAGAGAACTGGTGAGTTGGCTGAGTGTGAATGCTGACCCGAGGGTGCTCCAAACAAGAAAGCTGTCACAATACAACAATTCTGAATGCCGAACAATTGATAAATCAAAGAACAGACTGTTTTCTGAATACTGTTTAATAAAAGGAAACAAAGTAAAGCGGCAAATGCGAAAGTTCCATATTAAAGAACTAAGAGGTGAAAGCTTATGACCAGCAATATAACAGCCTCGAGGCTGTCAAAGACTTTAGAGGAATTACCAGTGGAGCAAGCCTCTAACCACTAATACCCACAGCCAAGAGGCCATGAGAAAACCATACTAAGACAACCGCTGGGGAAAGCTCATAACCGCATTATCATCAGCCAAGAAGTTGTGAGAAAACCTCCATAAAGCAACCAAGACATAAATCCCCTGTCAAAAGATATACTTTTGGGAGGGCTTGTATCTTACTTTGCCAACAGCCAAGAGACTGTGAAACCATACAGACAAAATGGTGTAGAGAATACTGGAATCAAAATTGCCATCAAGTTTGAAAACTAGTTGTAGGAGTTTTCTTCCTGGCAGGCCAGGACATCAGGAAAGGGCTTATAGTGGTTAGTCCTGGTAGGCAAGTGAGTGGCCCAAGATAGAAGATGGTGGTTTGATAAAATATCTTTGTGGCAGAAAATGTATTGAAAGAACCTATGGTGAATCAAGAAGAATTCATTTACTTTATACATTGTTTAAAAAGCAGTGGCATGACTTAAATTGAGTTTGTCTATCCTGACAAAAGTGCTACATTTCAAGAAGTAGTATTTATAAAGATTGAAGTACAATTTTGACAAGAAAGTAGTCTTTTGAAGAAGGATTTACGTGGTAACAGAACAATTGTATTGGTTTTAAACATGTGGTTGTGGAAGAAGGTTGGTAATCCTTTCAAGAGGGATATTGTGGAAAACATCGAGTTGTTTTGCATTCTCAACCAAACGTTGTGGAATAGACATTTGATGTGTCCCAGAGAAAGACAAAGTGGTTGATAAAGATTTTTCTATCACTTTGAACAAAACTTTGTTCAATCAGAACTGTAATCCAAGTGGTCCTGAATTGATCCAGGGGGAGGGATTCCAACCCTGCTCGCAAGGATTGCTTTCATGGGCTAAAAGTTTAAAGATGTCAAGGCAGGCGCTCAGTTACCAGTCTTTAGCTTCTCCTCCTAACGCACGTTTTCATGACTTCATCAATCTTCAGGGAGGCTGAGTTTCTTTGTTTTTTTCAGGCGGGTCTGCATTTCTGTTTCAGGTGTGACAAGTTAATTAGCTCTGAGGATTCTGGTACTTGTATTTTTCGCTCTTGATTTTGCTGGCAGGTGACTGGAAACAACTCCCTCCATAGCACAAATCTTCCCCTTGATGGGGGGAGAGGGAAAGCCATGGTTGTGGCTCTCCAGTGTAAGGCATGATGGCCCTGCTGCACTGCCTTGTGAGCCCGGGACTCCTGGAACAATGTTTAAAGATGTCAAGGCAGGCGCTCAGTTACCAGTCTTTAGCTTCTCCTCCTAACGCACGTTTTCATGACTTCATCAATCTTCAGGGAGGCTGAGTTTCTTTGTTTTTTCCAGGCGGGTCTGCATTTCTGTTTCAGGTGTGACAAGTTGCTATGGAGGGAGCTGTTTCCAGTCACCTGCCAGCAATATCCAGTGCGAAAAATACAAGTACCAGAATCCTCAGAGCTAATTAACTTGTCACACCTGAAACAGAAATGCAGACCCGCCTGAAAAAAACAAAGAAACTCAGCCTCCCTGAAGATTGATGAAGTCATGAAAACGTGCGTTAGGAGGAGAAGCTAAAGACCGGTAACAGAGCGCCTGCCTTCACATCTTTAAACATTGCGCTTTTAAGGGCTCTTAAGTTTGAATTACATAATTGTTTTGTTGAACTGAAGTTAGTAATATTTTCCTTGTCTGCTTGTATTATGTGTATTAGTGTGAGGGCCAGCGATATTTTGGACGCCATGTCATTTTTCTTTAGTTTTAGTTTGCTAGGCAGGGACCTCTTAGGTTAGGGAAAGTTAGCCGTTTAAGCAAACCCCTTTTTATTTTGAATAAATGGCAATCCTTGAGAAAACCTTACCTTTATGTTCGTCTCACATTTCTGACTCCTCACATTGCCCACGGCAGCACATTAAGATTTCTGATAAATTATTTCGGAAAGTTAGCCACCATATTTCTCTTCCAACTTCTTTCTCACTGTGCCTCTCATTTAATGACCACCTTTTACTTCAGGTCTGTATGCTTCTGGTAAATCCTACCCTTTGCTTTTCAGGCACACCCCCCCAAGGCATAGTTTGTCATGGCCAACATATTCTTGTGTTTTTGATTCTGTTTTGGACTTTTGGGGTGAAAAATGATCACTTTGCACATTAGTCATTGTTTTCAGTTTGGTGCTGTTTTTCCATGTGTAACAAACCATAGGGGAAAAGATCAATTAAATAAGTAGTCATTGTTTTTAGCTGAATGCAGTTTTTCAATTATAGGGGAAATAACCAATTAAAATGATTAGCAGAACAATATCCCTTGGAGCGTACAAATGATATTGACTTGGATGAACTGCTGAGTGATGCATATTGTTATTGTATATTTTAATTCTCCGCTCTCCAGGTTCCAACTTTGATTCGCACCATGAACAGTCTGCTCAGCCAGTCAGGTGTGGTGCAAGCATGTGTTCTATCTTACACTGTTTCCTGAGCACAGCAGCTGCACTACCTATTGCCATTACTTGCCAAGATCAAAGTCATTGGTGTGCAGGTAGTTGCAGGATGAGAATGGCTTGACAACCCTAAAACCTTGTCTGAGAGGGGAGAACAGTATAAGACCTAGAGGTTGTCCCTGATCTGTTTACCTGTGATCAAGGGCGTGGATGTGTTCTATGCTGGGCTGTTCAGGAGTTCTGTGATGTTTCTAGGACTCCCCAGGTGTGGGTAGAATCTGTAAGGGATTACAATGAGAAGCATGTTAGACAAGAAGCAGGGAGGGGTTTACAGGAGATCACTCATGAGGGGAATAGCTTACCAGGCTCAGCAAGACTGGGGCTTTAATACTTAATTCCCCTCTTCTGGTAAGAGGGAGCTTGGAGTGCCTAGAAGTCCTTAAACATTGACTGTACTTGGAAGAATGTAAACCTAACTATGAAGACCTGGTCTTACTAAATGTACCTGTCTCTAGAATACTTGATGTCTTGGAGCATGGATCGGCCTGTAACCTAGCTAGACTAGTAAACTAGATATATAATGCACGCTGAACATCCTATATTAAATAGTGTTTGAGTGGTTGGAAGGACCTTCTCGTTATCGGTTTGATGCTGATAAAGGTGCGGGGGAGAAAGCACTGCCCTGGCACATGGACAGTAAATGTACATGTAATGAATGAGTTCCTAAGACATGGGAACTCCCTGCCCCTGCACACTATCTTAGACTAAACACTAAGTTGTTTTGTCTATATAGTCTTCATTTGCACGTGTAACAATTACTGATAGTTTTTAAAGCAAGGAACATAATAGTTCTTAGGAAATTACTTTTTGAAAGTAATTAGAGTGAACATATCCATTAATTCAATCCACCAACATTTTTTTGAACATAGAGAATATTTCTAATTTCCAAATCTCAAATTTCAGAATAAGGGGAAAAAAGACGTGTCCCAACGTGTTTCAAGAAAACTCTCTTCATTAGGGGAAGTTTTCATCAAAACATTCTAGAAATAATCCAAAAAGAAAATGTTGTAATTGTTTTTTCCAATTGTCAACTCATAGATGTCATAGTTCCATATTACTTATATCATGTGTAGTAGGAAGTATTTTTCTCAATACCTATTGACTTCCGGATTCCTCCGAAATGCTCAATCACGTCGAAATTCTACTTTCTTTTGTACAGTTGTCCTTCCTAGTGTAAACACAATACCAAGATATAAGTAACACTAAACAGAAACCCTAAGATGTCATTATAGCAAGATCATTATAAATCTCTGTCTCACCTGCCTCATTTGTTGACGTCTAGGCTGTTCAAAAATGTATTCTTCAAATTAAGATTCTTCAATTGTCGGAGTAAATAGACCTAAGTCTATTAGTCACTTAATAATATGTAATTAGTCCAAGTGATGCATGAATATACTCAATAACTCTAGTCATGTGTTTATTCAAAGTGTATATGTGCTCAGTTTACATTATGACCTCAAAACATATTAGCAGTCTATCCACTCACCTCTGTATGAGGAAGTCTGATAGTTGAAGGATGTAGTATCCCTCATTTGTACACAAAAGATACCCAAATGTATTTAGAAAGAAATGTATTGGAAAATAAAATGAGTGGACAGTTCTCAATGTTCATCTTCCACCGTGTCTTGAAGGAGTCGATTTGCAATTCTTCTAAAATGGCTGCCATTTATAATGGCGTGCTATAGCTTTGTGACGGAAATGCGTTTGTGACACTGACGACGTTGTTAGGCAGAAACCTGTGCAGTTCCCTCTGGGACCACTGCAAAAGATTTAGGACCACATGTGTTTGGCAGTAAACCCACTTGGTAGCAGTCTGTACCACACAGATTCACTTGGTAGCTGTGGCTGAGCAGTCAGACTTCCCTCAAGAAGAGTTAGGCAGTATACAGAGTATTCACAAAAGGTCAAGAGAACACAATAGAACAAGTAAACACTGACCAGGGCTTGGTGTAAAAGAGATATAATTATTTATTTAAAACCACATCTAGAAAAACACACAGGCACTAATAGTAAGCAATCCAAAAACACGTTCACTAAAAGATATACACTCCCTTAAAAGAATATTAGACAAGTCTTAAGTAAAGCCCCCACTTATTTTCAGACAGCGGTGAGCGCTTAACGTAGATGGCACTCTAATAATTCGTTTTAAAAAGGGAGAGAAAAGCAGAGAATAAATTGAAACAGATCCCAACACTTTTTCACGAACACAACAAGAGAGGAAGGCAAAGTAACACCGTGAGTTTTAGAGTCAGTAGGCCGGATCCGCTTTAAGAGGATCAAAACGAAATGTGTCCAAGGTCACACGATTTCAGTGCACAAAAGTCTTGAAAAGGTTCAAAAAGAGTTGGACCAGAGAAAGAGACCAGTTAGAGGGTCAAGGCGGCCAGCCCAGTCCAGAAGGTTAAGGGGTTATTATTACCTTGTAGCAATCTTTAGAAAGGGAGGCCTGGCGGACACGGTACCTTAAAGTGGTGAGAATACTCCAGCGGGGGCAGTTGTTCCTGGCAGCGGATGTAAGTCGGTGCTTCGTCCGGGGGAAGAGAAGATCCCGTCTGGGAGGAAGACAGGAGTCCGTTGCACTGCCAGGGAAGAAACCAGCCGCAGAGTTTCTCAGGTACAAGGAGCGGTCCGTGGATTTGCGGTCCAGTGGTAAGTGGCTATCTGGTTGCCGGGGTGCTTGGCACGGGTAATTCGACCACAATCCGGTCTGGGGTGCGAAGAGAAGAAGGTAAACTGGTTGTGCCCACCAGTCAGGGGAAGAAGCCTCTCCAGCCGGGAGATCTTCTCTGTCGTCTGGAAGTGGTGAGTCGGTTCCGCAGGGCTCCACCGGTGGTGTCGTCGTGGTAGGTCGGCTCAGCTTCTCCCTCGTCAGATTCTCAGGTCCTGTGGCGACTTCTGAAGTTCCAGTCCCCAAAGCCCTGCTTTTATGCAGCATACCCCCATTCACTCAGCCTAGCTGTCAATCCAAAAATGCTAAGTGGTGAGCCGGCCGGCTCACCACTTGGGCCAATCACACAAGAGTGCGACTTGAGTTACCAAGGTAACTCAGTCCAGGGTGCCTAAACCCCCACCCACACTCCCTGTGGTACCCAGACAGAGTGGCACCACTTTTGGAGGCTTCTGTGGAGAAGCCCGCCAAAAAGTGGAACAAAGGGCTCGACTTGGGTTGGAATCACAGAAGAGAACACAAACACCATTTTTGAATCGAGTCCTGGCAAAAAATACCAACCGGCGAATTAATATTAAATAAATAAACCTGCGGTATGTTCGAGGCTATGAGAATTAAATTATTAAAGTTGGTATCCTCGAACAATGGGAAATATTTGCGGTTGAATATAAAAAGTAGTTTCCACTGCCACCAGCCAAAACTCATAAGGGGGGACGGAGACGTGCCCCCTCGACTAACAGACCCCGGGGCAATCGAATTGCCCCAACCAGTACATCCACAATATGATGGTTTGTACTGGTTTCTGTTAATAATTTGGGACTAGTAAAGCCAATGGTGACTTTACATGCCCTGGGAGACAGTAGTCAGTCGCAGGGTATCGAGTCTATGGTGGGGTGTCACTATGACACCCCTGTGTTACTGCACGGAGGGTGCTGTGTAACACACATCGTAAAAACACATGAGACCATATGGAGTAAAGGACGCCCTAGCCCATAAAACACATTAACAGTCAAAGGAACACCATAAATCATGTCCAAGAGTGGAAGAAAAAGAGTCTCACTCTGGCAGGAGAAAAAAAACAAACTCCAGAAATCCAGCAAAGCTGCTGGGGGATTCACTAGGTTAGGAAATTCAGCCTAAAGAGAGAATTCTCCCTAACACTCGCCCCCCCCCCCCCAGACTAAGGGACAGGAGGATTTAATCCACTCCTAGATGAATCTCATACCTCTAGTCGATGACATACATCCTAGAGAGACCATCAGCATTTTGGTGGTGACACCCTGACCTGTGCTCAATGGTGAAATCAAACCCTTGCAGGCAGATTGACCATCTCAATAGTTTTGGGTTTTCCCCTTTCATTTGCATTAACCATCTCAAAGGTTGGTGGTAGTCTGAATGACAAAAGTAGAACCATACAAGTATGGCCTAAACTTCTTCAGAGCCCACACAATAGCAAAACACTCTTGTTCAATGGTTGCCCACCTTGTTTCAGGATCCTTCAGTTTTCTATGATGAAGCAAATGGGGTGCTCCCAACCTTTCCCATCCAGTTGACTGAGAACTGCACCTATTCCTACATTTGAAGCATCTGTTTGCACAATGAAAGTTTGGTGGTAGTCAGGAGCTCTGAGTACTGAGGCTTGGCAAAGAGCCTTTTTCAGGGTTTCAAAGGCCTGATTGCATTCCTCATTCCACCTAACCTTTTTAGGGAATTTAGGAGAGGAGATGACATTCAGTGGAGAAGCTATGGACCCATAGTTCTCAATGAAATTCCTGTAATACCCAGTGAGACCTAAGAAGGCTCTCACCAGTGGAGTAACTTTGCTGAAAATGTTGGGGGGGGCAGAGGTGGGGTGGTGGGACTGTGGATGGTGGCTCTTAGGGATCGTTTGGGCCAAATTGTTCGAAAAAATGTGGTCGAATGGTAGATTTAAGTGAATTTGGTAACCACCATTAGTTGGAAGCCAAAGATACCGAACATGAAGAGTTGGGGTTGCAGGGATGTCCCCCGCTCTCCATGTTTGGTATTTTTGGCTTTGGCGGTTGCGGGGATGTCCCCTGCTTCCTCAGCATTGGTGGCAGGGGACCCATTAAAAAAAAAGAAGAAAAAGGGACTCTGCAGCATCAAATCCAACCCACGTTAAATGGATGGATCTGATGCTGCAGGGTACAGGGGAGGCAGCGGATGGAGAAAAGGTAAGTAGGGGAGGTTTCTGGGTGTACAGGTGGTTTGGGGGACATGGGTTTGTTTTTTTTGTATTGCGGTAAAAACGTATTCGCAGCTAAAATGATACGGTCAATTCCGCTGTGATTTTGTACCTCAGTCAAACAACCTAAATCACTGAGGGATAATACTAGACTACTACACCACAAGAGTCCATTGCCAACGCTCTGTTATAACTTTCATCATAAGACTGATGGCGTACCTTTAAAGTTCAATTGAGCCCCCACACATCTTCAGACAGCCTGCCATGCACCAAGTGACACAACATAACATTCACAAACTTAATTCCAATAGAACATACAAACAATGGGCCTCATTCCGAGTTTGGAGGTAGCCATGCCGCTATTTGCGGCATGGCTGCCTCCAAACTCGGGTTCGGGTTCCTTGAATGAGGAATTACCGGGCCATTCCAACCTTGGAGGACACGGTAATTCCTCATTTAATTTACCCATCCCCAGTCCCATTTGAGCCCCTATAGGGCTCAATGGGAATGGGGAGGGAGCTAATAACAGGCCTGTTATTAGCTCACTGGTTCTTTAGCGGCTCCCGCTAAGGGCGGCTGGTTTTACCACCTCGGAATGCGGCAGTAAGGGGTTAACGGCACTGGCATCCTTACCGGCACTGTTAACCCTTTACCGCCGCACTTGTAATGAGGCCCAATGCATTATTTATCATTCATTCAGACACAAGTCAACACACATATGCTTGCATACACTCTCACATACACAAATGCACCCAGCACCTCCATTGACATACATTGTGTGCACACAACATTTATATGTACAGATACCATAACACATGGAAACAGTGGTGCAAGGTCCATTGAGCAGACCAGACTTTATCACCCTGACCCCTGGGCGACGTTGACTTGACCTAGCTGAACTATAAAGCCATGGCCGAAAGGAACAGATTCACTGGAATGTCAACAATTCCCTTGATTTTCCCTTTCATTCAAAGGCAGAAGCCATCCATTAATGCAGTGCACTGGGTGACCAAGTATACTTGGTATCAATTTCTAAATGCCATATATCTCCAAACCTGGGTGCTGCACAGCACCTTATGTGTGTACATACTGATAGAATTTTTTCTACAAGATTCTGACTGATTAAAATGAGGGTATGTTTTCCTGTGTTCAAATGGCTCCAAGCAGTTAACTACTGAACGGGAGAGGCAGGGGGGGCAATCTGCCCCCATAGCTCTTTTAAGCGCCAGACGGGAACATTTGTCATTTGGACACCTCTCCCGGATGGCACCTCAAAGAGGGTGCCCAACAGCAAAGGTGTCCCGCTGGCAGGACAATGTGTGCTGAGCAATTCCTGTCCAGCACACTCATTGTCCTGGCAGCAGGACACCTTCCCCGTTCCGAATGGTAGAAGTTTGCTGCTGCCAGGACAATGGCCCAAGGAGCTCCGGGCAGCAGAGGGCCCTCGCGTTGCTCTGTATCAACAGAGCATTACAATGTGAGCCATTAGGCACTGATGGGAGGGAGGGGGTTACTATTAGCAGGGACTTTTGTCACTTTATAAATGTGAATGGGAGGGAGTGATCAGAAGTGAGAAGGGTGCATAATGTTGCATGCTTTATTAAATATTGTCTATGGCTTTAAAACCCAAGGGGGATCTGTTTTGCTCACTTTAATCTACATGATGCTATTTTGACTTTGCATGCAGAACGGGGAGAATAAAACTAAAGCCATACTCCCATTGCTCAACATATTTCTATGACAATGTATATAGTGTATGGTTAGTTTACTATGAAAGGCGAGTTTATTATGCAATGTGGGTTGCTTCCAAGGCATTGCTATAAATATTTAAAGCACATGAAATGTAAAGCAAAACCTTAATAAATATCTATATCAACTAAACCTGGAAAGATGTGCGCGGTCGCTTTAAATTGTCCACATCCCAGTTTCACCATTTAAACAAATGTGTGATCCTAATCACATTGTGCCTTATCTGCAGCTCTGCAAGTGACTCTAGTTCACTTCAAAGCTTATGTTAATGTATCATTGTATTATAATGTTAAAGCCTAATGATTATAGAGATTCTCCACATAAAACAATAGTGAATTTTAGGTATTTTGCACCACAAAGTTATTTGTCACTTTGCTTATTAATGGCAACTTATTCTAAAGTCACTTCCATGGTGCCTCCATGTATCAGACTGATGATGCGCCTTGCAATGTCATTTTCTGTGAAGTCAGTTCTGTTGGTGCAATCCATATAATAATTAGGAAGTTTGCATGTATTTTGCCCCAGAGGGCTTGGACAGACCTCTAATAGAGGGGTTTCCTGCATCTGGAATGATCCTGCAGTTTTATTTTTGTTGTGTGTTAAAATGCCATCTTAAACTAATGTTACCAAAAAAGTAGAATTGGCAGGGGTGGGCGCCAATGAGACCATGTGCAATTCCACACATTGCATTTCGTTGCTCACCCCCCTCCCTATGGCCGCCCGCCCCCCCCTCACACTCCTGCAACACCTAGTTCAGCACCCTGGCTGCTGACTGAGTCAGGCCAGCCAAGGTGAGGGACTGAGCCACGCAGGGCATCCCGGCACTGGATGTGTTGCAGCGCGACTGCCAGGCATCTCAGCATTATGTAATGAGACAGCGCAAGCTTTGCTGGGCACCCCAGCTGGGCTTGCGCTGTCGTCGAATTACATAATTGATGATTGTGGCCCCCCTGCCCTCCCTCCAAATGATGGGGGGGACAAAAAGGCATGCCACAGAAGTTGGGGGGGACAAAACCCTCTGTCCCCCCCTATAAGTACGCCCATGGCTCTCACCTGGGTCTGAGTAGTGGGTGTTGTCCAATTTTGCACAGCTTCAATCTTACTGGGCAAAGGCCTTATTTCTCCACCTCCTACCTCATGTCCAAGGTAGACCACTTTACTCTGTCCAATCTGGCATTTACTTACCTTTATGGTCAGATTGGCCTTTCCAAGAGCCTGCAAAACATATCTCAGGTGGCCCACATGTTCTTCCCAGGAATTGCTGAACACTGCTATGTCATCCAAGTATGCCATGCAGAAGTCCTCCATCCCATTCAGAACCTGGTTTACCATCCTTTGAAACGTAGCAGGTGCATTTTTCAATCCAAAAGGCATAACCTTAAACTGGTATAAGCCAACTGGGGTAGAAAATGCAGTTTTCTCCTTGGCATGGTCTGTCAGGGCTATTTGCCAATAGCCTGACGTCAAGTCAAATGTGTTGAGGAACTTGGCTGCACCAAGTCTATCCACCAACTCATCTGTCCTTGGCAAAGGGTGGGCATCAGTCTTAGTGACTGCATTAAGAGCTCTGTAATCCACACAGGATCTAAGTTCTTTAGATCCTGCCTTTGGTACTAATACAACTGGGCTAGCCCATGGACTAGTAGAGGGCTCTATTACCCCGAGATCAAGCATCTTGTTGACCTCACCTTTGATGTGGGTTCTTACATTTTCTGACATTCGATATCCTCTGCTTTTCACTGGCGACAGTCACCAGTGAGTATGTCATGCTGCCCCCAAGGGGTCAAGCCTGGTGAAAGTGAGAACAGAGAGGCAAACTGATTCAACATAGATTTGCACTCTTCCTGTTGCTCAGGTGTCAGATTTGAAGAGAGATTTACTCCTTCAATCTTTTTGTCTAAAGGTAAGCCTCTGAGGAGATCAGGAAGAGCTTCACTCTCTTCTTCTTCCTCTGATGATGCGAGAAGCAAAGCTCCTACATCAGGTCTGGAGACATACGCTTTTAGTCTGTTGGTGTGGAAGACTGTTGGAGCCTCCATGGGGTTGCCCAAGTCCACCAGATAGTTGACCTCTCCAAGTTTACCCACAACTTTGAAGGGTCCCATCCATTTGTCTTGCAAGGCCCTCTGCCTTGTTGGAATCGTAATGAGAACTAGCTGGTCTTGAGTAAACTCAAACATGATAGCCTTTTGGTCATGCCAGTGCTTGACCAATGCTTGTCCAGCTTTCAAGTTATCACTTGCTTCTGCCATCATTTGTGACATTCTCCTATGGAGACCTATCACGTAGTCAGTCACTCTGACTGGCTTGGGGGAAGGAGCACTCTCCAACCCCTCCTTGATCAGGGCCAACGGACCTCTGACCGGATGACCATAAAGAAGTTCAAAGGGAGAATAACCTACTCCCTCCTGAGGGACTTCTCTATAAGCAAAGAGAAGGCATGGCAGTAGCAGGTCCCACTTTCTTTTAAGGGGGTCCTCTAGAGCACCTATCATGCTCTTCATGGTTCTGTTGAACCTTTCAACCAGCCCATTTGTCTGAGGGTGGTATGCGGTTGAGAACTTGTAAGTAACTCCGCAGGTTTTCCACATGGCTTTCATGTAGTGGGACATAAAATTTGACCTCCTGTCAGAGATTACTTTCTTAGGAAACCCAACCCTGGTAAAAATACCAAGGAGGGCCTTAGCCACAGCCTGAGCTGTAACAGTCCTCATAGGAATTGCCTCAGGGTACCTAGTAGCATGGTCTACTACAAGAAGTATAAACCTGTTGCCTGAGGAGGTTGGAGGATCAAGGGGACCAACAATGTCAATCCCTACTCTCTCAAATGGGACTCCCACAACTGGGAGAGGCACTAAAGGTGCCACATTCTTGGAGCCAACCTTACCAGAAGTCTGGCAGGTGTGGCAGCTCCTGCAGTATTTATCTACTTCAGCCCCCATCTTTGGCCAATAGAAGTAGAGTGAGAGCATTTCCTTAGTCTTCTTGAAACTCAAGTGACCAGCCAACGGAATCTCATGGGCTAACTGCAAGAACCGTGGTCTGTTCCCTTGGGGTACCACAAGTCGTTTGTTGTCCCCAGGTGCAGACTCGGTTGGTTCACTGTAGAAGAGGCCATCTTCCCAGTGTAACCTATATTTCCCAGGCTCTTGCCCTTCAGCCTGAGCATCTGCCTGGTGGCGAAGACCTTCCAGAGTTGGACATTCTCTCTGTCCCTTACTGAAGTCTGCCCTGTTGGGTCCACCTTCTGCCAGTAAAGACTGCAGCTCAGGATGGTCAACCGGATCCAGATCTCCAATGAGTTCCTGGCCTTCCACTAGCTCTTCTTCAGAGTCTAGTTCAACCACACAGGGTTGTACCTCCCTCTCAGCCTCAGCTGGAGGGGGAGTTACTGGTGTAACTTTGGACAACCTAGGGGAAGTCCTTGTTGGCTGCACTGGAGTGTTGGCTGTGAGGTTCTTCTTAGAAGTTTTAGGTTTCCCTTTTTCTTCTAGTTTCTTAGAGACAGCAGCTGAAATTTCCAGTGGAGCAGGAGTGATCTCTTTCTTCATCATCTCCTTGGGAGTACCTCTCATGGTTCTCTCCCTTGCAGGTCTGGTGAGCTCCTGTAACCTTTTACTAGGAGGTCTGGGGGTATGTGACACTACTCCAAGAGTTTTCAAGTCATTACCCAGCAGAACCCTTCCTGGCACCTCACTTTATATGCTGACAGATATCTTCACAGTCATCTCATTACACTGGATGAGAACTGGTAATTGGGGAAACATCTGCACAGGCCCTCCAGCTAACTTGGTGAGGCGTTTGGGTGCCTTAGCAACATCCTCAGCCTGAAAAAATGATTTGTCCACCACAGTTATGCTGGCCCCAGTGTCCCTGATGGCAGGAGTCTCCTGACCATTCACCTGGACACTGTCCTTATAATACTCTTTAGTATTACCTGGGATAGAATTATAGACATCTAAGTTCTGTTGTTCCCACAAACCCAGAGACACTGAAGAAACACTAGCTGAGACTCCAATGGGTTCATCAGCCAGTAATAGAAAGTTTCCACTTGCCATTTGTTCTTCCTCCTCTGGAGCGAAGGCTAAGGAGACAAGCTGGACCCCGAAAGGTTTACCCTTACATCTGGGATCTCCTTTCACATGGTCAGTAGAGCCACAAACAAAGCATTTACCAAATGCTTTCTAGAATGGTGGTTTGTTCTGACCTCCTTCTGGTTTGGCACCAGGAGGTACACTAGCCTGATTTGGTTTCCCTGGTGGCTTACCCTTTTGGTTCTGTTTGGGGCCCTCTTTGGAATTGGAATTATTAGAATTCTCTTTGGAGTCCTTCTTTGGCTGTTTTCCCTCATCCTTTTTCTGAGTAGCCCCAGAATCCTTGTGAGTGGCCCTGTTGGCAACCGACAAGTCAGCAGCCTTAGCTAACTTCCTGGAATCTAATTCCTTTGAATCAGCCAAGTGCTGTCTGAGCTCAGGAGAGCAGGCATCATAAATTGACTCCAACTTTACAAGATTCTTAATTCCTTCATAAGTGTTAACTCTGTAACCCTTAATCCATCCCTCTAAGTTTTTCAAACTTTCACTCACCCAGGTAGCCCAATGGGTACCATCATGCCTTTTGAGGGTCCTAAACCTCTTAAGGTACTGGGAAGGGGTCTTCCCAAATCTAGCTATCAAAGCTAGTTTCACACATTCATAATCCTTCTTATCCACCTCCCCCAACTCCATTACCACATCAGTTGCAACAGGGGGAAGCCTAGAGAACAACCAGGGAAGTAACTCATTCCCTGTGATGTCCTGGAACCCATGATTATACTCAAACATTTTTAACCAATCCAACACATCCAACCTAGTTTCATACATACCTACTAATTCCTTAGGCATCCAGGTCTTTTGGGACTGGAACTACTAGAAGAACCAGAGGAGAGAGAAGCATTTTCCACAGACAACATTTTCATTGTAGTTCATGATTAAGCTCTATTTCTCTGAGTCTTAACTCGGCTCGCTTCTGCTCAGCCTGGGCATTCATTCTTCTGAACTCTAGCTCTTGGTTTCTTTCAGATTGAGCAATAAAACGTTTGTACTCTAATTCAATCTTCATGTTTTCAAGTTCAAAATAAGCAGGGTTACATGTGGGACCTGGTATAGGCCCACTAGGTACAGTAGTTAAGGCAGACAGAGGCTCAGAGTGGCTAACTTCATTAGGTTCACTTTCCTCTTCTGACTCATTATCAAGACTTTGATTCAGATCAATACCATCACTGTTTTCTACATTTGCTGGGGGGGGGTAGATTCCTCTGTACCACCCAGACTTTGGTTTTCTAACAATCCTTCTATAAGTTCCATTTTCTCGCCCTTCTCAGAGAGATTCTTATGTCTACACAATACTATTAAGCAATCAGCAGTTTTGGCAGACAATGATTCTAGGGTATAACTCTCCATAGAAGACATAGTTAGAAATCAGCTTCTTGGTGTTAAGCTCTGTGGTTAGTTGTCCTAAAATGTTCAACAAGCACTCTAAAGTGTATACTGAAAACAAATCATACCGCTGTACACCAGTGTTAGGCAGAAACCTGTGCAGTTCCCTCTGGGAGCACTGCAAAAGATTTAGGACTACAGGTGTTTGGCAGTAAACCCACCTGATAGCAGTCTGTACCACAAAGATTCACTTGGTAGCTGTGGCTGAGCAGTGAGACTTCCCTCAAGAGGAATTAGGCAGTGTAGAGAGTATTCACAATAGGTCAACAGAACACAATAGAGCAAGTAAACACTGACCAGGGCTTGGTGTAAAAGAGATATAATTATTTATTTAAAACCACATCTAGAAAAACACACAGGCACTAATAGTAAGCAATCCAAAAACACGGTCACTAAAAGATATACACTCCCTTAAAAGAATATTAGACAAGTCTTAAGTAAAGCCCCCACTTATTTTCAGACAGCGGTGAGCGCTTAACATAGATGGCACTCAAATAATTCGTTTTAAAAAGGGAGAGAAAAGCAGAGAATAAATTGAAACAGATCCCAACACTTTTTCACGAACACAACAAGAGAGGAAGGCAAAGTAACACCGTGAGTTTTAGAGTCAGTAGGCCGGATCCGCTTTAAGAGGATCAAAACAAAATGTGTCCAGGGTCACACGGTTGCAGTGCACAAAAGTCTTGAAAAGGTTCAAAAAGAGTTGGACCAAAGAAAGAGACCAGTTAGAGGGTCAAGGCGGCCAGCCCAGTCCAGAAGGTTAAGGGGTTATTATTACCTTGTAGCAATCTTTAGAAAGGGAGGCCTGGCGGACACGGTACCTTAAAGTGGTGAGAATACTCCAGCGGGGGCAGTTGTTCCTGGCAGCGGATGGAAGTCGGTGCTTCGTCCGGGGGAAGAGAAGATTTCGTCTGGGAGGAAGACATGAGTCCGTTGCACTGCCAGGGAAGAAATCAGCCGCAGAGTTTCTCAGGTACAAGGAGCGGTCCGTGGATTTGCGGTCCAGTGGTAAGTGGCTATCCGGTTGCCGGGGTGCTTGGCACGGGCAATTCGACCACAAACCGGTCTGGGGTGCGAAGAGAAGAAGGTAAACTGGTTGTGCCCACCAGTCAGGGGAAGAAGCCTCTCCAGCCGGGAGATCTTCTCTGTCGTCGGGAAGTGGTGAGTCGGTTCCGCAGGGCTCCACCGGTGGTGTCGTCGTGGTAGGTCGGCTCAGCTTCTCCCTCGTCGGATTCTCAGGTCCTGTGGCGACTTCTGAAGTTCCAGTCTCCAAAGCCCTGCTTTTATGCAGCATACCCCCATTCACTCAGCCTAACTGTCAATCAAACATGCTAAGTGGTGAGCCGGCCGGCTCACCACTTGGGCCAATCACACAAGAGTGCGACTTGAGTTACCAAGGTAACTCAGTCCAGGGTGCCTAAACCCCCTCCCACGCCCCCTGTGGTACGCAGACAGAGTGGCACCACTTTTGGAGGCTTCTGTGGAGAAGCGCGCCAAAAAGTGGAACAAAGGGCTTGACTTGGGTTGGAGTCAAAGAAGAGAACACAAACGCCATTTTTGAACCGAGTCCTGGCAAAAAATACCAACCGGCGAATTAATATTAAATAAATAAACCGGCGGTATGTTCGAGGCTATGAGAATTAAATAATTAAAGTTGGTAGCCTCGAACAATGGGAAAATCCCATAGGGAAATATTTGCGGTCCAATATAAAAAGTAGTTTCCCCTGCCACCAGCCAAAACTCGATCAGGGGGGACGGAGACGTGCCCCCTCGACTAACAGACCCCGGGGCAATCAAATTGCCCCGACCAGTACGTCCACAATATGATGGTTTGTACTGGTTTCTGTTAATAATTTGGGACTAGTAAAGCCAATGGTGACTTTACATGCCCTGGGAGACAGTAGTCAGTCCCAGGGTATGGAGTGTATGGTGGGGTGTCACTATGACACCCCTGTGTCACTGAACGGAGGGTGCTGTGTAACACACATCGTAAAAAACACGAGACCCTATGGAGTAAAGGACCCCATAGCCCATAAAACACATTAACAGTCAAAGGAACACCATAAATCATGTCCAAGAGTGGGAGAAAAAGAGTCTCACTCTTGGCAGGAGAAAAACACAAACTCCAGAAATCCAGCAAAGCTGCTGGGGGACTCACTAGGTTAGGAAATTCAGCCTAAAGAGAGAATTCTCCCTAACGGATGTCACATTTGTAAACAAACCACAAGAGGCAGAATAAGCTTACCCCCATACAATTAAGGATGATGTATTGAATTATTGTGCAATAATTGGAAATAATGTATTATAATTCCCCATCTTAATCTCATATAGAGGTGAGTGGATAGTCTTGCAGCGCGATGAAGTATTTGGTTTTGTGAAGGGAAGAGATTCGGAGACAGGCTATTTGGCCTTCTTGGGTTATGTGTTTATTGAAGAATGGGCTGCTGTCGGTTGTGAACCTTAAGGATTTTGCTGAATCCGAGAGTTGTGGTTCCAGTACTTCTAGGCGCATAGCATTGCACCGTTCAAGTTCTTGTTTTGGGGTAGACCAATGAGGACAAATTCAGTCTTGGATGGGTTTAGTTTGAGGGAGGCTGTCAACATCTAGGATTGAATGATGTGTAGGCAATCGTGGAGATGAGTGATGTCCTGCACTCTATTCAATCTCATCTACAAGGTTTGGCCTCCAGTGGACCAACCCTGCTGGTAACGTCCTGATTACTTACCGGTAATCTTCATGAGTCCAGGTTTTCTTCATCGACGTTCTTCACATACCTCCAGGGCTGGACTGGCCCTATCGGTCGATCGGCCACTGGCCGATGACCTTTGGGGCCAGTTTTTTCCTGAGGTGGGCCGTTTTTTTTCTAATTGTGTTTTTTTTAATCGTGTTTCACGTCGGCTCTGCGCGGCCCAAGCTTTAGATCACAGACTAGTGCGCAGCCTGACTGAGCAGCCAGCTCGCTTCGGGTGCCGGGCCCGAAAAGGAATGGAAACAAAGAAAACTGACACGCTGTCAGTCTCATGCACGCTCTCACTCTCTGGAGCTGCCGGTCCTCCTGACCTGGAGGTGGGTGGAGCGAGGCGACTCAGGGCGAGCATATTCATCAAAGCAAGGTAACACGTTGTTACCTTGCTTTGATGATTTGCAATGATGCATGCATCATAATCATAGTGCATGATGCATCATGCATATGAGAGGGCCAGGCCGCGGCGGCACTGTGCAAGCGTCCCACCACCCCCCTGAGAAGTTGAACTCAATACACAAAGACTGGCGGGGGGGCAGGCGGTCTGCAGACTACTGCAGCACACACAGCAAGAGGTTGGCTGGGCTGCTCGCTCCCTCCCTCCGGTTCCTCTGCCTGCAGGGCTGGGGCCTGGCTGCCGGGGGCGGGGCTGCCCAAGTTCACACAAGCAAGTTACCTTCAACTTTCAGGAAGTATCAATTCGTTGCCCTGCAAAGTTGAAAGCAACTTGTGCTGTGTGGGGGCTGGGACGGCGATGAGACAGACTCCGTGCCGCCACAGTCTTGGAGCCGGAGGGAGAGAGTGTGAACACGTGGGTGACTGATGACTGATGACTCTCTCTGATATAGTGGGCCTCCTCCTCCTGAGTCCTGACCCTGGCATTATTTTTTGGCCACGAGTCGAGGAGGCAGCAGAGAGTCAGCCAGCAGCCAGCCCAGTGCCCAGCCATTGCCCAAAACTGACCGTCGTCGACTCACGAAGACACTGTCTGCAGGCAGCCACTGCCAGCCCTGCAGCCCAGCAGGCAGCAGCACTACTAGAGTAGTGGCCGCGGCACCCACCGCCAGCAGCCTGCCCTGAGCCTGGGCCTGGCCCCCAGCAGCAGCAGCAGCAGACTGACCCCGGTAAGGAAGGACCCAAGAGCCTGGGACGGCCGAGGGGGGTCGGGACTGGGGTGGCGGGGGACTCGGGAGATGTATTTTCTATGAAGGCGTTAATCAGGGATCTGTTCCACTTCCTCACCTGTGGTACCATGAAGGGCACCTCACACACCCGTTCACTAACTCTCTAACCCTGCCACGGAGGGGGCACAGATGCCATGATCCATGTGATGCCGAGGCGATCGGAAAGCACTTGTCCGAACACTTCCCCGTGGCCCCGGCCACCGCTCTCCACCCTTTTCCCACACGAAATGCATTGATGGATTTGCTGTTTTGTCATTTTGTTGTACTAAATTGTATTTGTGTTTTGTAAAATGCTGTGATGTTCTCATGAGCCATGTTCGCGCTAAAGAAACATTTGAAATAGAATGAAATAAATACGATTTTGCTGGCAATGCGCTCCCATTTGTGACACATGGCAGAAACATGTTGAATGGCGATAATACCTGTGCATTTGACAGCAGAGCCTTTCATGCGGCATGTGCACAAGGCATAGCATGGCACACACTGTGTAAGTGATGTGTGTGTCCAGGCATTTTTGGCATATGGTGTGAGTGGCTGGGAACATGATGGCAAGCCGTGTCTAATGGTGCACTTGGGCACGTGGTGGAAATAAATGCTGAGTGAATGATGTAAGCACCTGTGTGTATCACATATTACTTGCCAAATGGGGCACAATCTGACATGGCATGCTCGAACATGCCAGCATGATGGCGATGCATGGTATATGCTAGGAATGCTTGCCCTTTGACCTGAGCACCTGGCCATATTATGAGTGTCCTAGCTAACGATGGGAGTACCTACGCTTTTGCCTGACAATTCCTGATGTGTGCTAGCACTGCATGGTAAACAGTCAGGGCACTGAGGCGTATGATGTGAAAATACGACTTCTTGCGGGAGAAACTTGGCATATGATGGCACTCACTTGAAAATGCTGTGAGTAGCCGTGCATGTGATGGGAGTGTCTTCTGACGATGTATTTACCTGGGCTGGGGCACATGATGGCATTATATGTTATATGACAGCACTGACTGACATCTGATGTATGTAAGAAAGCACATCATGGCAGCACTGGTGGTACTGTGAAGAGCACCTCACCCGTCCACTCTCACACACCCGTTCACTAACTCTCTGACCCCGCCACGGAGGGGGCACTGATGCCATGAGTGATGCCAAGGCGATCGGAAAGCACTTGTCTGAACACTTCCCCGTGGCCCGGCCTCCGCTCTCCGCCCTTGGCCCTTTTCCCACATATTGTGTTTACTGTCAGCACGGTAGTTCAAGCAGTGATTGACTGTGCATTCAGATACGCTCTGAACAGGTACAACACGGAAGGCCGTGGTGCCCCGGGATTGGACGTGCGGCCAGGCCAGGGTGTGCTGGCACGGGCATGGGCGGCGCCCCTGTCACTTCACTGGTATAGCAGGGGCATATATAAGAGGAGGCTTCCCTTATAATGATGTGGCAAGGCCTTCTGTGCTCGTGGATTCTGTGCTGGCAGGTATGTGATAGGCTGAGCCTGAAAGATGAAAGCGTGCTCTCCCAATATAGGGTTAATGGATGTGTGTCCAGTCTATCTGTCCTGTTGCCCATCCTGCCATCCATGCACCCATCAATCCATCGATTTATCCAAGCATCCATCAATCCACCCCCGCCCAGGTCCAATCAACTGCCCATTCTTTCTCTTGCCACACCCCGATCATATTTACATCCATACTCCCCCAACCACAGTACCCAAAGTATCCCTCCATCATCCCATCCATTCACATACCCTAGCTGTCCATCCAACCATCCACCTATCCATCCATTTATCCATCTATTCACTTACCCATCCATCCATCCATCCATCCATCCATCCATCCATCCATCCTTCACCTATCCATCTTTCTATCCATCCACCTATCCATCCATTCATCCTGGATCCATCCGTCTTTCTATCTATCGTCCGTCCGTTCATCCACCTATCCATCTTTCTATCTCTCCATTCGTCCATCCATTCATCCATCTGTCTTTCGATCTATCCATGCGTCCATACATCATCCAATCCATCCATCCACGTGTCCTGTCCGTTCCTCTGTCCATCCATCAAGCCTCAAGTTCCATCCTTCATCCACCAATACATCCATCCACGTACCTCCCATCCCTCCCTCGTACCCATCCTATTCATCCATCCACCAACGCACCCATCCCTCCCTCCACCGCAGCACTTTACATCAAATAAGAAGGGATGGGCGGGTAGTGTCATACACCTGTCTCTTCCATGGTGTGTGAGGACAACCATCTGTGCAGCGCCACCGAAGAGCGGGATGCTGAAGAACACCAGGAGGGCACAGAGCGGCACTGACTCCACCAGCCACCAGCCACCCAGGCCAGCCAGCTGGCAAAGAGGCGACCCACCGACATCCTACCCCACAGCCCACTCACCTCCACCACCACAGGCGCACGCCTGAAGCTGAGACTGCCTGCCTGCTGCTGCTGGCAGCGGAGAGACAGAGAGACACAACCGGCCCTGAGCTGAGGTAAGAGAGGCGCCACCCAGATACTAGCCAGCACCGTATGGACACATTACGTTGTCCCCTTGCAGATCATATAGAATTTCTATAGTGTTTGTTTGGGCTTGATGGTTGACATATGTTTACTTCCTGTCAGGCCATATTCCCTGAATACAGCCTTTAGCCACGTAGAGTAGAAGTTCATAAACCAGAATCACACCTTTCACTGATTTACCGTGAAAGATATGGCCAGCGACAACTTTTGGGACCCATAATATGACACGAAATCTGCAATGCTGGAGGTATATACCCAGGGTCTGGGGTAGAGCTGCCAATTTAGGTCTCTGGGTTTAGAGCCAAGTGGCAATTAATTCAAATCCCTGCCCAGATCCTTAGTGCATGTGTACTCTTGGTGCAAATAATGCTGTGCCTCCGTTACCAAGCGGAAGCAGATAAGCATGCGTCATGTGCAGTGCGAGCAGAAGGTAAGCGCAGAACTGTTGAAATGCTGTCCCTTCCAGCTGGGATGGAGTGGGGGAGCTGGGACACATTGGTATTTGACAAAGGTTTGGCAGAGGGCGTGCCAAACAATATCTCAGTTACCAGTTTAATGGTATCCACTACGTAATAATTGATAATTTTACTATAGCTGATATGATAGCTCAGTGGGTTGAGCGCTCGCCACTGCATTGTGTGTGTATGATCTGCAGGTTCGAATCCAAGCAAGGCCATCTCAGCCTTTCATCCTTCTGAGGTCGATAAATGAGTAGCAACACAGGTTGGGTGATATTGTATGCATATTTGTTCTATAAAAAAGAGCTTAAACGTAAGTGCTGTACAATAACATTATCATTTGGCCTTGGACGTCTGCTTGCATTCACAGTAATTTGACAATATGGATCTATACATACAGATATTAATGATACATATGGTGATCCATTCTTGCATGCAAAGTTATGTTATTTTATGAGTTGTGTTGTAATGTAACAGACACATGAACCCTCCATAAGTAGCATTTTCTGTAAAGTCGTGAATTGACCCGATTCACGAGTGATGGTTTGAGGGCCACGTTTTGCGAGGGGTGGGCCACTTTTGTGAGGCGAGGGCTGGGCCACTTTTTTGAGGCAAGGGGTGGGCCAATTTTTTTGTGGTGTCCGGTCGTATTTCTTGTCCCAGTCCGACCCTGCATACCTCCCGCCTGAGACCCTTTGTGGTTTTAAACTGCTTGTAATCAAACAGGGAGTCTTAGTGTGCAAGAGGTACGTTTTATTTAGGGGAGCAGTGAAAAAAGGGGACAGAACAAAAAGAAATGTTGAATGGGGCTTGTGAAGCACTGGTCTCCACGGTGAGGACTCGCTAATGGAATAAGGACTGTGACGACGAAGACGGATGAGGAGGTAACGTTGCTGTCTTACGTACTAAGTGTACTCCCCTTAACCAGGCCATTCATTTGGGCACTGGGCCAGCAGTGTTAGCCCATCTACCATGTCGTTATCAGGAATCGGCCACTTTCATTGCATCACATTCACCTAATCCTGTTTTACCACTTTTATTTTTTAACTGTGGGTTGGGGTATATAGAATAGTTGGGGGAGGGGGGGATAAGTGGGAGTGCGGGAGGACTCCTGCATTTTGCAGCACAAAATGCTAAATATAATATACTGACGAAGGATTAATAGAAATGCGATGCAAGGAAGTCGTGCACATCCAATCATGGCCCACATTCTCACCTGCAACCGGCAGGGTTACACACACATCACTGCAGCAGGGGGAAAAACTAGTGAGCGCCATTACGTGCATGAGGTTTGGAACACACAAGAGTTAGAAAAGAGTCTTTTCATTCTGTGAGTCAATAACTCAATAACATTATTAGTTGGACACAAATGCCAGCACAGGTGGACAAAAAAGATTAGATCTATTTTTCATACATCCGACAAATGAGCACAGAAGCTGTTCTCGGGCCATTAGAAGTGGAACTTACTTGTGTCTTTGTGTCTGCAATAATTAGCCCCAGTGGGGGGCTTGGAAGGAAAACATGTACATTAGGAATAATTAAAGCAGATAAACTGCAGTAATTAGGCCAGGCAGTTGTAATTGGCTCCTGCTTAATTCTATTCCTTCCACCCAACACACATTGCGTTTTCCTGACACACATTTTCCATCACGTTCAGGACAACAGCAGGTAGGGTGGTTCAAATCCAACGTTTCACATAACAGCAAACATACAGTTCCATTTTCGTTCAACAGAGCATTATCGAGCAGGCAGTTCAGTTTTAAAGAATTTTTCCATCACGTTTCGGGGATGGACCACGAAATTTTAATTTTTTTTATTCGTTCTTGGGGAATTTTGGGGCAGAACTCAAATGCAGAACTAGCAGTTTGACTTTTAAAGAAGCATAAGGACCCGTTTAAATCACACAAATCGTCCTGCTGTTATATTTCTTTTATAGTCATATATATATATATATATATATTGCCACTCTCATTTTGTGTACATTTTTTTTTGTTCTCAAATCAGCTGCCCAAAATCTGTTTTTTAAGAATTACAATTTTGTAACTATTTCTCTTCCTAACTCCTTTTCTTCAAATCTTGAGACCGTCACACAGCCACCTGGGGACACATTCTAGTACCACGAAATCGCTGTACTAGAAAATTCCCTCATGGAAAGTTACCCTGCCCTTTCAAACTTTCACCTCTCCATCTCCAACAATCTTACCCCCGTCATTTGGGTCCACCTGAAGCCTTCCAAAAAGTGCAACTCTTGGTACGACTCTGGGCGGGCTGCCCTTAAACGAAAGTGCAGAGCAGCAGGACGGAAATGGGTGGCCACAGGTGCACCCTCTGACAAACTGGCCTGCCGCCTTCTTCAAAGGCAATATAGACTCTGCGTCCGCTACAAGAAAAGAGCCCATATTCCTGCCCGCATCTCAGCGTCCTCTAACAACGTGGCAGAACTCTTCAAAGTCTGCAAGGAGCTGGCCAATCCTATTGCAGCATCACCCTCTACTGCACCCTTTGCTCGGCCCTGACTGCCCATTTAACTGCCCTGACTGCTAAAACACAGGACATTCTGTCCACTCTCCTCCCTGCACCTTTGCCTGCACCCATATCACTTTGGCTCCCGTCGGCCACCCCCTTCTTCTCTCCTCCGTCTCCCCTGTCACACCTGATGAGGTCTCCAGACAAGTCTGGTCCAGGAACGTCTTCTCCAAACAGGTTGACTCTTGCCCTTCTGAAACCATCAATGATAACATTGATTCTCTTGCTCCAGCCTTGGCCGACCTCTGCCCCCGCTTTCCCAATTTCCCACTGGCTGACCTCCTTTGTCTCTTCACACTCGCCTGCTAGTGAGGCAAAACATCTGGGGGTCATCTTCGACTCCATTCTCTCCTTCTCCTCTCATATCTCTGACATCTCTAAAAAGTTGCACTGTCAGCTGCACCTCCTTAGAGGTATTCTACCTTTTCTCACCTTCCCCCAAAGGCTAAAAGTCTCCAGAGCACTTGTTCTTTCTAGGCTGGACTACTGCAACAGCCTCTTTCTCAATCTTCCTACTTCTACTCTCGGTCCGCTACAACTCATCCAGAACAGAACCACGAGACTTATCCTTGGTGGCTTCAAGCCCAGGGACCGCATCTCTCTGGTGCTGAAATCTCTTCACTGGCTTCCCGTGGCTGCTAGGATCAAGTTCAAGACCTCTTCTTAAATACTCTTTCTAGAGCCCTCCGCTCGGCCTCCTCCAACTCCTTGTGTGTGAACCGTTTTCCAAGCAGAGATTTGGGGGTAGATCTTTACCTTCTGCAGGTGCCTCCCTCTGGAACAGCCTGTCTCTGCCTCGAGCCGGAGCTCCTTAAGTTCTGGAAACTCCTCAAGACCTTCTTCTTCTCTTCCTCTTACACCCTCCCTCTCCCTTGCTAACCTCCTCTCTCTTTGTCTCCAGCTTCACTCCTACATCTCTCCCTAACTGTTCAGCTTTGCTGACTGGTCGCATGGCTCACCTCAAGAGCCTCACAGGTCCTAGGCTCCCCCATCAGTCTTTGCACTTGCCTCTGGGCCTCTGCACTATTCACAGCACTACTGCACTTTCAGCATACACTCTATGAGAGGGGTTACCTCTCCGCACTTAACCATGGGCCTTACTGGACTGGGTGCACGTGTTCCCCCTTCCCCTCCTTTGCACCTCCGACTGTACACTTGCATGACCTGAATTTACCAGGCCTAGCCAGTTCTGTCTTGTCCTCCCCTCCCTTATCTGGTTGTGCATGCTACACTTTCATGCACTTGCACCAGGAGAAATGCCGTCAGGCCTCGTACGCTAATTATTTTTTTGTTAGATCATTCAGAAACTTCAAGGTCTAAGAATGACTACTGTATTCCCTTGTTCCCTTCCAACCTTGAAGCGCTTTGAAGCACTTCACTTGTGTATAAGCGCTGTACAAATTTACAATTACAATCATAGGCAGGTTCCACGCCCTTTCTTTCAATCAACATTTGTTTGATCCACTAACAATGATTACGCATGCACTCCATTATGCGGATGATGGGCGCAGTATAAAAGCTTTATAACGTAACAAGAAAACCACAGGCGAGTCATTTCCTAATCAGTTCAAAGTGTCCACCAAACCTTTCATGCTCATCAACTTGTACTATTTTACGTTGCTGATCTATGGTCTGAGTGACTTGGTCCAGCATGCAATTCAACTAGTGCTAAACGCAGCAGACCAACTGTTTTTTGATCTGAGATGCTGTGGAACACACTCACACCACACCCCCTATATCAACTGAGTACTCTCAAGACCTGCATCACATTCAAGGGCTTGTGTTTCATATATAAAGCCCAACATTGTATCAAATGTTCTTATTCAGTTGAAATAGCCATCCCATTTCAAAATGTCTGCTCCAACATGACCAACTGTGAGAACGAACCCAACAAAGGAAAA
Source organism: Ambystoma mexicanum (assembly GCF_040938575.1). Lineage (NCBI taxonomy): Eukaryota > Metazoa > Chordata > Amphibia > Caudata > Ambystomatidae > Ambystoma > Ambystoma mexicanum. The sequence continues at coordinate 374,295,975 of NC_090921.1, forward strand.
ATCCTTAATAGGGGAATAATCTGCTTATATCCAAGTACTCAATGACTAGCACCTTTAGGCATGGTGGCACCATGAGTAGGAAGAATACGTTTCACGAGGAGAGTGATGTCAGGATTTGCAGTGTGCCACAGGTTACCCTATGTCCACCTCATAGCACTCAGAAGTGGGGTATCAGATCTGTGAGTATTGATTTGTCTAGTTAGAGACAGGTGGAATACACGGTTGGCTCACAATCTAGAATTCTTAGGCCACTTCTGAGGAAATGATGATCCTAATCTGAAATCATGTTTTGTGAAGCATAGTTTGGTTCAGCCCTCAATCGTGGATTTAAAATATCAGTGGGGGATACTGGGCACCGACTGTCCCCAGATGCAGTCTAGTGTATACTGGAAATTGGTTTGTTAGAATACCCACCCAAGAAACTTCTGGGAAAACCTTTTTTATTTTCACATCAGCAAAAAACAACAAAACTTTGCATTAATCAGTATAGTAAGCAATATATCATAAACTACCATCAAACAACCTATTTAAGGGAAAGAATAGAGGTACATAAAGGAAAGAAAAGAAGAAGAAAAGGAAACAAGAAAAAAGAAAAAACAACAAAGTCAAAAAATGCAAAACATAAAAGCAAAAATTAATGCCGCAGATACAAGAATATCATAAGAGCATTGTATACAACCTTAAACAATGACATATGACAGTAATCTACAAAGTCAAGGATACATCAATCCCAAATGAAAGTTCAAGATTATCCATAGACACCAAGAAAACAGCTCCAAATGTCCCAGAATTTTCCAATTTCATCCTTGCACTTGTAAATGGCTTCTTCATACATCGAGACAGTTAGAAGCTCCTCCACCCACTCATCAATATTAAAAGAAAGGTTTGACTTCCAGGACCTCAATATCATTTTTTTTGCAACCATACATGCACGCAGCAACCACATTTTCTTGCCAAAGTCAATATCATCCAGTATAGAAATATCTCCTGGAATGAATAAAGAAGCACTCGTGGGAATTGCAACGTTTAAAACTAGACTTAGTCGTTCACAAACCTTTTCCCAGAATTGCATTGTTTTGGGACATGCCCAAATCAATTAACAGAGGGAGCCCCTTGAGCGGTTACACTTCCAGTAATGGTCTGTGTCCAAATGTACTCTTCTGAACAACCTTTCCGGAGTCCAATAGGCCCTAAACAGTAATTTCGTTTGAGAAGCTCTGAGGCCCCAATCCAAACTCACGGGTGTTTTCACAGCACTTCCTCCAACATCTCAAGGCAACATCTTCCTCTAATTCATCAGCCCAAAGGGTCAGCAGCCGTGGATCTCCTTTTCTAGTAGCCTTTAGGAATCCATACATGGTAGAAGCGGGGTGTGCTCTACTCGAGCATATCTCCACAGCTGCCCAGGCGGCACTTCGAACAGTCAATCGTGGCACCCCAACACAAGCTGAAATTATAATCTTCAGTTTCCTAAATTCAGCAAACGAACAGTTCGCCATGTCATGTAATTGTGCAAGACGAGCATACGGTATCCAATTGCCATCTTCAAATAAATCTTTAAAGTATTTTACACTAGCCACAAACCATTCAATCCAAAAGAAGGATTTACCCTGGAATTTCAATGCTGGGTTATTCCAAATGGATGCATCTGGATGTAAATAAGGATCAGTACCCATACGACTCGAAAGCTCGCACCAGCAGTCCTGCAGAAATGAAGTGAGTGCGCTGGCCATTTTGGACTTACATCTTTTAGAAGACAGCAGGGCTTTAGGGTCCAGTTGGAACACCGCACCACACTCCCATGACAACATATCAGAATGTTCATTAATAGAGTCAGCAACCTTGCACAAATGGCGAGTGGAGAATGATAAGTGGTAATCCAGGAAGTTAGGTAGGTTCTTTCCCCCCTATTTCAATGGGAGTTGAAGTTTCCAAATCGCGAGCCTTCGAGGTTTCCCATTCCAAATAAAGTTTTGCAAAAGTCTATCAATCTCCTTGAAGACACTCCTTGGCATCCTAACAGGAAGCATATCAGGATGTAATTTATCCGAGGTGTCAAATTCATTTTTATACAGTTTATTCTGCCCCAGGTTGACAACTTCAAGAGACCCCACCTTTCCAAATCTGATTTGAGTCTCGGGAGGATCCATGCAAAATGTATGCCAGGTAGCTTCACTATATTTGCTCCAATCCAGATGCCAAGATATTTTATCTTGTCAGCACACCACCTAAATTGAAACTCAGCACAAGTATGCCGTAGACACAGATTATTGATCGGTAGGATCTCAGATTTGCTCCAGTTACACTTATAGCCTGACAACACAGAGAAACAGTGAACAGCTTGCATCAGGTGAGAAATACCAATAGCAGGGTCCTGAAGGGCGACCAACAAGTCATCCGCATACAGCCAAAGCAAGTTGTTTCGGCCATTCCCAATAATGGGCTGAAGATTTGCATCCGCTCTTAAGCATACCGCAAGTGGTTCCATAGACAAGATAAACAGGAGAGGTGAGAGCGGGCAGCCCTGTCTCCTACCTCAACGAAGTCTAAAAGTATCAGGAATAAGTCCATTTATCAACACACTCGCAGAAGGATTGTTATATAATAACTTGACCCAGCGTTGGAAATCTTGCCCAAAGTTCATTTTTGCAAGGCGCGCAAACAAAAACTCCCACTCTACACGATCAAATGCCTTTTCAGCATCAAGAGCGACCACCGCAGTGGCAACATGCTGGTTGCAACCCTTCTCAATGGTCAACAGCAGGCGTCTCATGTTGTCTGCCACCGCCCTGCCAGAGACAAAACCTACTTGGTTTTCATGCACCAGAAGTGAGATAACCTTTTCCAATCGCCCAGTCAGGATTTTAGCCAATATTTTGCAGTCACAGTTTATCAGACTGATCGGATGGTAATTTTCACACCTGGTAGCAGACCTGTCCTTCTTTTTAAGTACTGTAATCAATGCATGTCTCATTGTGTTCGGTAGAGAACCGGACTCAAAAGCATCATTAAAACGTCACACAAAAGATGCAGTGCAGAATCAGGGAGGGCTTTATAAAATTCATTAGGCAGTCCATCTAAGCCAGGCGACTTACCTACAGTCAGCTCCGAAATTGCATATTTTATATCTTCCACATCCACCCTTCCCTCAAGGGCTGCCGCCTTATCAGATGTCAGGCTAGAGGAAACATGCAAGTCAAGGAAATATTCAATGTTAACTTTTTCACAGGCTAATTCAGAGTCATAGAGTTTTTCATAGAAACCACGAAAGATATTGTTGATACCTCTTTGCTGAGTTTCCAATGTGTTGTTCAAATCTCTGATTGCAGCAATAAAGCGATCGCTTTTTTCCACCTTCAGCCTATGTGCCAATAATTTCCCTGCTTTCTCACCATTCTCAAAATAATTAATCATTTGCCTGACCAGGGCATAATCGACCTGGCTGGAAACGAGTTTGTTCAGTTCATACTTAGCCCTTCTCAATTCAGACTTCGTGTCTTCATCTTTGCTTGATGCAAATAAAACATCTAGGCGTTTAGCTTCAGAAGAGAGTCTCTGAATTTCTTCCGCTCACAATTTCCTCTCCTTACCAGTTTTGGAGATCAGCAGTCCCCAGGCAAAGCATTTCAATGCCTCCCAGACTGTTGATATTTGGACATCGGCAGTTCTATTAATTTGGATGAAGCTGTCAACTTCCTCTGCCACCTCCTGCCTGACCCGGTCATTCTTCAGTATATAAGAGTTCATTCTCCACCTTGATAATTTAACCAGGGAGTACTGCAAAGACAATCGCAATGAAACAGGTGCGTGATAAGACAGGGCAATGAGACCAATAGCCGAATCATAGCAACTTGAGGTAATCCGTCCAGAGGTCAAGAAAAAGTAAATCCTAGAATATGTGTCATGCCATCGAGAGGGAAAGCTGTAATCCCTGTCCGACGGGTGTTCCAGCCTCCAAATGTCAGCCAGACCGAATTCCCTAATTAAATTTTCCATGGATCGTTAGAATTTATTCGGGGTCCTGGTACAATCCCCATTTGATCAATCTAAGGCTGAGTCCATGACCTGATTGAAATCACCTCCAACTATAATGGACTCCATTTTAAAACTTTGAAGCAATTGAGCCACTTCATGAAAGAAGATTGGGTCATCCGAATTTGGTGCATATATGTTGCATAGGAGAATGTCCACACCTTGAATCCTCACCAATACACAAATAATTCTACCTTCTTTATCTCCTTTGCTTCTAAGGACTGATACAGGCAGATTCCTTTTAATAAGTATTGAAACACCTCTTTTCCTACTTGAGTGATTAGAAAAGTAAGTGTCCCCTACCCACTATCTTTTCAATTTTTCAGCCTTCCAAATGCGTTTCCTGGAGGAATGCAATGTCACAAGAGTTTGAACGTAGATGAGACAGAATTTTAGTCATCTTCACCACATTGTTGAGTCCATTAACATTCCACGAGAATATGTTCAGATGATCCATAATTTTAGCGCCCACGGTACAGTTCATGGTTTGAGACATTGTATAAGATATGCAATCACAGTCAAAGAACAGGGCAGGGAGAGAGAACAAGAAAAAGAAAGGAAAGACAGAAGAGAAAGCACATGAGGGCATTAGACCACTAAGATATACTAGTAACGGTAACAAGTAGATGGCACACTGCACAGATACAGCAGCAAGGCAACTAAAGGTATAATGTCGCAAAAAACACAAAACTTTCAATAAACGCCAATCCCAAATCTCCCATTTCCACCCTAAATTTACTCATGATGCCTAACCTAAGAAACAACTCTATAACTTCAACATACTACACGGACAACCCATTCAGGGAACCCAGATTATTCATGTCAAACCCTACCGTATATAGCCCAAAACGCAACCCATAATTGTTACAATGACAACAAATCTGGAATCCAATATCCTGGCCCAAATGTCAAAAAGGAATCACACCGATTGGGAGCATAGCATAGCAGAACACACCCTCCTCCAACAAAAAACCTGCACCTTGGGCCCTACCAAATCTCACAGTTTATGGAGAGAAGCCCCAGCACACTAAATAACATTCAAGGCTACTGATCAATCACCACCCATTTATGATAAAAGGCATAGTAACGAGCATTATGGATGTCAGAATTCTAGCAACGACAGCAGCAATAACAACCAGAACCAGAGTATTGTAAAGGACAAAAAAAAACACAATGAGAGCCCCACAGAGTTTCAAACACAGGTATTTCTGGGATGTCGGCACCAACGTTTACATAAGTGCCAGAGCAAAGACTGGACAAGAGTTAAACCCATTCAATACCCTCACCCCGTTACCCAAACAATATTGACAAATCAGGGGCACAACATCGAGACATGCACCCAATGAACCAATCTAGTCAAAGGACAAAGTAGGTGACGGTAGGCAGAGAGACACAGAGCATAGAATCCAGAATACCCCATAGTCCGCACTGCAAAAAGAACTTAGCCCTAGGCACAGGCAAGGGTAGAGTTATAGAATCACCTTGAATCATCCAAGCAATGGCAGCCAATACCTGGGAAAGGACATAACATGAGCCCACACTGTCATGCACAGCATGCAACACAGGCCTTTCACTGCTCAATAGAAATCATAGGCTCCAGCTCATCAGTAATTGATATGAGAATCTCAATAATTGACAGCCCTTTACAGATAATAACAAAATAAAGCAGGCATCGCTTAGACCACACTACAATTGAGGCAAATCGTGTCAGGCGCCCATAACATTCACCTACATTTTTCGTCAAAGGTTCAGTCTCACATGCCAGGCATTGCTCTAACCTACAAGGCAAAGGCAAAAAGACCACACCTAGACCACAGGCAATTACCTGTTCCCCCGGGCAAGTACATCAAACGCCCTGGAGTACGCACTACATGCCACCTTTCACAGCCATCACAAGACACCACTGCTCCTGAACCACACAAGAGAACCAGCAGCAATACCCTCAAGGGTACAACTGGCCACACACTGCATATCAACCAATTCAGTTGAATTGTACCAGCATTACATTTAGGCCCCCACAAGAGACCACAGTCGTAACGTATTGACCTGCCAGAAGAATCCAACTGAAATAGCCCTACTTTCCATAGCCCAGCACATGCCCACCCCCACAAAGTACAGAAGTGAGAGCATGCATAAAGCTAATCTACCTCGCCCCGAGTCCCAACAATCCTGACATTAGTGTAGCCCGGGATCTTTTCCAGACCTAGTTATACCCATAATTCCCAAAATATACACACAAGGAAAGATTGATCACCATCTGGTTGATAAGATGCTTTCAAAGTGTCGGAGTTTTGCACATTACAATTTCATCACTGGGTACCATCAGGGGAATCTATACCAAGTGCAACAAGAGCTCCCACCGCCTTTGAAAGGGTGCCGTTTACACACGGAGATGTGGCGGGTCAGAGCTATAACGATAACTGCACATAGCAACAATGGCCATGCTTCCCATCTACACAAAGAGACGACATAAAGAGCCAGGCCCAGAGTAACATGGAACAATGAGTACCCACATCTATATACGGTCTACTTATCAATGCACACTCACTATACGCTTTCATTATTAAGCACACTTAAATGTTGGTTAATATCCAGAACTGTAAATCCAGCAAATATGTGTCAGTACACCAGGCAACTTCATATGTAAGGATTAGTCCATATTTAGTATAAAGCAGCGAATGTTGGTAATGATTCGGCAGTGCACAATACCCGGAGCAAAGTTAAAATCATGGTACATGAATTCAAGTAACTAGCACAAATATGCCGTGCCAACCAGCGTGTGTGACCGGGGAGGGAGCTACGGTCGATAATGCCATCCACATTACAATTCCCCACAACATGCAAAGTGCATGCGCTCCACCCGAACACATCCAGTCTACACGCAGCATAGCAAAACTACCACCTTACATCTATACGAACATCACCAGCAATCATCTGGAGCCTCTACTACTACTACGCATCGAACACTTCCTGCCTATCGTAATGACAAGGCACGTTCCGTAGGGTCCGTTACTCAAATATGCTTCAGTTCCCCAACCTAAGAAAAACAAAAGACAACTCGTGCACGCTAACGGACTGCAATCATTTCAAATATCAACACCAAGCAATTGAAATTAATAAAAACTAATATAACGAAAGTAATAACAGATAGCAATAATAATGATAGCATTAAACATCAAACAATTACCTCAAAATAGCACATTAAAGATTGACAAGAAAAATAAAGTTGAAGTTATGATGTCTGTGCAGACAAGCAAGGGCAGTTTTTAATCCAGGCACAAGCTTGTTCAGCAACCTCTGTAAGTTTAACTCTATCCGGTAGAAAGTTTTAAGACAGCAGGTTTCAACAAGGAAACTTTCAATCCCCATTCTTTAGCTAAGCGTTTTGCCTCCCAAAATGCTTTTCTATTTAGAACCACCACCTTTGGGAAATCAGGGTAGATACTAAATGAGGTTCCTTCCCAAAACAGAGAGACCTGTCTCCTTGAAATACGTAGTATGTCTTCTTTCATGCTGGACTTAACAAATTTCACAATAATTTGCCTAGGTTTGCCTGTTTCTAGTTTCCCAGCTCTGAAAACCAGATCCAGATCCTTGAGCTGCACATTACTTCCTGATAAACTTCTCTGGAAGATATTGATAACCAAAGTCAGTAAAGCTGGTTCTGGCTGTTCCTTGATGGCAATCAGGCGCAGGTTGTTGTTTCTGGCTTGAATTTCCAGATTCATGTTTGCCAGTTGGAGCCTCGACATCCCTTTCTGCAATTCCTGGTAGGCTCTGTAACTTCCAGAGGCTTCCCTTTCCAAACCCGCAGTTCTGCCTTCAACATCTTTCATGCGAGTTTCCAATCCATTAACTGCTCCAGACAGATCATTCAAGGTTGTTTTCACTTCAAGCATATCATTGGCTACTTGCTTAAGTAATTTAAAAATGTCTGTGCTGCTCGGGGTGTCTTCATCAAGATCCTCAGCAATCTGTTTGGGTTTCTTTGAAAGAGGGTTGTCCACAAGCTCATTTTTCTTTTTTCCCGACATAATATCAAAATATTAACAGGCTTCAAAAGGGTTTCAAAAGGTTGCCAGGGTGAGATTAGGAGCTGCTGCTCCAAGCTGCTTCTCCCTCTGCGGCCATTCTAGAATTACCCCCAAGAAACTTCTGAATGCTAACATTAGGGCCACATAAGACTCCCTGATATTCAGGAAACTATTCATGATTCACTTTGTCAAACAAACCAGTAAACAGACAGTCACACTTTAACAGAACGGGGCTGGCTGACCCATCGAACATGATAATCTGATCATGTGTTCAGGACTGCCACAATGAACATGCTAGCAAGAAAACTGCATATAAGAAGTTTCTGTAGTGATTCTTTTGAATATTTCTGGTAATTTACAAAACCAGACTAGATTTTACTATTGGAAAGTTTGACTACTCCAGCCTGATACCTCATAAAGCTTCACTTCATTTAGCAGCCACAAACCGCATGATGACACTAACACAAAAGGTACAATTTGTAAAACCTTTAAAGTTTCTGGGTTTGGAAAAACTCCTACTTTGCCCTATAACTAGGATGGGAGTAGGCTTGACCATCAAATAATAAATAAGTCCCAGTTGAATCCATCAAATCAAAATGGCCTGTACTAACAAATCCTAATGCCTGCCCTAAAGTGTGTAAAGGAGAATATGTATGCATATGAAAATCAGTGTTCAAATATAAAGAATGAATATGGATGAGTCGGCTCTCCAGCCCACATTAGACAGCACAGGGTAATGCAGTCCCCGTAGACAGGATGGTGCACTCTGGTTCAGGTTCTTAACACTAAGGCAGTTCAAAATGTGGATCAAGGCCCATCTGGCCTTCAATGTTAAAGAGTCTCTTTCCAGCTTTCAAAGCAAAAGTTCAACAAAAAGTTCACACCGGTCTTCCTCAGTCGAACTCAAACCTCTTAAAGCAAAAGTTCAAAAACACTTTCAGGGGCTCCCTTCCCCAAACTTAATTCACATCCTTTAGACGTTCCCTTCCCCTAACTTATTACAGTTCCGGTCTCCCTCAATTGGGCTCAGACCATTTCTTGATATCCAAGACTTTCGAATGTGCGTGGCTCTTACTACCGACATCAGCATGACCACGTCAACTTTTTCTTCAGTTTCTTTTGTGTTATATTCCCCAGTGCTTCTTGGTTTGGGTAGTTCACTGTCATAAGCACCAAAATTCACCTTTTCCCTCTCCCCTTTTCTCAAGGTTAATTTTGATCACTTCGCTTTTACAGTTCATTCACTTTATCACTACAAAAATGTCACACTTCACTGAGACGTTTGAGAGGGTTACTTCCTTTTGCTGGACCACTCTGTTACTCAGTATCGCTGGTTTCACAGCTATCATTACATTCACAGGTCTGCCTTTCTTTGCGTCTCATCCACACGCGTGCATCCTTCAATTGTGTGATATAATGTTGCAAATTCAATCTTTCCTCAACACACACTGGTCTTTCATATTGCTTGCCAACTCCCTGATTGTGTGCGTTTCTTTATTGTGTTTTCTGTTTTTCTTTTCACGAGTCAACGTTGGTATCAAAGGCTTGGCCTCGCCTCCCCAACTCTGTCGTTCACCCGGAAGGGTCGCTAGCGTCCTTGAAACACAATGCAGCCTTCTTGCCTGGGATACAGCCTTCTCCACATGTCTTTCATGGCCTGGTGGAGGCAACAACCTGCTGCAGGGATCGCCTGGGGTCTTCGAACCATTGCTCTCGTCCCTCGGTCCGTCACTCTGCTCCAGTAGGTTTGCCTTTGCCCCGGATGTTCTGCTCTTGCTCGTGTTCCACCTTGCTCGGAGTGTGTCTCTATGTTCCGCCTTTTATTCGTGTGAGGAGCTCTAATTGGTATCAGATGTATGCACTTAAAGTCAAGTGCCTGACTTTGCCTGACCCGATTAGCGGGACATGCCTTATGTGATATGTAAGGGTTAGACTCTTTAGTCTCAGTCACCCACTTCCTCAGCCCAGTGTTTACGTATAAAGGGGGCGGGGTTGGGACATTGGAGAATGCTAAAAAATAGGATGGGTTAGGTGTACAGGAAAGGGGGGAATATCACATCTCACTATTGGCTGTCTCACCCCCACTCTCACAGGTGATCCTCCCACATTAGTCCACCTCCAGGGTCTGGATCCAAAGGCGATGGCTGTGCCCTGGCGACATGAGGGAGAGATCCCCGGGGAATAGTAGCCAAGACACCCTTTGGTTTCTCACAGAACTTGCAGAAAGTGCAGTTATTGACCAATTTAACGTTGCTTATGATATCAATTTCCCAAGTATGAAAGAATATGTCTGCCTCCATATGATATGAATGTATAACTTGCCCTGTCTGTGCAGATGTATGTGTATGTAACCAACACCTGATTAAGTACCACACCTTGTGCAAAATCAGAGCTGGTAAAATAAATCAACTCAAGAAATAACATGTACAACATATTTTAAAGCCTGTAGTTGGGAACTAGCTGCAATATTCTCCAGTTCATTTCTTTTTTTATTTGATTCAATTTAATTTGAGTTATTTGTACCACACATGGTAAGAATGCATAAACTGCGTGCACATGGAATAAAAAGACCACAGGAGGACTGTACTCCAATGAAGAGAATAGCAATGAAAGCAAAGAGACAACTTCCCCAGGTCAACCAGAAGCGAGTTCCACAGCTGGTGACCAAGCAGAGAGAAACACCTATCCTCCCCTAGTTTTGCAAAAGGTTCTGGGAACAACCAGCTGCAAGCTATTGTCCAAGCATAGTGGTCTGTCTAGGGCAGCAGTCTGCAACCTTTGACCCTCCAGATGGTTTGGAATCTGACTCTATGATCCCTCACCATTAACTATGCTGGCTAGCCCTGATGTGAGTTGTATTCCAAAACATATAGCGAGCCAAAGGTTGCAGACCACTGGTGTATACCTATTTGTACACAAGCCCATGTCGGCAATTTCAAAATAAGAGTTTTTTTTTTTTGTTTAAACATTCTTTATTAAACCTCTTGGCAACGCAATCACATAAACAATGTTGATATGGCATAGTGGGAGTCAGTAACAACTTGGGTACAAATGTAAACAGACAATGATACAAATAAAAAAAACCAGATAGAATTAGTCAAGCAAAACGAATAATAGATGAGAACGGCGGTAGGACAAGCAGGTACAAATTTTCTCGAACTACAATTGATATGACAAAGGAATATATTATTGGATAGCACTTAGGAGACCTCACGTATACATAGTAAATAAGATCGGACGAGCTGCCAAATGTCTTTCGGGTGAGTACCCACCGGCTGCAAGGACGCCCATAGATCCACAGTGTCACAGGACCAGGCGACAGCCTGCAGCCATTGATCAATCGACAGGGCATTGGGCTTGAGCCAGTGTAGTAGTGAACATTTTACCGCCAGCAGCAGGCATAGACTAACAGATTTATGTCTGGATCCCGCCAGGTCCCCAAACACATGAAATAGGCAATGCATGGGAGTGGCCTCAAATCTGTTTTTCACCATATCCACTATTATATCACATACCTCTTCCCAATACCCCCCAAGCCCAGGGCAACTGCGCACCATATGGAACTAGGGCATGTGCCTGTATTTGTCTGAGAGAAGAGTTGCAAGCTAGCCAGGGTGTAATGATGCCTGTGCAACAGCTTGAGCTGTATTAGACGAAAGCGGGAGTTTTAGGAGACCTTGCAGGTCTGCGTGCACATGGCACCTCAAGCCTTGTCAGTTATATCTATATCCTGACCCCGCGCCAATTTGGATGGGCGCGCGGTGAGGGGTAATGAAACCCAGCAATGAACCATGCTGTATAATGAAGAGACAGCACCATGAGCACCGTGCACAGACATAATATATCCAGGTATGGAATTGTTGTCAGGCTCCACTGGGAACTCTGCCCACAGACCCCTAAACGCCCTGCATAGACCACAGTATCCAAGCCATTGCGAGGATCTATGTTGCACTATTACAGACATTGTTTTAACATGTATCTGTTGCTCCACAGGCAGCAAGAGCAGTGCATGGAGCATAACAAGAGATCCTAGAAGATTTAGGCAGTCCAAAATAAGCAGCACAGCAACATTTTGAATGGCTTGTAGGCAGATAAGTTGGGCTTCCGTGATCCCAGAATAAAGCGTGTTGTGATAGTCGAGCTTAGAGTTAAACAATGCTTCAACAACCTCTGCATGATTTTATTTCATGGTCAGAAAAGGGAAAAGTCCCCATAACAGTTGAAGTCTAGAGATGGAATTTTGACAGGCTCCCCCCTGATTAACTCCAAAGTCAGATTGTAATACAAAAGTTAAGTTCTTGACTTTATTGGCATAAGAAGAGGAAAGTCCAAAAAGAGCAGTGGGAGGAAGAAACTAAGTATTTTTAAACTGATGGTGGGGGTGGGCTTCACAGGAGCACGCCCATCTTGTAAGGGTTCATTTTTAACCCATTAAGGAAAATCCAGTTTTCCACCTAGTTCAAGCACAAAGGCTCATCAAAGCCTTTGTGAGGGTGAGAAACATTCAGATACACTTGGGTATCGTTGTTGTATGAGTGGTATTGTAGAGCTGAAATTACCCACCAAGGGCTGGATGTAGATGTTAATGTGGAGATGCAATGGAAGGCTCTAGACCTGATCTCTTCCTGTTCTCTAAGGGTATGCTTTCTAGTTTTATAAAATACATCTATTGAAGAATTATATTTTCTTCAGATCTTGCTCTCATTTTGTTGGATTTTGTTTGGGGTAGATGCTCTGAGTTGTCTCTAGTTGGTTTGGCAATTCTTTGCTATCCGATGAGGACTTCATTGAAATTATTTTATTATTAGGGAATTTATTGAGCGTGGACCTAGCTTAAGGAAGAACAAGGTTAGGGTGCAGTGAAACAAGGGAGTGGGGATCTAACAACAGGGAAGAGAGGGCAATTGTCAGCAATGGGTGTACACGTAACGTGGGGCGTAAACATTAGGGATCAGATCACCCAGTCTTGGGTATGATGGGAAGGGTTCTATTTTCATTCATCCACGTTTTATTTTTGCAGAGGTTTTGCCGAAATTGTTTGGCAGAAAAAACAAATCTAATTTTTTTATTTTTTATTTGGGGGGGTTCCCCCTGTGAAAAACCAGAGAATGTTGCACTTCCAATCCCACGGGGATCGCATACTCAGGTGGCCAGGGCATGGCCATCGCCTTTGGATACAGACTTTGGGGGTGGACAAGTACGGGAGGATCACCTGGGCGAGGGGTACTCGGGCAGTGCGGGAGGAACGCCCGATGGCAAGACATGTTATCCCCCCTTTCCAAATACCCCTGTCCCATCCTGTTCATAGGATATTCCAACGTCCCAGATCCCCCGCCCCCTTTCCTACACAAATACTGAGCCGAGGAGGAAGAGGAGGTCTGAGGCTGAAAGGAGTACCACCCATGCAATACATTGAACATGTCCCACTAATAAGATCAGGCAGGGTCAGGAACTTGATCTTAATTACAAACACCTGGTACCTATTAGCTCTCCACGCACGGTTAAACGGTGGAACTCTGAGACACACTCAGAGCAAGGTGAAGCACGAGAAGGAACAGTACTTTGAGGGCGACGGCGAACCCGGCAGAGCAGAGCGACAGGCCGAGGGATGGAACCAAGGCACAGAGAAACCTTGGACACCCAGTGAGAGATGGCTACCTCCGAAGGGCCTTAAATGGTTGGGCAAGGAAGCCCAGCTGGAGAGAAGAGACACAACACTTTTGTATTTCAAGGATACCAGTCACCCTCACAGGGCAGAGTTGGGGAGGTGCAGCAGCAGTTGGGGTATCAGCCTTGACTTCTGGATCAACGCCGCGAAAGAAAAAAATTGAATTAACACAGACGGTGAGTTGATGAAAGCAATGAAAGTCTGGTCTGTGTTAAATGAAACTTGATGGCAACAGTGTCCAACGAATGAAGGTTGTATGTGTGCCGATAAGATGCGAGAGAAAGCAAAGCATTGTAAAAAAACTGTACATTAAAGATACAATGTAACAGAGTGGTCCGGCGAAAGAAGATTGCCCAATCGAAAGTCTCTGTGAAATGTCTGATGCTGTAGAAGCGGCGGGAAGAGAAAGAAAATGATATGCAAGATTTTAACTGTTATGTTTGATCCCGGCCGAGGGAAACCTAGATGTACAAGCAAGATTTGAACTGTTAGTTTTGATCCCGGCAGAGGAAAACCTTGTTGAGAGAGCAAGATTTGAACTTTTAGGTTTGATCCCGGCAGAGGGAAACCTAGATGTGAGCTATATCTTTGAACTTTGAAATAAGTACTGTACTCAAAACTACATTTACCAAGAGGCCTTGGCATAGGAGAGACAAAGTGGCCCTCATTCCGACTCAGGCGTTAAGGGGTTTACGGCGCCGTAAACGGCGCCGACCCTTAACGCCTGATTACAAGGTTCCCTTTGCGGGATGGCTTTTAACGGCTGCTTTTTGCAGCCGTTAAAATCCATGCCGCAAAGGGACCTTGGAGATAATTACGGCACCGTAATTTACGGTGCCGTAATTATCGCCTTTCCCCATTCCCATTATGCCCTATGGGGCAAAAATGGGAATGGGGAAGGGTAAAATGGGAAATGGGGATTTACCGCCCCACTCACCATGGAATGGGGCGGTAAATCCGCCATCCACCATGGCGTAAACTTAGTTTACGCCATGGTGGTAAGGGTACGACCCAGGCGGTAACTTACCGCCTGGGTCGTAATGAGGCCCAGTGACTTTTGAGGAAAGAAGGTCGAAGTGGTCATGCATAGGTAAAAGCAAAAGCCCCGCAGTTTCAGAAGGAAAGTGAAAGGAGGATTGAGCCCGACGGAGGGAAGCCTATGAAGGTGTGATTGAAGCTTGGGTAAGGGAACTGCCACAAATTGTGATTGAAAGGTTTGAGCCGGGAGTAAGGAAACCTGTACTGAATTGTGGTAACCAGAAGGAAACAAACTTTTGTTGAACGCTATTGCAACCTGGAAAGCCAAGTGGGCCCTGGTCCATGAAACGAACAGCATTTTTGTGTCCGAAGCCAGAGTGTGTCGCAAGGTCCAAGTGTGCCACCTTACCCCGTGCTACAAAACGTGGGGAAGGGAGTTTACTTAGACATACTGACATTTCTTTTCAACACTGATTTTTCCCTTTTGCATTACACATTCCTTTTACACATATATTGTTTTAGAGAGAAGGCAGGAATTAGGTTTATTAGTATAGGACTGAACAGGACTGTATTTTCTTTTTTTGTCTGATGGTCGAGAATACTCCCATCTTAGTTATAGGGCAAGATAGGAGTTTTCCAACCCCTTCTAATACATCAATAAAGGTTCTGAAACTTGCAGCTCTTCTGTCTAGTTGTGATACCATGCCTCCCTCACGCCCCAAATACCCCTCTTCCCCTTTATTTAATCCCTATCCTCCCTCCCCCGCTACCCCATATATGCCCTTACCCACTCCCCATATTTCACGATTAGTTTTTTCAGGGCATAATGTTTTGGCAAAAAACTCCACGAAAAAAAAAAACGGGCAATGAATGAACCATTGTAACGTGGGAAGTGTATGGACCTAGGTGTTGGGGACAGCCATTCTTTGAAGAGGATTTTCTTGAGCTCCTTCCTGAACTGTGGAAGCGAGGGGGCGATTCTGAGGTTGATGAGGAGGAGGCTCCTGAGTCTTGGGGCATAGACAGATTGCAGAAACATTTTCCTCATGATAATACCTCAATATCGCAAGTCTGAGCAATGTTTTGTTATAATGATTTTTACAGCACCCTTACCACACATGATTCACACACCAAACAAAAACATTAGTACACAACCGAGGCCCTGAGAACCTATCCTATGATCTATCTTCACTAACCCACCTGCTTTCTTTTCTTGCATAGCCATGTGAGCGTCTGGAGACCACCCCTGGGTAGTAGCGTTTCGCGATATAAATCAATATAACATAACACAAACCACTACCAATAGTATGACTTCCCTAAGCAAAGTGTAAAAAGCACAACCACATTACACATGAAACAAAAATGTCTTCAGTGCCTCTCTGAAAGTCATTCGGCCTCCAGACACTAGGGAGATATGCAGATTATGCAGTAGTTTAGATGCCATCAGAGTAAAATATCTGTTTGCCACAGTCTCTTGTAAATTGGTATAATATTGGGTTACCCCTCTAGGGAATAAAACAAAAACTAGAAAAAGCAGAGAAGGAATTCAAATTGTAACCAGGAGTTATTAATTGTTCTCTGCAGAAGCCAATATCAGCGATGCGTTTAGGCGTATGTTTGAAACTAATGTGGGAAGCCACTAATTAGCATTGGAGTTCATGATTCTAACTTTCAACTGTTTAATAAATTACGAATTTCTAAAATGTTATGCAGGATTGTTTGCTGATGCTGCATCCTCTGGTCCTAGAAAAATAAAATTGTAAATGGTGTTGCCTCTATATAGACTTAATCGTGAAAAGGAGGGACGCTTGGAGAGGGGCGCAGTATAGTGGGATTTTATAGGTGCCTTAAAACAAATGCGAAATTGCCTGGTTTTATGGCTTTTTCATAGTTTTTTCCATGGATTAAACACCTCTACCTGGACCTTCTAGTAAGTGCCTATGTTCACAATCTGCATCTAGAACTCTTGCGTGGTTCTTCTAGGTGGGCAATAACCCTAATTGATAGAGATGGTACCTTTTCAGGTGCATGTTAATGCACCTCTATGCACAGGTCCTAGCTCAGCATCTGGGCGCCGATAAGGTGAAGGTGGTAAGCAATGTGCTCCTCTCCACATGACAAAACCCCTTGAAGGACTCATGGGCTTGAAGGGGTGGCATGGAGAACACATATAGGAAATCGAAGGGGGCCAGATGCAAAAGAGGGGTAGGGAGTGATATGGCCTCAAAGGAAGCTGGAGTTGGGGGGAGGAGTGTGTAGCAGTAAGGGACTTTCTCTATTAGGAGTTCTGGATGGTAGCAGAGAGCTGCATGTTAATGGGTCAACTGTTTGGTTAATGTTGTGGTTGTTTTTTTTTTTTTTTTTTTAAATTTACTTGTTTGTAATCAAAACAAAATTTGATTTTTACAAAAAATCGTCTCTCAAGAGGAAAGGAGGAAGGAAGACAGCAGAGCCGAACAGAGCTTGTAGGAGGGGACGTTGTTATGGAGTGGATTTTGTCCGAATAGCTTTAATGTCTTGGGTTAACATGAGGTTGAGCCTTATTCTCATGAAATTTTTCTGAAGCCTTTTTTCTGGAAATTTTATGCAGTAGTTTAAAGGTCTATTAAGCTGGTTTGTAGTCGGTGGTAAGTGCGTGAGCAATTTGTTTGCCATCACTGCCTCACATGTTTGGATCCAGTCCTCCCGAGCTATTTTCCTTTTTATCTTGGCGGGGTTGTAGATTAAGTCTTCAGATGTGCAGGCTAAGTCAGCCAGGATTTTTTTGCAGTTTTTGCTCCCATTTGTTCAGCGCTTTACATTTACCTTGGATAAGTTCCTCTCGGATTGCTTTGAACAGTGGTAAAGCGTCTGGAGAGATGATTTTGCACAGAAGTCTTATTTGACTTTGTTTAACAGAAGCTTTTATTGATAAGAGGCCGCGCTCGCGCCTGATAGCTGAAATTGATGTTGATTTCGGGAGGCCCAAAACTGCTTTCCACAGATAGCCTTCCAGTTTCGGCCAGATCGTATCTTGGATGTTTAAAGTTGCATCCATTGCGTAGGTTATTGATGGAACCACCTTTTGTTTATAAAACTGGATCGCTGGTAAGAGAGAAAATTTCCCATATTTCCAGTCTACAAGCTTGGTCTGAGTGGTCAATGTTTTCATTTTTGACCACAGGGCCAAATGAATAGCCTTTTCTGAGCCCGTTGCGTCGAACATTATTCCTAAGTATTTTATACTGGAGACAATCTCTATCTTCTTATTGTTCAAGAACCAGTGACTTGCAGCTGAACACTTTTTTGCCATGATCAAGATTTTTGATTTATTGGTGTTTATTTCCAATGTGTTCTCTTCAATGTATTTGGCCAAGTTGTTAAGTTGGCGTTGAAGGCCAATTTTGGGTCTGATCTATGAGGATTAGATCGTCCGCGTAGAGAAGTCTAGATATAGCAGTGTCTCCTACTTTAGGCGGAAAAGCTCTTATTGCCAGTTGAGTGTGTTGATAATCTCCCAAAAAGGCTATAAAGAGGGCCGGTGCGAGTGGGCACCCCTGCTTCACGCCACGTTCTGACGGAAATTGCTCTGACATCAGGCCTTGTTTGTTGAGCTGAACTCGTAGCTTTGTATCTGTGTGCAGAGCAGTTACAGGTCCAAGAATTTCACCCGGGCAGTTCCACTTTAGTAGCTTTGTCCAGAGTTTACGACGCCCAGTTCTATCAAATGCCTGTGTCAAATCTACAAATGCGATGAAGACTTTTGGTGCGCCATTCTTTACTTTTTCCTTTATGATATTTAATATCATAATGTTGATACTTGTGCTCGCGTGTTTAACAAAGCCTGTTTGGAGTTCGTCAAGGCATGGAGCTGTTCTTGCCCATCTGTGAAATCTGGCTAGAAGAAGAGTTGCGAAAACTTTTCCCATAATGTCCAAAAGGGCTATAGGCCTATAGTTTGATGGATTATCTCTACTTACCTTTTTGAAAATAGGCACTAGAAGTGCTCTGTCCAAGTTTTAGGGATCTGTTTCTTGGCCTGGCATTGGTTGAAAATTTTGGAGATTAGGAAGGACCATTCTTTAGGATTTTGTTTTAGGTCCATATTGGTGAGACCATCAGTGCCCGGTGCCCTGGATGTTTTCAATTTTAGTATCGTGGTCAAAATCTCTTCTTGATCTGTGAGATCAACCCATGGTGTCGCCATAGGGAAAGTGATTTCTTCAGTTGTTGTCAGCTCTGGTATCACATTTGCTAGTTGGCTAGCTGACTCGGTGCTTTTGTTTTTGATCAGTGCCCAAAAGTCATTTGAATTTTTAGACATTAGGGTTTTCAGCATTTTTTCCACGTCGTTCTGATGCATTGTTGCTTTATGTTTCAGCCATGTTTTGTATGATTTTGCAGCCGCGATGGCGGTTTCTTTTTGTTTGTTGTTATCAGAAACTCTGGCCAGACGTCTCAGTTTGCGGACTACTCTTCTTTTCATCACCACTTGTAGGTCGTATTCATGGGTCTTGTATTCTGTCGATGGAACTTGGTTTCTTTGTTTTTTCCTATACTTCACGAATAATGGGAGATAGTCTGGCCTAGTCTGTGAAGCTATGCTGTTGACATCTGTCTCGTCGAATTTCCGGGAGATATCCGTGATGCTTGCTGCTGAGAGATGGATTCGAGAGGAGTTTCGGGAAACCTCCAACTCAAAAGGATAGAGTTCTTTCAGAGTGTTTGCTGACGCGAAGTTCATTGACAGCAAATTGTGATCACTGGCTTTGGTTTGGTAGACTTCGTAGAAATCAATAGATGAAAGAAGGGGGTGTGAAACAAAAATATAATCCAGTGTGGCGGAGGTGTCCAGACGTTCCCAAGTTGGAATCATTGGAAGACGACCACGCAGAGCTGGCACGTTATGGACATTTCTGGAGTCCATGAGGTTCGACCATACTTCGCGTGTTCTTAGGATGGCGACAGATGGAGGTTTTTCGTGAGTTGGTCGCACCTCGCTTTTAAGTCTCCACAGATAAGGATGTGATCAGTAGCCAGGTTGATAGTAAAATAGGGTGCCGGCGACGGCGTTGCAGAACTCCGTGTTGGTTGTTCTTTGCGGGTTCCAATAGACGTTTATGATGGCTAAACTGGATTTTGTTTTCTTTCGTGAAGAATTTTCTATTCGGGTCCATTCTGTTTGTAGCGCCAGAATACCGTAGGATTCCGTTACCTTTTTTTTAATGGAGATGCCTGATGCCAGTTTGACTGCGGTCAAAAGACCGGACGATGGTCTGCCAAACAGGCCCTTACTTGCCGGTGAGATATGTGTGTCGTACCCGTCGATCGTTGGTAAATCCGTCAGCCAGGTCTCCTGGAGGCAGACGATGTCGAACTGAGCCAGGTCAAATGCGTTTGATTTCGTTAGATGTTCATGACCTCTTGTGTTCCATGAGCACAAAGATGTTTCTTTTCGGTTAGAGGTATTTTGAAATTCTTTAGATGTGTTGTCTGTTGGCGTTGATGCGGCATTTCGTTGTTATGTTTGAGCATTTGGGTTGAGCACCTTTTTCAGCCATCTCCATGGGCCAACGGGTTCACGTTTTTTGTTATGGGTCCAATCAGCGCTTTGCTCAGTCAGAGAATTGAGCCTTCGCTTGTTCACCCATCTGTCGTTCTTTCTTATATATTCTGAGCGATTAGATCTCTTAAAGTTTACGTTGTTGTTTTTGGAAGTTTGATTTGCTTAAAAGGAATCTCCCCGGCTTTCCATATACCTCCTGTTCGTGTCATCTCTTTTCTTTATAGTCTGAACCTCTACACCCGCTGGATGGGCCGGATAGTTTTCTATTGATCTACTTGTGGCGTGTATGCTTGTATCAGGTGATAGCTGTGTAGTAATTTCCTCAAAGGCAAACCCCATTTCCTTCAAGGTTAGAATCACGTCAGGTTTAAGTTTGCTGCTTGCTGCCTTTGTGACGTGGAGATACGCCTTTGCCTTTTTTTTGCCTGTGATAGGGCTCAATTAGCACCAGGTCTGCCGTATCCAGGGATTTCAGTTTTGGAATTTTGGCTAAGATCTGGAGGATGGTTTTCCTGTTAAGTATCACAAAGTTTTTTCCGGTCGCCAGTTGCTCCATCTTAAAGATTCGAGCTTGGGAAAGTCTCGAAGTCGTTATTGAGTCTGTTTGTGATGCGGCCTTGTTTTGCTCCTTTCTCGGCTTCTGCCTTTGTCTAGGGATTTCGATGTTGTCTGTGGTAAGGTTCTCGTTTTGGTGAACTTTCTTTCGCGGTTCCACAGGAGCTTTGGCTAATTCTTCACAGAAATTAGCCTTGAGGCACTGAGATTCAGGTGTAGGCATA
Organism: Ambystoma mexicanum; assembly: GCF_040938575.1. NCBI lineage: Eukaryota > Metazoa > Chordata > Amphibia > Caudata > Ambystomatidae > Ambystoma > Ambystoma mexicanum. The sequence continues at coordinate 374,317,011 of NC_090921.1, forward strand.
GCTGTAGGAAATTCTTTTGGCTTCTCCTGGACAGCGGTGACACTTGCCGTATTGGTTGGCAAATCTTGGTTTGGGCTGGTATCATCTTGTGGGTCGTGGGCTTCTTCAGGATCCATGTGAGTTGTTAAATCCAAGAGTGATAAGTTTCCAGATAAATCAGCTAGAGATGCAGTAGAATTGTCCAGTTCAATTATTTCTTGTTCCCTTGGTAGGTTTTGGTCAATTGGACCTTTGGACGCCTTGGACGTTTTAGGTATAGGTACTGTTTTGTTTAGAATTGGCAGAGTTGGCTTTGCAATTTTAAAAATTGTCGCTACTTTAAGTTGGTCTTTGGTTTTTTTCCCATGTTGGCGTTTTGAGTCAGGACGTTGGATCGCCTTGGAGGAAAAGGTGTTTACATTGACTGTTTTTTGCTCCTTTGCGATTGACGGCGATCTTGATTTCTTTTGGGCCGTCGGGAGTGCTTCTTGTGAGGAGCAGACACTGAAATTGGCTTCAATTAAATTTTGAAGATGGGTGAATTTGGCATCCTGTTGTTTTTCTTTCTCGACGTTTTGTTGGATTAGCGCTGTGATGTAGCCCTCAAGAAAGGTAATTTTGGTGTTTATTGCGGCTGTTATAGTTAACGAGTCTTTCATTGAGTCGTGGATTGACTCGTATAGCTTAACAAAGGGGGCCAAACCCACCGTAATTGCTGACATAATAGTGACAAGGTCCGGTTTTTTTGATGGAGTCTCTTTGTTCACTGTCCCGAAATTGGTAGGTCTCTCATTCCTGAGTGGGGTTGAGATGTTATATTGGAGGCCACTTTGGGATAGAGGTCTTCTGAGTGGGGAGTCACTGTTGTTTGTTCTTTGCTCCAACTGGGCCGAAACTGGTTGGGCCTGGGTTGATAGGTGCGGACTTCTCTGTTTACGTCCATTTGTAATTGAGATATTGATTGACGGAGTAAGTAGCTCATTTCCAAGTCCTGGCTTCTCTGGGCAGAACAATGGAACGTCGTCATCAAGCAGGTTGGTTTGAGCGAGGGGAGTACCTCGGAACGATGGATTTTGGGTGGTGTTCCTCTCCTTCCTAGGAGCTGGAGTTTCAGGTACTGGGTTAAGGTCCTGAGCACAGATGGTGGGCTCTGTGAGGGCTGGTGTATTTTCCCCTTGTTTTAAGACTGAGGGGATTAAGGGAGTTTCGGATGTGGCATCTAATAGTTCGGGATCTGAGAGTTCGATCTCAGAATCCAATTTCCTTTTTGCTTGTTTAAAGAAAAAGTCTTTCAGTGAGTGAGCCGTCAACGGGTTTTGCAAAAATGGCTTACCAGAATCACCCTTTTGTACTATGGCTCTAGGCCCTTTTCTGTGATGTTGACGGTCTTGTTTCAGGAGCTCTCCCTGTTCCTTGAGAGTCTTTTTTGTTAATTCTCTTTTTTTTTAACAGTGCGAGGGCTATGTCTCTTTTTTGTCGAATTAAATCATTTGTAGAAGCGTTCAATGGGCTACGGATTATTTCTCCGTCCAGATTCAGTGTATTATTTTGAAAGAACTGTGGTGGGTCTTCTGCGCCAGCAGAGGGCACCTCTGTTAAGGTACTGTGCTTCTGCGATAGGTTTTCCGTCAGAGCAGGGCAAAGCTCCGCCAGTTGGTCAGGGCGTGGCACCTTTTCCCTCGATTCCGGTGCCTTACACGGGTCTAGATTCTGGTTCCTGAGTTTGTCCGCCCCGGCCACAGCTTGTGGGCAAATGCACGGAATAGTACCGGGTCCCCCCCACTGAGGTGTCGTTGACCCGCAAGCTGAGGTCGGCCCCGCGGCGTCCTTCGACACCGTTTGGTCCCACCTCACTCGCCGCAGCGGCGGCTTGCGGGCCAGGAGCGAGCAGCGGTGGGGAGATTTGAGTGGTAAGGAGCTCTTCCGCCAACACCTCGGCCGATGGCAGCCGTTGCGGCGGAGAAGAATCTACAGGTAAGCTTCCATCTGCAATTGAGGATGAGGGCACTGTTACAGTTGTTTGTTTCAGGGCCCTGGAGGGGGTTTGAGGCGATGGTGAGTCGGATGTCCAAGGCTTTGATGGAGAGGCGGGGACATCTTCCCTGCTGGAAACCTTGTAGCTCTCCTCTCCTTCCTCCTCCGTGTCCTGCGAACTTGTAGTATTGTCCCCCACAAGGCCAGGCGTCCACTCAGAATGAGTGGGGCACAGTTGTGCCGAGACAGTGAGTGTCGTTTTCAGTCCTGGTAGGCAAGGGCTAAGGTGGATCTTGTCGCTATTCTCCACGCTGCCCCTCAGGTTTGGTTTTGAGTTTTTGTCCATTTTTTTTCGGTTTTGCACTTGCACGAATCTGTTTCTCAGCACTCTGCCCGAAGTACTTTTATTCGGGATGTGCGAAGCAGATGCGTCCTTTGTGGGCGAATTATCACTGAGTGAGTGTATTTTTTTGTTAAGAAGTTGCGTAGTTTTTTGGTCCCCGCGCGAGTCCATGTCTCCTCACCTAGGCCCCTCTGCTGCCTGGTAGAGCCTACTTGCAACTCTTTACAATCCAGTTGATGGGCCATGTACAAACCACGCCAAACAGCCGCTTAACAGCCTATGGACTTGTCCCCGCCGGGCTTAATGCCGCGAGGGTGACTCGAGCGCAGTCTTATGGACGGCAGCAGTCACGTGACAGCACACGTGGATCCCACAAGCTCTGCCTCCTCCAGGAAGCGGTTGGGGAGTCAGCAAGAGCATGCCTGGCTCAGAGTGCAGGAAGTTGAAAAATAGTTCACAATAGTAGCGTTCTCAAAGGCGCTCCTTTACAGAAGCAGGATATGTCGCGCTCAGGCGACTCGAGCGCAGTCTTATGGACGGCAGCAGTCACGTGACAGCACACGTGGATCCCACAAGCTCCGCCTCCTCCAGGAAGCGGTTGGGGAGTCAGCAAGAGCCTGCCTGGCTCGGAGTGCAGGAAGTTGAAAAATAGTTCACAATAGTAGCGTTCTCAAAGGTGCTCCTTCACGGAAGCAGGATATGTTGTGGTTGTTGTTTTTGTTGTATGCTTTGTAATAAGATGCTTTATTTCTGATGTTTGTAAACTGGCTGCATCACGTTACTAAATTAAACAAAAATAAGAAAAATAAAAAGGTGATGGTGATGAGCATGTATTAAGTAGGTTTAATAAAGAGTCGTGAAGCATGAGCTTACTCCTGGACATTCTGAATCTTGTATGTAGAGCCAGCGGCGGCTATCTCATTGGGTGCTGAAGAAGCATTTTCTTGATTTAGATTGGAGTTTACGTTCAAGGGTTTTGATATGGTAGACCTCCGCACAAAATGTTTTGATAAGATAAAGTTTTGAATTCCAACCAAGAGCATCTCTTTGTTAATGGGAATATTCTCGAGAGGGAAACTAGTCACGGTTGGCCCTTCTCTCAGGTACCCTTTCATATATACTGTACCATAATGGTGGCACCACCTTCTGGAGGGGGGTAGCAAGCAGGAGGGTAGGTTCTTCAGTCGCTAAAAGATGCAAGGAATATATGGAGATGGGTAGTATTTAGCTTCTTTTAAAGCCCAGACCCCTCCATCATCACATTGCTAGACTGCATGGGTACATTTTGAAAAATCTTTGGTAATGAAATGAATTGGACTATGTCCGAGGATCTCCCTTTTGAAAATGTGATACACACTTCCTATTATGGAGACTTTTCATCGAAGTGTGTCCTTGTTAACTTTAAATATCTTTGCAGCATTTCCCACAGGAATTATACCAAATGTATTCAAAGAAATGTTACTTCACTGTTGTACTAGGCAGCTGATGCTTAATGAATGTACCTTTTTAAATAGCGCAAGGTTAATTGTTTGAAGATTAACATTTTGCTACATAATATCTATGTACTTCGAGCAATTCCCATTCAGTTTCTCCATGTGATGTCCAATAGGATTTATATGTTCATAGATGCCTTCATTTAGGGGATTAGCAATATGTCGATTCTTTCAAAAAGTAAGCTATATTTGTCAGCCCACTGGAGGGGATTTTATTTTTGAGGTTTGAAAATGTTCCATAGAGATGATGTTATTTGGTGTGAAGCTAAATAGAAAAATTGATGAGAAAAATGGACGTTCTACTCTGAGTTGACCTAGACAAGGACTTGTTAGGCAAGATGGAATGGCGTTCTAATTTAGACACTTAGACAATCTTTGAAGGTAAACAATTGTTCATTGTAGCGAACTGTGACGATTCGCTAGGCATAGTCAATTCTGCCGAAGGGGGTGCTCTCTAGCATCTTTGGGTTTTCTTATGCGCAGAATGGGATTACCATAATAAATGATCTTGGAGCCAAATAACCAGACAGACTCGAAGAATATGGCAAAATACTACTTTATTATCACTAGTACCTCAAATAACATCAGCTATGATGTCATACCACGTGGCAAATAATAAAACCTACTGGCCGGATGGATTGGTTAGGGGAACATATCTACTTATAGTCTCTCTAAGTGTTATTAACATCATTGGCTGCCCCACATCTGGCAGGACTACCTTGAACATCCCTATAACTACGTATAATACAGATTATATCAGCATAACGGCAGCGGATTGGCCTCTGCTACAATGAATGCTCACAATTGCATCGCCTTCATGATTGGTTAGCAGCACGTAAGAAAAACGAAAACCCAGGTGTAGAGAACAGCGTCCGACTATTGCCCACTTGCCCAATTAGTCTACCAATTCTCATCAGCTAAGCCTTCAGCCAAGGCTGCTTCTTTGTACTTGACCTTGCATGATGTTCTCTTTCCCCTTGAACTTTTTAAAAGGGAGTTAAGGTACATCGTTATGTTTATCTGGAGCTTATGAATGGGCCTTGTTTTCTGGCTGTACACCATGTGTGAAGAGACCATGATTTTGTTCATATCGCCTTTCTATTTAGTGCTATTTGATTCAATTATGTTGGGTGCCATTACCCTCTTGGACCCTCTTCGGCCTCTGGAGACTTGGTTCCTCTGTCTCACATATGCTTTCTTCATCTTTAATTGTCAATACTTGGCATTCCCAAATGTTCTCTCATTACTTAATCTAAGAGAAATATGTCCTGTATATATTGCTTATCCTTGTTGATTCCCTTTGTACCCTGCAATTGCTTCTTACTATGGCATCCTTGATCTCTAGCCAACAGCTATTCTTTGTTGGTGTGTGACTCTATTTTCCAGCATCCGTCAGCTCTGCAACCCTGGTCTCTCTCCTTCAAGCCTTTTGTGTACTATTATTCAAAGGCGACGTCTACCTTCTTAACATGGGCGCTTTATCCATGTTATGTTTGCTACTGCAGCTAGCTTCTATGTAACTCATCTACCTTGCGTTTCTACGTATATACATTTACTACTCTTCTTTGTATCTCTGGTTCCTTCTCACTCGTATATATGTTTACTTTGATCTTCATTTACATCTTAATTCTTTAAGTATTCTCATATAATTTCGGTGCGTCATTGTGTCTTTGTCTTATGACACCACTTTGCACCTGTCAGATTTCCTTTACAGCTCTTCAATACTCAGTGATGTCTGCAAATCTCCTGCTATCACTTCAGTTCGAGGGTACATTCGGTATGGTTGTCTGAGTCCCTAATGTCTCTCATGCACTCGATGCAGATTTGGGATTATCCCTGGTTTCCTGCACAGTGTCTTCTTGTTCTTCATCCAGTATGTCAGAGGTGAGGGGGCAGTTTCTATCAACCACGTACAATTCTTCTTCTCTACAGGGGTGCCCTTTCACATGACGATAGGAAGGTGAAGCTGCTACCCAATAGCCCCCCTACGGGTGGTTCAATGTGGGAGGACCTCATCGGGAGTAACTCCCCCTCTGGGGATAAAGACGATCACCTTCGGTACAACCTGTTGTATAACATCCCTCCCCCACATGCCTTAGTCCCCCCTCCATTTCAAACCACCATATTGAAAGTAAACTGATGTATTTCTGTAGTGCCAGGAGTACAAACAAGTTAGGAAGTACTAGGATGAAGAAGATCACCGAAAACATTAGGATTACTGATGGTCCTGGTACTGAGGCGAGGTGGCTCACAGGAGGTATGAGGAATACCAAGGAGCCATTGACAACAGGTGTTGAGGTTACCCTGGGGCAGAGTAAGCCCCATAACATGCAAAGTGAAGAATGACTCAGCGTCTTCGTCTCCCCTGAGGGAGTCCGTGATGGGTCATGTGTCAGCAGGACCGAGCCCAGCGGGACGCAAGTGAGGCAGTGGCATGACCTTCGAGGAGGAAGTGGACTGTGCGGTTCTCTCATGGTGCAGAAACGGTAAGAAGTCGCAACACACTGAGCCGCTGTAGAAGCTGTGACGGAGCAAACGGCTGCATGAAGTGATAAGGAGAATGACCCCAGTCCCTGGAGAGACTGGTGCCATGCGAGCAAGTCCCAGAAGAGAATGGGAAGCACAGGCAGATCGCTAGGGACGTGGGTGGAGTGAAGTGGTCTGCCCTTCATGCCAGGGCAAGCATGTGGCCTATCGGAGAGCCATTAATTGTCTTGCACCCCAACAGAAGTGAAGAGCGCATGCGAGGAAATCTTCCTCGTATCAGTGGCAGGGATAAGTCCACTGACCAGCATTGAAGGGTCTGGGACCCAGATGTAAGTAGGATTTGGTACTTTGCTGATACAGTAAAAGAGTGCCAAGGTAAAATCCAAGTGGGAAAAGAACTCTAAAAAACCAGGAGAAGGAAGTAATTCTCCTGGTGAGAAAACAGAACCCAGTCAAGTATCCTGAAGAGACGCCAGGGGAATGGAGTGATTCCACCTGGCCTTGGAGAATGCTGATCAGTACCAGGAGAAGGCAGCCACTTTCCTGGTTCAGAAAATTGACTCTCCAAAGTGCTGGAACCACCAGCCAGGGGACTGGAGTTATTCCCCCGGGTATTTGTTTTCAAGAGGACATATTTGGGACCATCACCTGTATACGAAAAGAAGGGAATCATTCTCCTGGGGAGAGGCCTTTCTGTTGGATTGCTGCAAGCTAAGGGAAGGGAGACATTCTCCTGGTATGTTATTTGCACAAGAACATTGTGTGAAGGCCACCCATATACCAGGAGAAGGGACTTTCTGTTGAATGATATTCATTTTTAGTTGTGGTGTTAAGGATAAAAGTAGGTTGTGACACAGGATGGTGGACTTTCATTTGGGTGGACATTCTGACAGATCCTTTAGTTTTAGTTTGAGGCAGGGAAACCCCTCTTAGAGTTGGGGATAATGAGTTTCTTTTACATTAATAAATGTCTATAGTCACAAACATGCCACCCTTGTGTCAGCTTCCTTCTTCAACACCCTTACACTAACACTATCCCGACAGCTTTGTGTTTCTTTTTAAGGCTTTGGTCCCTAATAATCCACATGTAAAGGTCCCTACAAAGGGTTAAACCTGGCTGGGAGGAGTTTGGGATATTCGCCTAATGTACATCAGCACATTTCATCCCTGGTTGAAACCTCTTGAAGTCAAATACTGAAACCTTCATTAGTATTTGATAACGAGTCACAAGACTGTGCATCTTAAAATAAAGAAAGATGAATACAGTTGTAAGGGTGTCCCTAATTATGCTCACACCAGAATGAATACACCCCTCTAGGGAAATAAGGCAAAAAGGCGATCTTGTAAGGATAACAAGTTTAATCTTACAAAATGAGGATGGCAGCCAAGGACTCTACTGCCTGAACATTCTTCTCATGTTCCTCTGCAGTTCCTCCCTGCCAAAGTAGTTTCAGGCAGGGGTTTATATAGGCTTGTCTTGCCATGGTGATGTCACTGGCGCTGGATAATGACTTCAGCCAAATCCGTCCTTCTTCCATAATAGTGATGCTCCAAATCCTTCTTTCTTTGTTGTGAGTGGTTTTGTCAGGACATGCTGTTTTGCAGACGTTTACAAACCTTGAGGCCTAGCCCAAGGAAAAATTCAACATTTTTATGAACACACAATTTTCATTCATTCTATCCATATTTCACTGTGTCCTGCTCACCTTTTATCTGGGTCCTTTAGTCCCCTCCACACTTTACAAGTGATTCCTATGTTTGGACCCTTGACGGACAGTGGACACCTGGTGAGTCTGTTCGTGCTGCCAGTGTTGACCATGGTGACGAACACCGCATAAGCGCCTGTGGTCAATTTTAGATCCCACAGTCCGCATTCTTTCTGGGAAGGAGGGGGGGAGTTTGACTCATATACAGCACTAAGATTTTACAATGCCTAGGATCTGACATTACAAATCTATCCAGCTAATAGTTATTTGTGCCTTATATTTAGACAATAACTACCTTCTTCAGTGCTTGCCGATCGCTGTGTATGTGATTATGTTTGCATGAGAGAGCCTTCCCAGTGCCCTTCTGTAATGCTCACCTGACTCCCACGGAGGCGCTGGCCTGGTTCGCGCTGTTGTGACCTCTTCTAAGGTGATGCGCAGGGTTCGGAAGACGGACTGGACCGGGCCCCCAAATCTGGCTTGTCTGGCTCGCAGAAGTATCCTTCTGTAGGCGAAAATAGGGGATTAACTGTCTGCGGGGTAATGCAATCAGCCTCCCACTTTCCCCTCTCACCCTCCTCGAAACCCTTCTGTGATTCCTCGTAGCGTCTCACCTTAGGGTCTGGAAGGACGAGCTCTCCATCCTGCTTCTGATGCAGGGGCGCGTTGGTATCCAGTTACTTCACTGGATTTTCGGATTGGTGAGAACCAAACTTGCTTGGCTGCCTGGTAAGTTTTTTTGATAAGAGGTTTCCCTTGTGTCCATGCATTAATGTACTAATGCTAGTGTCTTTTTCCCCATAGGGGCCGGGGTACGGAATGCCGGGGTGAGAGGTGAAATCCTTGTAGAAATCAGGTAAGTCTTTAATGAGCGTTTTTTGGTAATGTCTTTTCATTCGCTCATTAACGCTGATGTCTCTTTTTCCCCTTAGGGGCCGGGGTCCGGAAATGCCAGGATGCGGCGCGGACCCGAAATGAAGAGGGAATGAATCAACAGGTAAGTCTTAACATGGAGATTTAGCGTTCCTTATTCCCTTCTCTCTCTCACCTTTTGACCTGGTCTTTTTCTCCCTAGGCGCTGGGGCGTGACTGCGAATCCGGATGATCACTGCTGAACATGGAGGCGCCCAGTAAAGGTGAGTGGAATGCGGCACTGCAGCGATGGACGCGATGAACTTTTAAATAAAAGTCTTCCTTTTCAGGGTTGTCGGCGAGATGTCTCCGGGATGCGGATTTAGCAGGTAAGGACTTTTCCTTCTTCTGTTCTCTTCTTCTCTTCCTTTGCAGGTGATCCAGGATGCTGGCAGGCGTGGCAGAAGTCAGGATGCAGGAGCAGACACGGTGAGCGTCCAGCTGCTAGATGCAGAACAACGCGAAGCACGTGTGGCTGTTGGGGTGGGGTTTAAATAGCCTTGGAAGAAGTTCCAGGTATGTATCCTTCCTCCAATCAGGTATGTATCCTTCCCGACCACGCCCGGATGGTAAATTAGTCCCACAGGTAAAGTAGTTCCTTTCAGGCCTCAAGGAGGCCGGGATCCTGCAGCATGGTCTGCATCAGGTAAGTGCACCCAAGCACTTCCATAATGAGCCTGGCGCCTATGGCGCCAGGACTGATGTCTTTTATGACCCTGGCGCCATAGGCGCCAGGACACTGTCCAAAGGGCCCCTATATGGGGTTGCTGGGTCCTTCCTTGGGGACTGGATGTCCGCTTTCGGGGACGCAGGGCTTGAACCGGCTCCCCGGGAGCGGGCATCATGACAACTTCCCCCAGTCCATTATAGCACCTTAAAGAGGTCTAGCCTAACTCTAAGGCGCTTGGGGGTTCGGGAGGACCCTGGTTCCATCCCAACATTCCACCCTTTCATTACTTCTACACTAACAAACTCATCCCCACCTGACATATCTACAACCCCATAGGTATCAGTTTTAGAACCCCCAATTGATACCATCATCTTTGCACTACTAGATACTACATTGACATAACATCGGAGTCCCAATTTTGGCATGTGCAGAAGAAGACCAAGAAGAACACGATAAAAGGCACCAGTATTTTTACTGCTGCCCCAAGCCATGACGGGAGCCAATCTATGTTCTCAACTCCACCTTCTTTCTTCATTTGAACACCTAGATTGTGCAGCGCCTCGATGATGTGGGATAGTGACCCATTCTTAGCATCCTCCGGGGGTGCAAAAGTTCAGCATATAGCGGTTCTGCATCGTCATGAGTCTCAACGCACAGACCTCTACTTTGATGGTGTTGAACCCGTTCTCTGTATTATTTGCGCGCTGGACTAGCTCCCATCCGATGATCTGAACCCACTTGGCATTAGCAGCTGCTTGTATTTTAGGACCCAAAAAAGATGAAAAGAAAGTCTCTGCTGAGCTAAAAAGTCGATACTCGTCAGGTATTCCTCTGAGCAGTCTGAAAGAGTCTTTTGAGATATAGTTCGAACTCTTCTTTCTTTTCAGCTGTTGAAATCATTCTTTTTCTGGTAGCATATTAAATTCTTGTGTGATGTGCAAGTCTCTCTCTGCTTCTTTAGGTGCTGGAGTAGCTGTTGGCCCCTTGACAGGCAGTTCTTTTCCCTTCATGTTTTCTGCCGGGATTACTGGAAGTACTGAGTGCAGGATGGCCGGTGAACACTTCCCCCTTGAGGATGATGGGAGGTGCAAGTAGGCTTTTCAGCCACAAACGCAGTAGCAATCATCACTGCTGCCGTATCTTTCGTCATATCAGGGATCACAAGAGTGTGGTTGCACTGCGTGTTTGCGCCAACAGGAACTGTTCCTTCATTGCTAAAACAAAGTGTATAGTCCATGTCTCTATATATACGCACTGGCTTCTCCAATGTTGCAATCCATGTCAGCCTTGTGATGTATTGGGATCATATTTGTGCACACATAGTCTCTACTTGGGCTATTATTTCTTTGCTGTACTCGTACTCGACCAGTCCATCTGCCGGGCATGTCACTGTGGTACCCTGCCATTTGTTGTTGACATGCGAGTGACCTCCCAATGAAAAATATGGTGCTTGTAGACACTTGCTGTATTTCGTACTACCATTACATAGCACTGGGTCTATATCGATGCTCCTCAAATTCAGGCTGTATGCCTTGAATGTGTCCTTTATCCTACATGGTGCAAGATGTACCAGGCATTGTGCCTCTATAATTGGGACTGGACGTGGAACTGAAACCTTAGGAGCCCCTGACTCATGTGGGATGAGTGCACACACATAACAGCTTTCATTCATCACATTCCTTCCCGCAGTACGCATATCGGAGTACCAGCTATTAGACAACTCTAAATGATGCATGTCAGAAATGGCATCAAAGCCCAACCCCTTATATAAATCATACATCATTCATACTTCCCGTTTTATTCGTCTAAGAAAATCTGTGGGGGTGGCTGGCAAAAAGTGAGACATTGTTTGTTTCTTATTTATCATAGACATATTCATACCATTACTTATGAATCTACTAATATTATTTTCCTTTATATGTAACTGTCTACCCCCCCCCCCCTTTATATGGCCACTCCATATAATAGACATACCTTCATACACTCCAACAACCACGACCAGTGTCACACAAAATAATATGATAATTTTCCTAGAATGAATTACATTTCCGTTTATCACTATCCCTACATAACAGTGAGGTTTGAACACGTCGGTCAGGCATCCTTGCTTATCCATGGAAAGGAGAAAAAAGGTTACCAAGAAAGGAAGAGGGATGGAGAGGAAAGGAGCGAGAGAAAGAGAGGGAAGGGGAGGGAGAGGGAGAGGCAGGGAAGGGGAGAGCGAGGGGGAGAGGGAGGAGGAGTGAGAGAAGAGGTAGAGGGAGGGTGGAGGGAGAGGGAGGGACGGAGAGGGAGGGATGGAGAGAGAGGAAGAGGGAGGGAGGAAGAGAGAGGGAGGGAGAGGGAGGGAAAGGGAGAGAGAGAGAGAAAGAGACCTTTTTTTTCCACCAGGACCGGCCAATTGAAAAATTGAAAGAAAAGAACAATAAAAAATGGGAAAGAAATGTAAAAAAGAAAAAAAATAAGAAAAATCAAGAGTGTGTATTGCACACCACCCTGGCATGGATCCCTTTCTAAACGTTGTATTCATCAGTTATGCCCTTGATCTGTCAATTGATGTTTGCAGGCTCTCAATGCCTCGATGAGATTGACAAGTTCTGCTGCCTCATCTGAATAGTACATGGGTTATCTTTTCAAGATCAGAACTTAAAGCTCCCCACCCCCCTTTACTGTGCACCACTGCCACCCTGTGTGCCTCTGTCTCGTCTCCTGGTCAATTATTGATGATCCATCAACATATATTATATCTCCTGCCATCAATGCACTGTGTCTAGCTTTAGATTTACCCTCCTTTTCACCCTCCTATGCAGCACGGTCATGCGTTTTCAGGTCATCATCAGTGGATGCCTCTATTAAAAATCAGGCGGGATTCACCGTCCTACACCTTATCATATGAATGAGGTTTGGCTATTGTAATAGTCTCATGTGCAGAGGATGTCTGAGTCATCAAGGTTGAATTTAGACCTTTCCAAAGTGGCGAATAGTGAATGTTCCACAAACAAGGTAACAGAGCACCCCATGATAATCTTAGGACTTTCGACTATCGCAAATGGAGCCGCTGCGAGTGCTTGTTTGCACGTGAAATGTCCCTGCATGACTGAGCCAAGTGTCCCACTATAATAAGCCAATGGCTTGTGGCCAATGTGCTCTTTTGAGTCAATACTGCAGTCATGAGCTGTCCATCAGAGTGGGAAATTAAATAAGACTCCTATGTATAATCCGCAGTTGCTAAAACAGGGGCCGTGCAAATAGCTTCTTCCAAGTCCTCAAGTTGTCTATTCATTTCTTGAGTCCATTCCAATTTACCATTTTTTGTCTTCTGCCTTTCTCTGAGACTTTGTAACAGCGGCCTTGTGTAGGCTGCGTAGTCTAGCATCCATGCCCTACCATGTTTACATAAGCCCAAAAACTGCTGCATTTCCTTGACAGTACTGGGCCATGGGGTGGCGGGTACTGCCGCAGCCCTATCTGGTAGCATTTTTCTTTCTGTTGATAGAGATATGTTGCCCCAAATATAGTACCTCCTGCTGGCAGTATTGTAGCTTCTTTTTATCTGCCTTGTACCTTTTGTGTGCCAACAATTGCAATAATTAATTAGAATTCCTCCTTCACTGCTGTTCATTTTCACTACATACCAGCAGATCATCCACATAATGGATGATCGTGCTAGGCATCTGAATATTTCCCCAAGTCGGCATGCAGCAACTCTATCGAAAATACTCAGACTTTCACAGTACCCTTGAGGCAATCTCGTGTGCTCGAAGAGCCATTGGCCATGCTTAAATTCAGTGAGATACCATGTATCAGGGTGGAGTGGGATTGAGAAGAACACATTCTTCAGATCCACCACTGTGAAGTACGTCGCTGTCTTGGGAATGCTACATAGGATACTTGCAGGATTTGCAAGTACCAGAAACTCCTGCACCACGTCATTAAGAGGATGTAGATCTTGGATCATCCTCCAACTACCTCCTGTTGATTTCTAGACTGGGTATATGGCCGTATTACATGGGGACATGGATGACACAATGATCCCTTGCTCTAATAGAGCCTGAATAATGCCTTTTATCCCTTCCTCCGTGTTAGGAAGAATTTTCAGTTTAGTGCTAAATTCCTCCCACCTTAGAGACCCCCAGCTCTTTTGGTGAACTTTGGGACTTTGTACTTTTAATTCTGTGTTTTCTGTGGTTCTTCTTGGTTGTGGAGTCTGACAAACTCCATAGGGATCACCTTTGCATTGTGACACACATCGCCTTCAGTGCAATGTCTCAGGGAAGTCTCTTAGATTTCCCAAAGTTTTAAATACCTTCTCTTGATGAAACTACTGTTTACAAGAGCAGCAAAGTGAAATTGACTTTCCTTACAATTTGTAACTTTCTAGACCCAGCCCACACTGTTTTACAATATGGTGCTGGAGGGGTTGCTTAGTATCCCCTTTGTCCAGTTTCTCATGCAACATTTTTATATTACCCTTTCTACAATTAATGGCTGGTGGCAGTGGCTTTTACTACCATCTTGTGTTTTTACCGCGGGCTGCTTTTGCAGCTACAGTAAAGCACCCATCAGTGACCATTTTGTCAAAATGGCCCGCTCTTCTTTTTTTGCCATTTCTTGTTGGAAAGGTCCTTCTTGAGATTTACTCTGTGCGCCAAACCAAGTTTGGTCCCCTTGTTCGCTTTGTCTTTGGTGGAATTCACGAGTGAAGCCTGCCTCTGGCTCCAGTATGTCTGGCAGGGGCAGGAAGTGAGGGAGGTGCCCAAACCTCACTGTGCTTAATCCCCTTGGTTACAGGAATGCACCCAAAGGTGATTGGCCAGCTGTCTGTCTGTGTGATTGACAGCTAGGCTTGAATGAATGGGAGAAAGCTGCACAAAAGGCAAGGCTTTTTGGCTTGGAAGGCAGAGTCGACCACGGGATGAAAGAATCTGAAGAAGAACTTGAGATGCCTGCTGCAACTCCTGGACCGTTGGTTTGACCGGTGAAGCCCTGCTGCTGTGCTAAAGCTCCGAATTCGCTTCGACTGGAGAAGCCCTGCAAGGACGACTTCTCCCCTTGAGTTGGTGGGACCAATCACCTCCAAAGTGAACTCGTTTGGACATCCTTTCGGAGCTGGCTGTACTTCCACTGCTTCTGCTGCTGGAACCGAAGTGCCAGGGAGAGGAACACCAAACTGAGTGCATCACTTTTAAGAAGGACCCGAGCTGCTGGAAGATCCTCCGGACTCCCAGTAAGCAGGAATGCCCACGCCTGAGCCACCTCAACAGAGTGTTGCACCCCAGATGCGAGGAAAGTCCAGAGTGGTATCCGTGAGTCCGCAGTGGTGCTATTTGCTGAAACCCAAGGAGCTGAAACCGCGAAGTGCAGCTGAATAGAAGTTGGTCCTTTTTTGCCGCTGACCATCCCGTTGTGTTGTAGGAGTCCCCAGAAGTCCTCCCTCTTGTCCCCATGACTGAGGCCCAGGAACAACAGGCTCTACAGAGCCACACAGCAACAGAAGCCAGCTGGAACCATTTCTTCTAACCAAAGGTACTGTACAGTCTAAGAGAATTTACCTCCTGTCTTGTAGCCATACTTGATCTCAGTTGAATCTTGTTTTGGTTGCTTCTGTAGAGTTGCATGCATCTTCTACCTCTCACAAGCCTCCCAGCTTGTAACCCTACATTTATTCTACTTTTTCTACAAAGACTTCTAAAAACATTGTGCAAGACTTTTTCTTACCTGCAAGAAGTGTTTCAGCTCACCAAGACTTTTGCCCAATTGACATTGGCTGGCCTGGCTCCCTGAATGACTCTTCTCTCCTCTGCTTGTGTTTTACCTTCCCTCCAGGAAAGGGTTAATTTACTTTGCATTGGGGTGTTCAAAAGTACTTACCTGCATCAGAATATTTGTGTGATCTCTTGTTTCATTCTGAAATCTCTTTACTTTGACACTCATATCAGCATTGCTCTAAATGTACCAGTGATATATTAATGTCCACAGTGTCCCAGCTATTTACGTCACCTGAGGGTGTGTCTGTGTGCCATGCCAAATGGGTATTTGCTGATTTAGAGAAACTAAGAGTGTGTATTTTGGAGTGTATTTGTGTGTTACTATTATATTGCCCTGTCTGAAGAAGGCTTATTCAAACTGACTGTTAAATAAATTAATAATTGTTTAATCAAGAAACCTTGAGTGTAAGTGTTTATTTGGCTACTTGTCACTGTGTATCTCTGTTTAACTCCCGTACTGCTCACATTGACCCCTCTTGAGATCAGCCTGACTGCTCAGCCACACTACTAACTTGTGTAGTTCAGACTTATACCAAAGGTTGGGTCCCTATTGCCAGGAGGTCAAGGTTGCTGTAGTGCACCCAAAGGGTACTTCTCCAAATCTTGCCCAACACTCTGCTTTCCTTAACAACGGGTACTGCCGCACCCTCGGGAGTACTGCTCCTGACTTCAACGTAATCCGTAACCCGAAATCATGTGGATTAACAGTCTATAATTGTGCTGGCACATATCGCATGTCCTTCTCAAAAAATAAAGACTGGGTCACCACTGCCATCAGGGGGCACTGTACCTTCCTATACTGCACCATGATATCACATGGGGTGCAGATTTCCGAAATGATCTCCCCATTTAGCTCACTGGCCTCAAATAACTCCTCATCAGTCATTTCCTTCAATTGTACTGTTGGGTCTACACATAGTACTGTGCGCCACTCGCACCCGTCCTCGTCTGTTCCAATCAGGACTAGTCTTTTGTCTCACACAGCTAGTCCTTGCAAATCTAATGACAATATTGTCCCCGCCAGCACCTCGGGTGGCACCATGGGTCGGAAAATAAAATCTGTGGGCACTCGCCGACATTTTGTCGCAATTTGAGGAACTGCTTTTGCTAGTACCTTGATGCCATAGATAAATATGTCCAGGACCATGGGAACTCCATGGACTACTGACTCCCTTGCCATTGCATTGATTATTACCATTGCTCGAGCTACATACATCCCTGGAGTGAAACACACTACCCCATGATCTGTGAATGACATAGCTACATTTAGTTTACTGGGCAGATCCCTACCCAACAAGTTAAAAGGGGAACTCTCTGAATATAACAAGAGGGCTCATACTACCGTCCCTCCCACTTTTATATCCAACTCCTCAGTGTCTCGAACCATAGAAATAGCCCCAGAGAATCCCTGCGTGCCAAGAGTTTTACCTGATAATGGAAAGTTCCCCTCCATAATGCATCATTTAGTTTCACCTGAATCTACCATAAATGTAAATAGCGTGTTTCCTATTTCCACCTCCACCAAGGGCTCCTCTTCAGGGTGTGCGGTTATCAATAGGAATGGACAAGCGAGTGCTCTCTGTGGGCTGTCCTAATCAGAATATATATTTGTCCCGGGAATGAAAAAGGGCTGCTCCCTGCCATTGTAACTCCTTGGAATGGGGCACCCGTTCCCCCTGCCATCCTGTTAAACTGTGTTCCCTCACCCTACTGCGGTTGTTGCCTACATTGCCCTTGCCTGCCAGCCCCATAAGGGAACTGATTTTGACCCATTCCTTGAGGCCCTTGGAATCCCTGTGCTGGAGGTGATGGTCCATAATGAAATCCCATCCCAGGCCTGTTACTGCATTCCCTTCTGGAATTCCCCCATCTCCAGTAATACGAGCACATGTTCGCAGTCCTCCTCCCCGGGGCCCTATCCCCCATAGCCTCCTGCTCTTGTTCCTCAAAATCTCCCTCTTCCTCTCTGTGCTCCTTCATACTGCCACTGTAGGTTGGGGTACTGTCCCCCTGCACCCTATTGTGCCTGTCCTCCTTCAGCCCATAGTACTGCAATTGTGGCATTCACAATCTGTTGTGTATCTCCTGTCATTTCCTCATGAGCCGTTGCCGTCACTGGTGCTTGGACGACAACCTTATTTAGTTTCTTTTCCATTAGTTTTGCCTCGTCCGTTTGCCGCTTCTGGGCGGTCACCCTGTCATGCTCCTTGATTCTCTTACAATGGTGAACTATTATACTTTGTATCTCCACCCACCCTTTGGCTTCAACTCCCACAATTTTATCTAGTGCCTTCTGGACCACATTTGGTAATCCCTCTTTACGATAAAGTAGAAAAATGGTACTGAATGGTCCCAATGCCCTCCTGTCTCAACTCTCCACATTTCCTCTAACTTAACTTAACCTAACCCATTGTGCACTGCATTAAAGAATGTAAGTCGGGATATCTGGGAACATCTTTCGTAGGGCATCTCATAACTTTGCCCTTACTTCATTAAAGGCTGCTCCATCATGTTCGTTATTTGCAAGAATTATCCCAAGGTACCCAGCCCTTACCCATATGTCCCCAGCCTAGTCTCCAACTATTGTGGCCAGTAAACTCTTAAGGTCTCCTAGTGCTAAAGCTACCCCTGCTGTTTGTTTCTCAAATTCATAGATCCATTTATTGGTTGTGGCTGTAAGCTGGGGGAGAGCTTTAATCAAATTATTTGTGTCCACTTGAGGCCATGGCACATATTGCATTATCCCTTCTCTATTTATAAGAGGTATTTGCATGTCTATTTTGGTCTCAACCCCTTTTTTGTATTTTTCTGATCTTGTACTACCACCACTAAATGTGGTCTATTTCTCGTTCTATCCCTTCCCACTGTCTCTTGTGGCGGGGATGGGTTTCTCGCTGCCTCCTCTCCTCCATCTCTTTCTTGCCCTGCCTCTTCATTATTTCTGCCACCTTGATCTTCCCATTCATTTTCCCTTGCTGGTTCGACTTCTTGTCCCAGAACAGTCCATATCCTCTCCCCCTCATCCTTTTTGACACAAACATTTTTTTATTGCCCCAAGGTTGAATCTATCCAATAAATCTCCTGACTTTGAATCCCATATTTTCTGCACCGGTACCTTTATTTCTGGTGCTACTGCACTAGGTTCTTTTAACATGACCAACCTTTTCTGCAATGATCTTAACTCGTTTGTCTCCTTGTGAACCCCCTGGTTACACTGATGCTGCGGGCATGTCAGCGCTTGTGGATATGATATGATATAATATGATAGGTTATTTATAACGCACTTAATACCCAGAGGTTTCTAAGCGCGGACCCAGGGATCGAACCTGTGTTGCTCCGTGTCATCTTGTTTCCAAGTCGAGCACGCTGCCACTGACCTATCGTCCTGGGACAAATGGGTTATATGGAGGTGGAGGTGCAAAAGCTCTTGAGTCACCCCCCCCCCCCCTCTAGTTGCTGATCCTGATGATCCTGTTGTTGACAATTTCTCTACCACTGGAGGCTTATAGACTGTAATTGTATAACCTACTGCAGGTTTAGACGTTACAGGGTATATACCCTTACATCTCTTTTTTTTATCTTCCATATCCTCATATAATCGCCAGAGATCTAAAAATGTTTTTCTTTTTTGTAAACTTCTTTCCCTTATATTTTGCTGCTAAAAAGATGGAAATTTTTCTAGCGTGTTTATGTTATGGGAGCCGTGCTCTGGCCAGGAGCAGGATAACTCCCTTTCCTTTGTTTCCAACACCCATTGCCTATGATATTTTTGTATCCTGTCACAGTCCATGGCAGGGCCCTATGCATGTGTCTTATTGGGGTTCCTTCCTCCATAATGTTGCTCGCGTCCCTGATGCTTCACTTAGACCTTACTGCTATGCTGCGCACACTGCTGCTTCTTACACAAAACTACAGAACAACCCCCTTTTTCCGCCACCCCTTTTTCCCACTTTGTTTTCACACACAGACACACAAACACACACACCGTGACTCATTCACCTTCCTTCTTTTTTACCATAAAAGACAGCATTAGAAAAAAAAATATTATTGAGTAAAATACAGGCCCATTCCTTGTACAGAGCCACTACTTATTTATTCCTTATATCTTCGTAGTACCACCTTCACAGCTTTTTTTTTTACATACTGAGAATCCCATTGCTTTTATCGTCATAAAAGAATTCCGCGTGGCACTACCTTCTCAGCCTATTCTGGCTGAGGAACCCTTACCTCCCAGTCTTTCTACACTGAGGCTCCCTTTCTTCCCAGTCTTTATATGCTGAGGATCTTTTCCACAAAGTAGAAAAACAGAAATACGCAACAATTTCAATACATAACCTACCACCTACCAAATCTATACCTTAACACATCACCTGAAATCCTATCCAATCTATACTGTAACACATCACCAAAGGTCCTATTCAATCTATACCTTAACACATCACCAAAAGTCCTATTCAATCTATGCCATTGACCTCGTACTTCATCCATTCACACTTCACATACTGTCATACACACATGTCCCCTTCTTGTTATCTTTTACAAAAGTCTACATACATGTGTGTGTTCAGCTGAGTTTCCCTCCATTACAGGGTCCAATACTGGCCTGTCCTCCTCTCTGGAGCCACGCCCGCTTCAGTAAGCAGAAAGGATTTCTATTAAAATGGCTCCTTCTAAAACTGCTGTGTGTTTTTTGATTTGGGAGACCGGTCGCCGTAGGAGGGCGTGGCTCTTTCCTGGTGAAGTGGCATGGGCCTCTGCAAAGTACTGGGGGAACTGGGATCACGTCGGGATAGTCACCACTTGTAAGGGTGTCCCTAATTACACTCACACCAGAATGAATACACCCCTCTAGGGAAATAAGGCAGAAAGACATCTTGTAAGGATAACAGGTTTAATCTTACAAAATGAGGATGGTAGCAAAGGACTCTGCTGTACACAAAATTTTCATTAATTCTATCCATATTTCACTCATCCTGCTCACGTTTTATCTGGGTCCTGTAGTCTTCTCGACACTATTCTTTATGCCGTTATGCATTTTGTTGCACAGAACATGTGATTCCTATTTTTAACCTGCATGGACCCTTGACGCACAGTTGACACCTGGTGAGTCAGTTTGTGCTGCCAGTGCTGCCCATGGTGACGAACACCATGCATAAGCGGCTGTGGTCAATTTTAGATCCCACTGCCGCATTCCTTCCGGAACTAAGATTTTACAATGTTTTGGATTTGACAATACAAATCTATCCAGCTAATAATTAATTGCACCTTAGATTTAGACAATAACTACCTTCTTCAGTGCTTGCCTATGTCTGTGTATGGGATTATGTTTGCCTGAGAGAGCCTTCCCAGTGCCCCTCCTCCCACTGTCCATTATAGCGCTTTAAAGAGGTCTTGCCTAAATCTAAAGTGCTGGGGGGGGGGGTACTGGTTCCTTGGTTTGGTTGTTTTTGGTATTTTATTTGTATAGCGCACAAAGCCCTCGGGCATCTAGGAGCTTAACTTAAGAATATGGTTACAGCAAGTGCAGTACAACAATTGCAGACCAGACGTACATTAGGCATGGGAAATGCAGGATAATACATAGATGGTGAAGCTTTGCCTCTTGAGCAGGGAGCTACATCAAAGTACATATGAAGTCAAGTAGGTGAAGAGAATATATAAATGGGAAAGCTCACCTCTTGATGGAGGGAACTACATCAGGTACATATGAGGACATGATAAATTAAAGGAATATATGCTTGGGCGAGCTCACCTCTTGTTGCGGGATCTACATCAGGTACATATGAGTGAGGGCATGATAAATGCAAGGAATATATACTTGGGCGAGCTCACCTCTTGTTGTGGGATCTACATCAGGTACATATGAGTGAGGGCATGATAAATGCAAGGAATATATACTTGGGCAAGCTCACCTCTTGATGCAGGGAACTACTTCAGGTACATATGAGGACACTATAAATACAAAGAATATATACATTTGGACAAGCTCACCTCTTGTTACCAGGAACTACATCAGGTACATATGTAGTCATAATAGGTGCAGGGAATATATACTTGGGACTGCTTGCTTCTTGTAGCGGGAACTACATCAGGTCCAAATGGGACATCACTATATCAAAATATTGCAGTAGGTGAAGAGAGAAGATATGCATAGGGGGAACTAGCCTCTTGAGATGGAATACGTGAGAGGGCATATGCTTACATAGAAACTAGGGAAGTACAGCATTTGTTTCCGTGGGAAATATCTAATATGCAAACATGAAATAACGTAGACAGCGGTAGGGTAAAGGTATATGAGGGGGCGGAGGACTCATTGAAGCCGCGTTATGCACATATGCGGGCAAAAGAAAGAGGAGGGAAAGCAGGATGTACAGTCATTACATAGCGACAGGTTATTACGGTCAAAACAAAGGTGAGACTGTAGGGGCTGCAATAGAGAAGCAGTGAAGTTCAATTGTTTGTAAAGTATAAACTGTGTAGCAAATAAGGCATGCTTATAGTGCAATGGGCCCAGTGACAGTGTGGCAATAGTATTAGGCAATGGCTATTACCCAGGGTGCGAATATGAGGGTGAGGAGCGAGCACGCCAATTAGCAAGATGCATTAAGCTCATCTGGTGGACCTGGATCCGGCAATATGGACAAGACAATGGCAAGTAACAGTGATCCATGACGTCGCAGCTTGTAGATCGATGAGTGAAGTTCGGTTCTTTAAGATATAATAGCAAAGTTCCAAATGGAATGAGGACGGGACACAGCTTGGAGAAAAGTAAGTCATAAGGCGTGCAGGTTTCACATGAAGGGGACGTGTGGGATTTAGTATGAGCATTTTCGTGGCAACGGAAGGCAAGTTACAAGCAATACAGACATAGAGTGATGATCAGAATTGGGCAGTGACCATAGGTGCACACATTTTACCTGATGTGATATCAGGAGTGCCCCTAGAACCGTGAGGTTGGCTGCATTGGGCATTGGGTAGGCATTTGCACCTTAGGCAACTCCCGGGCAAGGACAGGGAAAAGACCAGGAGACCAAACAGGGAAGTGCTTCTCTCCCACCAGGCAGCTCAGGATCAGATGAAATAGCAGCGGCCATGTTCGAAGCTCCAGCATCTGCATGTTATAGAAGGTAGAAGTGCAGACTGTGATTGTGATGTTGGGGGCACATCCTTCCTCGGTGGAGGGCACAGGGAAAAGACGGGGAGATGGCCTTAAAAGCAGGCTTTTAATGCCGGGCTCGGCTTCGCCTCACTGCTCAGCCAGGCTTTGGAATTTGTGTTAGCAAGGGCCAATCAGGCGTCTGCAAACAGGTAAGTGCTTCTCTCCCACCAGGCAGCTCAGGATCAGACAAAATAGCGGCAGCCATCTTCGAAGCCCCAGCGTCTGCATGTTATAGATGGTAGAAGTGCAGACTGTGCTCGTGATGTTGGAGGCACATCCTTCCTGGGTGGAGGGCACAGAGAAAAGACAGTCTCAACACAGACTTCCCAACACAGTTTCAGAATTCTTATGCACTTGACTAGGATGATGAAATCCCTCTATTAAAAAAGTGGGTTCTGTGCAAAACTGGTTAGTGAGCATAGAACAGTTATTTGCAAAACTGAATGTTGATTGCTGGAACATTATGAATTAATCTTAACCACAAGCAATTGCTTTGAGCAACAACCATATGTAAATCAGATGAGGTCCCACTCCTAAAGGGGCAGTCGAGCCCAAACTGCTAGGCCACATCCCTTCTGCACGAAACCACAGCAGATCCGGACATGTTTTGGTCTCTTTGGGCATCATTAGTGGGGTGTACTTTGGGTAGGGCTGCCCCTTTTGGGGTGAGACCAATCCTGATTTGAATATGGTCATCCCCATTCTGCAATGGCATGGCATCCTTCAACCTTCAGTTTTATTAAAGTCACCCAAATGCGACTGTTATGCCCTGATGTGGGTCCTGAGCCTGCTAGAATTTTAAACATCCCATCCCTCAACCATCAGTTTTGTTAAGACCAATTATTTGCCATAAAGTAAATGGTAGTTCAAAGTATTTGAAAGGTCATTGGATACAACACAAGACACTAATTAAAGCGTGCATTTTTTGAGAGGTCCTTTTTTAGAATGGAGTACACTTTAGGTAGATTTGAAGAAATGTGGCTCACCTTTTTGTAGAGATCTCTGCATGGCACATGGATTCAGCTCTCACCTCCAGCTTGGCGCCTGCTAGCGCTTCATAAGTGCAGGTTGTACTCTTAACATCTTTCTGAAGTCAACACATTGGGTATTATCAAATTGAGTAATCATAACTGTAATCTGTACTTTTATTTTCGTTTTTTAGCAAGTACAAGAATAATATTACAAGAATATCCATTAATCCGTTAATCCATTGTAACAACCTGATGTTTAGTGAAGGCCATACGTGATGTCAGTGGAGAGCATAGAAAACGGCAATGTAAAGTAACAGTTGTAAAGCATCCACCAACCCCATTTCCTTTCCAACACCCATACAGAGGGTTCCAGGCTTCAGCATATTGTGATAAACCTAAAGGTGTCTCACCCGCTAGTCCCCGGGGATCTGTCATCCAGGAGGCCAGGACATGGCCATCGCTTTTGGATCCAGTTCCTGGGAGTGGACCAGTGTGGGAGCATCACCTCAATGAGGGGTCTTTGGGAAGTGGAAGTGGGGCACCGGATGGCGAAATGCAGTATCCCCTTCCCTGTAACACCTTTACCCCATCCTACCAGGGAGGATACCTAGGAACTCAACCGCCTACCCCTTTCCCGACACAAACACTTTCTCACTGCAGTTCACCGTGAATGACAATGGACTGACACCAGAGATGTATACCCGACATGTCCCAATACCATGGTCGGCAAGTTAAGGCAATAAATGATCATTACACACACCTAACTTCCATCACACTTCCCCACACGGATAAAAAAGCGGCGCACGAAAGCACACTCTGAGCGAGGAAAAGCACGCAAGGAAACAGCAGTTCCAAGATGGCAGTTTAATACAAGGAGAAAGATGACGAGACCAGAAAGGGTTGCAAGGAGGGAAGTGCCCTTGACCTTTAAAGACCGTTACTTTTGCAAACATTGGAAAGTAAGAAGCCTAAGACCAGGAACTAAAGCTGAACAAATGTACACTGTGCATCGAAGGTACCCGGGGCTCTCTGACGTCGACAATCAAGGTGGGGAGAAGCAATTGCCGCTATGGTACTGTCCTTGGTTCCCGCAACAAAGCAGTGCCAGTAAAGACAGCACAGCCAGTGAGTCGAAGAGACTGATACCAAACCAGCTTGTGTTTGAACCATGGTTGCAAGTGGCAACATTGTATGAAGAAATGCAAAGAGGACAGTGTGTGAAACACATGTGATGATCGATGCAAATATAATTGGAAACCAAAGGAGTGAATAAACATTGGGAGGCCAAGTGAGATACCATATACAGAGTGATCCAGCGCCACATGGGTGCTCATTTGAAGGTCTCTGTTAGGTATCCGACTTAATGGAAACTATATTGTAAAACGGAAGTTTGTATCGAAGTGGTCCTGCAATAGGCCAATCTAAATTCTGTGCACATTCGAAAGTCTTCGATAAACCAAAGTGAACTACAAATTGGTCAGAGCCCGGCTTAGGGAGAGTAATTGAAAAGGGGAACAAACTGAGCCCGGCTGAGGGGGAATCGGTGTGAACTGTGAGTCACCCGAGAAAACTATTATTCTCTGAACTTAGAAATTATAGGTGGCCAGAGAAAGGGGATCTGCAGTAACGATCGTAAAATAACGGGATCTGAGCACGGCTGAGGGGATCCTGGTTGAAGCACCCAAGTTGAATACTTGCAAGAAGAAAACAACTGTGTATCTTATTTTCTGTACATCAGGCCCTCTGAATCAAGAGACTTTGATGAGAAAAGAGACTTGGGGACAGAAGGTACTGTTGCTGGAAATAAAACTGTATACTCGTGTCGTAGAAGCCAGAGTGTGTACTTTGCTCGAGTGAATCGCCTTGCCCCGGCTGAAAACCTGGGGTAGGGAAGCCAACGACCCGAACATCCTTACATATCATTTTGTGAACACTCCTTTCTTTTTCATGAACATTACCCCACACTATTTGTAAATTAGAGGTAAGGATTGGCAATATGTTTTTAGTATAGGCCATTTTTTGACAAGACTCCACTAGGACTGCATTAATATTATTTGATGGTCGTAGCTTGCTCCCATCTATAGATTTAGGTTTAGATAGGCGTTTATCACACTCTTGTGAAACTTCAATAAACGCCTTTGCTCTGTGGTCACTTGTGTCTGTTTACTGTTGAAACCATGTCTTCCTTACAATAAGGCCTCTGGTCCTATCACTCACCATATCAACTTGTAACAGGAATTAACCTGTTAAACTACATGCAAGCAAGAGTTGTGCACCCAACAAACACATAACCAGAAAATTGCAGACAAAGACTACACCAGACAGAAGGCACTAAGGCACACAATCACAACAAAGGACAGAACACACCAAATAGCCATGTTCACCTGCAGCATTTTAAAACAAGATGGGGCCAGTCGGATCACCCAACTCAATCTCAGTTATCAGTCAGCTGTGTTAGTGAGTCACTCTCAAGTCATTGACGGATGAACACAGGTCTAGATACACAAGACTTAAAAGATTTCCCAAACATGATCTTCTCATATTTAGTGCTAGTTAAAGCTTAAAAATCCATTCGTTTTTTCCCTGGTTTTTCCACACTTTGAAAATCTGCTTCTTGAACGCAGCCACTACTTCGTATGCCAAACACTTTGTGTCCTTGCTAGCTGGAAGGCTGAACCCATGTCGCCTAAAATGGATAACCTATGATTTCTTGCTAGATTAGGGGCACATGCCACATCTATTCAGTGAAATACATCAGACAAGAACCTCTTTGCCAGTTGTGATAGGGTCGGAACCTGACCCTTTCAAGAGGGAATAGGTTGCCCCTCTCAACCTGGGGCAGGAAGCCTACTGCAGTGTTTGTCAGAGGTGGGGTGTGGGAGTTGGGAGGGCCCCAGTCTCAGTCCCTTCTACTTGTTATCACCCCATATCTCCCATAGCCTGTTCTGGACAGTGTGAAATTTCCTCTTTTTCCAGACTACAGATCCTTGAAGTTCTCGTGGTGTTGGAGGGAATGAGCAGCTCAGTAGCAAGAGATCAGCCATGACCAGAGAGCCGTGGAGGGATGCACGCCAGAAAGACTTACACCCTGGAGGCTCCAGAACACGGGAACAAAGACTTTAGGAATACTTGTGTTTCTCGCAGGCCCCAATGGCAGAACTCCGGTGGATCTGTGCTTGGAGACCAAACACATAAGAATTTTGAGAGTAATTATGTTTGCAGCAGGCTGCCATTGCTGAACTCCGGCATCAAGACTACATGCCCAAGAACTTTGAAAATGACTATATTTGTCGCGAGATTCCATTGCTGAACTCATGGGGACCCACACTTGAGGTGGGGGCGTGGCTTCAGAGGCATTATAAAGCCTAATTCCTTATGACCCGACCCTGGTGGAAAGAAACAGTGTAGCGATAGACCTGGGGAATCCGGTGGGTTCCAGGACCAATAGGAGGGGAAGGGGTCTAAAGGGGGACACAGGAAACCAGGCCATATGGCTTGCTTGCATGAGGTCAAAGGAGGAGGTGGACAATGAGACCAAGAAGAGGAAGGATGGTGTAGCAGAGCGTGAGGGAGGATTGTAAAAGGTGTATGCAATGTGCAGTATTTGTTGGTAAGAGAAAGTGGTGCTTGGATGTGAGAGTGCACATATGGTGAGAGAAGACAGTGACTGAAATTAAAGCTTAAGAGTAGGGGGTACAGGTGAGAGTGAGTGTATTAGATGAAGGAGAGAGTTAAAGGAGGGTGACTGGGAGAAGGAGAGGGGAGAGTAGCAGAGCGCTAGGCAGGGTAGCAGGAGACAAAAGAACATTGGAGCGACAGAGAGAGGGACAGATGGAGGAGAGTGGGAGGAAGAGAAGAAAAGAAAGGAAAGAACATCATGGCAGGGAGTAGAAGGGTGTGAAATGGCAAGAGTAAGTAAGACCTGAATGATAGAAAGGGACCTCTTCTCAAGATCTTTTAGTTTTGTGGGGCACTGAGTAGGATCCTTGTAATTCCCAGGGCCAGTTAGCAAAGGTGATTGCTTTTAGGCCCACATGAGTATTTAGCCAGATCATTGACATAAAGGGTTACCAATTGCTAGTGACCGCTATGGAATTTCGGGATATCTGGGCTAGAGAGGGTAAAGCTCACAGGAGACGAGAAAGTGAGGGACAGTCCTTAGTGGGATCCATTTACAACATTCAAATAAAATCCCTTGAACCATCTTCAAGAGTTGGTGTGTTCTTGGGGCCATCTGTGACACTTCCCACAATGCCACTGCATACGAGTTAGACTACCTCATACCATGTGACAGCCCCAACAAATGCCTGAATATAACAGCCCATCTTACACATCTCATTCCAGAGTGCAATACAGATGGTCAAGAACCTTTTGTTGCCCTAGCCCTAGACCCAGGTGAAGCTTATTGCAGGCCAGGCTAGAGCCTCTCAATTGCCAGCTCTCTAGGGAGAGCTTGCAATTCATATCTGTGGCGCACTGGCGGTTACGTTTCTCCCAGCTGTCATCATAGTTTCCATCCTCTGCTATCAGGGATAATAATGCCTAAACCCCACCTGCCAGGAGTGCATAGATCTGGCTCCTCTAAAGCTTTGACAGGGTGCCCAACTGACTATCGAGCAGGTCTTCCAGAATATCACACTTCACCTTTTCATGCTTAGCAAGACCAACTCAGTTTAGCAATACCCTAAAAGCATCTACAGTGCTGTTGGATAATACTTCACCCAACAACAACATGCCTCTGCTTATACAATCTTTCCAATTCAACACTTTTTTGCTCGACTCTAAGGCTGAGTTATACCATATAGAGGTCTTTCGATGGGGCCAAACCATCTGCCCAATTTGAATCAACCATCAGTTCAGTGCCCCTTTGGTCAGTTTAATGGTGTGAAGTTTAAAAGCTGGATGAATCTGGGCTCTAGCTCTAAATAAAAAGCTAATATTACTTTTGAAGAGCTCTGCATTCTCATGGTCTCATTACCCATACAATTAGTGGGTACCTGATTGCTTCTTTATTGTTTTAAAAATACATGTTAATTATATTATATATATGTGTCTTGTTTGGCCCATACTGAGCAGTGGTTTCGTCTGCACGAACCTTCCTAGTTCCCTACTATACTTTTTCATTTTCACTTCCGATCTCTTCATCCACTTTCTACCCAACAAAATGCATAATATATTGAGAAACGGAATCCTCACATCCAGAATTAATAAAAGGTTGGGAATCAGAAGAATAATTTGTTTTTGTTCAACTTCATGTCTATATGCGCTTGTGTATAGGTTGGTACACAGTGGACACGTTGCTATCTACCCACAACATGCTTGTCCTTTTTTCCTCCTTTCTGGGCATGTTTAGAATGTATGACCTTAACCTTTATTTGTTTTTATTTTGATATTTTGTAGCTGGTAGTATGTGGAAAAGTGTAGCTAGGTGATACAAAGTGTGCCCATTCGTTTCCACATCTAGTCCTTGTTCTGTGATCAACCAGAGGCAGCCAGAGATATAGGCAAATGGTACAGGCTTGTGCCTCCTGCAGATCAGCCTGGCCTGAGCCGAGGCAGGTGCTGCCAAGTGGAGCCAGGCATAGGACATGTAATCGTCCTTATGTAGAAGACTATATAAGGATGAACGTTCAACCAATAGCACTTCCAGGATACCCCACTCTAGAGGGTATTGAGTGGTGCAGTGGTGGCCTCACAAGGCATGGTAATGTTAGTCCCAGTCTGGTATAAGTCTGCTTGGGCAGTCCTCCAGATAACATTTTTAAGTGGGAGTAATTTACTCCCTAATTTATAATGTTGGGAGAAAAATTATTTTTTGTGGGAGTAAAAATGTAAGTCCATTTCCCAATGGGAGTATTTTATAAGCGAGTAAAATTGTTTTAACTGGAAATGTACTACAACTACACGGATGACACACAAATCATCTATAAAATCTGAGATACACAAGAAGAGAACACAACGCTGGGAGAATTTCTCAAAGAACTCTACGACTGGATGAACACAAACAGCCTAAAACTCAACACAAGCAAGACAGAAATCACGATTGTATCCAAAAACCTGGAAAATAACACGTATGTCCCATGGCCCACAGAACTAGAAACAGCACCCACACCATCGAAAATAGTCAAAAACCTGGGTATCCTAATGGACAACGCGCTAACATTTGAACCACAAGTAAATGCAATAATCAAGAAATATGTTTTCCTGCTACACAAAAGAATCCTATCATTTGTGTCCTTCACCCATAAAACACTGAAAATCATCACCCTCATCATGTCAAGAATTGACTACGCCAACAGCCGCTACCTCGGAATGCCAGAACACCTACTGAAGAAACTGCAACGTATCCAAAATGCAGCGGCTAGACTCCTCAAGCTATCACGAAGAGACCACACCACCCCAGCACTAGAAATGTTACACTGGTTTCATTCAAACAATGAATCACGTTCAAAACAATGTGCATAACGCAAAGAGCAATCCACGAACAAGGAGCAGAATTCCTACAAAAGAAAATAACGATTTATCAACCGACCAGAACACTCAGATTAGACAACGATATCCCCCTTGAACCAAAACCTTACACAAAGAAAAAGCTATGGGGATCCTCCTTCTCTCACCTGGCAGCAACAACCTGGAACACCCTCCCGAAAGACATCTGAAATACAAAGGACCACCTAAAATTCAGGAAACTACTCAAAAACTGGCTCTTCGCCATAGAACCAAAATGAATCCGGTACCTCTGAAGCAAAGGCCCCTCTCCAGGCTTAGTACATGGGACGCGACCACCGCTAGAGACGAAGAAGGATTAAACACTAACACTTGACAGGAAAGGGAGCACTTAGTACTCATGGGGGGGGCACCCCCTAGGAACAAAGTGAGATGATGCTAGACAGAGCACTCTCACAACCAAAAAACGACTGATGGCCGTAAAAGTCTCAAACTTGGGTGGGGGAGGCCCTCACCTTCTGTCCCTCCCACGGAAAACTAAGCAGCCTCAGATATAGGCCACCGCCTCATGCAGAACCAGGCGAATGAACCGCAGTCGAATGCTCCAACAAACAGCCAGATAGACTGATTATGCCAGATCTCTCACATCAAGAAAACTATTGGTGAGCAATAGCACACAACTAAGTAGATTGTACTCTGTTCTAGCTAATCCACATAAAATTGCAGATATAAGTCAGTATCACAATTAGACAGAATTGTGAAGATCAGCAGTATGTCATATCTAGACAGAACTGTAATACTAGCTTGCGCCATAGGTAGACCGAATTGTGAAGATCAGCTTACATCATATCTAGAAAGAACCATAATGCTAGCATGCTTCATTTCTCGACAGAATTGTGAAGATTAGCTAGCATCATACCTAGACAGAACTGTAATACCAGCTTGCGTGATATCCAGACAGAATTGTGGAGATTAGCTTGTGTTATATCTAGACAGAGCTGTAATACTAGCCTGCATCAAACCAAGACAGGGGGCCTCATTACAAGTTTGCCGGTCCAGTAACTATGGTACCGGTAAGCTTGCCGGTACTGTAGTTACCGGACCGGCAAACTATGAGTTCTACTTGCGGGTGCCTTTTCGCCTGCCAGGTCGGAACTGGCGGGTGGACCGGCACCCGCAAGCAGACCATGCCGGAGGCACTAGCACCATTCTGAATGGTGCCGGTGCATCCGGCCTCCCCATACCCATTGAGCCCTATGGGGCTCAAATAGGAATGGGGAGCATTTTTTACTGGCGTCTGGGAATGGGCAATTACTGGATCCGGCAGGGCCGTAATGACCTGATAATTGCCCATTCCCAGGTGCTGGTAAAAAAACGACTCCGGTGGCAGCCGTGCCGTTTTTAGTGGCACGACTACCGCTGACGTGGTAATGAGGCCCAGAATCATGAATGTCATCTTGGTTCACATCAAGACAGAATTGCGAATGTCATCTTGCACCACACCTAGACAGGATTGTGAAGATTAGCATTGCATCATAGCTAGACAGAACTGTAATACTAGCCTGGGTCATACCCAGACAGAATTGTGAAGATTAGCCTCCGTCACATATAGAGAGAATTGTATTAATAGTTTGCATCACATCTAAACAGAATTGTGAAAACTAGCATTGAGTCACATCTAGACAGAATTGTGAAGTTCAGCATTGCGTCACATCCAGACAGAATTGTGACGATTAGCATTGCGTCACATCTAGACAGAACTGGAAAGATTAGCTTGCGTCACATCTAGACAGAATTGTGAAGATCAGCATTGCGTCACATCGAGACAGAATTGTAATACTAGCTTGCTTCATATCGAGACAGAGTTGTGAAGATTAGCTCGAATCATATGCAGACACAATTCGTGAAGACTGGCATTGATTCACATCGAGACAGAAATGTAATACTAGCTCGCATCACATTCAGACAGAATTGTGACGATTAGCATTGCATCACATCTAGATAGAATTGGAAAGATTAGAAAGCATCACATTTGGACAGAATTGTAAAGATTAGCATTGCGTCACAACTAGACAGAATTGTAATACTAGCTTGCGTCACATCTAGACAGAATTGCAAAGATTAGCATTGCATCACATCTAAATATCCTTGTAATACTAGCTAATGTCACATCCAAATAGAATTGGAAAAATAAGCTTGTATCACATCTAGACAGAATTGTGAATGCCAGTTTGCACCCCATCTAGATAGGATTGTAATGATTAGCATTATGCCACATCTAGACATGATTGTGAAGATTAGCATGCGTCGCCTCTAAATAGTGATGCCACTAACCAACACCACTAAACAATCTCTCACCTCTGCATACAACTCTCACACTCTACACAAACACAACCACACCTCCAAAGTATTATAAACCGCACACACTTTGCTACATCGCAACAACAAAACATAAAACATATAGCCTCAAACAACAACACACGACGGCTACCGACCGAAAAGCACACCCACGGTCAGTGAATGGTGTTAACTGAACTGAGGCTGCCAACAGCACATCACAGCTCACTTGCTCTTTTCCCTCTCAACCTTACTAACCCATGCCACCCTCTTCCCATCTCAGATCTGACAGAGTGCCAGGGGACCACTACGGTGGTGATAGTGTGCGGTATAAATATCCTTTAACATCACAATAATTATTTCTTTGCACCTAGTTATTAATGCACATTAAAATATGTATGTTTACTTCTTAGAATCATGTAGTAATAATAGTAGTTTCCTCCTGTTTCTACGTACACTTCTGGTCCAAACATATCCATGGAGCTGTGTTTGTGATAGTAGGGGCACAAGCTCCTAAGTGTCTGTTCCCCATTTTTTGTTGGGAGTATTTTTACTCCCTATTTTTTATTTTTGGGAATTAGTTGCCTATTTTTAGAAGTAAAAGTGGCTGATACACCCTTTATCTGTAGGACTGTGCTTGGGGATAGTGGAGTAAGATAATTCACATTTATCTCTTATATTTCAGCCCCACCGCCATCGCCCTTACAGGGGTTGCTGTCCTCCTAGGCATGTTTGCAACAACGTACTTGCAGTCGCAAGGGAAGCCACCTCAGGACCCTCTCTTCTATGGTAAGTGGCTTACATTGTCATACTGCTATGCCGAGCTTAGCTGCAGGGCACAGGTTCTACAGCCGTGAGAGGTAAGCAGCCTGCATGAGATACAGGATGGGGAATGTTTATACTAGTCGTGCATGTACACACTTACCACATATTTCTTGGCACTACATGGAGTAATAAGAACATGGGTATTACCAACTCGCATGTGTTAAACCTACTTTAATACTCTTCTACCAGCAATGTGCTTTTGCCACTACACCCATAATGGCCACCTTTCATCCTCTATTTGTGTGGTGCCTCCAAGCTGTCCTCAGCAGAGTACTCTGAGGTTGTGTGGCATGCGATTCATTTGTGTAGGTAGCGCTGTTCTAGTTTCCACAACTCAAGTCTCTGTTTGTGCATTACAGAACCATGACTCCAAAGCCAAAGTGGTTGTTGAAGCTACAAGTGAATTTCCATTTGTATTGTTGGTCTGCTTTATGTTGTGTGTCTGTGTGTGTATATATATACACTGAAACAATCTTAGCAAAGGTGCAATTAAGTTGTGCAGATTTAACGCAACAAAACCCTTGAAAATACAGCAGATGTGGGAAGTATGAGGAACTCATGGTGGCAACAGTAAGGACCGACACAAGTGATCACAGTTCAAGGGTGTTAATTGAACTGTAAATGCAGGATGGAAAAATGCCTATCCTAAATCTAAGATGGGCCAAACATCAACCATCAAATGAAAAATAAGGCAGTCCTAGTGGCGTTGTGTCAGAATAAAAAGGCCTGTACTAAGAAAAACCTATTGCTAATTCCTTACAACAACTCATTACAGAAAGATTGTGGGATCAAAATTAAGAAAACAGTGTTCAAATAATAAGGCAGGCCTTGATTGTCTTAAGATCTCCCTTCCCCATGTTTTTAGCACGGGACAAGGTGGGACTTTGGAGCACTGCACCCGCTCGAGCCTTCTCAGCACGACCTGCCAGTTCTTTGCTGGCTGGCACAGCACAAGCTCGAGCCTTCTCAGCACGAGCTGACAGTTCCGTTCTAGCTATCAGGCTCTTCGATGGTAAAGTCTCTTTTCAATAAAAGTCTTTCTTTTGAGGACTGATGTATTCAATAAACAAACACAAAGTTCTGCTTCAGGTAGACTTTGGGTGACGGCTTCATCCTTGGGTCCCCCTCTTTCAGGCATAGACCCTGCACAATATCGTATTCAACAAATTCACAGGACAGTTCCCTTCTCAGTGAACTTTGGGTGATAGGTTTCCACCCCTGGATCTCCCTCGGCCGTGCTCAGATCCTAATTGGTAAGGGTGACAATATTTCTTGCTTTCACAAATCTTAATGTCCTTTTAAACACGTTTTTGGGCTTTGACCCTCGGTACTGGTTTCCGTCTTCCGGGTTCACTCTCACCACCTTTTGGTTGTCGGTTTCCCTCGGCCCGGTTCACTCTCACCGCCCTTTGACTGTTGGCTTCCCTCTGCCGGGTTCACTCTCACCAACGGTTATAGACAGTTCATCATGGGACTTTAGACTTCGCCCCCTCTCATCAGCACCCCTCTACCGGGTTCACGCTTGCTAATTTCTATGGAACACAGTTCATGTATTAATGCTCACCATGCAGGATTCACTTCCCTTAGCTTTCTCAATCATCTGCCGGTCAAAGACTTTCAAAGGTACAGAGGATTTGACAAGACCCCTGTATGACCACGTTGAAATATCTTCGATTCTTCCTAAGGCCTTCTGGTTATGGTAGTCTTTCTATCATTGGTTAATCGCCCAGAGTAATCCTTCTTCTGTTGTTGGTTCTGTTGTTGGTTTTCCCCTTCTTCTGCTTTTCAAAGTTCAATTTAGCTCTTGCTACTTTTCCTTCAACACAGTTTGGTTTCTTATCGACACTCCTCTCGACTCACCGGCTGTGATGAACCGCTTGGCTTTGGAGTCAAGTTTGGTACCACTGAGACAAGCGTCTCTCTCCTGCTTGGTTATCAGAGGAGGAGGGTCTCATGTACCGCAGATATCTGCTGCAACACACGCTGGCCTTTGTTCATGGTCTTATGTTTCCATCTGCAGAGGTTTCACGGCCTGAACCGGAAAGGGCAAGGTCACTTCTCTCCTTGTCACCCTCTCAGTATTCGCCGTCGTTCACATCCTCTTGAACTGCCATGCTGAGTTAGCCTTCACGTCGTGCGGTTTGTCTTGCTCGTAGTGTACTCTCTTGCTCCACCTTTGTGGCAGTATAGTAGACGACAGTACCTTGAATGAAAAGACAGGGTATTCTTAGCCCAATTGATAGTGGGGTTGTGTCTTCTTAGCCAGGCTATTCCTAGAATGATGGGAAAATGAGCTGCCCGGATTATGTCAAAAGTTAGTTCCTCGGCATGATTTAGCACTCGAACCCAGAGGGGTTCGGTGGAAATGGGTAATCGGGCCGGAGCTAAGACGGGATCCATCAACCCCTTCCACCATGAAACCAATGCGAGTACTAACAGACTCATACGTGTGAGGTTGAAACTTGAAATATAGCGGACAAGCGTCGATAAACTCCTTCAGCTTTTTAGGCGTGCCATCATACTTCCCTGAAGAAAGTGCCATGGGAGATAAATCAGTGGAGTGTGCCTCTCGTGTAGTCACCATTTGCTTCAAAATGGTATTTTCAGCCTTCAAATTCTGAACCTCTAGATTGAGATTTTGTACTGCGGCCACCAATTCCTGTATCTGTTCAGCAGTCGCCATGGTTGGTATTGGGCATTGCAAACTGTCAGCGTTTACGCTTTCTTTACCGGTCTGAAACGAACTTCCCTCCTCCTCACCTGAATCAGGATCTTCCTGTTGTTATTCGTGTAGCCTCCTCTCCCATATGCTGGGGGTGTGGCTTGCCATGGAAGCCACCGTGGGAGTTGACAACAATAACCCAGGGGCCCCGTTCCGGAACAGGGGAAAAAGCCCTTAGGCACAAAAAAACCCTTAGCGTGTATGCCAAGTGGTCCCTAGTATCAGTATCCACAGAGATTGGGTGCCAGAGAACTGCTGTGTAGGTGGCTCATCAAAGAGTGGAACAATGGCGAGCAGGTCACAGACTATGGTACACGTGGAGTACAAGGGACAACAAGAAAAGAGGTAAGTATCAGAGCAGTAGAAGGAGGAGTGGCCAGAGCATGAGAGAAAACAGAGCAGAAGAAAACAGAGCAGAGAGGAGGCACGGAGGCAAGAGAAAGCCGGACACGGAACGGCAGATACAGAGAGAAACAGCAAGAGAGCCCGCCGAAGCGGGGAAGGAGAGGATAGAGAAAGGCAGGGTACAATACGTACTGAGCAGAAAAACACCAGCGAAGCCTCCCAAAGAGGAAAAGCGAGACGCCAAGCTAAGGGTTGCAACGCGCTGTCTGCCGGATGGGGAGGGAACAAATAGCTGTCGGCAGACAGCGTCGGAACAACTAGACCGCTAGGACGCATTGCCAGGAGACGAAACGGCATTAGCAATGGCGTCTTAGACGCCAGCGGTCCCACAGATGTTTACCAACTCGGGGCATGACACTGAGCCTCGATGAAGTGGTTACTTCCTGGGGGTACATCAGAGCTTCTGTCCAGTTTTCTGGTTGTAATGGCCCCTCGTCCCGTTCCCATTTAGCTTTCAGACTGGTCGGTTCTGGTGTGGCAAAGGATGTGATCACATTGTACATAGTTGAGGTGATTTTGTGTTTAATTTGTTCCTGGACTATGTTGCGCTCCACCGGGGTGTACTCTGGCATGTCCCTGATGCTCTGCAGGTGAGCTTGTAGTGCATGCTTCATTTGGATGTGATGGTATCTTTCTGTGATTGGGAGGGAAAACTCAGATTGTAATGTCTTACCTTCCCTCACAATATCTCCAATTCTGGTGATTCCTTGCTGGTCCCATGCGAGCCATTTGGGAAGCTTCTGTATTTCAGGGAGGAGTCTATTGTTCCACAACGGTTGGACCGGTGTCAGTTTTGAGTCCCACCCTAAGTGTCGGTGTGTTTCTGCCCAGATTCGAGCAATATGTGTCGCCATGTTGGAGGGTGATGTGTCGCCATGTTGGAGGGTGATGTCCCTCCCAGACCGCAGTACAAGAGTTCCAGGGGTGGTGTTGTACTGTTGGTGTTGATCCCTCTGATGTGCAGCAAGGTCCAGTCCCTGTGGAGCATGTCGTTCACCACTGCCA
Organism: Ambystoma mexicanum; assembly: GCF_040938575.1. Lineage (NCBI taxonomy): Eukaryota > Metazoa > Chordata > Amphibia > Caudata > Ambystomatidae > Ambystoma > Ambystoma mexicanum. The sequence continues at coordinate 374,354,214 of NC_090921.1, forward strand.
TCTGACTGGCCCAATAGTATGTTTGCAGTCTGGGCAGACCGATTCCCCCCCTCCCAGATGGATCTTTGAAGAGTAGGGAGAGCTACCCGTGGGTGGCCCCTGCACCAGAGTAATTTCGTAAGGATGCTGTCGAATTTGAGGAATTCATGTTGTGGGATATGCAGTGGTGCGTTTTGCAGGATGTACAGGAACTTAGGAAGAGCAATCATTTTGAACAGGGCCGCTCTACCCATCAGTGTCAGTGGCAGGTAGACCCAGTGGCGAGTATCCTCCGCGAACCTCGTCACAAGTGGGTGGAAGTTCATGGGTATGTAGTCCGTAAGGCGCTTCGTAGTTTGTACACCAAGGTATTTAAACTGTTCTGTCACAATACAATAGGGACAGTCTGCAGGTGTTGTAGCTATTGTGCTGCCGATGGGGAATGAAGTGGATTTGGACCAGTTCACGCGGAGACCACTGAAAGCCCCGTATCTCTTTAGCATGTGTGTGACTCTGTGACAGGAGTTGATTGGGTCTTTCAAATAGATGAGCAGGTGATCTGCGTAGAGCAAGACTATGTCCTCCCATGTATCTGACCAACGGAAGCCCTCCCAGAGTGGTGTGTTTCGCAGGAGTATAGCAGGGGTTCAATAGCGATTGCAAAAATCATAGCAGATAGGGGGCAGCCCTGCCTGGTACCTTTGCCTAATCTAAAGGGGTCTGATTGCCAGCCGCTGAATTTAGTTCTGGCCATTGGACAGTTGTATAATAGTTGCACCCAGCTCATGAAGTTCTGGCCGAAGCCCATGTGTCTAATTATTTCCCATATGGCCTCCCACTGCACTGAATCGAAGGCTTTTTCAAAGTCGATTGCTAATAAAGCTAACGGACCCTGTAAACTGTCGGCCCTTTTCAAGGTTGAGTGCAGCTTGTAGAGGTTCATGCGCGTTGATCTCTGGGGCATGAAACCGCATTGGTCAGGGTGGATCAGGGAGGGAATGACTTGCTGCAATCGGTCTGCTAGTATTTTGGCTAATATTTTGGTCTCGCTATTTATAAGTGAAATGGGTCTGTATGAACTACAGCTTTCGGGAGGTTTGTCCGACTTGGGTAGCACTATTATTGTGGCTTCTCTCAGGTCTGGGGACAGGGTGCCCTGGTCCCGTGCGTGTTGGTACATACGCAGCAGATGCTGGGCAATTACATTAGTTCCCACCTTCCGCCATAGCTCGATCGGGAAGCCGTTTGGACCTGGAGACTTGCCAGATTGGAGACCAGACATGGCACTCAGCACCTCGTCTTCTGGGATTTCCTTCTCCAGTAGGTCCTGTTGTGCCGTGTTTAAAGTGGGGAAATTGATTTCCTCTATGATTGAAGCATCTGTTCGAGTGGTGGTTGTCTTGTAGAGCTCAGCATAGTAGTGCGCAAATCCCCGTGCTATGTCCTGGTCTAATACTAGTGGGTTTGGACCTCCTGTCTCTAACTGCCTGACATGACTGCGACCCTGCTTCCTGTGCTCCAGCCATGCCAACATCTTGCTGGCTTTGTCCCCTGTTTCTTATATCCGCACCCGCATTGCCTTGTGTACGTGGTTAGAATTGTCTAGTGCTATGTTCTGGAGTGGCTCCTGTGCTAGAAGCAGGGCCCGGTTCGTGTCAGGCGTGTCTTGAGTTATGTGTGTTTCCTCTGCCTGTTTTACCTGCTGTACCGCCTCGTGCACCTTGTGTAGATGTTTTTTCCGTATGCGGTTGTCCATGAGATGATTTCACCTCTCAGTACATCCTTGTAGGCCTCACATAGCATCTCAGGATCCGATGCGGACTCTGTATTTAACTCAAGGTATGTTTTGATTGTCTCTTGGAGCTTATCTACCAAATCTGGAACACCCAAGTAGTAATTATTTAGGCGCCAGCTAGGAGGGGGAGCCGGCCTGGATGTATTGATTTTTAGCACCAGGGGGTAGTGATCAGAGATTCCTCTGGGGAGTAAGTATGCCTCATGTTCCCTGTGTAAGTCAATTGACGGAAGAAAAAAGTAATCTAGTCTAGGGAGTGAAGCATGTGCCCCGAATGATAGGAGTATTCTTTGGTGTTGGGGTGGAGATCTCTCCATGCGTCACACAGGCCCAGGACGTTTGTAAATGTAGTGAGTTTGGTAGGTATGCTGGGGTTTCTACTGCGTAGATGTGAGCGGTCCATGACCGTGTCCATGACTTTTTTAAAGTTACCTCCTATAATCGTTATGTTGGACGTATCTTTTGTGATCAAGGGGGAAATGTCGGTAAGTAACGGCGATAGTAGGGTGGGTGGCGCATAAATGGCTAGTAGTGCAATAGATTGTTCCCAGAGTTTGCCTGTCGCATATATGTATCTGCCGCCGGTGTCCTGGGTAACTGTATTTAGGTGGAAGGGGAGTTTCTTGTGTATTAGTATCATGACTCCCTGTGAGCCCATGGTGAAGCCCGCATGTAATGCGAGTCCATAATTTGTGCGTTTAAATAGAGTGCAGTCTGTGCCTGCGAGGTGGGTCTCGGACAGGAATACTATGTCTGGGGTGTGTCTATTTAAGAATTGCCCACCCAAATGGTGCTTGACCCCATTTCCCAGGCCGTTGACATTCCATGTCATGAACTTGAGCGTTCTGGGGATGCTGGTAGTGGTGCTATGTGATGCTATGTCTGCCCGTAGTTAAAGAGGTGTGTGCCGCGGGTAACGGCACGAGGGGTCGAACTAAACCACATTTATGTGCTGTTACCCTCCTGTCTGACTTCAGTATGCTTCGTACTTGACTGGTCCAATTCATAACCAAACTAAACAAACCCCTAGCCCCCACCCTATACTCATCCCAACTAGAAGCATCGGTCGACCGAACATTAGAACTTCAAGTTGTCAACCAGACAACTTACATGTGCTAAACTAAATTAGGATTCCGGTGTTTCCCCCTTGTGGTGTGTGACTGGGGGCTGTTGCCGATTGTGCTGTAGTAAAAATGCAATTAGAGTGGTGAGGGCCCTTGACGCGAGGACGCGTGACTTCTGCACAACCGCATTGTGAGAACAGGTAACGCCTAGTGCTAGATGTTGGGTTGCGCTGCGGATCGTAGTTGATACAGTTCATATTCACTGCTGTGTTTCAGGGCTCTGTTGAGGATCAAGGCAAGGGTCAGCCTCCTATGTCTTCCGGCCGGTCTTGTACTGGTGGCTGTCGGGGTGCCTGTTGTTGGTCAGCCAAAGGTCCGAGGTTTCTTCCCCTGGTGTTGCGAGATGTCGACCAATCTCCTTCTATGTGCTGTTCAACCCAGCGCCATGCCTCCTTGGGGGTGTGCGTGTTGACAATGCTGGGCGGTTTCGTAGCCGCGTTGTCTCCCCTCAGGGCAGGCCCGCTTATTGCTGGAGAGGGGTCCTGGCTATGTGCGCTCTGCGTGCCACTGTTGCAGTATGCTGCGGGTCTCCTGGCTCTTCTCCCAGGGCGTGTGGCCGCTGTTGTCGCGGGGCGCCATGCACCCACGGGCACCCTTCAGACGGGACAGATGGTAACTTTGTGCACGATACGCGCCTCTGCTGCAACATGTTGCAGTCCCTCAGGCCCGGCGCCCAGAGCGCTGCGCTCACCGCTGCCGCGGAGTGCCACGTATCCACAGGCACCTTCAGGGTGGGACAGGTGGTGGCTTTGCGCATATTACGCGCCACTGCTGCAGCACACTGTAGGCCCTCTGGCCCTTCGCGCAGGATGGTGTGCTCGCTGCTGGGGAGCCGCACTGAGGCGCATTGTTGGGGGCCGTTGGATGGGCGCCCACTTGTGTTTCTGTTCCCGTGCTCCTTGTGGTCGCCCTCTTCCGGAAGCGCTATTCCTGGAAGGGGCAGCCCGCCGCAACGCAGGGCAGGGATCCTCTGGTCCGCAGCTTATGCAGCACCACCCAGGTGCTGAACGCTCTCTTCCCTTGGGACCCCCCCTCAGGGCATGGCTACCAGGGCTCACGAGAGGCAGCCCGCAGGAGGGGGCGTTCCGCGTCGCCGCTGCCGAAGTTGATCCCTCCGGAGTTTGCCCGCGGGCTGGAATATTGTGGGAGCCGCCCCGGGGACAGTGTTCCACCTCCACCGCAGTTGGTGAGTGAGCGGTGGTCTAGGCCCCTCAGCAGTGCCGCTTCGATCTCCAGTTACTGTGCGTATATTAGCCTTGCTCAGGCGGCCATCTTTGAGGTGGGCTGGTCGGCACCCGCTCAGATTTTCGCGTGCCTCAGGCTCCTGTGTACGGGAGCCGTTCTGCACTCCACTTGTGATCCAAGATGTCTGACACTCGGTGGGAGTGTTTTGCGGTCCCGCAGAGATCAGAAGTCAGGTGTTTTGAGCAGGATGTACACTGCTGTCGCGGGAGCCGAAGAGACTCACGTCCTTCTCATCTCGCTGCTGGCCTGGATTGGATCTTTTGCTTCCGGTAATAATTCTTTTAGCAGGAAAGCAGTTACAGCACAGCCCGGCTGTTTCTTTTGTTCCCCTTTAGTTTTGTGGGATTCTTTCTGGTTCTGGCAGTCTGGAGCAAGGAAAATGGATGGTTTTCTCGCAGGGTGCTCCGCCAGCAATCGGTTAGTAGGTGAATCTGTGTGTCTTTTTTCAGTCTGCTATAGAAATAGCATTCTATTTATGCTTATGATAAAGGAGGTGTGTGCTGGTTTATCCTAAGCACGTCCCCTTAGGCAGGCGATTGGCTGGAGTCTCTTCTCTCCCTTGATTGGAGAAGAAAACAGGGTGTCACCATGATGATGTGGGTTTATCAGTCAGAGAATTCTCCCCTTGTCCCTTTGAACATAAAATCTACTTTTGGTACAATACATATTTACATGTGTGCAATCTTTATAACAACAACATATATAGATTACATATTTTGTGTAGCAGATACTCCTCCAAATCTCGTCGCTGTAGGATCTTGTGTCTGCTTTTGACAGAAGTTTGCCCTTTGTGACCTGAACACAGTATCCAGTTTATCAGAACATTTGTACAAATGTGCACATTGAATATGGGCATAAGAGTATGAAGTTTTGTGCTTTTGGCATAAATACATTTGGGGTGAAACCATATTTTCCGCTACTACTTCCCAGAACATCTCACAGAGTTCTGACGTCTCTCAAAACGTGCATCCAGAAATCACATTAACAATGCTGTTATTTCTATAATTTTCACAATTTTACACAGTAATTTATCAGTCTTTTTAAAAATGTGCTTTTGGCCTTTGTTAAGCAGCAAATGGTGGTTTGTCTCTGCCTCCTTCTTCTCCTGGCAGCTCCAAAGCAATCTCCTCCCAGTTCCTTCAGGGAGAGGCCATTTATGACTCTTCACACTTTGCATGTCCTTTCAGCCAGAGGATGTCCATTGTCCCCTTCCCCTGCAGCCCCAAATTCTCCTCCCCTAATCTAATCATCACAGAGGTGTGATTTCCTGGTTGAGTGAAGCAGAAGGGAGATGCCTGGCCTCCGTGGGGGAAGCTGTTGGACTGGTTTGATTGCTTTTGGGCAGTCTTAAATTCAATGTCATTCTGTTACATTTTTTTCTTGGTTTAAAACAAACTTGCAATTTTAAAACAAGCAGCTAGAACACTTATTCCATCTTCTAAACCATGGGATTAAACAGTTACAACCTAGGTTACTCTCAATAACAGGTCACTTAGTTTCCAGACATTAGATTTCAGTTGTACAAGTTTAAATTCTATCATGCAAACTACTGACAGCTGTCATACAGGTGGCTACGGGTACTGCACCCAGATTTTGACAGATTTCACAGGCACGCACATTTTTGCTGTGAATGTTTTGATGACAAATTTAGCTTTTCTGGACATTGTATGTTTAAAATGATTTCTTGAACTAAGTGACTTGTATTACCCAGCAAGAATATTGGATGTTGGATGATGTTTTGTACCGGCATTCTGCAGTTTCAGCAACCAAGTAAAAGATTTAAAAACAAGATTCTGGATTTCTTTCAGCAAAACACTGCTTTTCATGCAGGCTCCATTTTTACTTGTTGGGCAGCCCAGTGACATGTTTCAGGAGTGTGCTCTGTGTTCCACCACTGACAACATGCATGGTAGATTTGGCAGCCATCTTTTCGTGCTGTAAAGCACGATTTCCATAGGTTTTGGCGTGCACAGGGGTTTTGCGGCCATTTTGATAATTCTGGCACCACCAGACACAGTGATGTCACAGGGCAGAGCATAAGTGGGTTAATACATCCCACAAAGCCCCCCCTCATGACTTGAATTTGACCACCCGTCAAGGGGAAGTCGGTAGATTGGGATGTCATTCTTTCTTTTTGGTCCAAGTAGAAAAATTTGTTTGCTTCTCCCATCAGTGCTGGATCGACAGGTTCTCCTCGCCAGTTCTGGATGGGAGTATGGGGCGATACTCCGGGCCCCTTGGGTCTTTCATTCCCGTCCCCGAGTGGTCCTCCTTGGTGCTTCGAATCCTTGGTTCCAGTGCTATGATGACAGAACAGAGCATGGTTATAGACTTTTCCCCACCACTATTCATGTAGTGGGGCAGATGCATACATTTGACATAAAATTGACAATCTTTCCCGCCTGTAATTACTACTGATTTTGACAGGTGAAATGGTTTTTAATAGTTGTAATTTTCCAGGGATCCGGAATGTCCCCTCTGGGTTTCCAGATGGCTCCTATAGTTGACGCAGAGTATGCCTAGGATGGCAACACTTCAGCTGGTTTATGTGGACCCACTTGTCTTCCCCTTCTGCCAAACTGCCTTTGGGGATACGGATTTTGTAGGCGACTGGTAAGATTCTGTCTACAATTTCAAAAGGACCCCGCCAGCTAGCAAGAAATTTGCGCTGTTTGGCCTGGTTCCTTTGGAAATTGTACAAGTAGACCCGGTTTCCTACTTGCTATTCTTTTCTAGTTGTCTTAAGGTCATAGTGGATCTTCATACTGTCTGCAGATCTTTCTAGATTCCGCTGAGCATACGGCAAATGCATGCTGAAGGTGTTTTCTCAGATTCTCAACGTACTCATGAGTTGTGGAGGCATTTATCAAGGTCTGCTCTTGGGTTCTGTAGAGCAGATGCTGGGGAAGCACCATCCTTCGTCCAGTCATCAGGTCAACGGTGATGTTTTTGTTGCAGAAGAAGGGGTAGATCTGATGGCCATCAGGACAAGAGGTAATCGAATGTCCCAACTTGGCCCAGAATCTGCCACAAACTTTTTTAATATGCTCACAATTGTCTTGTTGTATCTCTCAACTCCACCACTAGAGGCTATCCGGTAGGCAATGTGTAGTTTCCTTTTGACCCAAAGTATCTCCCACATCTTTGTCAGCACTTCGCTAGTGAAGTGGCTACCTCGGTCTGACTCACTCCTTTGCGGTAGTCCAAAACGCGAGAAGATGTGATTGATCATCAGGGCAGCTGCTGTTTCTGCCTTGCAATTTGGGTCCGGGAGACATTCCACCCATTTAGTGAACAAGCATGTCACGGTGAACATTGACTTGTAAATCTGACCAAGGCAGAGTCATCCCCCTCTTTTGTTGGGGAGCACGGTGTGTGTGATGTTGACTGAAATTGTGCAAACACAAGACACCCCTTCAAGTATTGGTCGAGATCCTGCCCCATGTGTGGCCAGTATGCAACCTCTCGCAAGATTTCCAGTGTTGTAGGAAACCCCCGATGACTGGCTGTGGCCACATCATGGGCATGACTTAGCATCAGGCTTCGGAATAAGGTGGGGACCACCCACTGGTCATGGCCAGCTATGGATCTCCTCACCAACAAACCGTCTTGGATTCAGAACATTTTTGGACATTTCATCAACACTCTGAGGTCCTCTTTCCCTATGTAATTGGTATCCGTCAGGGGAAAGTTCTCAGGGTCCTCAATGTGTTGATAAAACTTACCAATTATTGGATCCCCTTTTTGAGCCGTAATCAAATCAGCATCTGGGGTCTCCTTTCTCCATTGTGCAGTTGAGAGTTCATTGTGAGCATTTGTCTGGGACCTAGTGATAGCAGTGACCTGGATTTCCCCCAACAGGGGCTCGATCTCAAGTAGATCCCCTTGGATGGCTCCGGTTTTGGCCAGCTGATCTGCTAGGTCATTTCCAGTTTTGTCTGGTCCCTCTACTTTAGAATGACCCTTGATCTTTTTCCAGTAGATGGTCATCCCATTCGAGGTGACCAGATCATCAATATTTTGGATTAATTTTCCATGTTTCAATGGTTTGTTATTAGCACATAGCATGCCTCTGGTTTTCCAGTTAACCAGGTGCTCCACGAACCCGTTCCGTACATAATCCGAATCAGTGATTATGACCAGTTCGTGGAGTTTGTGTTGGACAGCAGTGAGGATGGCTTGATGCACAGCCATCAGCTCTGCCACTTGACTACTTCGGGGACCGATTTTGTACCCAGCGGAGGGTTCTGGGGCATCATTCACCCATGCATTCCCTACGCCGACCACAAGTTCTTTTTCCTTGTTATTGTCAACATGGTAGGAACATCCATCCACATATACAGTGGGCATTCCCTCACACTCATAGACTTTGTGTGGGGAATTAAGGTATGCCTCCATGTTGTCCTTGATTTTAAGACTTTCGTCCTCGAGACAGTTTTCTCTGGCACAATCATGCAAGTCAGCCAGACCTTGTGCGAGGGGACTCTTCTTGTTGGCATTGACAGAATCCACGAAGTAATCCGGGAATTACTGACATTTGCGGCCCGATTCTGTCACTCTGAAGATATTGCAAAGGTTGGTGTGGAGTCTACACTATGATGTGTTCCCCCTGGATAAACGGGCGGTAATTTTTCAATGCCCACACCGTTGCCAGGAGTGCCTTCTCACAATTGTTGAATTTTTCCTCCACAGAGGATAAAGTCTTGCTTGCATAGGAGATGACTTTATTGACCTTGTCATGCTTTGGATATAATACTGCAGTCAATCATGTATTTGAGAACCCTGTCTCCAAGAAGAACTCCTTGTTTTTGACAGGGTAAGCTAGGCAAGGCGCTTGCGAGAGGCTTCTTTTGAGTTGTCTTACTGCCTCTGCTTGTTCTGGACCCCACTCCCACTTGACCCCCCCTTCAAAAGATGGATCAGGGGTCTTGTGATCTCTGCGTAGTCCTCAATGAACTTTCTGCTGTAATTAGTTAGTCCAAGGAGGCTCCTTAGTTCCCGCAGAGTTGTGGGTTCTTTTAATTTCTGGAGTGCTTCCACTTTCTTTTCCTCGGGACAGAGACCCTGAGGAGTTATCTCATGCCCCAGGAAATTGACACGGGTTCTGCACCACTGTGCCTTTTGAAAGGAGAGTTTTGCTCCGGCAGCCCTCACCTGTGTCAGGACATAACGGATCTCTGCTATGTGCTCCTCCACAGTTGAGCTTTTGACTAGAACATCATCTACATAGGCCAGGTTACCCCTTTCACCCAGGTCGGGCATGGCCTTGTGTAGAAAAATGTTAAATTAATTGCCGGAGTTGATGTATCCGAAGGAAATCCGGGCCCAAGTGTACTGCTGCCCCCTAAAGTAAAGGCCAGCTTGTATTGGTCCTCCCTACTGACAGATACAGTCCAGTACCCATTGGTCAGGTCAATGGCAGTGAATACCTTTGACCCCTGGATCTGGGCCAACCCTTGGTCAATGTAGGGAAGAGGCCATCGCGAAGTATGTACCCGTTTGTTAGCTCCCTTAGGCCAGCACAGAGTCTCCACTGGCCGTTTTGTTTCAAAATCCCCAGCACCGGATTATTGAAGGTGCTGTGGACTGGACGAATTATCCCACGGGACTCAAGATCTTAATTATTTCAGTAAGGGACTACATTGATGCGAGAGGCGAGCGATATTGCTTCACAAACACTGGAGTCATGCCAGGGTCCGTGGGAATTGTTGTTGTGTGGATGTCAGTGCGACCACAGTCATGAGTCCACCGCAAAGAGATCTTCGAAATCTAAGAAAACTTGTTTCAATGTTTGCTTTTGCTCCAGAGTCTCACAGGCATCAGCTAGGCTGACTCTCTTTTCAACCATCTGCCTGAAGCCTGGAAAGACTTCCAGTTTTGCTATCTCAGCGGCCTTCTGCAGCAAGGTGGAGAAGTCCCTGGTCAAAGTGCTGATTTGGACTGATGGCTTCAGGTGGGGAAGGCAGTCCTCACGGACTTGAAAGATCACCTCATCCCTCCTGAAGTCACAGGTCACATCTTCCTTACCATAAGGGCAGGAAGTGTACACCAGGAAATTCCCCCCATGCCGGGTGAAGATCCTGTCTGGTGTTGCTTCATCATCGCTATCACTGTCAAAATAGTCCTTGGGGATTGGTCCTAACAGTTAATTACCTATAAAAAATGTCGGTCATCAACCGCCATTCCAATAATGGTGCCTGCGGCCAGAGTGATACTCTTTAGGTCACTGTTATCCACCTCTATTGGAATGGTGTCGTGTTCTATGTTGACTAGTGGTGTTGGGTTCACCCCCAACCCTTGCTGTTGGAAATGAGCATTGCGATGAAAATAGGCGTCAGGGTTTTTTAGTTTCTTTCCTCTTTTAATTTTTACTTCCAGTGAGAATTGTCGGGTCCGTTCCGGGATGGTGACTTCCTCTTCAATCTGAATTTCAACTGCATAAGGCAGCAGTTGTGCTGACCGAAATGCTTTCTCTGGGTCATCAAAGTCCATGGGATTACCCGCGAATCGGGACCAAGCTTTGAAGTTTATTAGGTACAAACTAATGGCAAAGCGATTGAGAATGTCACTGCCTAAGTAAAATGCAGCAGGGACATCTCGCATGACCCAACAATTATTGACTATGCTCTTGTTGCCTATGGAAATTTTGAGTATACACCTGCTAGGCAGGAGATGTTTGGAATTGGGTGTTACCAGGTCCATTTCCCATTTTTCTAACAGTTTAAATGTGGGAATGGCTGGATCTTTTGGGAGTTTGCGGAACATGGCCTCGCTGATGAAGCTCTTGCCGTTGTTCACGCAGACTCGGGCGAGAACAGAGTGCTTCCCTTCATTTAACTGAATAGGGCTGAACAACTGCTCTCCAATATTCTGAATATCAGTCAGGCTCTGAGCTGATTTCTCATCTTTCTGGACTATAGGAGTGGGATTTTCTGATTGTGAATTTGTAAAGCATTTCAGAGTGTTTCCTTCCCGTGTGGAATGCCACCTTAGACTAGAATGAAAGTTGATTTTCAGAAATAAAGAGGACTCTCCATCACCAGTTGGTTGTCCTACTGCAATTACTGTCACGTCTGGGATTTAATTATTCTGGAAGTGAAATTCTATTTGGTCAGGATTTTGTTCAACCATGTGGCATGTGCCGTTTAAACTAACATGGTTGACACTCTGTTTCAATTTTATTGGTCGGCTAGTCTGGGTCCAGAGGACCTTGTTTACACAATCTATGAGGGGAGACAACCCACGCAGGATGTCATTCCCTAGTAAACAAGGGGTGCCCTCTGGAGTCACAACTATGACCAGGTGCTTCACCTTGTGTCGCCCAATTTTAATGTCCAAATCCGCAGTCCCCTCAATGGGAATTTCCTTCCCATCGAAGTTCTGAAGTTGTCCAGGAAGAGGGGTGAGAGGAATTTGGTATTTCTCCCCCTTCCCGAAATTCAGTTGATCAAAGGCCCCTTTTGACAGAAGGGTAGCTTGGGATCCAGTGTCCACCAGTGCCAAAATTGTACATTGCCCCTGTATTTGGACCGGGGCATAGAATCTTCCTTCCTTTACCTCAAGGGGGCAGAGGTAATGCACATTTTTGGCCAACTGGTGGGTTAGTTTCTTTGCTTTGGACACTGATAGAGAGGTGGTTTGGGCAGGATTCGGTTTGGAGTATTGGGAATCTGTAAGAAAAAGGTGACAGCTAGTTATGGGGGAAGTTTTGGGTTCCCCTGGTTCTGATTCTGGGCTGCCCCCCCACCCCCTTTGGAGGCAGTCACCAGGATGGGTTTGAACCAGGGGATTTTCGTGCTGGTGATTCTGGGGTTTGATGATGGGTGATTCTAACTTTGTCCCCACATCTACCCAGTCTGGATTTGGATCCTTTGGGACCCATTTTTCTTTGGGAGGAGTTCCCACATCCCTGAAGGAGAAGATCTTTTCCCCAGGATCCTCTGAGGATCCCTCTCCTTCAAACTGGAAGATTTGTACCTTCTCCTCAAAATGGGTCTTTTTGGGCTCTTTATTTCTCCTACCTGCCCTCTGCTCCTTGGGTTGCAGACTTTCGGGGGCAGGAGATTTTGGTTCCTGTTCCTGGGTTTCCAGGGACTTTTTACAAGTGGGGAAGGAAGCTTCCTCCATGGCTTTACAACCCCCTTCCCCTTGTGCCTCCTCCCTGGGAACCGGTGGGTTGTCGGGGTTCTTCCCCCGTCATTGCTCTAGAGCACCAGATCCTGGATTTGAGGCATTCTGAGCCGCCATGCTCATCTGAGGGTTCTGTTGAGCCCTCAGCATGCGACACAGATCCTGTGCCATGTTCTGTACCTGGCGCTCTAGTTGGGACACCCACTCTGGCTGGTAGAGGGTCCTCATGTCTCCCCTGGGTTGATCCCGGGAAGGGTAGCTATCCCTTCTTACAAAATACCCCGGGTTAGGGAAGTTTGGGTACCCCTCCACCCTTGGCCTCCCCTCTCCCGGATTGGGCTGCCTAGGCTCAGGAAAGTGAGGAAAGAAGGATGGGTTGTTTTGGGGGTTGAAATTTGGCAGGTACCTAGGAAAGAAATTTTGTCCAGCATTTGGGGGATTACTGCCCTCCTATGGAAAGTGAGGAGGGAAGTTCCCTGGGTTTCCTGCTGTCTGGTTGGATCCCCCCCCTTGGGCTGGAGGAGTCCACACATAACCCAGGATGGGTTTATTTCCCTTGTAGCATGGGCTGATGTAGTCAGGGGAGTTAGGGGTCCCATTTGTGGGGTTACCTACCTGGCTCCCTGTTTGTGATTGGGCCGAGGACCTTCTGGGTTTGGGTTTGTTTGGATTCTGTGTGGGAAGGTTTTTAGGCCCCCCATTTCCAGGTCTACGATGGGTGCAACCTTCACCACCACCACCTTAGCAGCAGCAGGGGTGTTGGTTGTTTTGGGGTTTTTGCTACTGTTTTTATTTTCCAACGGCTTCTGCACCTCATAGATGCACGTTGCTTGTTCAATGACCCAGTCTAGTGATCTTTTCTCATGAAAGTCCCTCACTAGCTGGGTCATAATGTACTTAGGAAGAGCATGAAAGAAGGTGTTTACACATTCTTTACTGTCAGTGCGCACACTTATAGTGGTCTATGCAAAGGCGTGTTATAATTCCAGAACAAATTTCTCTGGGGACCTGATCTTACCCACATTGTAAGTTGTAGGCTGCCTTGCGAGCCTCTTGAGGGTTCCTGTGAATGGAAACATTTCTCAGGATGGCCGCTCTATAGGTGGACCATCTGGAATGATTCTGATCCTCCAGCCCCGCAAAGAAGCTGGAGTACTCGGGAGAAAATGTCCACTTTACATATTGAATACAGCTTTGGCTGTCCTTCAAATGGAAAGTTTCCATCATCTGTTCAAATAACTCAAGGTGGTCCCAAACCTAATATTTTGCATTCTTGTGATAGGGTGTGATGACGCTCCTAATGGCTTTTATTTGTTTCAGGGGATCCCTGAGCAAGGCCCTCTTGACTGTGTTGGCTTCTTTAGTTCGGGTCACCCTGGTCCACTCATCCTCTGACTCAGAGGCACTGCTCCCAGAGGTGGCTGTCTGGTCTTCTAGGTTCTCCTGGATTCTGCAAGCTTGGGAATGGCTGGCAGAATGTGGGGGCCTAGTTTCTTGAGTCCTGTGGTGCTCAGCAGAATCTTCTCATTCTTCCTTGTTCCCAGGATTGGCTGAGTTCCCCTCCGCCCCCCACTGTCCTAGCTTGGAAGAGGTTTTTAGTATGCTCTTAGTGGGCCTACTCTCATGGAATTCCCCACTAAATTTTACCGTCTGATCTCTGGGTAAGTTATATTTCTGAGGATCCATTTCTCTGATCCTCCCCTCATTGGAGTCTCCCTGATGAGAGAAGATGGCCCTGGCACTTGGGAACCCATACATAGATGCCCGCCCATCCACTTCTGGGAGGCGCTGACCTACGAGCCCCATATTTCTCATTGGGTTGAATTCTACCATCCCCGCGGCCCTTGGCTCATGTGAGCAGTGGACATGGGGGTGGCAGAGTCCATGGAATTAAATAGATGAAAGTCTCTGGTGCCAGGGTTCCTGAGGTTATGCTCAGGTGTTTCCCTCTCCCATTGGACCTCATCTCTCTCAGCCCCTACTCCCTGTTGGCATGCAAGAATCTGACCCTTTTGTTCTTCTATTAAGGCCATACTGGTCTCTATTAATTGTTACTGCATGGCCACCTGTCTATGGAGCCTATCATTTTTCTCACACAGAGCCTCATTGTCTCTCTGTGCTTCCTGTTTAATTTTGGAGTATTGGGCCAATTCTTGCTGCAGGAAGGTCACCTCCTGAGTCTGATCCTTCCCAGCCTGATCATTCTTTGCTAGAGCATCTTCCATCCGCCTGGCGTGCTCTAACAGTTTTTCGTAGTCCCTTTTGAGCTCACCCAGTCCCTGAAGGGCCAGGTGATTTTGTTCCATCTTGGTATTTAAGTAACTGACTTCCTGGCCTAAGGTGTCCCTTTCCTGAATTAGAGTACCCCTCTGTGCAGCCAACTTGTCCCTTTGTTTTTTTGAATGCACAGTGGAAATGCTATCCATGTCCTCATTTGTACGTGCCCCAAAGATAGGCATAGTTTTCAGTGTCCGTTAAGAAGCCTCACTGAAACGGGCTCTATAAATTCATCCGTAGGTGGCACTTGACCATGTGGCCGATCTTGCTTGTAGTCTTCTTCTAGTTCGATAAATGTTTCAGTCTTCTTTTCCCAGCCCCGCTGTTGCTCCAAAGCAAATCGTTCCCGCCTTCAGTCTTTGATGGGATTAGAGGGAAGGACGTTGATTTCTTGTGGGTGCAGTATTCTTACCACACTTTCCTAACCTAGCAAAAATGTCATTCCCTAACTATTTCCGTGGGCGAAGGTTGTACCTTGTGACTCCAGGTACAGTGTGATCGATGAATAAAGAAACAGGATGTGAAGAAAATGAAGAATCCTCAAGTTGTTTGGGCTCAAAAGTCTGCCCAGGTCCAGAATGGGTGTCCTCATTCAGAGGCACATCTTTGCAGTCGAGATCATTAACAACTGCCTCCTTAATCCATTTGTCACAGGGGAAAGGCACGGGAACTTGTTTCAGGTGGAGTGTTCCGTCAATTCGAACAGCCGTCTGAGTAGCCAGTAGCAGCCGATATGGTCCTTTCCAACGAGCTGCAAGACAAGACTTCCTTTCGAAGTCCTTCACCAAAACAAAGTCCCCAGGTCGAATGTGATGACCAGGTCCTTCGTATTTCTCAGGCAAAGCAGCTTGAACCTGTTGATGAGTTAAATGCAGGTTTTGAGTCAATTGGTCACAGTAATCGATTAATAGCGGATACTCTATTTCATTCAATCTCCTAGGTTTGGGTGCATTCCATATATTAGTAGGTCTCCCCATGACAATCTCATAAGTAGAAAGTCCTGTTCTAGACTGTGTTGCTGTTCTCATTGACAGTAAGGCTAAGGGTAAAGCATCGGGCCATTTCAGTTTGCTGTGTGCACATATCTTTGCTAATTTATTCTTAAGGATACCGTTGTGGCGTTCTACTAAACCGGTGCTCTGTGGATGGCATACTGAATGGAATCTCTTATCTATTTGTAGCTTCTCGCATACCTGTAGCATGATAGCTGCTACAAAATGCGGTCCATTATCGGACCAAATTACTCTGGGTAGTCTGAATCTAGGAAAATACTCATTTAGCATTACTTTGGCAGTTGACATGGCGGTGTTATCCTTCAGAGGGAAGGCTTCGACCCATTTACTGAAAGCACATATCACCACCAACACATATTTGTAGTTTTGGCATATCTCCATCTCAATGAAGTCAAAGTGTATTACCTCAAATGGCATAGCGGGAGGTCCAAAACTACCTCTTGGTGCCGGTGTACCCTTTCCAATATTATGTTGTAAGCAAATCATACCGTTCTGAACTAGTTCTGTAGTTTTGGGAATGTTATTATTATACAAAACTATGGCTAAGTGTTTACAAATACTTTTTGCATTAATGAGTGCTGTGTCCATATGCCATAGTAACTATCGCTGTTACGTATGCGTTGGGCAGCATCCATCTCTGTTCTCCCCGATCTACCCAACATCCCTCCATGTCCAGTACAGCAAGTCCTGAAGCCTGAAGCCCAATAGTCATTCTCTTCCTTCTGGGCCTAAGCCTGTTTCTCTTTCACACTACTAACGCCCTCCTCCATCATACCAGTTTCAGCAACCCATTTAGCAGAATCTAACACATACATACGTGAGTGTAGGTCAGTAGCAGTTTGTTTAGCTATTTTGTCTGCAAAGGCATTTCCTTTCCCAATGTCATCAGTCACCCTCTGGTGTGCTCCACATTTCAAAATGGCTAATTGTTTGGGAAGAGCTAATGCAGATAACAGTTGTACTATCAGGGGACCATGCTGGATTTTTTTACCATGAGATGTTAAAAATCCTCTTTCAGCCCATAATCTACCAAAGTTGTGAGCGACTCCAAAAGCATAGTGACTGTCAGTGTATATGTTAACGCTGAGCCCTTGGGATATCTCACAAACTCTAGTCATGGCAACTATCTCTGTAGCCTGGGCAGAGTTGTGTGGAATTCTTTTGCTTTCAATAATGCTGTCTAGAGTGGTGATTGCATAATCAGCAGTAGAAGTGCCATCAGGTAGTTTTAAACAAGAGCCATCACAAGACAGCTCTCCTTCTGGTGATGTTAATGGTGTATTGCTTAGATCAATTATGCCTTTTGTATCTTGTTCAGTAATGTACAGTCATGAAATGCATTATTAGTGCAAGTCTCATTCAAAGGAGGCAATAGTTCAGCCAAATTCATTGAACAGCATCTCTTAATTTTGATGTGAGGTGCAAATAAAATCAATTCATACCTCGTGAGTCTGGCAGATGTGAGATGCTGAGTCTGTGTTCTATTTAACAGAACATCACTGAGCGGGGTACCATTATGATCAAGGAGTGACCCAAGACCATACCCTCACTTTGTTTGACTGAGGCGGCAGCAGCAGCTGCAGCCCTTAAACTATTTGGCAAAGCGCATGCAACAGGGTCTAACGTGGAGGAAAAATAACTGCACAGTCTACTTCTTCCCCCATGTTCCTGTGTCAGAACAGCCAAGGCACACCCATCCCTCTCATGTACACATAAAATAAAATCCTTTATATAATTTGGTGTGCCTAAAACTGGTGCCGAACATAATGTGGTTTTGGGCAAATCAAAAGCTTCCTGACAATCCATATCCCAAGGTAACAGTATAATAACATACTTTCTAGTTAATGCCAACATTGGCTTAATTAAAAGCGAAACATTTGGAATCCATTGCCTACAATAAGAAGACATGCCGATAAAGGCCCTAACTTCTTTCGGAGTATTTTGAACAGTCATACCAGAGATGCTTCGTGTACGTTCAGGTGCAAGCCTACCTTCCTTCGATGGGAGATAGCCTAAATAGGCGACCTCATTTTGACAATATTGGAACTTTTTCAAAGAAGCTTTATGGCCATGTTCAGCTAAATGCTTTAATCAGACTCTCCAGGATTTTGCGGCATGAAATGGCAAATTTTGCGGCATAAAATGGCAAATTTTGCGGCACAAACCTTTATTTATGGTGGCATTTTTGCAGCACAATTTTTATTGACTGGAGGGTGCAAGATTGGTACATTGCAGGAAAGAGGCTGTGTGCAAGGCTACAAGAGAGCCAGGGTGTCAATATATGTATCTTTTATATCAAATAGGAAGAGTCCTAGATGTCTCTGGCTTGGCAGAACAGTGTTTACTTTGGCTATGTTTTTTGGTTTAATGTGCATTCCTATTTAATATAATTAACGTTATTAATCATTGTCAGTTGTAATGCTGAAAATATTACCCTTCTATGTTCCCCAATCCCGCAAACACCCACACACCTCTCTCCCAACACACCTCACACATCTCACCAATTCCCCATCACAAATTGTATTTTTGAACCTCACACTCGGTCATACACATACTCACATGCTCTGTCACACGCTCCCCAATTCCTCCCGCAGTATACAGTCCTTCATTCTTGCATGCTACTGCTGCATCTTTCATCCTTTCTTCCATTCTATCACACTCTTTCCTCATCCTTTCTCCCAATCTGCAGCCCACTACTACCCCTGAGCCCATGTTCCTTCCACTTTCTGTACCTCCGCTCTCTCTAATTTCTGGCCCACCGCCCCACTGCTTCCGCTCTGCTCTCTTGCCCACTGCTTCCCCCTCTGACCCACTGCTCTCCCTCTGATCTCCCTTTGCTTTCTTGCCTACCACACCACAGCTCACCCATCACTTCCCTCTCATTCCTTTCTCTCACATATTGTGACAATTTTTAAATTTTTGCAGAAAACTGTAGATTTTGTCCTAATAAAATGGGGCATCTAAAAATAGAGCAGAAGATGTGCTGTTTTTAGATGAGCCATTTTTTGGAAATCAGCAGGCCACCTTAATCTCAAAGGTGACCTGCGCATTTCCACGGGGCAGAGCTGTAGTGCAAATGATGGACTGGCCAGCCACCTTGAATACGTTTGTGTGAGAAACTCTCTCCTGACAATGGCCTACAAGCCCCCCGGTGCATTTCACCATAACTGGCCCTTAAGGTTCCTGCCACTGTAAAATGCAACCCAAAATAAAACACATTTCTACCCCATTTGGGGAACAGAAATGCAAGTGAGACAGCAGCTGTCACACTTAAAAATGTTTTTTATTTTTTCAAATATTGCATGAGTCGGCAGGGTCAGTAAAGACCCTGTAAAGCAGTGGCACCCCTCGTGCACGTATTTAAAGTGGGCGCATAGAGTGGCCTACAATTTCTGCACATTTAAAACCGCATCTTGCTTGTCAATTTGGGATGCACATTTAAATGCGCAGAAACACCCCCTGGATTTGCGCAAAGGGATGAAAAAGGACATCTGAATGGGCCATATAAGAAGCGTCCATTCAGATGTCCTTTGTGGATTTTTTTTGCTCAAGTGATGAAATGTGCTTGCGCATTTCATTTATTGAATCCAAAAAATAAGAGTTGAGCCCCTTGGCCCCTTGAGTTTAAAAAATGTTTTTTTGTTTTTTTTCAAAAACGGACATTTTTGTGGGTGTTTTTGCAAAAACTGCTGTTTTCGCGCTTTTTTGCAAAAATGGCTGTTTTTCACTGCATTTTCCGGGATCGCAAAATCGCTATAAGCTGGAGGGTCTGTTTAATAAAAAAACAGTGCCCTCCTTGCAAGCGTTCTTGGAATCTGCAGCTATAATGTGCAAGTGGAAGGCAATTCATGCATATTGATTTGTTCCTTAAGTGCTCTGCTGTAAATACTAGGACTTTCAGTGTATCCCTGTGGAATGCGTGTGAAAGTAAAAGAGCGTCCTCCCAGCAAAAATGCAAACACGTATCTGCTGTCTGGATGAATAGGTATGCTAAAGAATGCAATTTTCAAATCGATTACAGAAAAATGTGTAGCCGTAGCAGGAATCGTAGTTAAGATGGTGGTTATTTCAGGGACAATGGGAAACTGGTGCTACTACCTTGTTAAACACCTGCAAATCAATAACGAAATGGTAGGGAAAAGCATTATCACCTTTCTTATAGACAGGCAGAACTGGACTGTTACATGTACTACCAGAAATCTCTTCAATAGCACCATGATGTATTAAATTCGAAACAATACTTTTAAATGCCTGTTCACCTTCTACAGATACTTTATACTGCGGAATACCTGGCAATGTAATACCAGATTTCAATACTATTCGTACAGGTTCAATATTTGGTATCCCTGCATCGTTATTGTTGACTGCCCATAAATGCGTATGTACTTGTTGTAATTCACTCAATAAAGGCAAAGTCACCAATTGTGAAGTGGAATTCAGCTGGGGTGAAATGGTCAAATACACTCCATCTGGCGAGCAGGAAATCACTGCATTCAATTTCTTCAACGAATTCAATCCCAGCAGATTCTCACCACAATTCGTAGTCAACAAAATTGACATGAGTCAGTAAATGGACCCAAAACTATCGGTACTGGTCGAGAAACTGGACTTACTACTGGAGTACCAGAGAACCATATGGAAATATTATTCTGCCCTGACAGTGGGATATCTGGAACCCGCAGATGGTCAATGGAACACTTCTGTACCGCTGTGTCTACTCGAAAAACATGCTCTCTATTCCCAACATTCATTTCTACGTAGGGTCCTTTTTGATCTACGGGAATAGAAATAGGTTCCTGACTCTGCTTCAGGCTGTCCTACCGAAACAAAACATCATCAGATGTAAAATCTTCAGTAAAATAGGAATGCAAATTGGTGTCAAAAGCGTTTGTATTACCAGTATTTTATTGCTGACCTCCCTGATTACTTGCATTATTATCCTGTGGCTGGTTCTGTTGATTCTGAACAAACTGATTTCTATTCAGAACGGGAATGCCATTGCGTGTTCTTAATCTTCTACCAATCGTCCCATTCACTGCTCTTTGCTGGAGGGTTGGACACTGTGCCCTCCAGTGACCTTCTTGCCTATAATAGACACATTGGTTCACATGTACTAGCCCTGTTTGTGGCATGAACTGGTTTCTGGCTTTCATATTACCATTATTTACACCCCTTGCTCCTCTTGCAATCTGTTGCAAAGGTATCCTAGTTTTTTTAAAATCTCCTTTCTTCATTTCTAACTTTCTCATTATTTACTCTATTCTTGTAGTACTGAGCCATATGTAAACCTTCTGACTGAGATTTCCCCTACCATGCACTTTCAGAAGCAGTGATCTGCGACTGAATGTCCGGCAGTAATCCTCGCACAAATTTGTCAACAAATAATCTGTTCCCTAGCTCCGTACTCAAATCTTGAACACTACAATCTGAAAACACTTGTTCGAACCTATTGGAAAACTCGGTTGCTCGTCTTTCCTTGCATACATGCGGTTAATTTATCCCAAATAATTCTCTTTTCAAGGTACTAAAGTTTTAAGTTTAGTCACTATGTGGTTTGGTAACATTAATATGCTCTGCAGCGGTTTTTCTCCAGTTTTCCTACATCTATCAGCCAATCGCTGGTCATCCCAATTATCTCCCATGTGGCAGCTTGATCGTCTTTGGTCCTAATTTGCTTTCATAAATCTGTTGGTAAAATTACAAGGAACAATATATCGATGTCACGTAAAGTGAAAACTGACGAATTCAAAACCGACTCTTTCTTTCTAAAATCCTGTAGGATTCTTTCTAATATCTGGAATTGATTGCTTAAGGGTGTTTACTTCCTGTTGTGAGAATGGAACATGCACAAATTGTGAAATGTAATGAGCTGGAATAGTCGTGGCAGGTGCTCGCCCTGCAGCAGGTTTCTCTACCTTTTGGTTCAAGAGTTGGAGGAACCACTCTCATGGGCAATTGCATAGTGGGAATGTCCAAAAGTTTATTAAGGAGTAAAGCCAAATCGAGTGACAATGAATTTAGTGTGTTACCAGCAGAAAACACACATTTATAAATTACTATAATGTCAGCAGGACAACACAAATTCTTTTTCAAACATTCATCTTGTAAATATTCTACCATAATTTATAATACCTTTCTCTGCATAGATGGAGAATATTGGCTAAACGTATTGTGTATTTCAATGAGTGTAATGGAGGCGTCTGAAATCCATCTAACAGCATCTCTTGTACATATGCGCATTTCTTCGCTGACTATTTTTGATGGTGGCAACATTTTCTTCTGCACATGTGATGGCAATTGTGTGCCTTCGTCTAATGCTATTTGGTGCAGACGATCTACTTCATGTATATACAAAAACAGTTTTGACACATGGTTGAGCACTTTCAGTGCGGTATCTCTAGTATGAGATAAAACATTCAAATCCTGCAATTCTTGTGGTACTGTTGGATCAGTTAAATCACCCCAAATCTCACCCAAGTATAAACCCAGCTGTTCTAGCACTGTTTTTTGTTTGGGAATACCCCCATGGCCTGATAGAGAATGCAAAGACGCTACTTCATCACCCCTTCTATATATTTTTCTGCCCAATCCCATAATTCCTTCTTTCGTGCAAACAATATCATGCTACGAGTTATAATCCTTGTATCGTCAACAGTATCGTCATGTGCCAACAATGGAGTGCTAGAAGCAGTCGGTAATGAGAGTAAGAGTAAGTTATGTGCACTAGGAGGCAAAGGAAAACTATCAGAATGTGTAACTGGTGCAAGCAATGCTGGTTGCACTTGTGGTGCTTGTGGCTGTGGCGATATATATGGAAGCGGTGCAGTAGGAGACATTCTCCTCCCATTTAATAATGTATTTATCATTTCATCAGATGCATCCAAATCATGTGACGGGTATATTT
Source organism: Ambystoma mexicanum (assembly GCF_040938575.1). Lineage (NCBI taxonomy): Eukaryota > Metazoa > Chordata > Amphibia > Caudata > Ambystomatidae > Ambystoma > Ambystoma mexicanum. The sequence continues at coordinate 374,376,681 of NC_090921.1, forward strand.
TCTGCACTTCTAATTGGAAACCCCTATCCATTTTTCTCATGGCCTCTTCCTCTTTTTGCTGATCATGTGCTAAGGCTTTCCCAGCTTGTGTAATGTGTTTGCGTGCATGTTTCTCTCTGCTTCTACGACGTTGGGTGGCTTCCTTCCGCCAAACCCTAACAACGTCAAATGCTGCCGGTCTCACTTTCTTTTGCAACAGCACAGTTTCCAAATGCCCAATTCTCGTTATCTAAAAACTCCCCAAATTCGGACACTGAAGTTCTGGTTCATGTCTGGTTTGACAATGCCAAATAGTGTTAAACAGTACAGCTCCAATACATACTTAATAAACATATCATATTCCGGCGACCCTGGCGTTGGCACCGGCTGATTATGTTCCAAGTCATTCAATTGTCTTCCCCCTACAACAAAGTGTTGCCCAACAGTATGACAATTTACTAAAGCCTGGCATGTCTAAACAAGCAGTTCTAACAGGCCAATATTTGAACGTGTACAAATATGTCAAATCAACATCAGGCAGAACACTGTCGGTTTGAAACAGACTCACCTGATGCCAATCAAAAAAAGAAGAGATCTCCTATTAATTCAACCATCGTTGTGGCTGGTAGCCTTCCCAAAAAGTCTCTAGTCCGGGTATCTTGCCATCAGGACCTCTAGGCGAAGCGTGGCATCCGGAGATCGCAAGCAGAAGTCTGCTGAGGAGTCACGTCTCAAGATGTGCAGGGGCCCCCGATACTCCGTTCTCAGTCCGTCCACTCCGTCCTCACCAAGCGATGGGTCCTGATCATAAGAGCCCACAGTCCGGGCGCCATTCTGTTAGTCCAAAATATGAGGCTACTGCAAAGAAATTAAGACACACCAGTCACGAGGAACAAATATATAAACAACAGTTTATTTACACTCCAGCAGACTCAACTTTTACTATGCATGGCATAGAGGCATTGGAAAAGTGAGCATAAATGTGTGGGCGTAGAGGGGTTTTATGCCCCTTTAGAATACTATGACAGATTTGGGCTAGCTCATCACGTGATAATGACTTGTGACCTACAGACCCATGGACGTGGGCAATTTATCATGGCAACATGTGTTCGAACACTCCATGTCACCCTGCAGACTACTTACTGTCTGAGAAGCAAAGCGGAGAGAGGTGTAGGAGGATATCGGGTTCTCCAGCACAAGCTACTTTAACTATGTTATTGCTAGGCTAAAAGGTCAGTCTGTATTCCTACTCAGTAGCTTGATCATCTTAGAAACAGAATATGCTGTGAATTATGCTTCGCTTTAATTGTCTGGATCGCACATTCACAATTAGCTGCGGTAAACAAGACAGTCAAGGAAGACAAGATGGCACCTAATTTACAGATTAGCTACGTTTGTGCCAGTTCTTCAAGGTTCTCCATTGCAGAGTTCATCATGCTCCGTGATGTTAACCTTCCTGTGTAGAGGCATGTTTTAGGGAAGTTTTCGAAGCAGTGACATTGTGAGTCTCCACTGCATTCAGAATGAAAACTCGCAAATGAGAGCAAAGTAGCCAAGATGGCGTTTTCGTAAATCGTGATGACGTGGTTCAATGTGTATGTGCTTAGGCCAATATTACAATGCAAGATACATCTACCTTTACAACACTACTAAGTTCTCAATGGCATTCTGTAAATCAGCTAAGTAAAAGTTAAACAGGGTTGCTGCCACAAAGCATCCCTGCTTCACTCCACACCATGTTGGAATTTGGGTGGACAGTTTGTCAGTAGCATCTAATCGTATCCGTACTGACGTATCTGTATATAAGAGCATTATCATTTTTGATGGACCTTGCAGGATATTCCAGGAACTTAGTTTTTGCCATAGGCGATTTCGTACTACAGACTCGAAAGCCACAGAGAAGTCAATGCATGCGCAATACACATTCACTTATCTGCATTTCCCTGTGTATTCTATCCATGAGGACAATATGGTCAGATTATGAATGGTACTTGATTGTTGTTTAAAACCGATCCGATTTGCCGCTAATACGTTGTTGCTTATTATCCATACATTCACTTCATCAAGCAACACTCGAGCAAATATCTTTGACAGTATATCTAACATGGCCAGCATTCTGAAGTTCCTAGGATCTTTCCAGGAGCCTTTCTTATACACAGTTGAGATATGGCTCACGGTCCATGTTTTTGGTATTCTACCTAATACACCAATCTCCTCAAAGAGCTTATGTAAAACAGAGGCCCGTAAGTCAGGTTCTAATTTGAGGAGCTTGTTGCATGTACTGTCTGGTCCCGCTGCACAGGCATTATTGAGTTGCTCAATGATAACTACTATGTCCGGTTTGGATGCCTTACACTTCCATCTCATCATGGATAATGGGTGATCCGGCTCTGTATTTTCATCTTTAACTAGTGTTGATTTAATATGAGTGCTCCAGGTTGCTTCACTGATGCAGTTTATCCAGAGGTCACATTGCTTAGTACTTAAAATAACGTTCCATATCTGTGTTGACTTACTATATTGCGCGAGGAGGCCAATCTGTTGCATCATTCTTTCTTGCGATTAAGATGATGTTGTTTGAGCCAGCTGCAATAACCGTTCTTAATGGTTATGACAATGGCTGGGACATGATCTGCACACAAGTCAACCTTCCTTTGGGAAACTACCATAGCTATTTCTCGCCGTACCTGTTTCTTAGCTAGTCTTATCTTTGCATCATTCTGCTTTCTGGTAGACTTTCTTTTATTTGTTCGTTCAAAGGTAGTTTTGTATACACGGTTCGGCTGAACTTGTTTACATATCACTTCCATCATCTCAGAGAACCGTGTAATCAGCTCTGTTTCAATGTTTATCGGAAGCAATGACATGTTATCTATAGGTTTAGGCAATAATGTTTTAACTAGTGCATTTGCGCTATCTAAGTTGTGAGTGTGCCAGTGGATTCTATTCTGCTCCCCATTCAGATAGATTTGCACAGGTTGATCATACTAAACTAAACTAAACACACATCGGGTGAGGTAGTTCCATGTGGCAATGTCAAGCGAGTGCAGAGAGGAAGATGGTCACTCTGCTCTCTATATACGATGGCCATGTCTTGCGAATAACCACCTCGTCTACCATTTACGAACACATAATCCAATACTGATGCAGATCTTCCCTCAACTCTTGTGTATGACATTTTAGCATCACTCGTGGTGCTACCGTTTAGCTTCGAAAGGTCATGGGCGGCCAAGAGTATATACCACGGTTTCCCGTTTATTATTTAGGTTATCTTTATGTGGAGACAACATTTTGCAGCTTGTCTCCTGGTCACTGTTCGCTAATATGCTTATCTGCGCATTAAAATCACCCATGATCCACGCCTGGTAATTGTGAATATAGGAGTGAAGAATGTTACCTACTACTTTTACATTTTCTTTAGTGCACACCATACTTGGGGGATCATATATGTGAACTAAGAGGATAGATATGTCCTGGTAGGTCAGTATGGCATCCAGAACATTTCCAGTGGATTCTTTTAACAGTGATGCTTCCCAAGGGCTTTTTACTGTTATGAGGCGGCCACCCCTTGATCTACCCTTTGCCCCTTTTGTAGCCACTTTTTGTGCAGTACTGCGGCCATCAACCAAGACATTGTTGGTAAGCCATGTTTCTTGTAGTGAAACAATAAAGAGGCTATTCAACATAGACAGTAAACCCTCCTGCTCAAACAGATGAGCATGGCCTCTAGTATTCCATGAATGCATGACATCAATGGGCCTCATTGTAAGTTTGCCGGTCTGGTAACAACGGTACCAGTAAGCTCTCCGGTACCGTTGTTACTGGACCGGCAAACTACGAGGTCTGACCTGGCGGGCATACCGGCACCGGTGAGCAGAGCATGTCGGATGCACCAGCCCCATTCACGAATGGTGCCGATGCATCCAACCTCCCCATTCCTATTGAGCCCTATGGGGCTTAAATGGGAATGGTGAACATTTTATTCTGGTGCCTGTGAATGGGCAATTCCGGGTCCGGCGGGGCCATAATGACCGGGAATTACTCATTCGTGGGTGCCGGTAAAGAAATTATACCGGCGGTAGCCGTGCCTGTTATACTGGCACGGTTACCGCCGGTTTTGTAATGAGGCCCATTGTCATTGATGCGCTGAGGTGAAATGTTGTTTAAAGGCCAAGGGGAGCCATTGCCAATATCCATGCTCAGTTATCACCTTGTTTGTGTCAGTTAGTTCTCCACACGCATTTGCTAATGGGATCACACTTTGTGTGGGGTTGAGTGACTTTGTACCCTGACCGGCCAATCTACCGGTCGGAATTTTACCAATGACCGATGGGATTACTTCTCTGTCTTTCTCAACAAGGTTACTTTTGGGAGCACGTGATTGTGTCTCTAAGGCACGCGCTTTTATTATCAGTACTCTTACAACTTTACAGGTATATCCAATTTTTTATATATCCTGTTCATAACCCATTATGTAGTTCAGTGTTGTTTCCGAGTTGAAACTTATATTGGTTATGAATATGTAAGCCAGTTCAACCTGATCAACCATCTTAATAACCATAGTAGTGATTACACGAAGTGGGACAATTGAATGCACTATGCTAAGGAATGGCGATCTGTTGAGTGGCTGTTGATTTACCTCACAAACGATTTGCTGCAATTGTATCGCTTTTACGAGAGACGATTGCGCCTTGCTGTCTTTGGAAACGGTTCCTTGATCATTGTCATTACTGACTATTTGATCAACATTACTCAATTTGACATTCCAAATCTCAGTTCTGTACTTTGTGATCGCATGTGTGCTACATGTCGCACAGCTGGCTCTGCGCGAGCTCCAATTTTATTAAACCAAGTTTTGCTTTCTAATTCGATATTAGACAGCACACTCTTCGTGCTGCTGTTACAGACTTTTTTCAATGTATTCTTAGCTTAGCCTCTGGTGCTGTATGATCTTTTTGAGGTTCAGGAGGGTCAGGCGCTACGTCACATTCCTTGTGTTATGGTGCAGCTTTTCGCACACTCTTTGTATGTTTACGCTATTTATACTTGTTGCTATACATAAAAGCGCGAGTCACTAAATAGTTTTCCACTTTGTTTTATTTTACTGTTGCAGGCCTTTTGATTTAACTTGTGAGCTGGCCGAGACGCTACTTTGCGGGCTGTTCTCCCTTGCTCAGGAATTTGCGTTTCAAAAATACTTGTGCCACGTTCACACACTATTTTTTACCACGCATGTTCAAACTTTTATGGATGAAGAGCGATTGTATATCCAATTTAGTTTCTAGGCGTTCACATTTAGCCACAAGTGTAGTTCAGAGATTGTCAAATGCATTAAACATTTTGCTCGATGACATGCTGTCGCCATTAATGCTGATGCTGAGGCGCTCACTAGGGTCAGCAACTGCTTTAGTTCGTTCTTCTGCCCTTAAAGCAGTCGTCTTCAAACTTTTTTGGCGTGGGCCCCCCCTGAGCAATGTTTGGGCAGGCCGGGCCCCCCCAAAAGTGCCAGATGGACAGTATGTAGAAATCTCTATGAACGTTTGCGTGCCGTCACCGCACCCTACTACCAGTACAGACCCTGGGCTCTCCCCACCCTACTCCCACCACTATCCCAGTGCTGCCGCCCATCCTGCTCCCACCACAGTCCCATAACACAAACATACACACATCCATACACATTTAAATAAAAAATAAAAAATCGCCATAAACGTACCTCGCGTGGTTGCTAAAATGCCCCGCTCCAGGTTGCTCTGCCCGTATGTGCGAGGAGGCGCAGGAGCACCCCCTCGCACATACATCCATGCAGTGCCCCAGCAAGCATTTCCAATGAGCTATGTAAGGCTGGAGAAGCAAAACACCCCCAGCGTTGCATGGCTCAGTGATCATGTGCGGCTGGGGAACTGAAGTGTCAAAGACAAACAGTGTTTCCCTTTGACAGCTCAGTCAGCCCAGGAGCACTCCCTCAGCTGGAAAAAGCAGCTGAGGGAGAGCTCAGTGTTTCACTGGGCTGGCTCCTCGGCTCCTCCATAATGGGTGTGGTGGCCAGTAGGTGGACGCCCCCTCACCCATTATGGATGAGCCGGCAGGCTTGGACAGGCCTACAGGGCAATAGGGCGATGATCGTACCAAAAATGCAAAATGCTAGTGTAGGCCAGTAAATATGGGCCACTTTTTTGGCCAATGTGGGCCAGTTTGAGGAGTTACTTCACTATGCAGCTAGTAGTTTTGACCATTGTTGCTGAATAAATATTCTTTAAATATCACCATTTGTTTACATTGGAACAAAAAACAACCCCTTGGGTACTATTCATCAGTCTGTGACTAAACACTGAATATCCATTTGCAACTGCTAGCCATTTTTTCATTGGTGCCTAAGACCGTTTTATGGCCCAATCTGACCATGTGAGCGGCCCCTTCCCATTTCTTTCAATCCACAGTTTGAAGACCTCTGCCTTAAAGTAACATAGTTATCAATAGGGGCAAGTGTTAGGCGTGGCATACCCTTTTGACACATATCTGTCGCTGCGTTCCAGTTCCATGCACATTCCAATGAATTTGAGGCAAAGGGTGTATACTGACCTTACTTGGGAGAGGTTTTCACTAATATGTTTGGGGTAGAGGATGGTTCAGTGAAAGACTTTTCCATCATATTACCGAGGAACTCGACCTCATAGTCTTCTAGTTCTCTACTCGGAAGATCAATGCCCTGTTTCAATGGCTCTAGACAAGACACAGTACTATTATGAACCAAAGCACAAGGTTTTAAAATGTGTGGTTACTATGTCACTTTGTTCAACCACACTGCTCGGTCCATGTACACTATCAGTATCAGATGACAATGTACTTTGTGGTGTTACTTTTAACTCTTTCGGGTCACTCTCATATTGTGGTCTAGTGCTCATGTGTGCACTCAAAGATTCACTTATGTTTACACACTTGTCCACTCTCATTTCCACAGCGTAACTCAACTTGTTCTCACTTGCTAGTATAATTTGCGATGGTACACCACAGATCATATCATCTATTAGTTTTGAGCTCACACACCCTAGTTCATGTGTGAGATCTACTACCAGTTCTCTTGCTGCAGAGATCTTTGAGGAAAGAAGAGAGGTGGAAGGATTTTAGGAAAATATTCAGTAATTTGCTTACAAGTCATCACATGTATCTTCGATTGCGTGATGACTTTAGGTAAGCATATGCGCCTTCTTCATAGTACTTTTTGTGGACTCAGCTCGATTTGTCGGTCGCCCATAGTAAAACAGGTGCACTTCAAGGTGATAGGGGGGTTGGTGAAGGTTAATTACGACAGCCGCTACCTCTACCAGAGAATATAGTTTACGTCCTATACACAATAGCATTGATCAGGCGAGTTATGCAGTATTTTGGTCAATTTACAAACAATTGATACTCACAGTTAATACTCGTTACTCATGCACATGTCATTCATATCGCCTAGATGTGCGTTGCTACAACTGGGATCGACTGTGTGTTTGGTGAAGTGCAACACAATTGGGTATCACTGTGACTAGCCTGTATTGTCCTCTGCAATTATGATTTCTCAGTTCAACGAGTAGTGTACCAAATTGCCAATTTTACCGTATTAGTCCCAATTTCACGCCTGTGGTCTCTGCTAGTACTCATATGCACTAACAAACGTAACAGGTATTAACAAGTTTATCAAGTTTAACAAGTTTAGCAGATTTAACAAGGTTAGCGCTATGTACACATGGACTGCCACACTTGTCAGTTACCTAACATGAATTACATGAGTTACCATGTTCTTTGTGTAGTTCATAAAATATTTGTATGTTATGCTTTATATTGCTGCATTCTCTCCTGCCCTCCTTACACCTTCTTTCACAACAGGAAGTCTGACGGGACCATCCCAATTGTGATGCTTGCGGTTCTGGATCGTCTGGTAAAGGAATCTTGAGTATCTCTCGGGCCGCTTTGAGTGTGGTAAATTGATGCTGGGGTCGCTCATATATAAAGATAATCTTAAATGGGTAGCCCCAACGATACGCGATGCCCTTTTGATGAGTCAGACTGTTAGAGGTAATTAAGCAAGTAAGGTAGGGAAACAGCCGCGGATAGATCAAACGAAGTAAAACAGAAGGGTGAGGGCTAGAGGGGAAGCATTAGGATGGGCACAGGATAGAAATGTAGCAGTTTCAGTGTTTGTGAGAAGGGAAAAGGAGTGAGAAGGGAGGGAGATAGAGTAGTAGGCAGGAGTGGAAAGAGGTGAGAGAGAAGGATCAGGAGGACAAGGAGAAAGAATTCCATTGAGAAGCTGAAAAGGCAACATGGGTGGTGAGAAAGAGAGACATTGAGGGAGGAAAAGTGTTTCCTTTCTTGCAGTATGGAGTAGAGAGTTATAGGATCAATGGAGTAAAGAGATCATCAGATGCACGTGACATCTTCCTGCAGCACTCTGCTTTTTGAAGGGAAGAGCAAAGAGGTCAAATAGGAGGTGAGCCAGGGTTCAGGAGATTTCCTGGAGGGAAAGAAAGGAAAAACAGTATGTAGTTGGTCAAGGGTGCCAGCCCGGGACATCGCTTATGGCAACATGTTTGTCTTGGAAGCAAGACAACGCAGACCAGCCCAGGTTTGTATCCTGATCCTGTCCTTAGAGAATGGTCCCTGGTATTAAGCGCTTTATAAAATATTATTTAGTTAAATAAGAGAGTAGAGTGAAAATTAGAGGTTGCAGCATTAGCAGAGAAGGAAGATACATCTTTAATGGGGGCAAGGGAGGCAGACAGTGAGACAAGAAAAGATGAGGAGTTGAATGAACGAAGATGATGATGTAAAAAAAGAAACCGAGGGAAAACAAGGAGGAGAAAAGAAGGGGAGAAGGAAAGAGGGAAATGGTCAGGGCAATAGATAGGATAGGCTGTAATATGAGTATTGTTAGGAAACAAGGAGAAAATTAGATCAAGAAATGAGCCTGAGGAGTGAGAGGGAGGAGTAGGGAGTTGAGCCCAAAGAAAAGAGTTAAGAAGGGGTTAGAAATAGAAGAGAATAGTGAATAGTAGTAAAATGGAGATTAAAGTGACCAAAAAGAATAGGTGGAGAGGAGAGTGGAATAAGAAAAGAAAGGAGCGTGTGAAGCTCATTGAGGAAAGAGGAGAGAGGACCAGGAAGACAGTGCAGAATTAGAGAAAAGCAAAAGAGGGTGAGAGAAGGTAGAGAAGTGATATTCGAAGGATAGATAGACAGGAAAATTAGAGGGAGAAAGGAGTAAGTTCCCAGGAAGAATAAAACAAAAGGCCTACCCCACCACCCATGATACACAAGGGCGAGGGGAGTATGCAAAGTGAGTGAAAAGGAAAAGGGAAGAAGTAGGGATGAAAGTATTAGATGTGGAGACCCAGTTCACTGTTAAACATTGAAATTGGAGATTAAAGCAGAAAAAGAGATCGAGGATGGAATGAGATTTATTACAGGCAGTTTGGACACAGATGGAGAGGGGAGGGGAGAGAAGGTGAGGGATAGAGACTATTAAATAGTTATGACAGCAAGAGAAAGAAAGGGAAGCAAATCTGGAGGAGAGGTGGACTGGAATAGAAAAAGACAACATAATCACAAAGGAGAGCAGAAAAGCAGAACAGGAAACATGATGTGATGTTGGAGGCATATACAATGAGTCCAGTGCGAACAGGGGTAAATAGGGAGTCTAAAAACACCCTTGAATGGGTCAAACTTTGATGAGGACGCCTGTTAGATTGCATGTCGGAGCTCTCTGTTAGGGACGGGAGCTCCGGTACCTTATAGAAGGCTGCAGGGCCTGACTGGAGCCAAAGAACTCACGACAGGCTGCTGTAACTGGTGGCTTGGGACTTACTGGAAGTTCTGGCCCCCAACTATTTATTCACGCACCACGTCCCGCCATGCCCGGTGACATGGTGCGTACCTAACATTCCTCTTTTTCAACAATTCAGCCTTCACATTGTCCATAACTTTACTAACTCAAGTTCTCATCAGCACTGATAGTTTATCAGTTTATCCGGGGGCCTCAGGGCCACCCTCCTATTGATTCTGCTCTGTCACTGGAGTGGTCTGATGTGTACGCCTACACCCTCTATGTCTTCATTGTCATTGATGGGGTTGGTTGGTGCCTTGCCCGTCTCTGCTTGGTCCATGGGCTTGGGGACCTTCTCAGCCTCTCCCAACGAGTTTCGCAACAGGGTGGTTGTCACCTTTGCCGTTTTCCACTTGTGGCTGGTCTTGGCCATCCTTCCACATCTTGTCCAGGACCTGCTTGAACCATGACACTTTCCTCGTGATTGTTTCATGGCCTCGGGTGGCTGTTATCATTGTCCCTTCTTGCCAGGTCACCCTACAGGGTGTGAGGTCATATTGGGGTGACAGTTTCAACTTTGATGCATTTCTCAACACCAACACCTGATCCACCCTACCTGGGGCTGCGATTTTCTTGCTTGTCGCTTGATGATCATGTTTTGGTTTTCTGCCACCCGCCTGGAGGGAGTACGCTCTTTGTCCAAGTTCTTCACCCGTTGGCTGGGGTGATGCGTTATTGATGAGTTCAGAATTGTTCCATACATCAGATCAGCCGGGGGGGGGAGTCTGTTGAGCTGTGTGGTGTCACCCGGTAGCTGCGCAGAAACCGGTATAGCTCTACTGTCCATGGGATGTTCTTGGCATTCGCTATGCGCAGTACTGTTTTTATTGTCCTCTTGAATCATTCGGCATCACCAAGCTTGTGGCCTTGGGGTGATGTGGTGGCGGATGTGCAGATGGTCTAGGTATTTGGATAGCTTTTTCCCTTGAAAAAGGGGGCCATTGTCACTCTTGATGTATTTTGGTAGTCCATGTGTCCCAGGGATCTTTTACAGGCTGTGAATCACTGCCTGCGCCACTGTTGATTGTATGATCTTCACCTCAGGGTATCGCAAGTAATCGTCTATGGTGACGAAAAGGTATGTCCCCTCCTGTACCGAGCAGAAGTCGACATTGATAGCCTCACACTGTGGGGTGCCTCTCGCAGCAGATCGTATTGGTTCTGGCCTTGGTGGTGCGCTGGTCTCTTGATATGGGTGACATGATGATGAAATCACATTCTTGACTCTTGCATCTATCTGGGGAAACCACACTGACCATCCCCTGGTGTCCCTCGTGTGCCAGGGTGATGATCCCATCCTCATCGCCAGTGTTACGTTGCCCGCCGGAGCTCCCTGTGAGGGACGGGAGCTCTGGTACCCTGTAGAAGGCTGTAGGGCCTGGTCGGAGTCAAAGAAGACATGTCAGTCCACAGTAACTGGTGGCCCGGGACTAACTGGAAGTTCCTGCCCCCGGCTCTTTATTCGCGCGCCACGTTCCGCCGTGCGCGGTGGATGGGGTGTGTACATAACAGCCCAAGTAAGAAGGAATATAAGGGCGAGAGCGAGGCACGTGATACTTCACGTGGCCCACCAGTTGGTATGCCAGATGGTGGGTGGAGGCGGAGGCCAGGGGAGGTCCCAAACGCGGCAGAGGCTAAGTTGGAGCAGGGGAACTCCGGCGATTGCCTCAAAGTTCCAGCAGGCAAGCAGTCAAAAAGGTGTTCAAAGGAGTAAAAAATACTCTAATTGTGGAAGCATGAACTATGGATTACTGGAAAAAACCATTCATTAGGTGCTGCAGAGGGAAGGAGGTTTGTGATTTGAATCCTGGGTGGGGTTTGCTCAGCCTTTCATCATTGCCAGGTTCAGGTTAAGTACATAAATTATGCTGAGTCGGATATAAAGGTGATTAAGCTATTGGAGCTTGTCGTGTGCACGTTATATCTTTGTATCTTAATTCTTTTATGTTCTCTGAGGCGCTTTCCTTCTTGTGGTGTAGGAAAGCCATGTTAACGCAAGTACTTCTGTGAGATACGTTTGGCTTGTGCTAACTTATTTTAGAAATGTAACCAACCATAGGTGGTTAAAAATTCACTTTTTCTGAAAATAAATATTCGTTGTACCTGAACTCTTATCTGTCCCACAATACAACTAAGGCTGCTCCGCTTTGCACTGTGCTCTGCTACCTTCTTTATCTACTAACGTCAAGCCCTTCACAGACACGTTCTAAAATCACTTTGAGTTGCTCCAGACTGCACTGTTTTTATTTAGTTTACTAAAACTGCTTATCTGCAAGTTCTAAACTCCCCATACCAGTGTAGTACTCCTAATATCTAATATGTTTCAGTCGCCTCAAAAAAGGGCATGACACCTTTCATTTAAATTTTTGGGGAAGAATCCCCAACATTTTGACTACAATTTTCTCCAAAATATGATCAAACGTACCAATAAGCGGGCCTGGAAGCCATTTTAAGGGCCCAATATATGGCTTCCATTTTGTAAAATGATTTAATGGGAATCAACATGATTTGCATATCATTTCTAACCAGACTGTAACCGGGTCCATAAAAACAAAATACTACAAATTCCCACTACTACTGTACTGTGGGAAAATTTGACTGAGACAAATACATGGTGCCCATCGTTGTTTTCTCAAACAAACGTGACCCTGAAGTCTGGGTGAGCAGAGCAGAGCTGCTTTCTAAATGCGAACATCTGTGGTCCCGAGACCTTAATGCCCCCCCCCCCCCCCTACTAATTCAGCGTTGGCTGTCAGTCTGTAAGTAATACGTAATACACAGCTGAACAGCAAGTAAGGCTTGTAATGTAACAGCTGTCAGGCTGGGCAAGGTATCACTACTGAAGCTCGTAATTACTGCCACACTGCTGATGACATCACTTTCTACGCCTCATGAAGCCAGATGGCATAGCACAAAATTTGCAGGCCCCTTTGTGAGCCTTTCTGAGGGTCACCCCCCACACCAGCACCCCCCCCACTGCCCCTCCCCATGCCTGACAACAAATCACGGGTTGCGCCACACTCTTGGCTGGACTGGACTACCACCTCAACTGCCAAAATCAGCTCCTCGGCCCAGAATTACCTCCATGTTCCTCTTCCTCGTCCCCTATGAATTGAAAAAGAAATTGTTTCCCTTTGAAGTCACTCTGCCTTCATAAAGACATTATTTCCATTAAGGGACCAATTACCGCAACAGATATAATGTCTTAATGTAGGCAGAAGTAGTACTTAAGTACTTAAAAAAAACTATTTCTTTTGGAAGTCATAGGGCTCCTCCCACCCTGTGACATGGAGTCCTCCAACATGGAAGCCTCCATGTCACGGGGTCGGGAGGGGTAGGGGGGGGGCGATGACTTCAAAAAGAAATGTTTTCTTTTTGAAGTCCTTCTGCCTTCATAAAGAAATTATTTTAGGTACAGGACCGTATCGGAAATAATTTCTTTATGAAGTCAGAGTGACTTAAAAAATAGACCATTTTTGTAGTTCGAGGGGCGGCCCTCCACCAGTACATATGTCAGCAAGGCCCAGCTGCACCGCAGGGATTACGGGGGCCTCAGCTACGCAACTGATCCAGATGATGTCATCAGTGGGAGACTGGAGTGTGGTTTTGCGTTGTGTGCTGGAGGATGTGTGCACAATGGAAGTTTACAAGCATAATGACCAAGCACAGGTGGCACCACACTCTTTTGCGCTGGTTCATATTGATGGGTCCAGGCAGAATATGCCATGTCCTGGGATGCAGCGATGGGTGCTGGTAGATTAAGCCAGTCCTGGGACACAGTGATGGGTGCATGTGGAATATACCAGTACTGGGACACAGTGATGGGTGCTGGTAGAATATGCGAAATAATGGGTGCTGGGATAATGTGCCAGGTTGTGGGACACAGTGATGGGTGCTGGTACAATATGCCATGTCCTGGGATGCAGTGACGGGTGCTGGTAGAATATGCCATGTCCTGGGACACAGTGATGGTGCTGGTAGAATGTGTCATCTTCTGTGCTGGTGGAACATGCCATGTTCTTGACTGCCTCTTTGTCCCCCACAGTGTTTGCCGTCTTCGCTTTCACCAGCATGGTGGATTTGATCATCTGGCTGGAGCAGGACGGCTACATCAGTGGATTCATGGAATTCTACATGAGGGAGGTGAGTGATGCTGCCATTACCTTACTGATTTTCTCCTGTTTTTCTTTTATCTCGTTTTATGTTAAGTTGTGCATTAACATGAACATCATTATTGATTTAAAAGTGAATGTATATGAATGAGTTGGTATCTATCTTGACTCCACCTTATCACTCACGAGACAGACCAATGCTGTGGTCTCAGCGGCAGCCTATACATGCTAATTTATAACAGCTTGTAGACCCTTTCTCACTGATATTAATTGCATTATCCTTGCCAGAACCCTCATTTTGGCGAAAATTGACTACTGCAATGCTCTCTATATTGGGACCAGTCAAAGGAACATCAAAAGGTTACAGGTAACCCAGAATAATGCCATCTGAGCTGCCTTCAACTTTCCTAGGAAACCACATATCTCTGACACTAGACAGAGCCTTCACTGGCTCCCTGTTGCTCATAGAATATCTCTTAAAACCCTTGCACTCACTCAGAATACCTAGCTAGCCGTTCCACTGCCCATACCTCTACTCGACCACTGAGATCTACCCAAGCCCATTCACTGACCATACCCAGATTTAGATTTAAGTTACAAAAAGCAGGGGGGTCCAGCTTCTCAGTCCTTGCAGCTAAATTATGGAACACACTCCCTAATATACTCAGAGTTGAGCCTTCTTTTCACTCCTTCAACTGCAAAGTCAGTGTGGTGAGGTTTCAGTAGGTTAAATTAATTTTATTAGTAATGGAAAGTCTCGGGGGGGTGGCATTGGTTCTCTTGAAGGGGATTATGTGCTACTGGGTTTGATGTTATATTAGCATTAGTAAGTGAGTTCAAACTGATTAGAGTTCAGTTAATTTATGAGAGGTGCCCAGGGCATTGGACATCTTGGAATGTGGTATACAAGTTCATATTTTACACTTTACTTTGTGTTTGGCATCTATTTTAGATGAGTGGGGTGGGGTTCACATCTACTTATTCTATATTTGATCACGGGTCACTTATTAAGTGTTTTTTAAACTGGAATTGGAGTTGGGAATGAATTTGAAAATGAGTGATAACTTAAGAATGGTCACATGGAATGTAAATGGATTAAACAATGTACAAAAGAGGAAACAAATCATGTCATATTTAAATGATCTAAAAGGCGATGTGTGTCTTATTCAAGAGACGCATCTTATAAAGAAGGACATGGATGATCTGAAGAAAGGATGGGTTGGAAGAGTGTATGGGTCGATGTTTAACTCTAGATCCAGAGGTGTGGCACTCTTGATTCAGAAGAACGCCCCAATCAAAGTATTAAAAGAAGTAAATGAGGGGGAGGGTAGAATTGTCGCCATCCTGACTAATATTCAAGGTACTGAGATGATTTTCTGTAATATATATGCGCCAACAGTGGATGACGGTTCTTTTTTCAGGAAAGTTGCTCAAATCATACAACATTTGGGGTCTAGAAATATAATTTTGGGTGGAGATTTCAATACGGTTCTAGATCTGGGAATGGATGGGATTAGTTTAAGACGCATTAGAAATATGGACATGCATTCTAAGACATTGAAAGATCTGTTGGAGGAGCATAATCTGAAAGATGGTTGGAGGATGGAAAATCCCACGGCCAGGGAATTCACCTTCTACTCCGGTGCACATGCAACCGATCCAAGGTTGGACATGCTTCTAACATCTGGGAGAGTTTCTGAAAACTATTTAACTATTTGACAACCAGCATTGGAAACATACTTTTGACTGATCACGCCCATCTTGCAATGGATTTGAAGCTAGATTTTACTTTAAACAAACAATATACCTGGAGACTAAATACCTCGTTATTGGACAACGAGGATGAAATGGACAAACTTTCCACAGAAATTGATTACTTTGTGAAAGAAAACTGCACAGGAGAAGTCAGGCCTGATGTTGTATGGGAAGCTTTCAAGTGTACAGTACGGGGTATGCTTATCAGTGTGGCAAGAAAACAAGAGACATTTGGAATTGAAATTAAAAATTAAAGATATCACTAAGAACTTGGGTGGTTAATCCGACAAATTCAGTTTTGGTCCAAGATCTAAAGAAATTGAAGATGGAGTTAAAAAACCTCATTTCAGATCAAGCGAATGCAGTATTTTCAGCAGAAATGCAATTATTATGAAAGTGGAGAAAAATGTGATTGGTGGTTGGCCTTTAGGTTGAGAAAAAGAGAGTCTGAACGCATAATTACATCTATCAATGGGTTGGATGGACAAATCACTTTCAAACCAAAGGAAATTAATGAAGTATTCAAGACATACTACACAGACCTATACAAAAATGAATCTCCTATTAATGCAACTGATGGAGGATTCCTAGATGGACTGCAACTTCCAAAGATAACTGGGGAAGAATAAAAAAAATCTGGAAGGAAACATATCTCTAAATGAAGTGAAGAAAGCAATTGGAAAACTAAATACTGCCAGATCACCTGGACCAGACGGATTACTGCTAGAATTCTACAAATGGTTACCAAATTCACCACTGACTCTCTTATTGAATATGTTTATATCTTCCCATTCTAGGGGTTTACTCCCACCAACTACAAGACATGCTATGATCTCGGTGTTCTTAAAAAAAGGCAAGGATGAAACACTAGCTTCGAGTTACAGACCAATTAGCCTAATCAATGTAGATAACAAAATATGTTTGTTAAAGAAAGAAGAACCTCCATTAATATTAGGTATTCACTACGTACCAAATCTGTGGCTAATGAGTCAATAGAGGATTCTGCAATCCTGTCTTTAGATGCCGAAAAGGCCTTTGACAGAGTAAATTGTCAATTTATGTTTATGGTCCTAGAGAAAATGGGGTTTGTCGCTCAGTATATATATCTTGGGTAAAATTGCTCTATTCCAAACCAACGGCTGATGTGAACACCAATGGGCAAAGATCAGAGCCATTTGAGTTGGAGCGAGGTACAAGAAAGGGGTGTCCATTGTCCTCTTTACTATTCGTAATTGGAATAGAAGCATTAGCTGCAGCACTAAGAGCAGAAGATGGCCTTCACGGTGTCAGTTGTTGGGGCTTGCAACAGAAAATATGGTTATATGCTGACGATTTGTTACTAGTTCTCAAGAACTTAAGTCATTCATTATCCTTACTTATGGATATTTTGTCAACATTTAATCTATACTCTGGGTATAAAATAAATTTGGTTAAATCAGAGGTTCTACCCTTGGTACCGTTCAGTGATAGGATTTTTTTTACGCAATGGGGCTTTAAATGGTGTGCAGAAAAACTGCTATATTTAGGATTGTGGATTTTACCGAGCATTAGTGACTTCATGAAGGAAAATATGAATATGGTTTGCAATAAATATAAAATGGATATAGAGAGATGGCACATGCTGAACCTATCCCTATGGGGGAAGGTAAATGCACTGAAAATGGTCTCCAGACTGAGAATAAACTACGTGGTGAGCATGATTCCGTTAGACATTGGAAAAAAATATTGGCTGGAATTTAATAGGCTCACTCAAAAACTACAACTGCCCTTAGAAAAAGGAGGCTTGGGGGTTCCTAATTATAAAGTGTATCATTTGGTTTTTATGTCACAAACCTTGATTGAGTTTATGAACTCAAATCCAAATTAGTGGGTATGTGCTGAATCCAGTCACATTGGTCCACTATGACTTGGGCTTTATTAACAACTATACTGAGAAAGTGTGGTCTAAATGATCCATTGACTAAAAGTCTACATAATTCCTGGAAAAGTCTGAATAGCTATTTGGGATTTGATGCATTGAGAGATCCTAGTGCTTCTGTTTGGTTGAATCTGAGTATTAAGTTGGATGGAAAGACTTTGTTTTGGCCGGAGTGGTTTCTAGCTGGTGTGCAATGGTTAGAGGATCTTTTTGAAAATGGAAGATGGATGAATGCCAGAGAATTGCAATTGAAATTTAACATTTCAAATTTCTGTATGGCTGATTATCGTAGAATCAAGAAAGCAATTGGTGAGGTTGACTTGAAAATGAGTTTATACGTTGAAATAGTGTGGCAAAAACCAAAGGTGGGAGAGTGTGGGTTGGTAAATTGAGTATATGGCTTGATTGTGGGAGAATATAAAAGCAATGATTCATTGAGAGAGGAATGGAATCGGAGGGTTGGGAGCAAGATTAATGAGGAGTGTTGGTCTCGTATGTGTATGAATATCAGGCTTTGTTCTTTAAATTTGACTGAGAGGTCACAGCAAATTAAGATCATGAACAGTGTCTATTGGACAATGGAAAGGTTGGAAAAAAGTGGTTTGGTTGACAGTTCTGATTGCTGGGCTTGCATCCATGACACTGGCGCATAGGAACATATGCCATGGAACTGCGCCAGAGTGAGGGGATTTTGGTTTGACTATGGCAGAATTTTGCGAAAATGTTTTTAATGAAAGGATTGCTTTTGACTTTAAAACCTTAATAATAGGAAGCGATTTATTGCTGGAGGATATGTCTACATGTCAGAAAAAATTGATCTTTAGATGCGTGATGGTGGGAAAAAAATAATACTTAGAGGTTGGAAGACGGTGAATCCAGTTACCCTAGATATATGGATTGATGAAATGCATAATTTGGCAGAGATGGAAAGAGTTATATTTCGGAAAGATAAAGAACTTGCTTTATTTGAAAAAATCTGTGGGAAATTCCTTACATTGTACTGATTAATGACATATGATGTGAATCCTTGTGAATCCTGGGGGGTGATTTGGGGAATTTCGTTAATGAGAATGGGAATGTTCTGCTAAGTTTGTGTTTAACATATAATTGTATTTTCTTATGTTCTAATTGTAAAATAAAATAACATTTTCTAAAAAAATAAATTGCTCTTTGAGCAGGACGTAACTGCTACATGCTCATAATGTAAACTTGACCCATTCCTGCAACTTGTACCACTGGAACCTATTGCTCCACTTATTGTATTTCCTGTTTATTCTGTTCTCATATTTTATACCTTCTTGTAATCAATATTGCTCCTATTGTCTATTATCTCCATGATAACACTGTAATTGAGCTTCACTTAGCGCACTTTTATAACCTGCTATTACCTTGTGTATTATAGTATGTAACTGCCTACTTTATCTCTAACCTTTGTACGTATTAAGAAATGCGCCCAGATGCCTCCGGGCCAGGTGCGTAATACAAATAAACTAAAAACTAAATGTCTCCATAACAGCCAAGGGTTGAACAATAGCTCAGTTGGTTGAGCATCAACTGCAGAGGTTTGCATGTAACTTGGTTTGAATCTTGATTGGCTTGATTAAGCCTTTCGTCCTTCTAGTAATGGGATGTTTGTTCAAGCTCCTTATATGTGGTTGATTGTGTCCCAGCTGGGGTGTCTTGGTAGAACAACTGTGGTTCCCAGAGCTGCCTAAGCGTTCAGAACAACATCCATAGCGGGGTAAAACTCTCCCCCCTCTTCACAACCGCAGATCAATATTATCACGATTGAAATGATAAATCAAGACCTATGCTATTGAGGCTGGCACTGTTAAGCAGCAAGCGCTAGCCCGGTATTGCCGTTTGCAGTAACCATTTTTATTAGACAGATTTGAGTTCCTCTTGGAAAAGCCATACGTTTTTCTTCTTGGTAAATATAAAGATCAGCATTTACGAGACTGAAGATTAAATGCAAATATTGAAGTAATTATATCAGCCGTTTTTTCAAGTTACTAAGTTTTTAATCTGCTTTACTATAAGGGTGAAATGCAGATTGCAAATTCACAAGAAACTCACATTAGTAACAAAGTAACCTGAAAAATAAGCTGCTGCTGAAGGAACCAACACATAACTTTAAGCTTCTCCATACTATAAGCCTGATATCTAGTGAACACGCTTTCGTGCTATAAATTGCTCGACTTATACAGACAGATTATTTATTTTTATGTACTGGTTATTTGTAATGCGCACTATACAGCAACAATTGTGTTTCAAGGTACATCAAGACAAGTGGGGATAAGGAAGAGGAAAAACAGTATAAAATAAAAACGAACACGTTCTGAAAATGATATGATATGATACGAAATTTTATTTATATCGCGCTCGTACACAAGTGTTTCAGAGCGCGACCAAGCAAAGGGAGGGGAACAAGGGTGAACAAATAATGAAAACAAGGATCTTACTAGGCCCAGTGACATTAAGAACGTGCAAGTGCATGGAGAAGGGAAAAAGGGGGAAAGTGCATGGAAGGGGGAGAAGTGGAAAGTGCAGAACAGAGGAGAGACAAGAATAAAGAATGAGTTAAATAAATAAATACAGGCAATGAAAGGGTGGTAGTGCAGCCAGCAAGTGCAATATTAGTCAGCTAGGGTATGTCTGATAAGTGCAGAAGAGGAGTGGGGGACTGTATGGGTGCAGATACAGAACCCAGTGCAATGTGAGGCCCGGACGCAGTGCAGGAGGGAGGCTGGGTGAGCAGGTACCTGGGCCCGAAGGACAGAGGGTGTCCAGGTGCACAGTGCCAAGAGAGAAAAACAGGTCAGCAGGGGAGAAGAGGGGCAAACGGAAAAGGTCTAGAAACATTCGGAACGTGCAGTGCTATGACATGAGAGCGAGGGGGAGGGGTGGAGGAAAGGGAGTAAGGGGTGAAAAACAACAAAAAACGTTCCTACAAGGTTGTGAGATGATTCGGAACGTGCAAGTGCTAGGACATGTAAAAGGGGGAGAGAGGGAGGAGGGGAGAAAGAGGAGAGGTACAAAAATGCGAGTCAAGTTACAAGTAGGTAAACTGCGTTATGGAAACCAGCAATGCAGGTATGAGTGAATGCAGACTTGAAAAGCCTAGCCTCCTGGCATGGGGGGCTACATCAGGCATGCAGTCCATCAAAAATGACTAGGCAGGTAAGAGTGACTGCAGACTGGAAACACCTCGCCTCGTGGCATGAGAGACTACATCAGGCATGCAGATGATGCGGCCAAGCAATTATATCTAAGCAGGTGTCAAAGACTGCAGACTGGAAAAGCCTCCCTTCATGGTATGAGGGGCTACATCAGGCATGCAGACAAGCAATTATATCTAAGCAGGTGTCAAAGACTGCAGACTGGAAAAGCCTCCCTTCATGGTATGAGGGGCTACATCAGGCATGCAGACAAGCAATTATATCTAAGCAGGTGTGAAAGACTGCAGACTGGAAATGCCTCACCTCATGGCATGAGGGGCAACATCAGTCATACAGACAAGCAATTATGACTGAGCAAGTGTGAAAGACGGCAGACTGGAAACGCCTTGCCTCATGGCATGCGGGGCTGCATCATTCATGCAGACAATCAATTATGACTGAGCAGGTGTGAAAGACTGTAGACTGGAAAAGGCCACCTTATGGCATAAGGGGCTACACAAGGAATGCAGACAAGCAATTATGACTGAGCAGGTGTGAAAGACTGAAGACTGGAAATGCCTCACCTCATGGCATGAGGGGCTACATCAGTCATGCAATTATGACTGAGCAGGTGTGAGCAGGTGTGAAAGACTGCAGACTGAAAAAGCCTCGCCTCATGGCATGAGGGGCTACATCAGGCATGCGGATGATAGTATAAACAGGCAGAAGTAGGTTACAATCCTATAATACAGAGGTAAATAGCGCTAAGTGAGGAATGGAAGCTACATGCAGAAGAAGCGAGGCAGCACAGGGCTGAGTAAAGCCAGAGTGAGAGATTCCAGGCTGGGGGAATGCAGAAGGTAATTGTCAAGATGGTAAGGGATGTAGCGGTTAAGTGAAGAGTCAAGATTAGAATAATGAGCAGATGAAGCGGGAGCATAAGGAACAGGAATGTAAAAATCAACAATGGAAGAAGAAACATTGCTACATACCCAGGGGCTACAACAAGTAAACAGGTACTGGAAGGTAAACTGCAATTTAGAAGCCACACTAAGGAATACCCAACATCGATCATGGTATATCCAGACCCAACTACCCTTCTAGAACCAGGTCAACTTCTTCCCTTTGCCACTTTGCCTTTCATGGAGCTAAAATCTAAAGTGCCCATGTGCTAACTGCTAAAATATGGGATTGCCCAGTATTCATCTGTTTATTTTTCCTTGTCTGCACTGATTATCTGAATAGGGGTTAATAGACCGCACATCCTACCTCATCAGCTTCTGTTTTGAACTCCAGAATGGCATAAACGCAGAACAGTTACTTAACCTTTTATCTCAAGGTGCCAGTCTATCAGTTATAACTTGGTCAGGTAAGTGTGCTAGTCCCCTACCTTTAGTTGCTGATTTGCCTTCATCTTTTTTTTCTTCACTGGCTATCCTTGACTGGGCCATTCTTGGCTGTCAGGCTGGGCCGTTCCATAATTGACATTCTGGAGTTTGATATGCAGCACAATGTAGAGGTATGCCAGGTTAGATAAGGTACTGAATCTTTCCAGGATTGTCCTCCCACATCCAAACATCTCTTTGCCCCTTTGCGCCACCACCTAACCTGGTATGTTGCACTTACTCCTTCTTTAATTCCCTCATAACTTTTCCATTGCTCCTTTTGCTTTCTGCAGTAAGGTCTGGATTCCCCTAAAGGAGCAACAATACTCCAAAATATGGACAAGCCTAGGCGCTGTGATACTACTATGCTGATGCTTTGATGGAGTACAAAAGAATATCAGCTATCACATGAAATGAACAGAGAGGAACGTTTATATTCTATGACCAAAAACTGCAAGATACTAAAGTGCATATGTGCCAGGTGCAAGAGAAATCCTTAATGAAATCATTCTGGAGGGCTCCAAGCTTCTGTACCTAAAATAGAATTCTCCAGTGTACCCAAAAAGAAACATCATCCGGCCTTTCGATAAGAGTGCTCTGTCCTGGTCTTCGACTGCACTAACCTCACTGCACTTTGGGCGACTATATCTAATGGTAGCATCCAATTTATTTAAACTTGCCTGTGTGTTCTACCTCCAGGAAAGAATCTTTGCCTGTTGTAAACGATGATGAACTTGTTTTCAAATCTTCTGTAAGAAGTGTGGTTCAGTCGGCCACCGCCACAATTTATTGACAGTTGGCCAAGACTGGATTACCGTTCGAGCTTTTTGCTCTAAAAATGCTGCAGTAAGTTGAGATGTCAACCCACCCAATACAGTATTAGAATTGGACTGGGTTTTGTTCTTTTTTTCATTTAATTTTTATTTGATTGATTTATAGAGTGCCTTTCCCTAAAGGCGCTGATCAAAAACCATCAAAAAGCAGTACAATCATGATCAAATGTAAACGTGGGTAAAAATAGAAGAGGGGAAAAAAGAAGTATAACAGACAAGATAAAAGATGAGTTTCTACTTTGATTGGAAAATACGGCAAAATGATGCAGAGCGAAGTGAGAGGTAAAGGGAGTTCCAATGTTTGGGAGCTAGAAGAGCAAAGGAGCGGAAACGAGAAGAAGAATGGGGTGGTATGGGAACAGTTAAAAGAAATACATGCTGTGATCTGAGAGAGCGAGATGGGCCCTAAAATGAGAGTAAGCAAGAGAGATAAGGCAGCCAGACCATGGGTACTTTTGAAGACAATTACGATAAAGTGATAGAGGAGATGTGATTCAAAAGGGAGTATTGAAGTAGAAAGTAGAGAAGATGTAATAGAAGACCGAGTGGGTAAAGAAGAAAGGAGATGAATTGTAGGAATTATAAACAGAATGAAGAATTGTACGAATTATAAACAGAACGAAGAGGAAGAAGATGGGAGGCAGGGAGATCAAGCAATGGTGATGAGCAGTGATCAATACGAAAAAAGACAAGAGAAAAAATACATTTCGTGGCTTGAAAAGAGAGATTGGGCGTGCACGACGGATGTTGAAAAGTGCATAATGACAAGAATGAGCAATAGAAGAGATTTGAAGGGAGAACGATAGAGAAGGTTCAAAAGTAATGCCCACGTTACGCACAGATGATGAGAAAGGGAGAGAAGATGGAGGAAAAGAGAGAGATGAGGGGGGAGGCTAGGAGGAATAGAGGAATAGTAGAAGCGAGAAAGACTAGAACCTCAGTTTTAGAAGGGATGAGATGGAGAAAATGAGACGACATTCAGTTTTGAACAGCAGAAAGACAGTTTGAAACAATAGAGTGCAAAGCAGAATCAAAGCAGGAACAGGAGAACAAGATCTGGGTGTATTCTGCGTACAGTTGAAAAGAAAGATTGAATGAAGAGATGAGAGCAGAGAGAGGAGCAGTAGAAAGAGAGAAAAGAACAGAGCCTTGAGGAACGCCTTTGTTTTAGCAGCACGAGACTTCATTATTAGATCAACTTCTGTCAAGCTCATAAACGGGAATTCAGCCATTACAGTCCATGTATAGGAACTACTGAACTCCTGTGCCTGAGCTTGGCATAGGGTTGCTAATAATGAAATGCACACCAGCAACCATTTTAGGGTCAGGCAGGCTTGCTCTAGCCATGTCTAGCATGGTGGCACCAAGCAGTAGCATCGACTAGCCCCACCTCCCCAGAGCAATGCCGGGGACCGGGCAGACTTCTGTAACTCTACCCACATTGCAATGTGTTTAGCCATGAGCTGATCATCAAGGGCTAATCCCATTAAAGGGAGTGGATTTGGTTACCTGAATCTCGTCTACATCTATAGCCTGGATCTTTCAAGCTCTGTACTGAAGACCTGGAGAATGGTGTGAAATCCCAAGTAACTCCAAACCAGTCTGTGAGTTTACACAGCTATGCCGGTTCTCCATATCACTTTTGACTTTTGCCTAAAAAAATGTGCTTAACCTTGCTTTGGACACTCGCTGTCTTCCTCCGCTTCCCTGTGATTGTGGTCAAAGGAGAGCTCCTGAGTTGCAGGTGCAGAGACAGTCTTTAAATTTCGGGGGAGCTGAACAGACAACTTAAAAGTGGGTTCATAGTGACTACTCAAGGCCTGATTAGAGGGCCACAAAATTCACCTTGATATTTGAAGTTACCTCGTTTACTAATGTTCCACATTCTTGTGTATGGCCATACAAGCCAGGGAAAGTTCTATGTGGTTTTATCTAAACAATTTTGACAGTGGTTTCCTGTAATTCTGCCCCACTCCTCACAGCCTATTTTCCATTTTTCTGTCCCCTTTATTATTATTATTATTATTATTATTATTATTGTATATATTGAGCGCAGACCTATCTTCGAGAAGCAACGGCGCGGTTTACAGAGGTATACCCCAATGCAGATACATAACGGAGCCCTTTCCAGAGGTGTACAACATTACAGATGCACTTTTCAGTGGTAACAACAGAACAGATATACATTTGGGGCATGAGACAGGGGTCCGAGTTGGGGTACAGCTGTAACGGGTGGCAGGGAGGAGAAGGGCGGGTGGCATTGAGCGAGTCAGGTGGCGGGTGGGGCTTCAAGTATGCACTGGATATCCAAGACTGGATAAGTGAGAGACAGGTTTTGAGCCTATGGATTTCCTTGATGGAGTCGATCTTGAGGTATAGCTATGTGTACTCTGCGTATTGGTGAATGTGGATGTTGTTTGTGGCTAGGAGGGCTCCCAGCAGCTCCTTGTATAGAGTAAAGATCACTGGGGAGAAGATGGAACTCTGCAGGACTCCACTGGTGACGGGTAGCATTAGTGATCTAGAGAAGTCCATCTGAACAAAATGCTTGCGGTTGGTGAGGTAGGACTTGAGCCAGTGTAGGACAAGGTTGCTGATCCCCTATGCACTGATGTAGGGTGTCCGTAAGCGCCTGCTGGTATACTGTGTCGAAAGCAGCCGAGAGGTAGAGTAGAATCAGGAGGAAGGGGTGGCCGTCGTCAAGGATGTTGAGGGCATCATCAACCACCTCTAGGGTTGATGTCTCCATGCTGCATCTGGGTCTGAATCCGAATTGGTAGGTTTGGAGGAGATTGTTGGTTTTGATGTGTTGCTGCAGTTGCGTGGCTACTGCTTTCTCGATGATCTTACCTAGGAAGGGAAGATGGGTGATGGGGTGATAGTTACCTAGGTTGTCGAGATCCAGAGTGAGTTTCTTTAATAGAGAGAGGATTTGTCCTGGTTTTAGGGTCGATGGGAAGGTGCCTTGAGTTAGGGAGCTGTTGATGATCTCCAGGTAGGGAAGGAGAACTTCTGCGGGGAGGGTCTTGAGGATGGATGCTGGGAGGATGTTATCTGTATAGGATGTGGCTCTGAGGGCGGCCAGGGTTTCTACCAGGTCCTCTGTCAAGAGTGTCTTGAATGTTATCCAGGGTGTATAGATTTTGCGAGGAGGGACATGAGGTGGGTGTGTGGATGCAGAGCTGCCGTATATGTGGTAGTGAATCTTGCTGATTTTATCATTGAAGAAGGTGTTGATGGCAGTGGCTTTCTAGATAGAGTGTGTTATGGCAGGGTTGGGTAGCGGGTTGATGCACTGTTTGACCACTTTGAAGAGGGCTCTGCTTTTGGTGTCGGCTTCTGCTATGGTATTCTGATAGTAGGAGTGCTTGGCTGTGTTGATTACTGGTTGGTGGGTTGCTCAGAGTTCCTTGAGGAGCACTAGGCCAGATGCAGTCCGGGAGCGGTGCCAGGTTTCCTCTTGTTTCCTGATGACTCTTTTGCTGAAGTCGAGTTCTTACTTGTACCAGGGTGCTGACAGTTTCGGTTCAGAGGTGCGTTGTTTCAGAGGTGCGTGTTGGTCGATGGAGGCTGAGAGAGTGGTGTTGAGTGCTTCCAGTAGAGAGTCGCAGTTCGGTCCATGCAAGGTGTAGGTTGGCGAGGTCTTCTCTGATGGCTTCCACTGGGAATTTCTTGAAGGACCTGAAGGTTTGTCTGCTAGTGTGTTTGGTTGGGGTGGTTTGCAGAATGTTGAAAGGCAAGGCTTGGTAGTGTGGCCAGTCAAGCAGCAGAGGAGAGCTGTAGTGGAGGAAGATAGCTCAGTGACAATTAGGTTGAGGAGGTTTCCTTTGTTGGGCCTTTCATGTGGTGCTGTGTGAGGCTGATGGTGTCGAGAAGTCTGAGGAAACCGTCCTTCATCGGTTTGGTGGCCTTGTTGTCTGGGAGGTTGAAGTCTCCTAGGAAGATGTTTGTTGATGAGGTCGGAAAAGTCTCGGATGAAGGCAGTGTTGGGTTTGGGTGGTCTGGAGCCAATGTTGTCGACTTCAAGTCTGGTGCCAGGCCACAATGTCTTGTGTATGACTGCAAGGCCTTCACCTGTCTTGGTTGGCCGGTCTCTGTGTTGAGTGCTGTAGGCGTCGGGGACAAGGATGTCTAGGATGTTGGTGGAGGTGGGTGTCAGCTAGGTCTCATTGATGAAGATGGCTTCAAGGTTGTGTGTGGCGATGTGGTTGGCAATGTCGCTGCATGGGTCATGGATGAGTGGACTTTGGCAAGCATCAACTTCCGTGTTGTGGACAGTGAGGAGGGTGCTGAAGGGCTTGGGGCTGATGTGGGTGAGGTTGCTGCATTGCAGAGTTCATGCCTTAAAGGAGGGACGATGACGTTGGCATTGCATGGTGGGGATGGCCTGGGTGGATGGAGGGAGAAAACGCATGTCAGCGCGTGCTTACTTTTTGTCTGAGGCAGATGTTTGGCACTGGGTCCTCCCCGTCTGAAGAGTCCAAACAGGAATTGCCCTTTTCTTCATCTGCCATTCACTTCGGACACCCGGGAAAGAGATGCCCTTGATCTAGGAGTTAAGAGCAGAAAGGAAGAGATGGGGCTAAGAAGGTGGTCGTGGCTTAGGCTATGTGACCTAGAGTCACTTGCACCTGCTCACCAAATGCAAAGGAAAGAGGTTGGAGGGCTGCTTAAGCAGGGGAAAAGGGTGGGAAAACAGCAAGGTGCCAACAGTTTAAGGTGATTAACAAGTGGGAGGTTCTTCTCCTCTCACACGCCCACACACACTCATATATTCACTGAAAAACATTCTTAAATGGACGTTATTGTTCGGTTGCACCAATAAAAAACGATGACAATTATTGGAGAAAAAGAATCTTTGTTAAAGGGACATTATGGTTGCAAGATAAAATTGAACAACCAAAGAAATTCCCCAGTTATGGTAAGCTATGCAACCATAAGTTGCGCCACGGCCCGGCACTGCTAACACCCAAGACATCAAAGATGACATCACAAATGGCATCACCGATGGCATCACATATGACAGCATACCTCTGTAACAATCCTGGTGGCAAGTCCCTGCAAAGGGTTCTGTTTAGAGTGTTGCTAGCAGCATGCTGGTTTTTGACAACCATAATACAAGAAGAGCTTGAATATGCCTGGATTCAACTTCACAGGTGGAGCCAGCCTTGCATGCATAGTTCACACAAACCTTTGGTGCATAGTATCATATACTCCTGTTTAGACTCCTATGCCTCAACTGGCCATGCTGTTCCAAGAAAATTGTTTATACACAAAGGAGAAAAGGTGCGATGCAACCTAATCTGATGAATACCTCATCTGTCTAAGATGTGGTGTTTGAGAAAAAGCCTATAACCATTGAAATAATGGACTTGGTACACCTCATCCTGACCCTGGATTGCATGGTGGTGAAAACTGGGTTGTAACGTTTCCCCCTGAAGAAAGTTCAAGCATTAAGAAGCTGTGAAAGAACTGAAACATGTCGGGATATGGTTTTTTGTGAAATGACACTTTGTTTAAGTGCATAGTGTGTTGTAAATGTTCTGTGTCTGTGCAATTATTGTATGTTGTAAAATGTTGGTGTAATTTATCCCATTAGGATGATGATATACCCACCATGTGGGTGAAATCTGGGGTTGTTGTGTTTTAGAAAATAATTTTTATAGAGTTTTAGTTTTTTTTTTTTTTTTAAACTTGTATTTATTAGTTTTACATAAATAATACATGAAGAAGTTAACATTGAATCTTATAACATTCCCTTCCCCCTCCCCCCTCCCTCCCCACGGGACGGATGGAGTCTTTTGTCCAGGGATCCTTTTATGCGTTGAATATATCTGAGATTTTTATGTTATGGGGGCACCATTGTTCCATAAAGTCTGACTGGAGGTATTGCAGGGTCCCTTCCCATTCCTTTACAAATTTGTCTCCTGTTCCTTGAAGTTTGTGGGTAATTTTCTCCATTGTTATATGGGCCCATACTTTCTGTAGCCAGGTGTAGGTCAATGGGGTATTTTTATTTTTCCAGTTCTGTGCAATGGTGGTCCAGGCTGCAATGAGTAGTCCCATGAATGATCTCCATTGCGTTTTGGTGTATTGCCTTGCTGTGTCGTCTTTGATTCCACAGAGCCACACCTCCTCCCCCATCAGCCCCACATCCGGGAATATTTTGCCCATCTCGTTTTTCACTTCTTCCCAAAAGGGTCTGATGCCTTTACAGTCATGCCATATATGTCTCCATGTTCCCACTTCGTCACATCCTCTCCAGCAGTGGTTGGACGTGTTGGGGTACATTGAGTGGAGCCTCTCTGGGGTGTAGTGCCACTGTGTCATTATTTTGACCCACATCTCCCTAGTTTGTGCCGAGCGGGTCATTCTGGGGATCTGTTTCCATAGGTCCTCCCATTGTTTATCCGTTGGTTCCTCCCCCAATGTTCTGCCCCATTTTATTCTGTATGACCATTTAATGCTTTCCCCTTGTGAGTTTATGTATTTGTATAAAGTTGATACCCATTTTCTCTCCCCCGTGTTGGATGTGATGTATGTTTCGAACCCTGTAAGGTCCCTGGTTGCTGCCTCGATGATTGTCGGAGAGTTTAGCCAGTGCTTTAGCTGCTCATATCTGTATCTATCACTTTTAAGGATTCTCGTGCCAGCCACGCACGACTCCAGGGGGATGATTTCCTTGTCCATAAACATCTCTCCTATTTTAGTAATGCCCGCCTTCTCCCAGGTGTCATATGCCCCTTGTTCCATCCCCGGTGGAAATAGTGGGTTTCTACAGATGGGTGTAAAGGGCCCAATCGCTGTGGTCATTATGCCTTTTTTTGTTTGGCTATCCCATGCTTCTAACGTGGTCTTCATAATTTCGCTTAACCTTAGATTTTCGTGCCTGTGCTGCCTCTGTTTCCAGAGCAGTTCTACCAGTGGGGTCCTTGCTACTGCTCTGTCTTGTTTGGCCCATATCTGTTGCGGATCCTCCCCCACCCACTCCCTTAGAACTTTAAGCTGTGCTGCCTGGTAGTATTTTCTAAAGTGGGGTAGCGCCATTCCTCCTTCTCTGGTTGGGGCCGTGAGGACCTTCCTGGCTATTCTCGGTGTTTTCCCTTTCCATATGAAGGACGATACCAGTTTTGTTAAGGTTTTGAAGAACGTGTCTGGGACCCCCACTGGGAGAGCCTGAAAATAATATAGTACCTTTGGGAGGATGGTCATCTTGATTGATTGTATTCTACCCCACCAGGATATCTGTAGTGGGTTCCATCTGTTTAATTCCCTTCGGATGTTTATAATTAGCGACGGGTAGTTTTCCCCGTAGAATTGTTCTATTTTTGGGGGTACATTTATTCCTAGATATTTAATGCCTTTCTGTACTATCTTGAGGTCCAGTATTTTTGCCTGCCTTTCTATGTTCGTTCTATCCCCTGCCAGGATGAGGATCTCTGATTTTTTTCTATTTATTTTTAGGCCAGAGATGGTCCCATAGTTTTCTAGTTCTCTAACTGTGGCCGATAAAGTGGATTCAGGGTCCTCTAAGGTTATTAGCATATCATCTGCATACGCAATTACTTTGTGTTGCTGACCCGCCATTTCTATCCCTTTGATGTGTATTGATTCCCGTATTTTAATTAGGAAGGGTTCTAAGAAAAGAGCGTATAGTAGTGGTGATAGGGGGCATCCCTGTTTCGTTCCTCTCGTTATCGTTACCTTGCCAGTGAGTTCGCCATTAATGGCTATTCTACTGGATGGGGAATTGTAGTTTGCTCTAATACTCGCGATATATTTTTCCCCAAACCCCATGGATTCCAGAACCCTAAACAGTATGGACCACTCCACTCTATCGAAAGCCTTCTCGGCATCTACTGACAGTAGTATCGCTGGGGTGCGGGTTATCCCTATTTTTTCGATCAGGTGGGCTAGCCTCCTAGTATTATCGTGGGTTTGCCTGCCTGGAATGAAGCCTGATTGATCCTCGCTAATCGATTTAGGGAGGAGCGGGGATAGCCTTGTTGCCAGGATTTTGGTATATATTTTTGCATCTAGGTTGATTAGGGAGATTGGTCTGTATGATGCGGGGTTAGTTGGATCTTTGCCTGGTTTGTGAAACACCAGCACCTTCGCTTCGTTCATTGTGGGGGTCACATTACCGGTGTCTTTGAATGAGTTTAGGAGTCTTGTTAGGATCGGGGTTAGTATGTCTGCATATTTTTTATAAAATGGTGCCGTAAACCCATCCGGGCCTGGAGCTTTGTTACTTGGGAGTTCTTTTATGGCTTTATTGACTTCTTCTTCACTGATAGGGGTCTCTAGTGACTGTTTATCTTCTTCTGAGATTTTCGGGATCTTTAGGGCCTCTAAGTATGAAGTTTGGGCGTTTGTATCGGGGTGTTCTGTGGAGTAGAGCGTTTGATAAAATTGCCTCATTGTTTCCCCCATGTCGTGCGTAGAGGTTTGAGTGGCACCTTTCGTATCGCATATGGCCTTAATTGTTGTTTCTTTTTGTTTCGCCCTTAGTTGTCGCGCCAGGAGTCTGTCTGCTTTGTTCGCTCTTATATAATATCTCTGTTTCAGATAGAGTAGATTCCTTTCTGCGCCCTTTGTACGTAACATCTCTAGTTGGCCTTGTGTATGTTTCAGAGATTTTTTCAATATCTTTGTGGGTTGAGTCGTCAATTTCTCTTGGATCTCCTCAATTGTTTTTTCCAGCTCTTTTTCCCACCGATCCCTTTGTTTATCTCTCGTGATTTTCATCGCTATCATCTTCCCCCTCAAGACTGCTTTAAACGCGTCCCAGACTGCGCTCATTGCGACCTCCCCCGTGTCATTTTGTAAGAAGTATTCCGCTATCATTTCCCTTATGGCCTCCCCTGCCACTGGGTCATGGATCAGCTCCTGCGGTAACCTCCCTTTCCATAGCCCGCTCTTCCTCCCTGGGAGAGTCACGTCCAACCATAGAGGGGCATGGTCCGAGAGGGCTATAGAGCCCTTATCTAGTCCTTGTATCTTTCCCAGTAGTCCCACTGACACCCATAGATAGTCGATCCTGGACATAGAGCTGTGAACATGTGAGAAATAGGTGTACCCCCTTTGTTCACCCTTCAGTTCCCTCCAGACATCATTCAGAGCCATTTGGTCCATTTGCTGTTTCAAACGTTTTGATGGCGCCCCCTGTCCATGTGTGTTTCCTGTGCTCCTATCTAGCTTTGGGTTCCACGCCAAATTAAAGTCCCCCCCCAGTATCACCTCCCCTCTAGCGAAATCTTCCAGTTTCGATAGTGCGTTTCTGAGAAAGCCATCCTGTCCCTGATTGGGTGCATATATTGAGGCGAGCGTTATGCGCCATCCTTCGATCTCTACGTTGGCAAAGGCGTACCTTCCTTCCTTATCAGTCATAGTGTCTATTGGTTTTATGTCCTTTCCTTCTTTTATCGCTATCAGGGCTCCTGCTTTTTTTTCTGTTGTCGTTGCCTGTGCCCATATTTTATATCCTTTTATCCGCATTTTGTGCTTATCTTTAGTTTTGATATGGGTTTCCTGGAGGAGTAGTACATCCGCCTTCTCCCTTTTGAATTGTTTCTCCAGTTTCGTTCTTTTTGTTGGGTGGTTCATGCCCCTGATATTGTAGGTCATAAAGCGTATCATCCCCATTCTATTTTGTTTGTATGCCATTGCCTCTGGTCCCCTCCTGTTCCTGATTTAGCTCTTTGTTTCTTCCGATCCCTTCCCTTCCCTTGAACTTCCCTTCCCCCCCAACTTTGAACTTTAAACCAATCAAACTTTCCCCCGAGTAGGGCGAGGGTTCCTATTGACGCTAGGGCGTTGCGCCCTTCGCTCCCTGCCCTCCATACCCTCGGGGGGTATGTTATGGGGATTCCTAAACCCCACTGATCCATTTGTCTTTACCTGGTTCCCGACCGTTGGGTCTCGACCAGGCCGCCCTCCTTGAATTGTCCGTTCCGGTCCGTTCCCATGTTCCCCCCCGACTGGGTCTTCAGTGGCAACGTATCCATGTCTGTTCCCCAGGCATGTGTTTTTCTTATACTCCTCATGGTACCTTTCTCCGGGTGTCTCTCCCTGGATTTGCCTTCTTCTGCTTGCTGGATTCCCAGCCCATAGGTTTTCTCGTTCGTTCTCTCCTGTTTGTGGCCTCCCCCTGGTCCATCTGCTCCATCTCTTCATCTTGTAGTCCCATCGTGCTGAGGCCTTCTTCCAGCGTGGTCACTCTCTTCTGTTTTCCTTCCCATGTGAACAGCAGCCCAAACGGGAAGGTCCATTTGTAGCGGATTTGTTTTCCTATTAGCACTTTCACCAGTGGGGCCATTGCTCTTCTTTTTTGGAGGGTTATTAGTGCTAGGTCCTGATACAGTTGGATGTCTTGCCCATTCATTTTAATATGTTCCAATTCCCTGGCTCTCCTGAGGATCTGTTCTTTCTGCGGGTAGGAGGATATCGCCACCAGAACATCACGTGGTCTTTCCCCTGGGGCCCCCGCTCTTTTCGGTCCCACCCTGTGGATTCTGTCGATTCCGATATCCTCGATATCTTGTGTTCCCAGGATGTCTCTGAACACCTCCTTCACCGCCTCCTTCAGATCTTTGTCCAGCACTGATTCCACCATGTTCTTGATTCGGATGTTGGAGCGTCTAGAGCGGTTCTCTAAATCCTCACATTGTAGTTCCAAGTTGTGAGTGAGTGTCACCAGGTGTAATTGCGTTTCGCTTGTTTGTCTCGTGTCTTCTTCAAGACTTTGCACCGTTTTTTCCACAATATCTGTTCTTTCTTCTAGGTTGTTTATGTCTGTTCTCATGTCTTGTACCGCTTGTTTCATTTCGTTCTTCATGGATGTAAATTGTTCCTGAACTGTGGACATGAATTTTTCCTGCAGGTCCATGAACCAGGTTTGCATGTCCTCCCTGGTCAGTGGTTGCTGTTGTTGGGATAGTGATTCTGCTTCTCCCGTGGGGTCTCCCTGGGTTCTTCCTCTTGGTTGTGGTGTCCCCTCTGTTGACCACATCTGCAGAATGTCGGCCCCTTGTTTCACTGTTTGGGGAGTTTGCTGGATGGGGTTCCCCTTTCCTTTTGCCCTAGACATGATAGGGCGCTCAGTGTAGTAGACTATATGGTTCCTTCGCCCTCTTGTAACCCTTCGATGGGGCCTCTCGCTTTCTTGTCCTCCGAGGTGTTCTTCACTGTTGGGGGTCCTGCTGTATTCTGTTTCACCTTCCTGGGTTTCCCCACTTTCCACCCTCTGTCTTGTTGGGGGACTTGTGAGGTGAGTCCTTGTGTCCCAGGGGGAATCTGGTTGGTGCCTGGGAGAGGTGTTTTTTTTTTTTTCCTTCCTGTGAGTCCCCCCCCCTGGGGTATGTGCGCCTGGGCTGGCGCTTAATTCCTGGCCCCCCCCGGGCCTGCTCACCTTTGCCTCTGTGTCCTCCTGTGCGCTTCGTGCAGGGCGGCCCCCGCGGCCTCTCTCCCGCGGTCCGCCCTGCTCGCGCTGCTTTCTCCCGGCGGCGCAGCTGCTCCGCTGCACGCCGCTCTCCCCTCACCTCGGGGCGGCGCGAGGGCGGCTCCGTTCCACGATCCCGCTCACTCGCTGGTCGATGCCTCGCAATCTCCCGGCGCCGCGCCGGAGGGCCCCCTGCGACGCGGGAGAAACTCTTTCGGTCCCGATGGGGGAGGGGGCGGTTGCCTCGCTCTTCGTGTGTTCGGCGGCGCACTTCTATTCACGGCGCCTGCTTCCTCGCTGGGGGGGGGGTGTATGGGGGCAGCTTGGTAGTCGGGGGGGGGGCCGAGGCTTCGGTCGTGCTTCTTTCGGCGGCCCGGGCGGAGCGCGGTTTAGCTGCGACTCCTCACCCCGGCGGCCATCTTGGATCTGTCGAGTTTTAGTTTTTTGATAAAGATAATTAAAATGATTAAATTTACGAAAGTATTTGGTGCACCAAGTCCATTATTTCAGGACCAATGGTTATAGGCTTTTTCTCAAACACCACATCTTAGACAGATGAGTTATTCATCAGATTAGGTTGTATCGCACCTTTTCTCCTTTGTGTATAAACATTTATGGTCTGCCCCTGACCGTGGAGTTAGGTCTCTAGTGGGGGACTGTGTTTGACCTTATAGATAGTGATCGTTCCAAAAAAATTGCCATGCCAGAATACACATTACCATGCAGAGGCAGCAGTAGTGAATGCTTCCCTGCACACTCCTAACAGGTGATTCCTAGCAAAAATATCAGCAGTATATTTATTTTATTTATTTCCATTTTTAAAGCGCTCACACAGCCCGGGGGCATCGAGGCGCTGTTAAGGGAATATGTCTTAATTGCGTATTTACAATGCGCTTAATACCCAGAGGTTTCTAAGCGCTGACTCAGGGATCGAACCAGTGTTGCTTCGTGTCGTCTTGTTTCCAAGGCGAGCACGTTGCTGCTGAGCTATCCTCCCGGGACCAATGCCTCCCTCACACAACATTTCCAACACAAGCAGCAGCTGTGCCAGGTTTCCTTCTGTGGAACAGGTATATTGAAGGCAGTGGCTATTGTTAGGGAGGATTCTCTGTTTAGGCTGAATTTCCTAACCCAGTGAGTCCCCCAGCAGCTTTGCTGGATTTCTGGAGTTTGTTTTTTCCATCCTGCCAAGAGTGAGACTCTTTTCCTCCCACTCTTGGACATGAATGTGTGTAATTCCTTTGAATGTCAATGTGTTCTATGGGCTACGGGGTCTTTTACTTACTTAGGCTCTAATATGTTTTTCTATGTGTGTTACACCGCACCCTACGTGCCGTAACACTGGGGCGTCCTAGCGGACCTCCACCATAGACTCCATACCCGGGGACTGACTACTGTCTCCCCGGGCATGTAAAGTCACCATTGGCTTTACTAGACCTAAATTTACTAACAGAACTAGTACACGCCATCTTATTGTGGACGTGCTAGTAGGGGTAATTCGATTACTCCTAGGTCTGTTACTCGAGGGGGCACTGTCCCGTCCCCCCTCGTCGAGTTTTGGCTGGTGGCAGTGGAAACTACTTGTTATGTTCGACCCCTAACATAACCCTATGGGATTTGTCCCATTGTTGGAGATTGATACTTTTCCTTGTTAATCTCTAACATACCATCAGTTTACTTATCTTAAATAAGTTTATCGGATGGTATTTTCTGCCAGAACTCTGTTTTTAAAATGGCGTCTGTGTTCGTCTCTGTGACTCCTAAACCAAAGGTTGAGCCCTTTGTTCCACTTTTGGCGGGCCTCTGTACAGAGACCCTCCAAAGTGGTGCCATTCTGTCTGGGTTACCACAGGGGTGTGGGAGGGGCACCCTGGACCGAGTTGCCTTGCCAACTCCGGTCGCACTCTGGTGTGATTGGCCCAAGTGGTGAGCCTCCCCGCTCACCACTTAGCGTGTGTTGATTGACAGCTAGACTGAATGAATGGGGGTTTTCTGCATAAAAGCAGGGCTTTTGGGACTGGATCTTCAGAAGTCGCCACAGGACCTACGAATCCGACGAGGGTAACGCTGAGCCGACCTTCACGACGACACCTCTGGTGGAGCCCTGCGGAACCAACTCACCACTTCCCGATGACAGAGGAGATCTCCCTGCCGGAGAGTCTCTTCCCCTGACTGGTGGGAACAACCAGTCCCCTTTGCTTTTTCTTCGCCTCAGGACGCAGTGGTCGAATTGCCCGTACAGAGCACCTCGGCAACCGGAGAGCCACTACCCCTGTACCGCGACCAAAAGGTGGTGCCTTGTGACGGAGCACTCCGCGGCTGGTCTCTTCCCTGGTGGTGCACC
The DNA here is from genome assembly GCF_040938575.1 of Ambystoma mexicanum. Classification (NCBI taxonomy): domain Eukaryota; kingdom Metazoa; phylum Chordata; class Amphibia; order Caudata; family Ambystomatidae; genus Ambystoma; species Ambystoma mexicanum. The sequence continues at coordinate 374,413,467 of NC_090921.1, forward strand.
TGACTTCACTTTTCTTCGACGACGAGATCATCTCTACTCTTGGCAAAGACCCGACGTGCATCCACCACCAGGAACAACTGCCCCCGCTGGAGCTGTCTCTCCACAAACAAGGTACCGTGTCCGCCTGGCTTCCCTTTCTGCCGGATCGAGTGAGGTGTCTTAATCCTCGCCTTTCCGTTGGGTCGCCTCCAAGCTTTCTCTAACGTGTTGTTCTGAACCGGTTCAATCTGCCGATAACAATTTGCTAAAAAGACTCGAACGCATTTCCACTAAAAGACTTTTTGGGACATATCGCCTTGCCTCTCTCCGAGTGGGCCTGGCCTCTGAACTTTATGATCTAATGTGGTTCTTGCCTTCTTGCCTTGCATTTTTCCCGTGAAGTATTGAACTGTGTTGATTTCGTAACCTGCTTATTTTTCTCTCCCGTCCTAACTAATATTAGAGTGCCATCTAGGTTGAGGCATACACCTCTGTCTGCAAATAAGTGATGCTGGTAGAACCTAGACTTGTCGAAATATTGTTAGGGGGATTGATCGTTTCTTCTTCGTAGAGTAATTGTAATTGAAGTGTTTGCCGTGATAGTGCCATAGTGTTTTCTATAGATGTTCCGTTATAAATAAATACCTTAATATCTTTACACTGAAGCCTCGTTGCGTGTTTGCTTGTCTTACTGTGAAGAATTGCCCTATATTGTATACTCCACATACTGCTTAACTCTTCTTGAGGGAAGTCTGACTGCTCAGCCACAGCTACCAAGTGAATCTGTGTGGTACAGACTGCTACCAAGTGGGTTTACTGCCAAACACCTGTAGTCCTAAATCTTTTGCAGTGGCCCCAGAGGGAACTGCACAGGTTTCCGCCTAACAGCTATGCCCGTTTGAATCTTACAGAACAGGTCTGTGACAGGCCACAACAGTGGAAGTCTCCTTGCCATTGCCAGCTCAGATTGCAGCCGTGGATGGCCCCCCACGCACAACCAGTCCAGGCAACCGCACTGAGGCTTTCCTCCCAGAGAGCAGGCACGGCACAGTCGGCAGCAGTGCAAGCTTCATTTACATAGTCAGAATAGGTACTGCAAAGGCAGCTGCAGTAGCAGTGCAAGCTTCCCTCCCACAGAACAGGCAAAGCCTGAGCAGCACCCGTGTAGTGTTGCTGGCTCAGGAGGGCCATTCAGACCCTCTCCATGATTCAATATGCCAGGCCATGTGAGTCTCTCAGCGACCAGTCACATTGACGTGGTTGTTTTACTCCTGCCTTGGTGCCATGCTTCTTGGACTGTCCGTGAGAATCCAGAGAGGAGTGGAGCTGTGGGAATGGATGAAACAGCCCCAGTGGTAGGGCTCAGGGTCAGCTACCCCATCTTCCATTGCTATATAAGATTTCGATCATTAACTCTCATTGTTTCTCTGGCCCTGTTTCCCCATCCAACCTTCTTACACCATACTCTCACAGTTATGCTCCTCAATTACGGCGGGATATCACATCCGCCGTCTGAACAGCAGCCTCTCACTGGCATTTTTTCTTTTTTTTTTTTGGCAGAACCATTTCAAATGCGTAAAGTGCACACGATTCCTACCGAAAATTCACGCATTTTGCTCTGCAGCATAAGTCTGAAAAATGGCCATCCGAAGGCAGGAGACCTGGTTCCCAGCAACAGCTGTGCAGCCTTGTGGTGGTGACACAGCGACACCAGTCAGAAACTAGCCAGAAAGATCAGAGCAATGGCCCTCAAAGCCGATCTGACGCAAGAGTCCCAATCCATTGAAGGATAACGGGGACCATGGCGAAGTGGTCCAGGCCATAAGCCTCCTGACCTGGGAGAATTCAGGATAGGTGTACCTTAGAGGCGTAATCCTGTGATATGGGGGTGTTAGCGTGGGTCTGGGATGAGTGCGAAGAGAGAATTCTGCTTTGAAGGAGCGTTGACGAATCATACTGCAGACCAATCACGGCAGAGCTGTGAGAGAGCGGATGTATGCGGCTGTGAGTGAACGTGCTGATTTCTCTTTTGTGTATTTGCAGGGGGAACCCTACCTTCGAACTTCCTATGGGATTATGATCTGTCTTTGGGACGGCACCACCCACTACCTGCTGTACCTGGCAATGCTAGGAGCCATACACCAGAGGTAAGGCTCTCCGCTCTCCCCTACTTTCCACGCATGGAGCCATTCCCAGAGATTAGGCAAACTGTGGCTTCTACCCTTCCCATATAGCAGGCCTAACCCAGATGTAATGAAACCTCTGCACTTCCTACCCAAGTGCCTCTCCTAGCAGACCTCGCCCAAAGTTGCTACTTATATCAGATATAATCCAAAGGTAATGCTTTGCACCTGCTGCATATAGCACACCACCCCAAAGTTAATGGGAGCTCTTTTACCCCTACCTGCTACTCATAGCAGACCACCCCAATGTTAATGAGAATTTTTCTACCCCTACCTGCTACTCCTAGCAGATCAGACCAAAGTTAGTGGGACTCTTCTGTCCTCTACCTGCTACTCATAGCAGACATAACCGACAGTTGCTACTTATATCAAATCTAACCCAGTGTCACTGGGACGTCTTTTGCCCTCTACTTGCTGCTCATAACAGACCAGCCCAAAGGTAGTGGGAACTCTTCTGCCTTATTCATGCGACTCATAACAGACCTGGGTAACTAGTAACAATAGCTGGGGGTCGTTTGTCAGACTGTGCCATGCAACACGATCCTTCCATTTGTAATCCTGCTAGTCGCTTTCTCTGAGTAAAACGGATAGAATCTGCTCCGTTGTGAATACTCTTAAGGATGCACCAGACAGATTACATATTTACTCCTTGTTTGGATTTATTTCCTAGCTATTCCAGGTTACTGAGGATTGCATAGCCCTTCTAGATTGACGCATGTTTCGGCTTCTGTGCCTTTTTCAAAACCGGGCTAAGAAACATTCAAATCATTCATAAACAGCAAAAGAAAACATTCCAAACCAACATTCGCACGAAGTATATAGAATTAATGAAAAATTGCAACACAGAAAATAAGGGTTGATAGTGGGGAGGATTTGTTAGGGTGGGGGAAAAAAGAAAAAAAGAAAGAGTTTCGTTTTAGTGCTTGCATTCCATCTTGTTACTTGTGCATCACGATTTACACCATCCTGGTGTTTCCCTCATGCATGTCTGTTACCCAGTCATCTCTACTCCTACTGCACATCGTTTGACATTTGCCCTACATTTATCCGGTACAATCCTTGTGAGGCTCACCTCTCTATAAGAGCGGCTTTCCATCTCATGCTGAACTACCACCTTTAATGTGCTCCCCTTCCATGTGTTACACAGACGGCTACACTCGCTACTAAGAGAGAGATTGCGGCAAAGAGGCTACTCATTGAAGAACATCAAGACAGTGCAAGATAAGGCAAGGGAACTGCCAAGAAGTGAAACGCTGTATCAGAAGAGGAAAGATCTGAAGGCAGACAACTACACAATCAAATTTGTGAGACAATATTGTAGTAACCATTATCAAATATGGCAGATATTAAAGAAGCATTGGTATCTACTCGGGTTGGACACGCACCTGCAAGAATACTTAGATGAGCAACCGAGATTTATTTATTTATTTGCATTTATATAACACTGCAAACAGTCGGGTATGGTGCTGAGTGCTGGTTATTACTACCCACGGTTGGTGGTGCTGATTTATTGACCTTGGAAGGATGAAAGGCTAAGTTTGGCACTGCCGGGATTCAAATCCTGCGTCAGCAGGCTCTGCACGGATGTCAAACTGACCGACATGACCGATTGATATTTAAAAAAGGCTAAAACCCTGAGGAGCAGTCTAAGTCCGTCGCTACTACCGGATGTGCCGTCTGAACCAGTATCGACATGGCTACAACCCATGAAAAAGGGTTTCCACAAATGTGGAGTATGTACTATGTGCAGATACGCACACGCCAACTCTGAAACATTTACAGATGGGAAAGGAAGAAAAATGTCTATTGAAGGCAATATAAACTGTAAATCGGAATTCGTGGTATACACAATAATATGTGCCTGTGATCAGACATACATTGGGAGTACAAAAAAGGAACTGAGAACCAGAATAATGTCACTGGGCATTGGGCTAGTATTTTTACAGTAACTCCAAATTGTCGATTACCTATGAATGAGTGCTCACTTACTCTTTGGCAACTCCTTTACAGAAATGAAGCCAGCTCATTATCTTTATTCAAACCGATTTTCATTGCTCGAAATTTACATATTAACCTAGCCTCGGCTTGTCTTATTTTAACTTTGTCACCCCATCTGTTGCCCATTTCAATCTTTTTTAGGCCCATAAATCTAATGTCCTTCTTATTGTCCAACTGGTGAAAGGGCTGCCAATGGTGTGCTAAGGTAAAGTTAGGATCTTGGCTTGCCATGTGACTATTGTTTCTTAGCCCGGTTTTGAAAAAGGCTCAGAAGCCGAAACATGTGTCGATCTAGAAGGGCTATGCAATACTCAGTAACCTGGAATAGCTAGGAAATAAATCCAAACAAGGAGTAAATATGTAATCTGTCTGACGCATCCTTCAGAGTATACGCTTTAAATTCATAACAGACCTAACCCAACGTTAATGGGAACCCTTTTGCCCTCTACTTACTACTCATAGCAGACAAGCCCAAACTTAACGGAACTCTTCTACCCCTTATCTGTAACTCACAACAGACCAGGCCAAAGTTAATGGGTACTCTTCTGCCCCCTTCCTGCCACTCTTAACACACCTAACAAAAGGTTATTTGGAACTTTTTGGCCCTCTACCTGCTACTCATAGCAGACATAAATCAAGGCTAATGGGACCACTTCTGCCCTAATCAGGCTACTCATTGCAGACCTCACCTAAAGTTAACATGAACTCTTCGGCCCTTTACCTGCTGCTCATAGCAGACCGTACCCAAAGCTAATGGGAACTCTTCTGCCCTACATGCTACTCATTGCAGATTTTGCCCAAAATTAGGAGGAACTCTTCTGTCCAATACACACTACTCATAGCAAACCGAACCCCGGGATAATGGGAACTCTTCTGCCCTGTACATACTCTCAGCAGACCTAAACCAAGGCTCATGGGTACTCTTCTGCAATATACATGCTACTCAAAGCAGGCCTAAACCAAGGCTCATGGGTACTCTACTGCCCTATACATTCTGCTAATTGCAGACCTGAACCAAGGCTCATGGGTACCCTTCTGCAATATACATGATACTCATAGCAGGCCTAAACCAAGGCTCATGGGTACTCTACTGCCCTATACATGCTGCTAATTGCAGACCTAAACCAAGGCTCATGGGTACTCTTCTGCAATATACATGCTACTCATAGCAGGCCTAAACCAAGGCTCATGGGAACTCTTCTGCCCTATACATGCTACTCATAGTAGACCTAAACCAAGGCTCATGGGTACTCTTCTGCCCTATACATGCTACTCATAGCAGACCTAAACCAAGGCTCATGGGTACTCTACTGCCCTATACATGCTGCTAATTGCAGACCTAAACCAAGGCTCGTGGGTACTCTACTGCCCTATACATGCTACTAATTGCAGACCTAAACCAAGGCTCGTGGGTACTCTACTGCCCTATACATGCTGCAAATTGCAGACCTAAACCAAGGCTCATGGGAACTCTTCAGCCCTATACATGCTACTCATAGCAGACCTAAACCAAGGCTCATGGGTACTCTTCTGCCCTATACATGCTGCTAATTGCAGACCTGAACCAAGGCTCATGGGTACTCTTCTGCAATATACATGATACTCATAGCAGACCTAAACCAAGGCTCATGGGTACTCTTCCTCCCTATACATGCTACTCATAGCAGACCTAAACCAAGGCTCGTGGGTACTCTACTGCCCTATACATGCTGCTAATTGCAGACCTAAAACAAGGCTCGTGGGTACTCTACTGCCCTATACATGCTGCTAATTGCAGACCTAAACCAAGGCTCGTGGGTACTCTACTGCCCTATACATGCTGCTAATTGCAGACCTAAACCAAGGCTCGTGGGTACTCTTCTACCCTCTACCTGCTACTCGTAGCAGACCTAAACCAAGGCTCGTGGGTACTCTTGTGCCCTATACATGCTACTCATAGCAGACCTAAACCAAGGCTCGTGGGTACTCTACTGCCCTATACATGCTGCTAATTGCAGACCTAAACCAAGGCTCGTGGGTACTCTTCTACCCTCTACCTGCTACTCGTAGCAGACCTAAACCAAGGCTCGTGGGTACTCTTGTGCCCTATACATGCTACTCATAGCAGACCTAAACCAAGCCTCATGGGAACTCTTCTGCCCTATACATGCTACTAATTGCAGACCTAAACCAAGGCTCATGGGAACTCTTCAGCCCTATACATGCTACTCATAGCAGACCTAAACCAAGGCTCATGGGTACTCTTCTGCCCTATACATGCTACTAATTGCAGACCTAAACCAAGGCTCATGGGAACTCTTCTGCCCTATACATGCTACTCATAGCAGACCTAAACCAAGGCTCATGGGTACTCTTCTGCCCTATACATGCTACTCATAGCAGACCTAAACCAAGGCTCAGGGGTACTCTACTGCCCTATACATGCTACTCATAGCAGACCTAAACCAGGGCTCATGGGTACTCTTGTGCCCTATACATGCTACTCATAGCAGACCTAAACCAAGGCTCATGGGTACTCTACTGCCATATACATGCTGCTAATTGCAGACCTAAACCAAGGCTCATGGGTACTCTTCTACCCTCTACCTGCTACTCATAGCAGACCTAAACCAAGGCTCATGGGTACTCTACTGCCCTATACATTCTGCTAATTGCAGACCTGAACCAAGGCTCATGGGTACTCTTCTGCAATATACATGCTACTCATAGCAGGCCTAAACCAAGGCTCATGGGTACTCTACTGCCCTATACATGCTGCTAATTGCAGACCTAAACCAAGGCTCATGGGTACTCTTCTGCAATATACATGCTACTCATAGCAGACCTAAGCCAAGGCTCATGGGTACTCTTCTGCCCTATAAATGCTACTCATAGCAGACCTAAACCAAGGCTCGTGGGAACTCTTCTGCCCTATACATGCTACTCATAGCAGACCTAAACCAAGGCTCGTGGGTACTCTACTGCCCTATACATGCTGCTAATTGCAGACCTAAACCAAGGCTCGTGGGTACTCTACTGCCCTATACATGCTGCTAATTGCAGACCTAAACCAAGGCTCGTGGGTACTCTTCTACCCTCTACCTGCTACTCATAGCAGACCTAAACCAAGGCTCGTGGGTACTCTTGTGCCCTATACATGCTACTCATAGCAGACCTAAACCAAGGCTCATGGGTACTCTTCTGCCCTATAGATGCAACTCAAAGCAGACCTAAACCAAGGCTCGTGGGTACTCTACTGCCCTATACATGCTGCTAATTGCAGACCTAAACCAAGGCTCGTGGGTACTCTACTGCCCTATACATGCTGCTAATTGCAGACCTAAACCAAGGCTCGTGGGTACTCTTCTACCCTCTACCTGCTACTCATAGCAGACCTAAACCAAGGCTCGTGGGTACTCTTGTGCCCTATACATGCTACTCATAGCTGACCTAAACCAAGGCTCATGGGTACTCTTCTGCCCTATACATGCTACTCATAGCAGACCTAAACCAAGGCTCATGGGTAGTCTTCCTCCCTATACATGCTACTCATAGCAGACCTAAACCAAGGCTCATGGGAACTCTTCTGCCCTATACATGCTACTCTTAACAGACCTAAACCAAGGCTCATGGGAACTCTTCTGCCCTATGCATGCTACTCTTAACAGACCTAAACCAAGGCTCATGGGAACTCTTCTGCCCTATGCATGCTACTCATAGCAGACCTAAACCAAGGCTCGTGGGTACTCTTCTGCCCTATACATGCTACTCATAGCAGACCTAAACCAAGGCTCGTGGGTACTCTACTGCCCTATACATGCTGCTAATTGCAGACCTAAACCAAGGCTTCTACCCTCTACCTGCTACTCATAGCAGACCTAAACCAAGGCTCATGGGTACTCTTCTGCCCTATACATGCTACTCATAGCAGACCTAAACCAAGGCTCATGGGTACTCTACTGCCCTATACCTGCTACTCATAGCAGACCTAAACCAAGGCTCATGGGTACTCTTCTGCCCTATACATGCTACTCATAGCAGACCTAAACCAAGGCTCATGGGTACTCTTCTGCCCTATACATGCTACTCATAGCAGACCTAAACCAAGGCTCATGGGAACTGCTACTAATTGCAGACCTAAACCAAGGCTCATGGGTACTCTTCTGCCCTATACATGCTACTCATAGCAGACCTAAATCAAGGCTCATGGGTACTCTACTGCCCTATACATGCTACTCATAGCAGACCTAAACCAAGGCTCATGGGTACTCTTGTGCCCTATACATGCTACTCATAGCAGACCTAAACCAAGGCTCGTGGGTACTCTACTGCCCTATACATGCTGCTAATTGCAGACCTAAACCAAGGCTCATGGGTACTCTACTGCCCTATACATGCTGCTAATTGCAGACCTAAACCAAGGCTCATGGGTACTCTTCTACCCTCTACCTGCTACTCATAGCAGGCCTAAACCAAGGCTCATGGGTAATCTACTGCCCTATACATGCTACTCATAGCAGGCCTAAACCAAGGCTCATGGGGACTCTTCTGCCCTATACATGCTACTCATAGCAGACCTAAGCCAAGGCTCATGGGTACTCTTCTGCCCTATAAATGCTACTCATAGCAGACCTAAACCAAGGCTCGTGGGAACTCTTCTGCCCTATACATGCTACTCATAGCAGACCTAAACCAAGGCTCGTGGGTACTCTACTGCCCTATACATGCTGCTAATTGCAGACCTAAACCAAGGCTCATGGGTACTCTACTGCCCTATACATACTGCTAATTGCAGACCTAAACCAAGGCTCGTGGGTACTCTACTGCCCTATACATGCTGCTAATTGCAGACCTAAACCAAGGCTCGTGGGTACTCTTCTACCCTCTACCTGCTACTCATAGCAGACCTAAACCAAGTCTCATTGGTACTCTTGTGCCCTATACATGCTACTCATAGCAGACCTAAACCAAGGCTCATGGGTACTCTTCTGCCTTATACATGCTACTCATAGCAGACCTAAACCAAGGCTCGTGGGTACTCTACTGCCCTATACATGCTGCTAATTGCAGACCTAAACCAAGGCTCGTGGGTACTCTACTGCCCTATACATGCTGCTAATTGCAGACCTAAACCAAGGCTCGTGGGTACTCTACTGCCCTATACATGCTGCTAATTGCAGACCTAAACTAAGGCTTGTGGGTACTCTTCTACCCTCTACCTGCTACTCATAGCAGACCTAAACCAAGGCTCGTGGGTACTCTTGTGCCCTATACATGCTACTCATAGCAGACCTAAACCAAGGCTCATGGGTACTCTTCTGCCCTATACATGCTACTCATAGCAGACCTAAACCAAGGCTCATGGGTACTCTTGTGCGCTATACATGCTACTCATAGCAGACCTAAACCAAGGCTCATGGGTACTCTTCTGCCCTATACATGCTACTCATAGCAGACCTAAACCAAGGCTCGTGGGTACTCTACTGCCCTATACATGCTGCTAATTGCAGACCTAAACCAAGGCTCATGGGTACTCTTCTGCAATATACATGCTACTCATAGCAGGCCTAAACCAAGGCTCATGGGAACTCTTCTGCCCTATACATGCTACTCATAGCAGACCTAAGCCAAGGCTCATGGGTACTCTTCTGCCCTATAAATGCTACTCATAGCAGACCTAAACCAAGGCTCATGGGTACTCTTCTGCCCTATACATGCTACTCATAGCAGACCTAAACCAAGGCTCATGGGTACTCTTCCTCCCTATACATGCTACTCATAGCAGACCTAAACCAAGGCTCATGGGAACTCTTCTGCCCTATACATGCTACTCTTAACAGACCTAAACCAAGGCTCATGGGAACTCTTCTGCCCTATGCATGCTACTCTTAACAGACCTAAACCAAGGCTCGTGGGAACTCTTCTGCCCTATGCATGCTACTCATAGCAGACCTAAACCAAGGCTCGTGGGTACTCTTCTGCCCTATACATGCTACTCATAGCAGACCTAAACCAAGGCTCGTGGGTACTCTTCTGCCCAATACATGCTACTCATAGCAGACCTAAACCAAGGCTCGTGGGTACTCTACTGCCCTATACATGCTGCTAATTGCAGACCTAAACCAAGGCTCGTGGGTACTCTTCTACCCTCTACCTGCTACTCATAGCAGACCTAAACCAAGGCTCATGGGTACCCTACTGCCCTATACATTCTGCTAATTGCAGACCTAAACCAAGGCTCGTGGGTACTCTTCTACCCTCTACCTGCTACTCATAGCAGACCTAAACCAAGGCTCATGGGTACTCTTCTGCCCTGTACATGCTACTCATAGCAGACCTAAACCAAGGCTCATGGGTACTCTACTGCCCTATACCTGCTACTCATAGCAGACCTAAACCAAGGCTCATGGGTACTCTTCTGCCCTATACATGCTACTCATAGCAGACCTAAACCAAGGCTCATGGGTACTCTTCTGCCCTATACATGCTACTCATAGCAGACCTAAACCAAGGCTCATGGGAACTCTTCTGCCCTATACATGCTACTAATTGCAGACCTAAACCAAGGCTCATGGGTACTCTTCTGCCCTATACATGCTACTCATAGCAGACCTAAACCAAGGCTCATGGGAACTCTTCTGCCCTATACATGCTTCTCATAGCAGACCTAAACCAAGGCTCATGGGAACTCTTCTGCCCTATACATGCTACTAATTGCAGACCTAAACCAAGGCTCATGGGTACTCTTCTGCCCTATACATGCTACTCATAGCAGACCTAAACCAAGGCTCATGGGTACTCTTCCTCCCTATACATGCTACTCATAGCAGACCTAAACCAAGGCTCATGGGAACTCTTCTGCCCTATACATGCTACTCTTAACAGACCTAAACCAAGGCTCATGGGAACTCTTCTGCCCTATGCATGCTACTCTTAACAGACCTAAACCAAGGCTCATGGGAACTCTTCTGCCCTATGCCTGCTACTCATAGCAGACCTAAACCAAGGCTCGTGGGTACTCTTCTGCCCTATACATGCTACTCATAGCAGACCTAAACCAAGGCTCGTGGGTACTCTACTGCCCTATACATGCTGCTAATTGCAGACCTAAACCAAGGCTCGTGGGTACTCTTGTGCCCTATACATGCTACTCATAGCAGACCTAAACCAAGGCTCATGGGTACTCTTCTGCCCTATACATGCTGCTAATTGCAGACCTAAACCAAGGCTCATGGGTACTCTTCTGCAATATACATGCTACTCATAGCAGGCCTAAACCAAGGCTCATGGGAACTCTTCTGCCCTATACATGCTACTCATAGCAGACCTAAACCAAGGCTCATGGGTACTCTTCTGCCCTATACATGCTACTCATAGCAGACCTAAACCAAGGCTCGTGGGAACTCTTCTGCCCTATACATGCTACTCATAGCAGACCTAAACCAAGGCTCATAGGTACTCTACTGCCCTATACATGCTGCTAATTGCAGACCTAAACCAAGGCTCGTGGGTACTCTACTGCCCTATACATGCTACTAATTGCAGACCTAAACCAAGGCTCGTGGGTACTCTACTGCCCTATACATGCTGCAAATTGCAGACCTAAACCAAGGCTCATGGGAACTCTTCTGCCCTATACATGCTACTCATAGCAGACCTAAACCAAGGCTCATGGGTACTCTTCTGCCCTATACATGCTACTAATTGCAGACCTAAACCAAGGCTCATGGGAACTCTTCTGCCCTATACATGCTACTCATAGCAGACCTAAACCAAGGCTCATGGGTACTCTTCTGCCCTATACATGCTACTCATAGCAGACCTAAACCAAGGCTCAGGGGTACTCTACTGCCCTATACATGCTACTCATAGCAGACCTAAACCAGGGCTCATGGGTACTCTTGTGCCCTATACATGCTACTAATAGCAGACCTAAACCAAGGCTCATGGGTACTCTACTGCCCTATACATGCTGCTAATTGCAGACCTAAACCAAGGCTCATGGGTACTCTTCTACCCTCTACCTGCTACTCATAGCAGACCTAAACCAAGGCTCATGGGTACTCTACTGCCCTATACATTCTGCTAATTGCAGACCTGAACCAAGGCTCATGGGTACTCTTCTGCAATATACATGCTACTCATAGCAGGCCTAAACCAAGGCTCATGGGTACTCTACTGCCCTATACATGCTGCTAATTGCAGACCTAAACCAAGGCTCATGGGTACTCTTCTGCAATATACATGCTACTCATAGCAGACCTAAGCCAAGGCTCATGGGTACTCTTCTGCCCTATAAATGCTACTCATAGCAGACCTAAACCAAGGCTCGTGGGAACTCTTCTGCCCTATACATGCTACTCATAGCAGACCTAAACCAAGGCTCGTGGGTACTCTACTGCCCTATACATGCTGCTAATTGCAGACCTAAACCAAGGCTCGTGGGTACTCTACTGCCCTATACATGCTGCTAATTGCAGACCTAAACCAAGGCTCGTGGGTACTCTTCGACCCTCTACCTGCTACTCATAGCAGACCTAAACCAAGGCTCGTGGGTACTCTTGTGCCCTATACATGCTACTCATAGCAGACCTAAACCAAGGCTCATGGGTACTCTTCTGCCCTATACATGCTACTCATAGCAGACCTAAACCAAGGCTCGTGGGTACTCTACTGCCCTATACATGCTGCTAATTGCAGACCTAAACCAAGGCTCATGGGTACTCTTCTGCCCTATACATGCTACTCATAGCAGAACTAAACCAAGGCTCATGGGAACTCTTCTGCCCTATACATGCTACTCATAGCAGACCTAAACCAAGGCTCATGGGAACTCTTCTGCCCTATACATGCTACTAATTGCAGACCTAAACCAAGGCTCATGGGTACTCTTCTGCCCTATACATGCTACTCATAGCAGACCTAAACCAAGGCTCATGGGTACTCTTCCTCCCTATACATGCTACTCATAGCAGACCTAAACCAAGGCTCATGGGAACTCTTCTGCCCTATGCATGCTACTCTTAACAGACCTAAACCAAGGCTCATGGGAACTCTTCTGCCCTATGCATGCTACTCATAGCAGACCTAAACCAAGGCTCGTGGGTACTCTTCTGCCCTATACATGCTACTCATAGCAGACCTAAACCAAGGCTCGTGGGTACTCTACTGCACTATACATGCTGCTAATTGCAGACCTAAACCAAGGCTTGTGGGTACTCTTCTACCCTCTACCTGCTACTCATAGCAGACCTAAACCAAGGCTCATGGGTACCCTACTGCCCTATACATTCTGCTAATTGCAGACCTAAACCAAGGCTCGTGGGTACTCTTGTGCCCTATACATGCTACTCATAGCAGACCTAAACCAAGGCTCATGGGTACTCTTCTGCCCTATACATGCTGCTAATTGCAGACCTAAACCAAGGCTCGTGGGTACTCTTCTACCCTCTACCTGCTACTCATAGCAGACCTAAACCAAGGCTCATTGGTACTCTTGTGCCCTATACATGCTACTCATAGCAGACCTAAACCAAGGCTCATGGGTACTCTTCTGCCCTATACATGCTACTCATAGCAGACCTAAACCAAGGCTCGTGGGTACTCTACTGCCCTATACATGCTGCTAATTGCAGACCTAAACCAAGGCTCGTGGGTACTCTACTGCCCTATACATGCTGCTAATTGCAGACCTAAACCAAGGCTCATGGGTACTCTACTGCCCTATACATGCTGCTAATTGCAGACCTAAACCAAGGCTCATGGGTACTCTTCTACCCTCTACCTGCTACTCATAGCAGGCCTAAACCAAGGCTCATGGGTACTCTACTGCCCTATACATGCTACTCATAGCAGGCCTAAACCAAGGCTCATGGGAACTCTTCTGCCCTATACATGCTACTCATAGCAGACCTAAGCCAAGGCTCGTGGGTACTCTTCTGCCCTATAAATGCTACTCATAGCAGACCTAAACCAAGGCTCGTGGGAACTCTTCTGCCCTATACATGCTACTCATAGCAGACCTAAACCAAGGCTCGTGGGTACTATACTGCCCTATACATGCTGCTAATTGCAGACCTAAACCAAGGCTCGTGGGTACTCTACTGCCCTATACATGCTGCTAATTGCAGACCTAAACCAAGGCTCGTGGGTACTCTACTGCCCTATACATGCTGCTAATTGCAGACCTAAACCAAGGCTCGTGGGTACTCTTCTACCCTCTACCTGCTACTCATAGCAGACCTAAACCAAGGCTCATTGGTACTCTTGTGCCCTATACATGCTACTCATAGCAGACGTAAACCAAGGCTCGTGGGTACTCTTCTGCCCTATACATGCTACTCATAGCAGACCTAAACCAAGGCTCGTGGGTACTCTACTGCCCTATACATGCTGCTAATTGCAGACCTAAACCAAGGCTCGTGGGTACTCTACTGCCCTATACATGCTGCTAATTGCAGACCTAAACCAAGGCTCGTGGGTACTCTACTGCCCTATACATGCTGCTAATTGCAGACCTAAACTAAGGCTCGTGGGTACTCTTCTACCCTCTACCTGCTACTCATAGCAGACCTAAACCAAGGCTCGTGGGTACTCTTGTGCCCTATACATGCTACTCATAGCAGACCTAAACCAAGGCTCATGGGTACTCTTCTGCCCTATACATGCTACTCATAGCAGACCTAAACCAAGGCTCATGGGTACTCTTGTGCGCTATACATGCTACTCATAGCAGACCTAAACCAAGGCTCGTGGGTACTCTTCTGCCCTATACATGCTACTCATAGCAGACCTAAACCAAGGCTCGTGGGTACTCTACTGCCCTATACATGCTGCTAATTGCAGACCTAAACCAAGGCTCATGGGTACTCTTCTGCAATATACATGCTACTCATAGCAGGCCTAAACCAAGGCTCATGGGAACTCTTCTGCCCTATACATGCTACTCATAGCAGACCTAAGCCAAGGCTCATGGGTACTCTTCTGCCCTATAAATGCTACTCATAGCAGACCTAAACCAAGGCTCATGGGTACTCTTCTGCCCTATACATGCTACTCATAGCAGACCTAAACCAAGGCTCATGGGAACTCTACTGCCCTATACATCCTACTCATAGCAGACCTAAACCAAGGCTCGTGGGTACTCTACTGCCCTATACATGCTGCTAATTGCAGACCTAAACCAAGGCTCGTGGGTACTCTACTGCCCTATACATGCTACTCTTAGCAGACCTAAACCAAGGCTCATGGGTACCCTACTGCCCTATACATTCTGCTAATTGCAGACCTAAACCAAGGCTCGTGGGTACTCTTCTACCCTCTACCTGCTACTCATAGCAGACCTAAACCAAGGCTCATGGGTACTCTTCTGCCCTATACATGCTACTCATAGCAGACCTAAACCAAGGCTCATGGGTACTCTTCTGCCCTATACATGCTACTCATAGCAGACCTAAACCAAGGCTCATGGGTACTCTTCTGCCCTATACATGCTACTCATAGCAGACCTAAACCAAGGCTCATGGGAACTCTTCTGCCCTATACATGCTACTAATTGCAGACCTAAACCAAGGCTCATGGGTACTCTTCTGCCCTATACATGCTACTCATAGCAGACCTAAACCAAGGCTCATGGGAACTCTTCTGCCCTATACATGCTACTCATAGCAGACCTAAACCAAGGCTCATGGGAACTCTTCTGCCCTATACATGCTACTAATTGCAGACCTAAACCAAGGCTCATGGGTACTCTTCTGCCCTATACATGCTACTCATAGCAGACCTAAACCAAGGCTCATGGGTACTCTTCCTCCCTATACATGCTACTCATAGCAGACCTAAACCAAGGCTCATGGGAACTCTTCTGCCCTATACATGCTACTCTTAACAGACCTAAACCAAGGCTCATGGGAACTCTTCTGCCATATACATGCTACTCATAGCAGACCTAAACCAAGGCTCATGGGTACTCTTCCTCCCTATACATGCTACTCATAGCAGACCTAAACCAAGGCTCATGGGTACTCTTCCTCCCTATACATGCTACTCATAGCAGACCTAAACCAAGGCTCATGGGACCTCTTCTGCCCTATGCATGCTACTCATAGCAGACCTAAACCAAGGCTCGTGGGTACTCTTCTGCCCTATACATGCTACTCATAGCAGACCTAAACCAAGGCTCGTGGGTACTCTACTGCCCTATACATGCTGCTAATTGCAGACCTAAACCAAGGCTCGTGGGTACTCTTCTACCCTCTACCTGCTACTCATAGCAGACCTAAACCAAGGCTCATGGGTACCCTACTGCCCTATACATTCTGCTAATTGCAGACCTAAACCAAGGCTCGTGGGTACTCTTGTGCCCTATACATGCTACTCATAGCAGACCTAAACCAAGGCTCATGGGTACTCTTCTGCCCTATACATGCTGCTAATTGCAGACCTAAACCAAGGCTCATGGGTACTCTACTGCCCTATACATGCTACTCATAGCAGACCTAAACCAAGGCTCATGGGTACTCTTCTGCCCTATACATGCTACTCATAGCAGGCCTAAACCAAGGCTCATGGGAACTCTCTGCCCTATACATGCTACTCATAGCAGACCTAAGCCAAGGCTCGTGGGTACTCTTCTGCCCTATAAATGCTACTCATAGCAGACCTAAACCAAGGCTCGTGGGAACTCTTCTGCCCTATACATGCTACTCATAGCAGACCTAAACCAAGGCTCGTGGGTACTCTACTGCCCTATACATGCTGCTAATTGCAGACCTAAACCAAGGCTCATGGGTACTCTTCTGCCCTATACATGCTACTCATAGCAGACCTAAACCAAGGCTCATGGGTACTCTTCCTCCCTATACATGCTACTCATAGCCGACCTAAACCAAGGCTCATGGGAACTCTTCTGCCCTATGCATGCTACTCATAGCAGACCTAAACCAAGGCTCGTGGGTACTCTTCTGCCCTATACATGCTACTCATAGCAGACCTAAACCAAGGCTCGTGGGTACTCTACTGCCCTATACATGCTGCTAATTGCAGACCTAAACCAAGGCTCGTGGGTACTCTTCTACCCTCTACCTGCTACTCATAGCAGACCTAAACCAAGGCTCATGGGTACCCTACTGCCCTATACATTCTGCTAATTGCAGACCTAAACCAAGGCTCGTGGGTACTCTTGTGCCCTATACATGCTACTCATAGCAGACCTAAACCAAGGCTCATGGGTACTCTTCTGCCCTATACATGCTGCTAATTGCAGACCTAAACCAAGGCTCGTGGGTACTCTTCTACCCTCTACCTGCTACTCATAGCAGACCTAAACCAAGGCTCATTGGTACTCTTGTGCCCTATACATGCTACTCATAGCAGACCTAAACCAAGGCTCATGGGTACTCTTCTGCCCTATACATGCTACTCATAGCAGACCTAAACCAAGGCTCGTGGGTACTCTACTGCCCTATACATGCTGCTAATTGCAGACCTAAACCAAGGCTCGTGGGTACTCTACTGCCCTATACATGCTGCTAATTGCAGACCTAAACCAAGGCTCGTGGGTACTCTACTGCCCTATACATGCTGCTAATTGCAGACCTAAACTAAGGCTCGTGGGTACTCTTCTACCCTCTACCTGCTACTCATAGCAGACCTAAACCAAGGCTCATGGGTACTCTTGTGCGCTATACATGCTACTCATAGCAGACCTAAACCAAGGCTCATGGGTACTCTTCTGCCCTATACATGCTACTCATAGCAGACCTAAACCAAGGCTCGTGGGTACTCTACTGCCCTATACATGCTGCTAATTGCAGACCTAAACCAAGGCTCATGGGTACTCTTCTGCAATATACATGCTACTCATAGCAGGCCTAAACCAAGGCTCATGGGAACTCTTCTGCCCTATACATGCTACTCATAGCAGACCTAAGCCAAGGCTCATGGGTACTCTTCTGCCCTATAAATGCTACTCATAGCAGACCTAAACCAAGGCTCGTGGGAACTCTTCTGCCCTATACATGCTACTCATAGCAGACCTAAACCAAGGCTCGTGGGTACTCTACTGCCCTATACATGCTGCTAATTGCAGACCTAAACCAAGGCTCGTGGGTACTCTACTGCCCTATACATGCTGCTAATTGCAGACCTAAACCAAGGCTCGTGGGTACTCTACTGCCCTATACATGCTGCTAATTGCAGACCTAAACCAAGGCTCGTGGGTACTCTTCTACCCTCTACCTGCTAGTCATAGCAGACCTAAACCAAGGCTCGTGGGTACTCTTGTGCCCTATACATGCTACTCATAGCAGACCTAAACCAAGGCTCATGGGTACTCTTCTGCCCTAAACATGCTACTCATAGCAGACCTAAACCAAGGCTCATGGGTACTCTTGTGCCCTATACATGCTACTCATAGCAGACCTAAACCAAGGCTCGTGGGTACTCTACTGCCCTATACATGCTGCTAATTGCAGACCTAAACCAAGGCTCATGGGTACTCTACTGCCCTATACATGCTGCTAATTGCAGACCTAAACCAAGGCTCATGGGTACTCTTCTACCCTCTACCTGCTACTCATAGCAGGCCTAAACCAAGGCTCATGGGTAATCTACTGCCCTATACATGCTACTCATAGCAGGCCTAAACCAAGGCTCATGGGAACTCTTCTGCCCTATACATGCTACTCATAGCAGACCTAAGCCAAGGCTCATGGGTACTCTTCTGCCCTATAAATGCTACTCATAGCAGACCTAAACCAAGGCTCGTGGGAACTCTTCTGCCCTATACATGCTACTCATAGCAGACCTAAACCAAGGCTCGTGGGTACTCTACTGCCCTATACATGCTGCTAATTGCAGACCTAAACCAAGGCTCATGGGTACTCTACTGCCCTATACATACTGCTAATTGCAGACCTAAACCAAGGCTCGTGGGTACTCTACTGCCCTATACATGCTGCTAATTGCAGACCTAAACCAAGGCTCGTGGGTACTCTTCTACCCTCTACCTGCTACTCATAGCAGACCTAAACCAAGTCTCATTGGTACTCTTGTGCCCTATACATGCTACTCATAGCAGACCTAAACCAAGGCTCATGGGTACTCTTCTGCCCTATACATGCTACTCATAGCAGACCTAAACCAAGGCTCGTGGGTACTGTACTGCCCTATACATGCTGCTAATTGCAGACCTAAACCAAGGCTCGTGGGTACTCTACTGCCCTATACATGCTGCTAATTGCAGACCTAAACCAAGGCTCGTGGGTACTCTACTGCCCTATACATGCTGCTAATTGCAGACCTAAACTAAGGCTTGTGGGTACTCTTCTACCCTCTACCTGCTACTCATAGCAGACCTAAACCAAGGCTCGTGGGTACTCTTGTGCCCTATACATGCTACTCATAGCAGACCTAAACCAAGGCTCATGGGTACTCTTCTGCCCTATACATGCTACTCATAGCAGACCTAAACCAAGGCTCATGGGTACTCTTGTGCGCTATACATGCTACTCATAGCAGACCTAAACCAAGGCTCATGGGTACTCTTCTGCCCTATACATGCTACTCATAGCAGACCTAAACCAAGGCTCGTGGGTACTCTACTGCCCTATACATGCTGCTAATTGCAGACCTAAACCAAGGCTCATGGGTACTCTTCTGCAATATACATGCTACTCATAGCAGGCCTAAACCAAGGCTCATGGGAACTCTTCTGCCCTATACATGCTACTCATAGCAGACCTAAGCCAAGGCTCATGGGTACTCTTCTGCCCTATAAATGCTACTCATAGCAGACCTAAACCAAGGCTCATGGGTACTCTTCTGCCCTATACATGCTACTCATAGCAGACCTAAACCAAGGCTCATGGGTACTCTTCCTCCCTATACATGCTACTCATAGCAGACCTAAACCAAGGCTCATGGGAACTCTTCTGCCCTATACATGCTACTCTTAACAGACCTAAACCAAGGCTCATGGGAACTCTTCTGCCCTATGCATGCTACTCTTAACAGACCTAAACCAAGGCTCGTGGGAACTCTTCTGCCCTATGCATGCTACTCATAGCAGACCTAAACCAAGGCTCGTGGGTACTCTTCTGCCCTATACATGCTACTCATAGCAGACCTAAACCAAGGCTCGTGGGTACTCTTCTGCCCAATACATGCTACTCATAGCAGACCTAAACCAAGGCTCGTGGGTACTCTACTGCCCTATACATGCTGCTAATTGCAGACCTAAACCAAGGCTCGTGGGTACTCTTCTACCCTCTACCTGCTACTCATAGCAGACCTAAACCAAGGCTCATGGGTACCCTACTGCCCTATACATTCTGCTAATTGCAGACCTAAACCAAGGCTCGTGGGTACTCTTCTACCCTCTACCTGCTACTCATAGCAGACCTAAACCAAGGCTCATGGGTACTCTTCTGCCCTGTACATGCTACTCATAGCAGACCTAAACCAAGGCTCATGGGTACTCTACTGCCCTATACCTGCTACTCATAGCAGACCTAAACCAAGGCTCATGGGTACTCTTCTGCCCTATACATGCTACTCATAGCAGACCTAAACCAAGGCTCATGGGTACTCTTCTGCCCTATACATGCTACTCATAGCAGACCTAAACCAAGGCTCATGGGAACTCTTCTGCCCTATACATGCTACTAATTGCAGACCTAAACCAAGGCTCATGGGTACTCTTCTGCCCTATACATGCTACTCATAGCAGACCTAAACCAAGGCTCATGGGAACTCTTCTGCCCTATACATGCTTCTCATAGCAGACCTAAACCAAGGCTCATGGGAACTCTTCTGCCCTATACATGCTACTAATTGCAGACCTAAACCAAGGCTCATGGGTACTCTTCTGCCCTATACATGCTACTCATAGCAGACCTAAACCAAGGCTCATGGGTACTCTTCCTCCCTATACATGCTACTCATAGCAGACCTAAACCAAGGCTCATGGGAACTCTTCTGCCCTATACATGCTACTCTTAACAGACCTAAACCAAGGCTCATGGGAACTCTTCTGCCCTATGCATGCTACTCTTAACAGACCTAAACCAAGGCTCATGGGAACTCTTCTGCCCTATGCATGCTACTCATAGCAGACCTAAACCAAGGCTCGTGGGTACTCTTCTGCCCTATACATGCTACTCATAGCAGACCTAAACCAAGGCTCGTGGGTACTCTACTGCCCTATACATGCTGCTAATTGCAGACCTAAACCAAGGCTCGTGGGTACTCTTCTACCCTCTACCTGTTACTCATAGCAGACCTAAACCAAGGCTCATGGGTACCCTACTGCCCTATACATTCTGCTAATTGCAGACCTAAACCAAGGCTCGTGGGTACTCTTGTGCCCTATACATGCTACTCATAGCAGACCTAAACCAAGGCTCATGGGTACTCTTCTGCCCTATACATGCTGCTAATTGCAGACCTAAACCAAGGCTCATGGGTACTCTTCTGCAATATACATGCTACTCATAGCAGGCCTAAACCAAGGCTCATGGGAACTCTTCTGCCCTATACATGCTACTCATAGCAGACCTAAACCAAGGCTCATGGGTACTCTTCTGCCCTATACATGCTACTCATAGCAGACCTAAACCAAGGCTCGTGGGAACTCTTCTGCCCTATACATGCTACTCATAGCAGACCTAAACCAAGGCTCATAGGTACTCTACTGCCCTATACATGCTGCTAATTGCAGACCTAAACCAAGGCTCGTGGGTACTCTACTGCCCTATACATGCTACTAATTGCAGACCTAAACCAAGGCTCGTGGGTACTCTACTGCCCTATACATGCTGCAAATTGCAGACCTAAACCAAGGCTCATGGGAACTCTTCTGCCCTATACATGCTACTCATAGCAGACCTAAACCAAGGCTCATGGGTACTCTTCTGCCCTATACATGCTACTAATTGCAGACCTAAACCAAGGCTCATGGGAACTCTTCTGCCCTATACATGCTACTCATAGCAGACCTAAACCAAGGCTCATGGGTACTCTTCTGCCCTATACATGCTACTCATAGCAGACCTAAACCAAGGCTCAGGGGTACTCTACTGCCCTATACATGCTACTCATAGCAGACCTAAACCAGGGCTCATGGGTACTCTTGTGCCCTATACATGCTACTCATAGCAGACCTAAACCAAGGCTCATGGGTACTCTACTGCCCTATACATGCTGCTAATTGCAGACCTAAACCAAGGCTCATGGGTACTCTTCTACCCTCTACCTGCTACTCATAGCAGACCTAAACCAAGGCTCATGGGTACTCTACTGCCCTATACATTCTGCTAATTGCAGACCTGAACCAAGGCTCATGGGTACTCTTCTGCAATATACATGCTACTCATAGCAGGCCTAAACCAAGGCTCATGGGTACTCTACTGCCCTATACATGCTGCTAATTGCAGACCTAAACCAAGGCTCATGGGTACTCTTCTGCAATATACATGCTACTCATAGCAGACCTAAGCCAAGGCTCATGGGTACTCTTCTGCCCTATAAATGCTACTCATAGCAGACCTAAACCAAGGCTCGTGGGAACTCTTCTGCCCTATACATGCTACTCATAGCAGACCTAAACCAAGGCTCGTGGGTACTCTACTGCCCTATACATGCTGCTAATTGCAGACCTAAACCAAGGCTCGTGGGTACTCTACTGCCCTATACATGCTGCTAATTGCAGACCTAAACCAAGGCTCGTGGGTACTCTTCGACCCTCTACCTGCTACTCATAGCAGACCTAAACCAAGGCTCGTGGGTACTCTTGTGCCCTATACATGCTACTCATAGCAGACCTAAACCAAGGCTCATGGGTACTCTTCTGCCCTATACATGCTACTCATAGCAGACCTAAACCAAGGCTCGTGGGTACTCTACTGCCCTATACATGCTGCTAATTGCAGACCTAAACCAAGGCTCATGGGTACTCTTCTGCCCTATACATGCTACTCATAGCAGAACTAAACCAAGGCTCATGGGAACTCTTCTGCCCTATACATGCTACTCATAGCAGACCTAAACCAAGGCTCATGGGAACTCTTCTGCCCTATACATGCTACTAATTGCAGACCTAAACCAAGGCTCATGGGTACTCTTCTGCCCTATACATGCTACTCATAGCAGACCTAAACCAAGGCTCATGGGTACTCTTCCTCCCTATACATGCTACTCATAGCAGACCTAAACCAAGGCTCATGGGAACTCTTCTGCCCTATGCATGCTACTCTTAACAGACCTAAACCAAGGCTCATGGGAACTCTTCTGCCCTATGCATGCTACTCATAGCAGACCTAAACCAAGGCTCGTGGGTACTCTTCTGCCCTATACATGCTACTCATAGCAGACCTAAACCAAGGCTCGTGGGTACTCTACTGCACTATACATGCTGCTAATTGCAGACCTAAACCAAGGCTTGTGGGTACTCTTCTACCCTCTACCTGCTACTCATAGCAGACCTAAACCAAGGCTCATGGGTACCCTACTGCCCTATACATTCTGCTAATTGCAGACCTAAACCAAGGCTCGTGGGTACTCTTGTGCCCTATACATGCTACTCATAGCAGACCTAAACCAAGGCTCATGGGTACTCTTCTGCCCTATACATGCTGCTAATTGCAGACCTAAACCAAGGCTCGTGGGTACTCTTCTACCCTCTACCTGCTACTCATAGCAGACCTAAACCAAGGCTCATTGGTACTCTTGTGCCCTATACATGCTACTCATAGCAGACCTAAACCAAGGCTCATGGGTACTCTTCTGCCCTATACATGCTACTCATAGCAGACCTAAACCAAGGCTCGTGGGTACTCTACTGCCCTATACATGCTGCTAATTGCAGACCTAAACCAAGGCTCGTGGGTACTCTACTGCCCTATACATGCTGCTAATTGCAGACCTAAACCAAGGCTCATGGGTACTCTACTGCCCTATACATGCTGCTAATTGCAGACCTAAACCAAGGCTCATGGGTACTCTTCTACCCTCTACCTGCTACTCATAGCAGGCCTAAACCAAGGCTCATGGGTACTCTACTGCCCTATACATGCTACTCATAGCAGGCCTAAACCAAGGCTCATGGGAACTCTTCTGCCCTATACATGCTACTCATAGCAGACCTAAGCCAAGGCTCGTGGGTACTCTTCTGCCCTATAAATGCTACTCATAGCAGACCTAAACCAAGGCTCGTGGGAACTCTTCTGCCCTATACATGCTACTCATAGCAGACCTAAACCAAGGCTCGTGGGTACTATACTGCCCTATACATGCTGCTAATTGCAGACCTAAACCAAGGCTCGTGGGTACTCTACTGCCCTATACATGCTGCTAATTGCAGACCTAAACCAAGGCTCGTGGGTACTCTACTGCCCTATACATGCTGCTAATTGCAGACCTAAACCAAGGCTCGTGGGTACTCTTCTACCCTCTACCTGCTACTCATAGCAGACCTAAACCAAGGCTCATTGGTACTCTTGTGCCCTATACATGCTACTCATAGCAGACGTAAACCAAGGCTCGTGGGTACTCTTCTGCCCTATACATGCTACTCATAGCAGACCTAAACCAAGGCTCGTGGGTACTCTACTGCCCTATACATGCTGCTAATTGCAGACCTAAACCAAGGCTCGTGGGTACTCTACTGCCCTATACATGCTGCTAATTGCAGACCTAAACCAAGGCTCGTGGGTACTCTACTGCCCTATACATGCTGCTAATTGCAGACCTAAACTAAGGCTCGTGGGTACTCTTCTACCCTCTACCTGCTACTCATAGCAGACCTAAACCAAGGCTCGTGGGTACTCTTGTGCCCTATACATGCTACTCATAGCAGACCTAAACCAAGGCTCATGGGTACTCTTCTGCCCTATACATGCTACTCATAGCAGACCTAAACCAAGGCTCATGGGTACTCTTGTGCGCTATACATGCTACTCATAGCAGACCTAAACCAAGGCTCGTGGGTACTCTTCTGCCCTATACATGCTACTCATAGCAGACCTAAACCAAGGCTCGTGGGTACTCTACTGCCCTATACATGCTGCTAATTGCAGACCTAAACCAAGGCTCATGGGTACTCTTCTGCAATATACATGCTACTCATAGCAGGCCTAAACCAAGGCTCATGGGAACTCTTCTGCCCTATACATGCTACTCATAGCAGACCTAAGCCAAGGCTCATGGGTACTCTTCTGCCCTATAAATGCTACTCATAGCAGACCTAAACCAAGGCTCATGGGTACTCTTCTGCCCTATACATGCTACTCATAGCAGACCTAAACCAAGGCTCATGGGAACTCTACTGCCCTATACATCCTACTCATAGCAGACCTAAACCAAGGCTCGTGGGTACTCTACTGCCCTATACATGCTGCTAATTGCAGACCTAAACCAAGGCTCGTGGGTACTCTACTGCCCTATACATGCTACTCTTAGCAGACCTAAACCAAGGCTCATGGGTACCCTACTGCCCTATACATTCTGCTAATTGCAGACCTAAACCAAGGCTCGTGGGTACTCTTCTACCCTCTACCTGCTACTCATAGCAGACCTAAACCAAGGCTCATGGGTACTCTTCTGCCCTATACATGCTACTCATAGAAGACCTAAACCAAGGCTCATGGGTACTCTTCTGCCCTATACATGCTACTCATAGCAGACCTAAACCAAGGCTCATGGGTACTCTTCTGCCCTATACATGCTACTCATAGCAGACCTAAACCAAGGCTCATGGGAACTCTTCTGCCCTATACATGCTACTAATTGCAGACCTAAACCAAGGCTCATGGGTACTCTTCTGCCCTATACATGCTACTCATAGCAGACCTAAACCAAGGCTCATGGGAACTCTTCTGCCCTATACATGCTACTCATAGCAGACCTAAACCAAGGCTCATGGGAACTCTTCTGCCCTATACATGCTACTAATTGCAGACCTAAACCAAGGCTCATGGGTACTCTTCTGCCCTATACATGCTACTCATAGCAGACCTAAACCAAGGCTCATGGGTACTCTTCCTCCCTATACATGCTACTCATAGCAGACCTAAACCAAGGCTCATGGGAACTCTTCTGCCCTATACATGCTACTCTTAACAGACCTAAACCAAGGCTCATGGGAACTCTTCTGCCATATACATGCTACTCATAGCAGACCTAAACCAAGGCTCATGGGTACTCTTCCTCCCTATACATGCTACTCATAGCAGACCTAAACCAAGGCTCATGGGTACTCTTCCTCCCTATACATGCTACTCATAGCAGACCTAAACCAAGGCTCATGGGAACTCTTCTGCCCTATGCATGCTACTCATAGCAGACCTAAACCAAGGCTCGTGGGTACTCTTCTGCCCTATACATGCTACTCATAGCAGACCTAAACCAAGGCTCGTGGGTACTCTACTGCCCTATACATGCTGCTAATTGCAGACCTAAACCAAGGCTCGTGGGTACTCTTCTACCCTCTACCTGCTACTCATAGCAGACCTAAACCAAGGCTCATGGGTACCCTACTGCCCTATACATTCTGCTAATTGCAGACCTAAACCAAGGCTCGTGGGTACTCTTGTGCCCTATACATGCTACTCATAGCAGACCTAAACCAAGGCTCATGGGTACTCTTCTGCCCTATACATGCTGCTAATTGCAGACCTAAACCAAGGCTCATGGGTACTCTACTGCCCTATACATGCTACTCATAGCAGACCTAAACCAAGGCTCATGGGTACTCTTCTGCCCTATACATGCTACTCATAGCAGGCCTAAACCAAGGCTCATGGGAACTCTCTGCCCTATACATGCTACTCATAGCAGACCTAAGCCAAGGCTCGTGGGTACTCTTCTGCCCTATAAATGCTACTCATAGCAGACCTAAACCAAGGCTCGTGGGAACTCTTCTGCCCTATACATGCTACTCATAGCAGACCTAAACCAAGGCTCGTGGGTACTCTACTGCCCTATACATGCTGCTAATTGCAGACCTAAACCAAGGCTCATGGGTACTCTTCTGCCCTATACATGCTACTCATAGCAGACCTAAACCAAGGCTCATGGGTACTCTTCCTCCCTATACATGCTACTCATAGCCGACCTAAACCAAGGCTCATGGGAACTCTTCTGCCCTATGCATGCTACTCATAGCAGACCTAAACCAAGGCTCGTGGGTACTCTTCTGCCCTATACATGCTACTCATAGCAGACCTAAACCAAGGCTCGTGGGTACTCTACTGCCCTATACATGCTGCTAATTGCAGACCTAAACCAAGGCTCGTGGGTACTCTTCTACCCTCTACCTGCTACTCATAGCAGACCTAAACCAAGGCTCATGGGTACCCTACTGCCCTATACATTCTGCTAATTGCAGACCTAAACCAAGGCTCGTGGGTACTCTTGTGCCCTATACATGCTACTCATAGCAGACCTAAACCAAGGCTCATGGGTACTCTTCTGCCCTATACATGCTGCTAATTGCAGACCTAAACCAAGGCTCGTGGGTACTCTTCTACCCTCTACCTGCTACTCATAGCAGACCTAAACCAAGGCTCATTGGTACTCTTGTGCCCTATACATGCTACTCATAGCAGACCTAAACCAAGGCTCATGGGTACTCTTCTGCCCTATACATGCTACTCATAGCAGACCTAAACCAAGGCTCGTGGGTACTCTACTGCCCTATACATGCTGCTAATTGCAGACCTAAACCAAGGCTCGTGGGTACTCTACTGCCCTATACATGCTGCTAATTGCAGACCTAAACCAAGGCTCGTGGGTACTCTACTGCCCTATACATGCTGCTAATTGCAGACCTAAACTAAGGCTCGTGGGTACTCTTCTACCCTCTACCTGCTACTCATAGCAGACCTAAACCAAGGCTCATGGGTACTCTTGTGCGCTATACATGCTACTCATAGCAGACCTAAACCAAGGCTCATGGGTACTCTTCTGCCCTATACATGCTACTCATAGCAGACCTAAACCAAGGCTCGTGGGTACTCTACTGCCCTATACATGCTGCTAATTGCAGACCTAAACCAAGGCTCATGGGTACTCTTCTGCAATATACATGCTACTCATAGCAGGCCTAAACCAAGGCTCATGGGAACTCTTCTGCCCTATACATGCTACTCATAGCAGACCTAAGCCAAGGCTCATGGGTACTCTTCTGCCCTATAAATGCTACTCATAGCAGACCTAAACCAAGGCTCGTGGGAACTCTTCTGCCCTATACATGCTACTCATAGCAGACCTAAACCAAGGCTCGTGGGTACTCTACTGCCCTATACATGCTGCTAATTGCAGACCTAAACCAAGGCTCGTGGGTACTCTACTGCCCTATACATGCTGCTAATTGCAGACCTAAACCAAGGCTCGTGGGTACTCTACTGCCCTATACATGCTGCTAATTGCAGACCTAAACCAAGGCTCGTGGGTACTCTTCTACCCTCTACCTGCTAGTCATAGCAGACCTAAACCAAGGCTCGTGGGTACTCTTGTGCCCTATACATGCTACTCATAGCAGACCTAAACCAAGGCTCATGGGTACTCTTCTGCCCTAAACATGCTACTCATAGCAGACCTAAACCAAGGCTCATGGGTACTCTACTGCCCTATACATGCTACTCATAGCAGACCTAAACCAAGGCTCGTGGGTACTCTTGTGCCCTATACATGCTACTCATAGCAGACCTGAACCAAGGCTCGTCGGTACTCTACTGCCCTATACATGCTGCTAATTGCAGACCTAAACCAAGGCTCGTGGGTACTCTACTGCCCTATACATGCTGCTAATTGCAGACCTAAACCAAGGCTCATGGGTACTCTACTGCCCTATACATGCTGCTAATTGCAGACCTATACCAAGGCTCATGGCTACTCTTCTACCCTCTACCTGCTACTCATAGCAGGCCTAAACCAAGGCTCATGGGTACTCTACTGCCCTATACATGCTACTCATAGCAGGCCTAAACCAAGGCTCATGGGAACTCTTCTGCCCTATACATGCTACTCATAGCAGACCTTAGCCAAGGCTTGTGGGTACTCTTCTGCCCTATAAATGCTACTCATAGCAGACCTAAACCAAGGCTCGTGGGAACTCTTCTGCCCTATACATGCTACTCATAGCAGACCTAAACCAAGGCTCGTGGGTACTCTACTGCCCTATACATGCTGCTAATTGCAGACCTAAACCAAGGCTCGTGGGTACTCTACTGCCCTATACATGCTGCTAATTGCAGACCTAAACCAAGGCTCGTGGGTACTCTACTGCCCTATACATGCTGCTAATTGCAGACCTAAACCAAGGCTCGTGGGTACTCTTCTACCCTCTACCTGCTACTCATAGCAGACCTAAACCAAGCCTCGTGGGTACTCTTGTGCCCTATACATGCTACTCATAGCAGACCTAAACCAAGGCTCATGGGTACTCTTCTGCCCTATACATGCTACTCATAGCAGACTTAAACCAAGGCTCGTGGGTACTCTACTGCCCTATACATGCTGCTAATTGCAGACCTAAACCAAGGCTTGTGGGTACTCTACTGCCCTATACATGCTGCTAATTGCAGACCTAACCCAAGGCTAGTGGGTACTCTACTGCCCTATACATGCTGCTAATTGCAGACCTAAACTAAGGCTCGTGGGTACTCTTCTACCCTCTACCTGCTACTCATAGCAGACCTAAACCAAGGCTCGTGGGTACTCTTGTGCCCTATACATGCTACTCATAGCAGACCTAAACCAAGGCTCATGGGTACTCTTCTGCCCTATACATGCTACTCATAGCAGACCTAAACCAAGGCTCATGGGTACTCTTGTGCCCTATACATGCTACTCATAGCAGACCTAAACCAAGGCTCATGGGTACTCTTCTGCCCTATACATGCTACTCATAGCAGACCTAAACCAAGGCTCGTGGGTACTCTACTGCCCTATACATGCTGCTAATTGCAGACCTAAACCAAGGCTCATGGGTACTCTTCTGCAATATACATGCTACTCATAGCAGGCCTAAACCAAGGCTCATGGGAACTCTTCTGCCCTATACATGCTACTCATAGCAGACCTAAGCCAAGGCTCATGGGTACTCTTCTGCCCTATAAATGCTACTCATAGCAGACCTAAACCAAGGCTCGTGGGAACTCTTCTGCCCTATACATGCTACTCATAGCAGACCTAAACCAAGGCTCGTGGGTACTCTACTGCCCTATACATGCTGGTAATTGCAGACCTAAACCAAGGCTCGTGGGTACTCTACTGCCCTATACATGCTGCTAATTGCAGACCTAAACCAAGGCTCGTGGGTACTCTACTGCCCTATACATGCTGCTAATTGCAGACCTAAACCAAGGCTCGTGGGTTCTCTTCTACCCTCTACCTGCTACTCATAGCAGACCTAAACCAAGGCTCGTGGGTACTCTTGTGCCCTATACATGCTACTCATAGCAGACCTAAACCAAGGCTCATGGGTACTCTTCTGCCCTATACATGCTACTCATAGCAGACCTAAACCAAGGCTCGTGGGTACTCTACTGCCCTATACATGCTGCTAATTGCAGACCTAAAACAAGGCTCGTGGGTACTCTACTGCCCTATACATGCTGCTAATTGCAGACCTAAACCAAGGCTCGTGGGTACTCTACTGCCCTATACATGCTGCTAATTGCAGACCTAAACCAAGGCTCGTGGGTACTCTTCTACCCTCTACCTGCTACTCATAGCAGACCTAAACCAAGGCTCGTGGGTACTCTTGTGCCCTATACATGCTACTCATAGCAGACCTAAACCAAGGCTCATGGGTACTCTTCTGCCCTATACATGCTACTCATAGCAGACCTAAACCAAGGCTCATGGGTACTCTTGTGCCCTATACATGCTACACATAGCAGACCTAAACCAAGGCTCGTGGGTACTCTTCTGCCCTATACATGCTACTCATAGCAGACCTAAACCAAGGCTCGTGGGTTCTCTTCTACCCTCTACCTGCTAGTCATAGCAGACCTAAACCAAGGCTCATGGGTACTCTTCTGCCCTATACATGCTACTCATAGCAGACCTAAACCAAGGCTCGTGGGTACTCTACTGCCCTATACATGCTGCTAATTGCAGACCTAAAACAAGGCTCGTGGGTACTCTACTGCCCTATACATGCTGCTAATTGCAGACCTAAACCAAGGCTCGTGGGTACTCTACTGCCCTATACATGCTGCTAATTGCAGACCTAAACCAAGGCTCGTGGGTACTCTTCTACCCTCTACCTGCTACTCGTAGCAGACCTAAACCAAGGCTCGTGGGTACTCTTGTGCCCTATACATGCTACTCATAGCAGACCTAAACCAAGGCTCATGGGTACTCTTCTGCCCTATACATGCTACTCATAGCAGACCTAAACCAAGGCTCATGGGTACTCTTGTGCCCTATACATGCTACTCATAGCAGACCTAAACCAAGGCTCATGGGTACTCTTCTGCCCTATACATGCTACTCATAGCAGACCTAAACCAAGGCTCATGGGTACTCTTCTGCCCTATACATGCTACTCATAGCAGACCTAAACCAAGGCTCATGGGTACTCTTCTGCCCTATACATGCTACTCATAGCAGACCTAAACCAAGGCTCATGGGTATTCTTCAGCCCTATACATGCTACTCATAGCAGACCTAAACCAAGGCTCATGGGTATTCTTCAGCCCTATACATGCTACTCATAGCAGACCTAAACCAAGGCTCATGGGAACTCTTCTGCCCTATACATGCTACTCATAGCAGACCTAAACCAAGGCTCATGGGTATTCTTCAGCCCTATACATGCTACTCATAGCAGACCTAAACCAAAGTGAATGTGAACTCTTTTTTTTTTCTACTCATAGCAGATAAGTTAATGGGAACGCTACTGTGCCTCGCATTCTGTTCTTGGCATCCATACTCTCAAGTAAATGCCCCCCCCCCGATATTACCCTAATTTAAGCAATGACCGAAAAACAATTGGCACTCACTGTACCTGTGGCTTATGAGTGGTATAACTCAGATGGAACTGTACTGCCCCCCCTTTTCTCATGTCATTCATAGCTTGAAGGTGCCCTGCAAACTAACACTGTCCTTACACAGCCTCCAAGTTCGCTCACAGCATAATATATGTAAATGTGTTCAGAAGCACTGGTATGTAAAATGATTACACATGTTACATGTATCTTAACCATGATTGAGATTGAGTCTCTTTATTTTTCTGTTGAGAAAATTATTTGTAGTTTTATAATTTCTTAATTTCCTCAGGAAGAGTTACCGGAGTCTGGGCCTTTACTGGCTGGGATCGCTCATGATGAGTCTTATCGTCTTCCTGCCTGGAAATGTCATAGGTAATGGGGAATGTGGGTGGCAGCGGGGTTACAGGTGCTATTGCTATTTTTGTAGTTTGCATTCGTTTTATGTTTGGATATGGTGCCATCTAGTGGGTTGGTATGGAAAGTACAACTTCTTTTCTCTCGAAATTCTAATATCTTGTGAGGTATCCTTGACTGTGCTGGAGATCCTATGATGCACCCCCACGAGGAAGACTGGACAGTTCCTTCTTTTCTGCCATCAAGTTTGGTCGTTTGTTGGGGGACCTTCAAAGAAGAACAATGGATTCCTGATAACAAAGAGAAGCTGCATTGCTAAACCAATAGTTTGGGCTTTTGTATAGGCATTGGATAGACATTTTCCAGGCAGTGTCATATATTGGTATTACCTGGCCATAAGATGGCAACAGCTGGCAAATGGTGTTAGTACCTAGGCATATTATGAAAGTGCCTGGCAAACGCCTATCTGATTCCTGTATGAGAGGCAACACTGTTGCCTTTACCAAATCTTGTTAGTAACAGTAATTCAGGGCAAGGACTAGATGCAAGGACAAACATACTGCTTATAAATCACTTGGCTGGAG
Organism: Ambystoma mexicanum; assembly: GCF_040938575.1. Classification (NCBI taxonomy): domain Eukaryota; kingdom Metazoa; phylum Chordata; class Amphibia; order Caudata; family Ambystomatidae; genus Ambystoma; species Ambystoma mexicanum. Next base: position 374,446,542 of record NC_090921.1, read on the forward strand.
GCATGCTGGGTTAAGACCTTATTGTTACACGAGGAGCTGATTTACAGCTGTAATTAAGCCATTACTTTTCAGAGCAATTAGAAATAATATTGGCATCCTCTTGAAAGCACAGAGTTAGTTTAAGAGTTCCTAAGTGTGTGTATTTTTGGAAGGGAGCGAATGGCCAAAGGCCTTAACATGGCCATGGGCAGTTAATAGGTGGGTAAAAAGCCAAACAGTACCCACAGGCAGTGTCCCTCCTCACATCCCATCTCTCCCACCTTAATTTCCAATGGGAATAGTTGTGGCTTGTGGGTAGCACTTACAGTGGCACCTAACGGCCACAATGAATGACCATACTTCAGGACGCTACTGTACTTCAGGCTGTGTAGAAGAATGTGCTCTCCTTTGTAGGGAATAGAAGATTTTGTTTGATAGTATGTTTTCCTCAGGAAGAGGATGTACCTTGATGCATAGCGTCCATGGTGTACGCACCTGGCCTTCAAACAGCCAAAGGTATCCAGTGAGAACAGTCTTTCGACCACATTCACTGTGAGACGTAACATTCTGTGACACTGGTTTACTAAAAAAACAACACGTTGAGGTTGATCACCTTCCTGAAGAGGAGCAAAGGGACGAAAATATTGAACTTGGCTCAGTAGGCAACGTGCTCGCCTTGGAAGCAAGACGACACGGAGCACCACAGGTTCGATTCCCGGGTCCGCGCTTAGAAACCTCTGGGAATTAAGCGCGTTATAAATAACCTATCATATCATAACTGCTACAATGATTACACGCTTCCTTTGAACCTAGTATTGACTTGCTGCGGGCACAAGTCAGTGCATTTGAGTCGACATGCATTTAAGCTCGCACAAGCACCCTCACCTGGCCACCCTCTGCCGCATGAATAATACATCTTCATTTTGTACGAAATGCCTCCTTCTGTCTTCCAATTTGGATACCCTGCGGGGCCAATCGTCCCCCACTTGCAGATAAGTCCCAGTGCAAAGAGAACACTACAGTAGTGACCATCTCAGTAGAAAAAGACTACTAGTCTCGGGAGGATAGCTCAGGAGCAACGTGCTCGCCTTGGAAGCAAAGCGACACAGAGTAACACAAGTTCGGTCCCTGGGTCCGCGCTTAGAAACCTCAGGGTGTTAAGTGCGTTATAAATAACCTATCATATCATACTCCCGCTGCATACCCTGTGTGTACATTGCTAACCATAGTAATTTCTTTGTGAATCTAAAAGCACTTTCAGGAGTAGCCATGAGTTACTCTTAGCAACTTCTTTGTGCTACAGCCCAGTGACCTTTGAACCCATTGCCAGGAGTTACATTAACAAATGCACGTGCCAAAACCTTGTCGTACCTCCTGCTCAACAAAAATGTTCGCTGCGTCATTACAGTTCGACAACACATTCGATTTCCAAAGTAGCTTGTACAGAAGGCAAACATTATTTTTCAAATATTGTATTGGAAATCTAGTTTTGGGCTATATGGTTTATCCCCATTAACCCCTTTGGTGCAATTTGCATGTACAAACATATTGGTCACGTTTCTGGTGCTGTATTTAAGTTCCCTTGTTCTGTAGATTAAGGTGCTGATTCACGGAACTATTTGCGCCGAAAAATGTGGATTTGTCCGCCATTCTGCCCGCAAATCCCAATTTGTTAAACAGGGATTTGTGGGCAGAATGGCGCACAAATCTCAGTTTTTTCCGGCGCAAATAATTCCATGAAACAGCCCCTAAGGGTGCTAAACTTGATTTCTAGAGCCCGAATTATGTTTCATGCCCAGGATGCAAGTTGCACTTCTGCCACCGTATTTTGGGTTTTTAACAGCATTTTGTCATCAGCTGTTGGTAACATAGCTCAGGTTGATGTTGAGCTCTGTGTGCAACCTGCCAGTTGCAAGCTAGAATGCTGGCAATCACTGCTGGAAATGGAAAACATTTACTGGGGGAACCCTCTCCTCCTTGACGGGGGATGGGAGTGTGGGGAGGAGTGGCAGGGCGAAGGGGCGTGGACCCAGGCCATGTCACGCAACACCTTATCTCTTCATAGAACCCAAGGCTGGTCATTTGCATAAAAGCAAATAGCATTGTTGGAACATAAGAATGCCCACAAATTCAAATTTGAAGATTGGCTGATAGTGATCCAGCAAGAAACTCTTTTGAGTGAGTTATGGAAGTTGGCCTCTGTTCTTTTCATCATCAGTCTTAATACTCACCCTAACAAAAATAAATCTGCAAATAGCAAGACATATATATGCCAATTTGGACTGCTACTAAACTGTATGTGAGGCTTTGGCTGTTTCTGCATTCAGTATCCGGAGTCGTGAGGGAAAATTGCTATCCTGCTGCCAATGGCACCTCAATCTCCCGAGGTCCTTAAATAAGTACCAGCTTCAGGTGGGTAATTGTATTATAATTATTGTCATTATTACGGACAATTTAATAGACTTCATTCAGCGCCTTTCCAAACAGGTTTTGGTCTTTTGGGAATTTCAAATACGATTCCGTGTCTCCAAAGTTTGCCTTTCGACACCATTTTGTAGGCGCCCACTTTTGCTCAGTTAGGCCGGGCAATGAGAACAAATGTAGGTGCCACTGGCGCACTTTGGTTTGTTCAGCAAATAATCGCTTTTCAGCGCCATCTGCGGGCAGCCATGTGTAGTACAGGCATCATCTTAACGTCCGGTGCCAGCCACATAGGTTTCTTTCCTGTAAATTGCTTTTTGTTGCCGTCTTCAGGCGATCATGTTTGTATAGTTCCGTGCATACGATCTATTCTGGTGCCAGATTTAACAATGCCAGCTTCTGGTACACTGTGCCATCGACTATAACTTGACATGCCATCCACCTGTGTAGGGATGTGGAGATGTAACTACATCCGCAGTTGCCTTTCAACGCTATGAAGGGTGGACGTGTTTTTACACCCTCTCCGAATGGGTTTCAGGCTGCGTTACCTGTTCGAGATCCGATTTCCTATCTCCACATGCAGGAAAAGCTTCGAACCTGATCGATGTACGTCATTCCAATTGTAAAGTAATCTATCCCACGTTCTGATTAACGTGCATTCTCGGATAATGTCACACAGATGGCAAGCCAACATTAAACTGAAATTGACATCAGTAGATTTGTGTCGACACAGACTAGACCCACAGCAGGATAAATATTACACCTCTTCAGGGAGCAGTGCCGCTGCTAGGGAAGGATACGACAGATGTCACGGACAGTTATGGAAATAAATAACACATACTGCAAGATGCAAACTGAACATTATCCTCATGTCAACACAAACGCAGAACCCGAGTTATAAAATAGTAATTCCACCAATGCATGCACAAACACAGAGAAAAAATGTTTACTCTCACCAAGGGATAAAATAAATTGCTGCATTGACACGCCTTTGGGTGGAAGAGGCATACTCTTGCAGAGTACCATTGTCATGTAATGTATCACGCCACACCTCAAAGCACTGAAAAAACCCAACAGGGAACTCGAAAAAAGAATGGAGGAAAAACTGCAAGCATACACAAAAAAAACACATACCAAAGACAGATTAGGCTATACAAAGCCAAATACTCGAAGCACAAAAACGCAGACTACAACGAATGGATCACAAAATCAAGTGACACCCAAAAAGAAATGTTCAACATCATAAACAAAATATGAAACCCATCCCTGTGCAACAACACACCAACGCCTACGCAAAAACGATGTGACGACCTTGCAGAATACGTCAAAAATAAAATCACCAGCATCCAGCAAATCATAGAAAGCAAGGCAAAAAGCCCCACTGACCACCTCAACCAGCCAACACCAGAACCACTGACTAGACTAAACCGCCTACCGACTCTCAAGTCAGATAAATTCAACGTGCTGGTGAGTGAAAGTAACAGAGCTGGCTCACCAGCAGACCCATGCACACCAGACGTCTACAAGATCATCCTCACCCAGAAAACACTGTCAGAATGTTACTGCAACCTCTTCAACCACTCACTAGAAACAGGAGCCATGCAACGAGCATTCAAATCAGCCTACATCAAGCCACTCCTCAAAGCTACTTCAGGAAACACAGCAGACCTAAACAACTACAGACCAATTTCAAATATCCATTAACCGAGAAACTACTAGAAAGCTACATCTATGAACACATCTTGGAATATGTAGAAAACAACTGACTGTTAGATCAGGCACAAGTATGTTTCCGTCCCATGATTGGCTTGGAAAGTCCACTACTATCTATATGGGGTGATCTAAAGACCAACACTCCAACATTAACTCAGCACTAATACTATTCGATCTCTCAGCAGCCTTCGACACAGTCAATCACAACACACTCATCAATAGACTAGAAGATATTGGGATCGGGAACACAGCTCTTTGCTGGCTAGAATCCTTCGTGACAGTAAGAACAAACAACCTGGATAACGCCTTTCAAGTCAACACTGCAGATTACAACAGGCACGGTTCCACAGCGCTAACCCATCACTCTTCAACATCTACATGACGCCCCTGATGAACCGCATCAAAAATCATGGCCTCACTTGCTATAACTACGCAGATGACACTCAAATCTATAAATTGAATGCCAGCACAGAACGAATCCCAACACTCATCGACTGCCTCACTAAACTAAACCAGCGCGTGAGCACCAACAGCTTTAAACTCAGCTCGGACAAAGCCAAAATCTTAATCGCACTCAACGATCCGCTGAACATTATTCCCATTCTATGGCCCATTGAGCTAGAAAAACCACCTGAACCATCCAAAGTTATCAAAAACATTGGAATCCTAATCGATAATGATTACTAACACTAGAACCACAAGTAAACTCAGAATTGAAGAAAGGCTTCTGCCACCTACACACACTCAAGAAGACACTTCCTTACCTCTCTTTTACACACAGAACACTCACCGTCATTTCTTTCATGTCAAGAATAGACTACACCAACAGCATCTACCTCAGAATACCAGAATACCTCATGAGGATGCTACACCAAATGCATCAGAATGCAGCAGCAAGACTACTCATGAGACTCACTAGAAGAGAAGATATCACCCCAGCACTAAGAACACTGCATTGGCTACTTTTCAAAAAATAAATCTTCAAAACTCTCTGCATAACACACAGACAAATACATTGCAAGGAATGGAATTCATACAGGAAAAAAATCACCATCTGCAAACCAACTCGAACACTAAGATCCAGCAACGACATCCGCCTCAAACCAAAACAATACGCAAAACAAAAGTTTAGGGGATCAACATTCTCCTGCATAGTGGTGAAGCTATGGAACTCTCTCTCAAAGGAAATATGAACCGCAGCAGATCACCTATAATTCAGTAAGTTATTAAAACATGGCTTTTTAAAAGACTGATCTTAAGAAATCACAAGAGAGCGAAACTCCACTGCTGCAACGTAAGAAAACACTATGAAACCGGACCATCCAAAGAAATATCCAAAGCTAAACCGAAAAAGGAACAAAATAAGTCAAAGGGCTAAGCCAATGTAAATACAACCCCAACATCCCCAGACAAACCCTGCTAATAACCCTCCCACGTTCTGCATACCCACCACCCAACCCAGACCTTCACCACAAACCACCCAAACTGCAAGAACTCTACCAATTCTCCACAACACCTAACACGCACATGAAACACCTGCATAAAACCACACACAAAACTTCACACAATGGCAATCAATTTAAACCATACCAGCACTCAGTAGCTACCAACAGCACATTAAAGCTCTCTTGCACTTCTCCCTCTCAACCCCACTAATTAACTTGCCCAACCCCCTTCCTTTCCAGATCCGCCTGGAGACCCTACAAAATGGCAGCGGTGCATGGTTCAAATCACAGTAACATAACAACAAGTACATTGAGGCAAAGCCTTTGCCATGAAAGATGCATACTCTTGGGGCCTGGAGGATAGCTCAGGGGCAACATGTTTGTCTTGGAAGCAACGCATAGCAAGACGGGTCCGAATACCGGTCTTGCGCTTCGTAACTGGTCTCCGGTATTAAGCAGGTTCTAAAAGAAAAATTATAATGATACTCTTGCAGAGTACCATTGTCATATAGTACATTGATCCAAAGCCTTTGGGATGAAAGATGCATACTCTTGTAGAGGATCATCGCCAGTAGTGCATTGATGCAAAGCATTTGGGGCGAATGATGCATATTCTTGCATATGGCCGTTGTCATGTAGTACATTAATGCAAATCCCTTGGTTTGGGAGATGCATACTATTGCAGAGGGCCAGCATCATGTAGTACATTGATGAAAAGCCTTTGGGGTGTGTAAGGGTTCAGAAGTAGACTCTGGACACAAAGGTGGCATGCTTGTTGGCATAGACTTTTATTTAACAGAAAATAAGGAACAACCTTACTTGTCCCTATAACTAATATGGGGTTCCCTGCCTCAAATACAATGAAGGATGTCAGAATGTCAGTCAAAAGTAAATGTCCAAAACCTATTTTCGTGCCTTATACTTCAAAAGAAAAACTATATAACAAGTTTGCCCTCACTCCAGAAGAGTGACTCCTTCCTTCTGCATGGTTTTAGGAAATTCATAAGTGATGGGGGAATATCTTTCTACTGCTGGGGGTCACTAGGCCTTTCTATCAACAATCACAATCATATCCGGATTTTGTACCAGAGGATATTTCTTCCCTCCTCTGGTGTTCTCTTGACTTTTGCCAAAGGATATTTCTCTCTTCCCCTGGTTTTCTCAAGTTTTAAATGTCTCTTTCTCAGGCCCGGTTCACTATCCTGCTAGGAATTATCTTGCATGTGCAATTCTTCAAACCTCTTAACCTTTTGGGTCTCAGACACCCACTTCGGGTTCAAAATATCTCTCTCAGGCCAGGTTCACTATCCTGCCAGGCGTTATCTTCTATGTATTGCTCTCCAAACTTCTCAACATTCGGGTCCCAGACATTTATGTCTCTTCTGGTTTCTTTAGGGTGCTCTTTCACCCAATCTGTTTTGTTTCTCTGTTTGGTCCCACTGGGACGAGGAAGATGGTTCTGCACTTCCGCCTGACCACAGCCCTTAGGGTTTCCCAGTGCCTTCCTACTCCCCCTCTGTGTACCTTCTGACTTGGTCCGCAAGGGTACTGGTCCTCGGCAACACTGGCATGGTTGGCTATCCTGCCAGGCGTTATCTCTTATGTATACATTTCCAAACCTCTCAACATTCGGGTCCCAGACCCTTATCTCGCTTCTGGTTTCTTTGGGGTTCTCTTTCACCCAGTATGTCTTGTTTCTCTGTTTGGTCCCACTGGGATGAGGAAGATGGTTCTACACTTCCTCCCAGCCCCAAGTCCTAGGGTTTCCCAATGCCTTCCCAGCTCCCCTCTGTGCATCTTCTGACTTTGTCCCTGAGGGTCCCGGTCCTCTGCAAAACCGGCAAGCTTCTCTGGCTCCCCCTGGTATCTCGTGGTCTGCTCTCAGCTATCGGCAGCTCCGCCATGCCACTTTCTGGCCCTATGTCGAGTCTCGCCTGAACCGTTCGGATGGCTTGCTTCCTGCCACCGGGTGTTGTTTCCCAGCCTTCAGGTGAGCCCTTGCTCCGTTCAGCCTTCTTGGATGCTGACTTCCTTCTCCTAGCGCCCGGGTATGCAGTGCATCCTCCCAGTGTGGCTTTGCTCCCCAGCTCGATGCTCCTATGGGGCAGGACTGACTCTGAGGAGAGTCCTATGTTGGTTTTCATGGTAAGTCGTCTTTCGAGTCTCAGATAGTTAATATGTTTGTTTGAGTTCCGCAGAGGGCTCCTCATTGCCCTGTTCTTCTTTGTATCAGTACTCTTCCTCGTCACATTACGGTCAATCTGATAGACAGGGTTACCATGCATGGAGTAACTAAGAGAAGAAAGAGGTGACCAAGATGGTGGGGGTTCTTTTGCGCTATCTGTGTTGTTGCATGAAAAATGTAGGGTGGCGTGGTAGTGAACATACCTCATTCTCCTTTGATAGTCTTCCCTTTTTCCATGGATGGGGTCCCCTCCCATGGGATCCTCCCTCTGAGTACCACCCCTAGGGGGACTATCTGTTAGAGCTCTCACCTTGCTAGCCCCTGGACCCTTTGAGTGGAGGGAACATCCATTATCAACTTCAGCTCGGAGTCCTACAAAGAAGAGCCTTTGGAAGTGCCTGAGGTTCACCTTGTGGCTGATAAAATCTGAGTTTGGGCTACCGTACTGCAGACGTCGCCGTTCCGAGTTGAGGCCTGGAACTTGGGAGATCTTCAGCTTGTGCAACAAGACTTACCTTGTGGTCTTAGTGAACCCCTTTACGTCGCCATGCATCGGTGGCTGTCGTCCAAAACTGCTTACCTGCGTCCATTCCTGTCCTGAAAAGGGCCTTGCATCGAGTTCTGCTGCATTCTTCAACTGGGAGACCTTGCACCAACATTAGACACCGACCAGAGAGCTGCTCGAACCTGCAACCCCTGGAAATCTAGGGCTGAGGCTGACGGTGGGAAAAGCAACCTTGGACCTTCTTCAATCGACCTGCCAAGTCCTCTGAAGAATCGGAGTACGAGGGGGGGAGGGGTGGGCGAGTTGTGGCAATACTTACCTGACCTCTAAACTCCCTTTTAAAAGTTTGATAACTTTTCTTAAACCTTTCTAACACTTTGACTTTGCCATTGCTTGTTCACACAAGCAATCCGGAAGTTGGCAACACGTTCGTTAGCTAGTTTAACTTGTCCCCTGACACTTGGAACTGTTCACTGGACCCCAGAGACCCTACCTTCATTTTTTCCAGCTTCATAATTTGTGTGGACCTTTGCTTAACTTTTGGGCACAAGGTCCCATACATCTTAGCGATGGACTTTGTGAGTTACGGTAGATTCTCTGTGGACTAATACTAATCTGTACCTTTCTTTTCAGGAAGTTGATATGTATTTTGCTCTACACCAGTACTTGTATACATGTATCTAATTTTAGTGGTGTGTGATAATATTACCTGTTAGTAGTCATTTTACACTGTGTAATTTGGCCATAAGTAAAGAAATATTTTTATACCAATTTGTCTAAGTATGTTCTTTGACGGCTTTACTCTGTGCGCTCATTGTGGACCTTCTGCAAGCTCACTACCTCTTGAGACTTAGCCTAGACCACTCACCTTGCTACCTTGAACTGGTTTGGCTTTAGCTCCCAGAGCTGTCCCTGTCACAATATAGGCTGGCCTTCTATACATCTATGCAACAGGCCAGAGTATAGCAAATCAGTCCTAACAACAAAGATGCATACTCTTTCAGAGGCCGTAATTATGTAGTACATTGATGCAAAGCCTATGGGGTGGAAGATGCATACTTTTGCAGATGATCGTAGTTATGTAGTACATAGAGGCAAAGTCCTAGGGTTGTAAGATGCATACTCTTGCATAGTACCGTTGTCATGTTGTTCATTGATGCAAAGTCCTTGGGTTGGGGGATGCATACTCTTGAAGAGGACCATCATTATTAATACGTTGATTCAAAGCTTGTGGGTGGGAGATGCATACTCTTGCAGGATTCACTTCCCTTGCTTTCTCTCGATGCGGGATTCACTTCCCTTACTTTTCAACAGTTTGTAGATCAAAGACTTTCGATTGTACTGGGATTTTGCTTTCCCTCCTTTATGACCACTTTGACCTATCTTGGCGGCTCTCCTACGGCCTTCTGGTATCTGTAGTTTCACTCAACATGGGATTGACCAGAGTCTCTCGAGTTGGCACTCACGTTGTGCTGGTTCCCTCTGCAGTTGGTTTTCCCTTTTACAATTTACAGTTCTTTGAACTATCCTCAAATGGCCACTCTGCGACTTTCATTCAACACAATTCGGTTCTTATCGGCTTTCTCTTCGACTCACTGGCTGTGATGCAGGAGTCTCCCTCGTTCCTGCTTATCGGCGTAGGCTTGCCCCGTGTACCGTTGACATCTGCCGCAAGTCCCTTGTGCTATTGTTCGCAGTGTTATGTCCTCTTCCACAAAGGTTCTGCGGGCCCTGTACAAAAAGGGCAAGGTTGCTTCTCTCCTCGCCACCCTCTCGATGCCCGGCACCTTTCTCCTTCTCTTGAACTGCTGTGACTGGTTGGTTGTGCCTTTGTGCTGTCTGCCGTGCTCTCTTGTTCCACCTTTTATCCTTGTGGGGAAGGGAAAGGGCTGTCAAGTGTGTGTGGTTCTGATCACTCACCTTGCTACCTTGAACTGGTTTGGCTTTAGCTCCCAGAGTTGTCCCTGTCACAATATAGGCTGGCCTTCTATACATCTGTCCAACAGGCCAGAGAATAGCAAATCAGTCCTAACAACAAAGATGCATACTCTTTCAGAGGCCGTAATTATGTAGTACATTGATGCAAAGCCTATGGGGTGGAAGATGCATACTCTTGCAGATGACCGTAGTTGTGTAGTACATAGAGGCAAAGTCCTAGGGGTGTACGATGCATACTCTTGCATAGTACCGTTGTCATGTTGTTCATTGATGCAAAGTCCTTGGGTTGGGGGAAGCATACTCTTGAAGAGGACCATCATTATTAATACGTTGATTCAAAGCTTGTGGGTGGGAGATGCATACTCTTGCAGAGGACCATCATTATTAGTATATTGATTCAAAGTGTGAGGAACTCATGGCGACAACAGTAAAGACAGACACAAGTGATCACATTTCAAGGGTGTTTATTGAACAATAAATGCAGGGTGGAAAAACACCTAAACTAAACCTAAACCTAAGATCAAAACAAGCATCGACCATCAAATAAAAATAAGGCAGTCCTAGGTGCGTTGTGTCAAAATAAAAAGGGCCTATTCTAAGAAACCTATTGCCAATCCTTATGCTAAATACAAAAGAAGTGTGGGACAGGGTTTGAATAAAGAAAAAAGTGTTCTCAAATCATAAGTCAGGATGTGATTGCCAGGGTTCTCCCTTCTGCACGTTTTCAGCATGGGTGAAGGTGGGTGTCATGAACCGTCGTCTACGTCCTTTCTGGACCTCCTGGTCCCTGACTCACAGGGGATTGCATGCAGTTATCCTTCCGACATGGCCACCCGGAAAAGAATACTCCGGATCGGTCTATGCGTTCCACGCTGCTGATCCTACAAAAGGGACACGCCCCCGCGGCTCTGCACGTCTCAGTGCTACCGCTACCTGTAGTCGGACGTGCTTAGCCGGAGTTCGATCGGGGCTCTCGCTTGATTCCTTGTTCCCAGTCCCTTGAATTCCCTCCTGTTCCCTTTCCTCCCCAATCTCCTGGAAAACCTTCCACGCTCGATTCACGGTCTTCCGTGCCTCCGAGCGTACCTTAATTACTTCCTGGAATTACCCTGGACTTGTAGAACGCTCCTGGAAACTGAACCGCTACTCTCACGCTGGATGCCGAAGACCGGCGTTCGGGACTATACAAATCCTGGACCGTAAAGAAGAAGAAATCCCAGAAGGTCGCAAGTACACAACAGAAACAGGTGAGAAGGGGAGAGACTTGTGACAGTGGGTCTCCTGAGCACAGCACACACTCGAGCTTTCCCCAGCACGAGCCAACAGTTCCCCTCCAGCTATCAGGTTCTCAGATGGGTAAAAAGTCTCTTTTCACTAAAAAGTCTCTTGCACTTGAGGGTCTGATAGTTCTAACAAACAAACACAAAGTTCTGTTCTACACATTTCTTGGGTCACGGCTTCACCCTGAGTCGCCTTTTTCTGGGCGCTGACCCTTCAGAACTATTTTGGGTGATGGTTTAACCCACTTGGGTCTCCCTCTTCTGGGCGCTGACCCCCAAATGACAATCGGTATTCTCTCCCCTTGCTTTCTCACAATGCAGGATTCACTTCCCTTGCTTTCTCTCAATGCAGGATTCACTTCCCTTGCTTTCTCTCGATGCAGGATTCACTTCTCTTGCTTTCTCTCGATGCAGGATTCACTTCACTTACTTTTCAACAGTTTGTAGATGAAAGACTTTCGATTGTAATGGGATTTTGCTTTCCCTCCTGTATGACCACTTTGACCTATCTTGGCAGCTCTCCTACGGCCTTCTGGTATCTGTAGTTTCACTCAACATGGGATTGACCAGAGTCTCTCGAGTTGGCACTCACGTTGTGCCGGTTCCTTCTGCAGCTGGTTTTCCCTTTTACAATTTACAGTTCTTTGAACTATCCTCAAATGGCCACTCTGCGACTTTCATTCAACATAATTCGGTTCTTATCAGCTTTCTCTTTGACTCACTGGCTGTGATGCAGGAGTCTCCCTCGTTCCTGCTTATCGGCGTAGGCTTGCCCCGTGTACCGTTGACATCTGCCGCAAGTCCCTTGAGCTATTGTTCGCAGTGTTATGTCCTCTTCCACAAAGGTTCTGCGGGCCCTGTACATAAAGGGCAAGGTCGCTTCTCTCCTCGCCACCCTCTCGATTCCCGGCACCTTTCTCCTTCTCTTGAACTGCCGTGACTGGTTGGCTGTGTCTTTGTGCTGTCTGCCGTGCTCTCTTGTTCCACCGTTTATCCTTGTGGGGAAGGGAAAGGGCTGTCAGGTGTGTGTGGTTCTGATCAATTGCCTAACTTTGCCTGACCCTGGTATTGGGACATGTCAGGGGCTCTCATGTTAGTCCGTTCTCTGATGTGTCGTGCGAAAGTGTTCATGTCGGAAAAGGGGAGGGGGCAGTGGTTTTGAATGTCCCACATGGCAGTGTGGGAAAAGGTGTTGAAAGAAGGGGGATACCGCCTCTCACCTGTCGGTGTCCCACTCCCACTTCCCATGGACCCCCCATCCATGTGATCCTCCCGCACTGGTCCACCCCCAGGACCTGGATCCAAAAGCGATGACCATGTCCTGGCCACCTGGATTACAGGTCCCCGGGGACTAGACAGGGAGACACTTTCAGGTTACTCTTGTAGAGGACCATCGCTAGTAGTACATTGATGCAAAGCCCTTTGGGTGAAAGATGCATACTCTTTCAGAGAGCCGTCGCCAAGTACTACATTGATGCAAAGCCTTTGGGGTGAAAGATGCATACTTTTGCAGAGGGCAGTAATTATGTAGTACATTGATGCAAAGCTGAAGAGGAGCAGTTACATGCCTCTGCTGGAAATTCCGCCCCCCTACCTCCTGTATGTTGGAAGCCTGAGATTGTGCCATGTTTGACACCATCACTTGTGACCAGAACACGGCAAATATTTCAAAAAAAGGTACCCGATGAGAAAACCCTATCAAATGTATCCTTGAAGAGATGACAATCTGAGGGTGGAACTCCCTGAAGGAATATGGAAAAGGGTGAAGAGGAGCTGGTGACGTCACGAAAGAAGAGCATGATGCCCTGAGAGTACTGGCTGAAGAGAATGCATGGATCTTAAAGAAACTGATGACGAAGTTAAGAATCGAGTAAAAAAGGAGATTGCACGTGTGAGAAGCACTGCAGAAAATGCAAGCCGTTCAAAATGTAGAGATGCTGCAACACAAGTAGATTAACTAATCTTAGAAGCTGGCTATAAGTAGTGAATAGACTGCAGAAGAAGCCGCCAATGTATAGAAACTGGACATCGTTGTCATGAATTTAGTAGGCACGGACCCATGGAGAGGAAAGGCTGAGAACTGCGTTGCAGCAAGAATAAACTGAGATCGTGGATATGAATGGCGAGGCTGTCTGGCCTGGTGTCAAAGTTAACGCAGCCAAGGCCGGTTATCTGTTCTTGAAGGCGGTGAATGTGAGAAGCTGAATGAACTCTTGTTAAGGTGCAAAGAAAGAACACAAAGCATGCCAAGTTCTATTCATTTAAGACATTTAAATGCTGCAAAATTGACCAAATCGTGCTCTCCTGTCAAGTGAGCCAAGGATGGAAATAGAGTGGAGCATGGAGTTCTAGAACAACGATAGTGAAGGCCTGTACTCCCTTATATTCCCAGATCCAAGAATACTTTGCAAGGCCAAGTTCAAAGACAATCTTCATGACAGAAGGCATGGGTGATGAGAGATAATGGGCTAATTGGGTGGTGAGGTAAAGTCAAGTCCACCTCCTGGCAGCTGGGTCTGAGCTTGCGTGCTGCTAAGTGAACTGAATGTTCCAGACTTGGCATGAGTGTGCCAACCAATTATAGAGGGCTGTATAACGAAGGGCCTTATAGTTTGAGAGCCAATGATATACCGTGTACTTAATAGTGTTGAAGATGACATGTTTTAGAGGTAGGCATAAGTTGTCCACCTGACAGTAGACATCCAATCACAATCCCAGCCCGTATAGAAATTATACTTAGATGTTCTCCTTGAACCTATCACAATCCCTCGTAGGTTTTTCTTATTTGCCACGTAGTGTGACACCATGTCTGATGTATTTTTTGCATAAAATGATGTTTTTATGAGAAATGCACTGAGAGCTCGAGCAAACGCCCGTGGATGGCCGTAGTAACTCCCTGTTTTAGATCATTGTTAATAAAACAGCACCTTTGCCATCTTTCTGAGTTGGTTCGATTATTTGGTATCAGAGTTATTCTGCATCCCCGTCCCTCACATTCACAATACCCAAAGGGCCCTACGCTCAAAGCCCTTGGGGTGAAAGAGGCATACGCTTACAAAGTACCATCGCTAGTAGTACATTGATGCAAAGCCTTTCGTGTGTAGGTACATACTCTTGTAGAGGCCAGTAATTATGTACTACATTGATGCAAAACCTTTGTTGTGTAGGATGCATACTCTTGCAGAATACCGTTGTCATGTACACTGCTACAAAGCCTTTGGGGTGGAAGTTGCATACTCTTGCAGGTGGTCGTAGTCATGTATTACATTGAGGCAAAGCCTTAGGGGTGTAAGATGCATACTCTTGCAGAGGACCTTCTCTACCAGTACATTGATTCACATCTGTTGAAGTGAACAATGCATATTCTTGCAGAGTAGCACAGTCATGTAGTACATTGATGCAAAGTCTTTGGGGTGGAAGATGCATAGTCTTGCTGAGAACCATCGCTAGTAGTGCATTGATGCAAAGCCTTTGGGGTGGAAGATGCATAGTCTTGCAGAGGACCATCGCTAGTAGTGCATTGATGCAAAGCCTTTGGGGTGGAAGATGCATAGTCTTGCAGAGGACCATCGCTAGTAGTGCATTGATGCAAAGCCTTTGGGGTGGAAGATGCATAGTCTTGCAGAGGACCATCGCTAGTAGTGCATTGATGAAAATTGTTTGGGGCGAAAAATACATAATCTTGCAGAGGGCCATCATCATGTAGCCCATTAATCCAAATCCCTTGGGGTGAGAGATGCATGCTCCTGCAGAGGGCAGTCGTAATGTAGTACACTGATGCAAAACCTTTGGGGTGGGAGATGTGTACTCTTTCAGAGAGCGGTAATGATGTAGTACATTGATGCAAAGCCTTTATTTTGTACGATGCATACTCTTGCAGAGTACCATCATTATTAATAGATTGATGCAAAGCCTCTGGTGGGAGATGCATACTGTTACAGAGAGCTGTCATTATGTAGTACATTGATGCAAAGCCTTCGGGGTGAAATATGTATACTCTTGCAGAGGACCGTAATCCTGTAGTACATTGATGCAAAGCCATTGGGGTGGAAGAGGCATACACTTACAGAGGACGTCGCTTGTAGTACATTGATGCAAAGCCTTTGGTTTGTAAGATGCATACTCTTGCAGAGGGCCATCATTATATGGTCCATTGCTGCAAAGGCTTTGGGGTGGAAGATGCATACTCTTGCAGAGGGACATCGTCATGTAGTCTATTAATGCAGATCCCTTGGAGTGGGAGATGCATACTCTTACAGAGGGCTATCAACATGTGCTACAGCGATGCAAAGCCTTTGGTATGTAGGGTGCACACTCTTGCACAGAGCAGTAATTATGTAGTACATTGATGCAACGCCCTTGGGGTTGAAGATTCATACTCTTACACAGAGATGTCATAATGTAGTACATTGATGTAAACCCTTTGGGGTGGAAGATGCATTCACTTGCAGAGGGCTGTCGTCACGTAGTAGATTGATCCAAAGCCTTTGCAGTGGAAGATGCATACTCTTGCAGAGGGCTGCAAAGACCTTCGGGTGAAAGATGTATACTCTTGCAGCAAGTACCGTTGTCATGTAGTACATTGATGCAAAGCTCTTGTACTGGGAAATGCATACTCTTGTAGAGTTCCATCTCTAGTAGTACATTGTGGCAAAGCCTTTCGGGTGGAAATGCATACTCTTGTAGAGGCCCCTATTCATGTAGTAAATTGATGCAAAGCCCTTGAGGAGGAAAATGCATACTCTTGCAGAGGGCCGTTGTCATGTTGATACAAAGCACTTAGGGTGGAACATGTATACTCTTGCAGAGGACCATCACACGTAGTAAATTGTTGCAAGTCCCTTGCAGTGCAAGATGCAAACTATTGCAGAGGATCATAGCTAGTAGTACATTGATGCAAAGGCTTTAGGGTGCAAGGTGCATACTCTTGCAGATGACCATTGTAAGCAGTACATTTATGCAAAGCCTTTGGGGTGGAAGATGCATACTCTTGCTTAATACCGTTGTCATGTAGTACATTTATGCAAAGCTTTTGGGGTGAAAGATGCATATTCTTGCAGAGTGCTGTCGTCATATACATTGATGCAAAGCACTTGGGATGGGTAAGGGTTCAGAAATAAGGCCTGGACAGAATGGTGGCATGTATTGGGGTATAAACCTTTTTAAACCTTTATCAATTAAGAAAAGGTTGGGCAATGCTTCTCCCTAAAGCTAAGAGGGGTTTCCCTACATCCAAGTAAACTAGTGAATTTGCCAGGAAGTCCAAAACTAAAAGTTCATCACTGTCGTGTCCCAAGATCTACTTCTGTCCCTAACACTAATAATCTAAAGTAACTGTGCAAGGATGATCTCTTCTCAAATCAACAAGTGTTCTTGGTGTTTTGAACTAACAGAAAAATTCCCAGTCTCTCTGGTAATAAAGGTGATGAAACAAACAATGTTCATAAATGTAAGGCTTCAAAGCTAGGGTTAGCTTCCATTCCCCTAGACTTCTTCTCACTTTCTTTCCTTTTGGACTTGTGAGCCCCTTTTATCCTTTTAGGAAAATGTCACTGGACAGTTTACAGGGATATGTTTCTTGGATTCACAACACTATGCTTTCAACTTGATACAGTTTGTTATTAAATGTAGAATTCTTTTTTGATCAATTCCGGGGTGCTTGAGCCTTCTAATCTCTCACATGGCTGTGGGTACCAGACTCACAATACAGCTTGGTTCACTCTTCTGCCAAGCTAGCATCCACTCATGGACTGTCTCACTTTCACATGCGTCCCATACCCTCTTATTCTTTATTATATTAGGTCTTGCCTTCCACATGGGTGTGTGTCCCAGTGGTTAGTTATCATATCCATTTGGTTCACTCTCCTAGCAAAGATTTGACTCCCCTGTCTTGTGGTATGCTATGTGTTTGGTTCAGTCTCCTGCCAAACACCTGATTCCGCTATTTTGGTTATTCTCAGCTTCTCATGTGGGTGCGGGTCCCAGGCTCGCAGTTCGTTATCATATCTGTTTGGTTCACTCTCCTGCCAAACATATGATTCTGCTTTCTTGGTAATCTTCGGGGTCTGTAAGGAAGGCATGGTATCAAACAGTAAGACGGACACAAGTGATCACAGTTCAAAGGTGTTTATTGAACTTAATTGGGTTTGAAAAATGCTTATCTAATCCTAAATCTAAAGATGGGAGCAAGCTACGACCATCAAATAACGCCATCCTAGTTGAGTCTGTCAAAATAAAAGGGCCTATACTAATAATCCTATTGCCAATCCTTACTTATAAATGCAAATAGTGTGGTAAACTATGTACATTACTGTCCAGCTAGACCATTGCGCTCCGACTTGCAGTACCTCCTTAAAATACTGAGGTATCAGCGGGAATGGCTGGAAGGTCGTTCATTCTCAGCTATGGCTCCCAAGTTGAGGAATTCATTTCCGCTATCACTAGGAGTCATGGGTGAATACCTCTCCTTCCATAGGGCACTTAAATCTCATTTATTTTAACTCAGTTACTGTACATTATTGAGTAAGAGACATTCTTGCGTTACCACCAATACCACCTCCTAGACACCCTTGGGCCTTAATTGCACTTTATAAATGTTTAAATAAATAAATAAATAAATAAACAATATTATGCCAAAGAAAAGTGTTCGAGAAATGAGCACGAGGATGCAGTTCAACACTTCAACATCAGGGCCTTCTGTGCCAAAGTCTCTTTACCATTCAAAGTCTCTTATTCCAGAGGGCCTGATGAAACACGACAAACATTAAAGTTCCTTTCTTGTTAGGATTTCACATATACCACTTCTCGGGTGCTTTACTGTTCACCCCGGGTGCCCCTCCGCCAGGCTCAGACCCACTGTGACACAAAATCTTCAATTGGTCTCCCTCCGCCGGCTCGGACCAAATATTTCACATATACAACTTCTCAGTGATTTACTGTTCTCCCTGGGTCTCCCTCGGCCGGGCACAGACCCACTTCAACACAACCTTCAATTGGGCTTCCTCTGCCGGGCTCTGACTAGATGTCACCACTGCATCAACATCGAAGGCTTTCGACTGTGTGCAGGGCTTTGCTTGACCCGTTGCAGGACCACTTTGATTCACAATTACTTGTTCTCCTTGTGAACTTTTGCTCACTTTCACTTTTGCCACTTCTCAAAGAGACCTTTGATTAAACACCAATGCGGTGCCAGACCACTCTGTCAAAGGCATTGTATCTTATTTTAAAGTTCAGTCACTCATCAGCAGTTCAACTTTACTTGCGTCTCTTATCACATGCGCTTTAACAAGTTCGTTCCAGGACCCGCCATACAATGTTGCTGCTTGCAACCTTGGCTTTAACACCGACCGGTCTTGTATTGGTCTCCCCAACTCACCTGCTGTGTTGATTTCACAGATGCTGTTTTGTTCTTAGAGCCAAGGACCCCACCTTGATTATTGATGCGGGAGGGCCCCTGGTATCTCCAACACACAATGCAGGATTCTTCAGCCTGGTTTCCTAGTCTTACGCTTTCTATTCTCGAGGCTTCTGGAAAGTAATGGTTCCTTATCGAAAAAGGTCAAGGGAACATCCCTCCTTGCGATCCCCTTCTGTTTTGCCGTCTTTCCTCTCTCATTCAGCTGCCATCTTGAAACTGCTATTTCTTTGTGTGCTTTGCCTCACGCACAGTGTGCTCTCGTGCTCCGTGTGAGGAAGCTTAAAGGAAGTCAGGTGTGTTTGTGATGGTCATTAATTTTCTGATCTTGCCTGACCATTGTATTGGGACACGTCATGTATACTGTTCGTGTGTTAGTCTGTTTTCTCTCATAGCGGGCTGTCCGTGAGAAAGTGTTTGTGTTGGAAAAGGGAGCGGGGGTAGAGTTCCTATTAATTCTACCTGGTAGGATGGGGTAAAGGTGTTACAGGGAAGGGGATACCGCATGACGTCTCGCCATCCAATATACCACTCCACCAAGACCCCCTCATCCAGGCCATCCTCTGCACTGGTCCACCCCCAGGAACTGGATCCAAAAGCGATGGGCGTGTTCTGGCCCACTGGATGACAGATCACCGGCGACAAGTGGGTGAGACACCTTCTGGTTTCTCACAGGTCCCAGAACCTCTTATACTTTGGTTTCTATATGGGTGTGGGTCCCAGACCTGCAATGTCCGTTCAGAGTGGCAGACCCTCTTCTTCCAATATTTCTATTCAAACCCTTGCTTTCCTGGACCTCCAATGCCCCCGGGGAAACCTGTGTACCTGTTTCCTGCTTCTCGTGGGAACTGACGTTTCCCCAGCTACTGCGTTGTTCCTCGAGGCTCCAGCAGCGTTCATGTGAATGGCGGGGTCTGCAGACGTTCTGCAGGCTTCTGGCTCTGTTTTGCAGCGCATCCTTATTCGCAGGCGGTTCGCCAGACCTTGGGATGTCCCGAGGTACTTCTTGGCAGCTGTCATGTAGTCCTTCCAGATTGGACCATGTTCATGCTCTCTGTTCCCTCAGTTCGTGGCTGCCCATGTGGCTTTTCTCCTCCCGTCGGTACACGGCTCCCGCAGTTCCTCCTTGGAGGAATGTTCTCTCTCTGACTCCCAGCTGAGGTCCTTTTGAACTCCCACGCTGGTTTGCTGTACTCGTTCGGGAAAATGACATCCGTTGAGAAGCTAAACAGCTCACTCTGTTTCTCTCAAGTGATCCTCGTACTCGTAATGATCTTCTTCACAGTGCTCACTTTCAACTCGGATGTAAGATACTTGGTATTCTCTCGTATTTTAGATTTGTCAAGCATATTAAAATGTCTGACCTGGCAACAGAGCACCTTTGCTCTACCTGGACAGGGGGAGGAAGTTTTGATGTTTGGGAAGGGGTTGGATGTATTAAGGTGTGGAAATACTGTGTTCCCTGAGAATAGTCGTCCCCAATCCCATAGGGGGCTTCTACCCCATGTGATCCTCGCTCTGTGCACCGCCCTAGGGGGTCTATTGTAGTGTGGACACACTGCCATGGCCCCATGGCAAAAGTCTCCCTATAGGGGGGAGGGACGACATCCTCTGATTCGTTCCAGATGGGAGATGCATACTCTTACAGAGGGCCGTCATGTAGTACATTGATGCAAAGACTTTGTTATGCAAGGTGCATACTCTTGAAGAGAGCAGTAATTATATAGTACATTGATGCAAAGACTTTAGTGTGTAATATGCATACCCTTGCAGAGGTATGTCGTCATGTAGTACATTAATGTAAATCCCTTGGGGTGAGAGATGCATACTCTTGCAGGGGGATGCAGTCATGTCGTACATTGATGCAAATCCCTTGGGAGTGCAGGATGCAAACTATTGCAAAGGGCCATCACTAGTAGTAGATTGAATCAAAGCCTTTGGGTTGAAAGATGCAAACTCTTGCAGAGGGACACTGTCATGTAGTACATTAATGCAAATCCCTTGGGGTGGGAGATGAATACTCTTGCAGAGTATCAACACTAGTAGTACATTGTTGCAAAGCCTTTGGTGTGAAAGGTGCATACTCTTGCAGAGGATCATGGTTAGTAGTACATTGACGCAAGATCCTTGGGGTGCGAGATGCATAATCTTGCAGAGGGATGTTGTCATGTACTATATTGATGCAAAGCCTTTGGTGTGAAAGATGCATACTCTTGCAGAGAGCCGTCGTCCTGTATTGCATTGATGCAAAGCCTTTTGGGTAGAAGATGCATACTCTTGCAGAGGACCATCGTCGTGTAGTAATGATCATTTCCAGTATATATTGTAGTCCTAATAAGCGCATTACTGAGCAGAGCACATGATCAAAACCTAGGATAAACATATACATTATTTTTGATCGAAGTTTATCTTTTCTAGATGGACAGTCTGAAATGCTCCTACTGTACTCAGTTGGCATGCACCTATGGGAAAGGGGAAGAGGACAAATAGTACCACTGAGGATTCAAGACTTATTTGCTTAGAATCAGAGCATTTTTGCAACATAAAACATAGGTAACGCAGCGCTCAGATACCCGAAGGTTCGTAGCGCTATATAAATGCTAAATTATTATTTTGATTATTATTATAACAATAATCACAAAACAGATGTTTGTATTTACCAAATATATCTGTGGTAAAAGGGTTATATATGCTTCAGTCATGAAGTACAAAATCCCCACTGGGCGCCCATTTAATTTTTGACTCTCTCGCGAACATTAAAATGTTTGTTTTATGGAGCCATAAATACTGGTTCGAACAGCCCCAGGATTTGAATGTGTCGATACAATGGCTGTAACATCAGTCATTCCATTGTGTCCTAGAACCATGTGGATATAAGGTTTCTTTTCCCGATGCATGATTTTAGCCGGGTCTCAGGGTCAGGGTGGGTTGTGGACATGCCGCGTTCCCAATGTACAGGCGTCCTAAGATGATATGATATATATAGGATAGGTGTTCCATATTGTAACTTATCTTCCACCTTTATGGTCTCCAGACACTACAGTTATTAAGGGCATGCATCTCAAAGTTCTACCGCACTAAAGACAAATAAATACCCTATAGAACAGTACCACTTAAAAGGTTACAATAATAAGACCCCACAATGCAGCCACATTACTGTTACGCTAGCGCGTACACTTGTCACATAGACAATGTCACATTTTTTTCTCCACAATATTACATTTACGTACAGATTCTTTTAAATCTGTATCACCGTATCCATAAATTTACTTTATCTGATAACTGCACAAAATACAAATGATGTAGTGGTTACAACAGCAAACAAGGTGCTTGTTGGCATAGTCAAACTAAATATTCTTACACATATGCAGAGCAGTTCTACTCACCGTATTCTTGGAGTGAGCGCTAATTTCAATTTGCACAATCACTAATTGGAGTCTATAAATATACCCTGATTAAAGATACATGGTAACACATTTTTTCATCAAAACGTTCATGGTCCAGGTAGAGATAATTAACTAAACTCTGGCAAACAATTTGTCCCAATTTTGAATCTGAATACGGTCAGGTAAAGACTCCAACTATGCACAAGTCTAGTGGGATTTGGGTTTCCTTACTTCAAAAATCTTTTCTTAAAGGGAAGGTGAATTATGTGCAATAACATTGCATACATCGCTCATTCTCGTATGTAAAAATTGATTGCTTTTGGAACATTTATTTGCAACATTTCAGGTCTGTAGTAGTGCCTTTTTAGGTATGGCTAAGTTGGCCTCCCCATAAGATCACTGTTTGAGACGCTTTTAACTTTGGTGTCTCAACAAATCTGCTCAAAACATTCCACAAAAAAAAAATAAACCCAATAAAGACCCACCTCTGAATTTATGTTGAAAGGTTTGTGAGGCTTCATCAACTGGGGCAAATTTATGGGGGAGAGCCACAAAAAAGCATGTTTTATCATTCAGTTGCCATAGAGAGATTCTTGCGCTCACTTGCAGGCTGACCCTCTGGATGGATTTGTGCCAAATATTTGCAGTGAGCAGGCAAATGGTCATGTTAATGCCTAGATGCCTCAGGGTTTGTGTGCGCTATACAAATGAACAAATAAATAAATAAACATGATTTCACAAATATGGTACAAATGCGTCCATCAATTTCTTTTAAATAGGCCCAAAGTGGGCAACATCTAATCAGTGATATCTGGGCAGACCCAACTGATAATCAATAAATGTGATTGCATGAAGCCAAATGGAAATACCGGGAAACCATCTTGGATTCAGATCCTGCCCTGAAAAAACATCTCACATGGGATTTAAGTAGTCCTTTGGGAAAGGCAAGTGCATGACCAAAGGGGTTGGAATGGGCCTAATTTCAAGAAATAACCATGGCAAAATGTCTCTACATTGTTCTCATACCTGGTAATGGATCATGGGCCTGAGTTTTAGGGACTGCATCTCGGGCCTTCCCTGATCCAAGGCCAGCAGGGATATTGGGTAGCTTGTGGGTTGCAGTCGGGTGGGTGTGTTCAGTGTTGGTGGTTAATTCTCCACATACAGGTTCCAAGAAGGAATTGAGTTCCAGACTTTTCTCCCTCTGCAGCAGATCCGGTCTGTTTGTACACCTCCACTCTGACTGGTGGGGCTTTTCAATAAATGACTTAAGATTCTTATTGGTTCCAGGGCTTTTGGGTACATCCTCCTTCCAAGGTTGTTCATGTGTCCACATGATGTATTGGGCTGAACGCATAAAGTTGCCGATGGCCATTTTGAAACTTAACTTTTTGGTGTTTCCAACCGTATTTTGGTCTCTGTGGATCTGCTCGCTTCCCAGGCTTCCTGTGTGAACGGGTGGGCTCTGTTTCTCGGAGGAAGATTATAAGCCAAGTAAACGTTCCCCAAAAAGATGTCTGCTCACCACAGAAAGTTTAGAAGTCTCCATCCCATGGCACAACACTGTCACCAAGCATCCAGGCACACCGGGAATGCAAAACGCTGCTAGTCTCTGGATTTGGTGTTCCCTGTAACAGTGTTATTATGGGAAATTCATCCCAGAGGAAGGATTCGAACACTGGAGTAAGCAAATAAACAACAAGCTCAATGGCCATTTTAAGTTCACGTGTAGAGGTGCAATTGAGCAACAAGACAGGTATATGCATGTTCACACACTCTAAATGATTGTTTATTAGAAATATGGAAGGAATTGACTACATGGAAAACATTTTAAATATATGGTTATGAATGATTCCAGAAATGTTTCTCTGAAGGTCAATTACTTTTAAGGTATTCGTAAAAAGTATTTAAAGCAAATCATAGTACATGAATGCGATTCGCTTTATCCAATATTCATTTGAACAATACATTCAGGTATTGTAAATAATTAATGTATTGCACCAATGAATGAATGATTCTATATAGATTCCTTTATTTTTTAAGATAATTGTATCCATTTACTGGGATGGTATTTATATAGTTTCACCGTACACCAATTATAAAGCAAATATACATACACACTATATAGCGCCTCATAGTTAAGATAAAATCAATTTGCATTGACATTTCCACAAATTCTATTGCTAATAACCTTTCACTGACTGGATGGGTCTGGCCGAAATGTCCCCTGAAAAATGACTGGCATGGCTGGACCGTCCCCTCCCCCCAGAAACTGGAACATTTGGGGGGGGGGATATTGAACTATTTGAAAACTGTTAAGCAAAGAAAAAAAGCTTGTTCACCCCCCCCCCCCCCCATTCATTTTCCCATAAAAGGAGGTGCTTCCATTGAACACGTATAGCAGGAAATCCACTGGACGGCTTTGCAACAAATATGAAACGAGTTGGGCACAAAGCGTCGCCGATGCTCCTTTTTGGTTTGGTGTACATCTGCCCAGTATTTTTTTTAAAAATTCGATAGTGAAGGGGGCAGGGGGGATTCCGTGGGACAAAAGAAAATGGGAAGCCAAAAAAGAAAAGTGCTTGAAATGATGTTTTGGGGAAGGGAAAGTTGTGGTTTCACATTAGGGTGGGGTGGGGAATGTGGAAGCAGACTAAATGGTTAGTTGGACACATTATGGAGGGCTGGAGAGCCTGTTCCGAGTCTGACATTTTTCAACTTACCACGGGAATACATTATGATTCCCTGTGGACTTTTCAGGAGCCGATGGGGAGGGGGAAGGACATTACAGGAATGGGGGTAATAGGAGAGGGTCGAGGGATATTTACACACCCCGGGACGTGGGGGGACCTAACAAAGGTGGAGAGCTGCACATGGAGAGTGGTAGTATACTTAGGGAAGACTTTCATTTTCAAGCAATTTCCCACTGCGGCATTAATTGGCCAATGCTCCATTGCCGCAGGAATGATTACCATGGCATCACGGTGAAAGTGTGAATGTTCTGTGAGAAATGTATGGGGGAAACTACTGCAGAAATGAAATTGGGGGACAAAGGTCATGGCTGGGCCAATGGTCTTTTAGCCTAATTGCTGCAAAAAGAACAGTGCCCACAACATGGGCAGTGGGATCTGGCTATTTATTAGGGAGGGGGATGATAAGGGGCATGGCCGTAGGCAAAGGCCGCGATTGCTAGGATTTGGCTATTTATTAGGGAGGGGGATGATAAGGGGCATGGCCGTAGGAGAAGGCTTTGATTGCTAGGATCTGGCTATTTAAGTCTGAGAGGGATATGGACCACTGCCATTTATCTTCATGTTGAAGAGTGGCAATGGCCAGGAGGATCTGGTTATTTAACAGTAAAGAGTATGTTGGCCTTGCGGGGGGTACGTTGGTGCCCCAGCTAACCAGTGGACCCACAGGATAGTGGTGAATTTGCCCGGGACCTGTGATTGGAACCCACTAGCCACCTGTTGGGCCATGTGGAATGCCATGCCCATTGACCAGTTGAACTGGCATAAAGCTGAAGGAAGGATCTTGGACCTGCCCATGGCACACCAATAGTTAGCGAGGACCAGGGAGCCACACAATAGACCCACTGGGGAGGGCCTACGACCATGTCCAGTGGTGGATTTAACAGGAGCTGGCCTATGACGCAGACCTGGGCTCTGCTTTCACCTTTGATGGTGACAGGGCATTTGGCCCGCCTCGGGTACCTTTGAGCCACCATGCCTGGTGGCTAATTTGACTGAGGGAATGGACTTCGCCCTTCTCAAGGAAACAGTGGATACTAAGACTAGTGAGCAGGGACCTTGTAAGCCACCAAATAGGCCATCGATGACTGCACCAATGCAGTAATGCACAGTTGCTACTTTGACCAAAGCAGGGTTGTATTAATGGACCCATTTAGTGTACAATCCATCCAGGGGAGCCACACAAATATCTTATGAAGTTAGACCATCCGTATACCCCTTGTAACCTCTCTTGCTATCTTAGACCTTCAAAAAAGAGGAAATGCTTGAGCAGAGAGTGCCTGAAAATTTGGGACTGCTCATCCTTATAATAATCGGAAAAAAAGTCACCCTGGTTCTGACAAATGTTGGTATTACATTACTCATTATTGCCAAAACCTCTTTCATTGCCAATGTATCCCAAGCTTTGCCCCACCAGATTTCCAGAAGAGGGCTCTTGAGAGGTTTCCAAACCTGAGCGTGGGTCAGCCAGCATTGAGGCTAAAAAGAAAATACCTAACACTCCCTATTCTAAAGGATATTCTCTACCTAACTTCGGAAAACCTGGGTGCTCATCATCAGGGTGGTACAAATGAGAGTCCTTTCCTCTGTCCAAAACAGCCTAACTCTAGCCCTACCACTATATATTCAAACAACAAAAAGAGCACCAGGAGAGTGACTCCCTTCTCCTGGTTCACTGGTTTCGACCTTGGGGTTTCAATTTAAAAGATACAGAACACCAGGAGGATGCCTCTCTCTTCCTGGTCCAATAGTTAAGTGTCTTTGACAATGTCTTTGGCAAGCTTTGCCCTAGAATCTAAATCAACAAAACTGTTTTGGAATGACTCCCTTCTCCTGGTTTACTTGACTATTAATGCCAATATTTCTTAACAGTTCTTATTAAGCTTTGTACCTCTCTCCAGGCTTTCTCTGGAGTTCATTTCAGTGTTCCTGCTTCCCTTTGATTACGGTAACCATCATTATTGTTGTGAGGGAGACTACTCCCAAGTCCTTGGTTATCTTTGCCAGAATCACTGAGACGAGGGAGATCACTCCTGAGGCTTTGGTAGGCTCTGCACCAATTACCGAGACTAGGGAGACCACACCCAATGCTTAGATGAGCTTTGCAAGAATTATTGAGACGAAGGGGATTACTCCTGATGCTTTTATCAGCTTTACAACACTTACGGAGATGAGGGAGGTCCTTCTTGATGCTTAGATCAGCTTCACAACAAGAACTGGGACGAGGGATATCTGTCTGGATGCACTCAGTATTCTTCCCCAAGCCCCTACTGGATATACCATGGTTCCTGTTGCCTCTTTCTTCTAGGGACCACGTCGCTAGTTCTTACTGGGATGTTGGGGCTGCTCTTCAGCATTCGTAGCAGCTTCTTCTTCACTTCTCTCTGCCCTGCTTCGGTTCTGTAGGGCCTTTGGTTCTGTGGTATTGGCGTTGTTAAAGGATCAACCAGTCCACCTCGCTGAGTTGACGCCACCATTAGCCAGATCCTCTCATCTGCATTTGTCTTGCCTCCTGTTGGTTCCCTAGACTTTCTCTGACCTTCCAGCCACATCCTCTCAACCGAGGACTTGGTTCTGTGTCCTGCATCTTAGTTGCCGGTTTTGAACTTCCCTGGCAGGTGCTATTCACATTGACTTCTCTCTGGTTTCCCTGGTTCACTTTTAGGCAGGCCTTTTCTCTGTGTTCATGGTCGATAGCTGGGTTCTTAACAGCGCCGGTAAAGGTGCCGGAGCCGTTAACCCCTTAACGCTCTATTACGAGGTCGTCTCGCGGGACCCGCTAAGGCTGCCTGGTTTTACCAGGCAGCCTTAGCGGGTCCCGTGAGCAGCCCAGCATGCTAACAGGTCCCTTAATAACGGGCCTGTTGTTAGCATGCTCCCCATTCCCATTGAGCCCTATGGGGGTCGAATGGGGATGTACCAGGTCCGGGTTCCTTGAATGAGGAATTACCGGGCCCTCCAAGGTTGGAATGGCCCGGTAATTCCTCATTTAAGGAACCCGGACCCGGTACCCGGTAAGGGGTAGCATGGCTGCCTCCTAACTCGTAATGACCCCCAATGAATTAGGTTTTATAAGAAGGGGAGGAGTGTAACAATAACATACAGTGTTACCATCAGAGGCTTTTCTTAAAGGTCTCAGGGATTTCGGGGACACAAAGGTAAGCGGGTTAGGGAGTTCCACCATGGAACGGGAGTCACCATCCACATGAGGGAAGTCCCTCCATGTGAGGTACATCCGATTTTATACACCCCTAGGGGGAATATTGGGTACCAACCTCACCGCCCTAGTTTCACAAGGAAGGGCTCCCCCATGGGGAGAAGGGACAGGACCCCCACGAATCATCACAGACCAGAGTGCATACGTGGAGCACACTACCCCAGGATCCACTTGCCCTGCCATGGAGATATTGGCCGTTGACTGGTCCACCTTTTCAACATGTTTCCTGGGATGGACCCTGTCCATTTATGAGAAATGTAAGATGCCAGGTACATCTTAACACTCGGTACCCTCAAGGTGCCAACCATGACCACCCTGAGAAGAACCTTCTTGAGGATTGTTTGCAATTTGCCTTCATACATGAGAATTTTTCTTTTACAACATGTGCAAATGGCTCTCTGAGATTTTAATTGGGAGTGCTAGAAGTGCATAGCTAAGTCTCTGAACCGGGTTCATTTTGGCAACACAGCACTAATCCAACCCTTCCAAAATATTTTCTGAGTCCCCATCTGTCCAGGTTCTCTGACAGTTACTGAGTGACAGTATAGTCTAATGAGAGAGTTATGTGGAGATCGTGCAATCCTGACCCCCCGGCCCCCAAGTGATCTAAAGACCCCTCTACCCACCTAAAGGGTTATTTATCACACAATTTAGCTGAAGTCGAAGGAGACTTGCATATATTTAGACCCTTTAAATTTTCATACTTCACAAGGAAACCCAAAGCATTCTAGAACTTTGGATTTTCTGCATTAAGGACGAAAAATCCCTTCTGAATTTTTCATGTGCAGTAGCATTTGATTGGCATATAAGGCAAGCTTATAGGATCCTCTTCCCCCTGCAACTTCTGAATATCATTGTTTGTGCAGACCTCTTGTGCAAAGGCCTCAATTGAGATGGCTAAGATCATTTGGGACAAAGGAAAGACCTAATGTGAACCCCAGGTAATGTTTGTGATCAATCAATGTGTTTTTAACTCTAAATCCATTGAAGGGGTTCTGAAAAGGGGCATTTATCAAACTCCAAATTACAATGCCAGACCCAAAAGCAATGAGATCTCTGGGAATAAACTCCCAATTGATGGAGCCAAAGGATGTGGTGGCATTCAAGGCCAGGATCGAGAAAGCATTCCCAGACGACCTGCCGCCATATAAAAGGTCAGTCGTTCTTTTAATATTGCCAGGGACATTCTGGTCTATAATAAAGCCTGTTTGATCCATCACAACAAAGGAAGGGGGAACACTTATTTGGGAAAAGAAGATTTGATGTTTTCATACATTTTGGCGTTTGTGCTCAACAAGCCAATAGGATGTTAAGATTGGCAGTCGGTGGCATTCTTCCAAGTTTCAGGAGCAATATAGGAGTGGATGTAGTCTGAACCAGAATTGGCAAAGCAATTAAAGGTTTGTAAGGGGGTCTAGCCAGAATGGTTTAAATGTTTTAGAACATATGAAATCTTTTTAACTGGGGAAACGAATCGCCATGCCTTAGTTACACCATGGCCACTCAGGATTTTAGCCAGAGAAGTCTATTTTTTTTTTAAACCTGTTTGAAGTAAAGGCGAGAGATTTGTCATTAATAGAGTTAGAGACTGTACTAAAATTGCCCCAAATATGATCTAGCCAACAGCAAATGTGTCTATCCTTTGGAGAAGGTTTAGTGGGAATGTGTGCTGTTAAAGCGTAGGTTAAGACAATTGCCAGCAGATAGCTAAAGTGTACCCCCGTAACCAAAGGGAATCTCCCACTTCAATCCCTGAGTCTGTCATATTTGGTAGTTGGAGAACCCATGGCCATCAGCAACACCACCCTCTTTTTTTCACCTCCATAGGCAAATAAATGAAGGGGTAAATGTTTGCTGTGGAATAGGGCTATCACTATGCGTCGGGGACGTACATGGCCGGTAACTCAACAAGGGCTGTGGGCCGTTACCAGCCATGTACGCATCCCGACAAGGGGGTGATTTCTATTACCACCCCACTGCTTTGTCTGGGGTGAAAATAGTTGTTTTCCCATGGGAGAACCAGGCTCCACAGGTATTGCGTGAGCTCGATCTCACTTGAATAAAACCCAAGATGGCCCCTGCTATAGTAAATAGAAAAGGGACTTTGTTCCTTTTCTATTTCATTGGCAGGCACAGAGGGCAAGAGGGAGCACCATGACCGGAGCACAAAACTCTGGTTCAGCAGGTAAGTGGGGAGGGAAGGAGTAGGAGAAGGGTGCCGGATGTCTTAGAGGGGTGAGGGGAGAGTGAGGGCGTGGGGCAGCAACAGGCCCCACAATCAAGATGGCACCACCTGGGGAAGGGCCTTGGGTGGCTGAAAAATGCAGGCAGTGCACAGTGTGTTCTCACTCGCATTTCCAGCCACCTGATTGGCTGAACACCCTTCCTCTGGGCGCAAATCAATATTCATCCTGAGGGCACATGTGAGACCTTTGAAGCATGGTGAATGCCACCCTTAGATCCTGTTGGTAATTCACGCTACAGATTCCACCAGTGATCCGATGCAGCGCCTGCTCAGTGGGTCAGAGGGCCAATGGGGAGGGAGGTGAGCAAACCTGGCAAGCAAGGCCCCTCCACTGCTACCTCAATGTCTAGGATCTCTATCATGGGCCTTCAGAAGTTGGCTGCAGCTCACTTCATCAGCAGCACTCTATGTGGGGCCCATACAACCACCTCCTCACTACAAGTGTCTCCTGCATCCCACCCTGAGCCCTGGTTACAAGGCAGTCTCCATCTTAGTGCCATGGACGGGGAAACTCATGGCCTCCTTGTCGGGGCCCCATGTGAGAGAATGGGACACAGGAGCAGCAATCACTGCTCCATTGTCTCCTCAGTGGAGCACCATTTCCAGTTACACCAGCAGTGGGCTTGGGGCAAGTTTGGTTAAGCAGTAGAGCCTGGGGTTGGTGAGCCAGCAGCTGAGGCATCCTTCAATCACAGCTAGGCCACCTCCCCCCACTCTCCAAATTTATGATTTTATACAACTGAATGGATGGACCAGGCCAGTTCCTCATTGATCAATTCTTGATGGGTTTAATGTTATTTATGAATGGCATTTACAAAATTGCAGACCTGTTCAGAGGTTTTAGGGAGACTAAAAACGACAACCGTTTTAAAGCACACATAAATTACTCAAAGCTACATTTAATAATTTACGGAAAAGATATGTTTAGATCAGTTACACAAGGGAACCTGTATGTACAGATGCGTGGCTGTGGGTGCTTGCCTTGTTTTGCTCTTGGGATATTCAGGACGTACTCCTTGTATTTTGGGCGGCACAAATTCTAATGTTTTGCAGCCAGATTAAACGGCCGATGGCGAATAATGGATGTACAGCCTACAGATCCTGGTTTGCATTGAAACATGGCTTCACGTGGCAGCCAATGCAGTCTGGCATGAATAGGGGCAATAGAAATTAATTTCTTTGCTCCCACCACCAGCTGGGCTGCAGAATGCAGCGCTTATTTCAAAAGTCTTAGAACACAACAAGAAACCTCTACCCAGATGGCAATACTACCATCAATTATGGGAAACCACTAGTACCTGCTGTTCACGGCAGAACAATCCAGCAGGTAGGTAGGGCTTTAAAGGGTGAAGAAGAGCAATTCGATTCTGTGATCGTTGTACTTTCTTGGCCACTCATGGGGATTTCTTTTGAGTGAACAGTGAGTAACAGGAAAAAGTGGGAGAAATGCCATCCTTGGCTAAGATGGAAAGTGGGGACTCTATGACACTTCTGTGGCTACATTAAACGCCAAACATCTTACCTTCATTCCACTTTTTTGTTGTTGTCTGACATTTCACCATCAGCCATTCCTGGGAGCAGAAATTAGAAACTCTAATGTATATTAAACGTCAGACTAGCTTTCAGGACTCGAGCACAGCCCGTCCGCCCGGGTGATGGACACATATTTAAGTATCGCTGCGTATCATCTGCATATTGATGAATGGCAATGCCGCACTTGTCAACCAGCTTACCTTTCGGTTCCTTACACAAGTTTAACAGTGTAGTGTGTAATCAGGAACCGTGAGACCCTCCACAATGCACGGGCGGCCCGGGGAATACGAGTATCCTTCTGTACATATTGCAGATTGAAAGATCTAATCCATGGGGAAAACCTCCCACCAATGCCCATGTGGGCAGATAATGTAGCTTTGCAGCTCTTTGTCCCTTTTTGATTGACACTTTATCCCCTACTCTGTTACGGGGTGGAACCATCCACCGTTCTGCCATCCCAGGGAAGGATGGGGTGTACAAAGGCTCAAACCATGCCAGCCATTTGTACAGTAGGGTTTAAAGTGCCATTCATTTTCATAGCCAACAAAGATATTGGGATGGTGAGACCAGGGAGGATAAATGGTATCCCTTTCCAGGGATTTCCTGTACTCTAAGGGAGGGGGACACTCCGCTAGAAGGTGCTAAGCTTAGCGCCCTCCTTTCCCAAGTCCCAAAGGTTGTGACACCCCTTTTGGGTGAGGGAACGAGTTCCATGGATGCATTTAATTTTCCAAATAGTTTTATTGTTGTCCCAAACTCAAACTTTACAGGAATGCAAATGAAAGCAGACTTGTATTTGACACAATGGTAAATGGGTCCTACGTGTTAGGAATGTTTTTCTTTTTGCACCTCTTTCTCAGCGGCATGACTACCAGAGCGGACCTTGCCATCCGTACCTGCTTGTGGGTACCGTTTGCTGGAGTGAGTGGCCTCTGCTCCCACCCGCATGCCCGCTAGCCGCCTTTGCTACTATTTATTTATTCAATTTTGCCCTTCCACGGCTCTGACCACCACCCGCCTTTCTTATTTATTTATGTTCCTCAATTTTGCTGCCCCACCCACCATCTGCCTTTCTTTTGTTACTATTTCTTTGGTGTTTGTCCTTTTTCTGGCCCCACCTGGCACCAACTTCCACTCTATCGTTATATTTAGTTTTTCCTTGCAGGCTGCCCCCTGTGCCTCTGTCCGTCCCTCCTGCCTCCCCGGTCCTTCTCCCGCCCACCGAGCCCGTGATTGGTGGCCTTCACCAGGAAGCAACAACTCCTGGAAGCCACAACCTCTAGACAGTCTCTTTCTCATCCGCATGACTATCGGAGCAGACCTTGCCATCCGTGCCTGCTCGTTTGCTGGGATGAGTCACCTCGCACCCTACCCCGTCCCACCGGCCATCCGCATTTTCTACTACTTATTTATTTAATTTGACCCCTTGCGATGCTCTGCCCACCACCCGCCTCTCTTACTTATTTATTGTCTTCCATTCTGCCGCCCTCGCCCACCATCTGCCTTTCTTTTGTGACTATTTATTCGGTTTGTTGCCTTTTTCTGACCCTACCTGGCACCAACTTCACTCTTTCATTGTATTTACTTTTTACGTGCTCACCGCCATCTGTGTCTCCATCCCTCCTCCCTCCCCGGTCCTTCTCCCCCCCACCCTGCCCGTGATTGGTGGCCTCCTTCACTGAGGGCCCCAGGTCAACTTTGCCCGGGCAGCCGGATAAGGGCCAGAGGCAAAGGGCCAGAAGCAAAGGGCAGGCCATTCTGGGCAGATCATCTCCCTGTTTGCCAATGGACTACCAACGAAGCACCCTACAGCTACAACTAAGGTAAGGTGGCACGGGCAGTGAACATAGTCATTACTTTGCTCAATTAAAGCCCTGTCACTTCTATAGTACCACCATCATGTTATAACACTTTGTAGATTACCTGCTGTACCCCTAGATAGCCCGTTAGATGTATTGGGACTTCTCTGTGCATCACACTTAGATGGATTTTTGAGGGTAGGAAATGTGTCAGACTTGGATGGATTTTGGGGGTAGGAAATGTGATGCACTTAAATGGATTTTGGGGGTAGGAAATGTATAGCACTTGATGGATTTTTGGGGGTAGAAAATGTGTTGCACTTAGATGGATTGTTGGGAGTAGGAAATGTGTCGCACTTAGATGGATTGTTGGGGGTAGGAATTGTGACGCACTTAGATGGGTTTTTGGGGGTGGGAAATGTAACGCACATATATGGATTTTGGGGGTAGGAAATGTGACACAATTAGATGGATTTTTAGGGGGTAGGAAAGGTGTTGCACTGTTTTGTTAGCCTGTCCATTTACGCAGATATTTATGATGATATGCTGTCCGCAGCACTGAGAAGATCATAGGGAGAACTGGCCCAATGCGCCTGAAGTCCTTTGAGGACAGGCTGTTTATTTCACCTAGAAGATGTATTAGGATTGCCCCTTTGGCACTTAAAGATCTGTCAGGATAGTTTGCCACTGCACCCATCCTTGGTATTGGACCTGGCAGATTCTTGATGTTGGCCCTTCCTTACGCTTATAATACCTGTGAAGACAGCTATGGGCTTGCATCTAGATATGTGGGTACCCTGATATTGCAATTAGAAGACCAACACATGTAGGTTAACACATGTGTTGCACTTGGCGCATTTTGTGTAAGGTAACACATGTACTGCACATGTAATAACTGTGAAAATCAGCACATGTACTGCACATGTAATAACTGTGAAGATCAGTACATGTACTGCACCTGGTAGATATTTGTAGGTCAGCACACCTATTGCGAAATGTGAACACTTGTAGGCAATTGTGCGGGTTGGCACATGCATTCCACTTAGAAAAATGTGGGTATGTCTAGCACTTGTTTGCACCTGAAGAACTATGATGGCTGGAAATTGGCTTGAAATGGTGTGGGCTGGCACTTGTATTGCACTTAGCAGGAACTGGGTAGGTTGAAAAATACATTACACATGAAGAACTGTGAAAACTAACACTTGTACTGCTCTTAAAGAATTGTGAAGGGTCAGCACATGCACTGCCTTTATAAATAATTCCGTAAATTTAGCAGACTTATTGCACTTGAGGACCTTTGAAGACTGGCACTTGTATTACACTTAGGATACCTATATTAGTTGGATGGATCGGAGAGTGAGCAGTGTGTGGCATTAGATTAATCTGGGAGTAGACATCTTGTGTTGCACACTTTAATGTTGGCTCGCCCATTACGCTCAAAGATAATATGATGGTAACCCTCCATTGCACTTATAGATCCTTAAGTTAGCCATTGTAACACACAGTGGTTATATTGTGGTATCCTTGATATTGCATTTAGAAGATTCCTGTTGGTTGTGTTTATAGAACCTGGAAGCTATTTAGTAAGACTATTAAGGTAATCTGTCTATTGCATTTAGAGAATCCTTTTATCCTATGGTAGCCTGTCTCTCTCGCCTAGAAGATGTTCTAGGACAGCCAGTTTATTGCGCTTAGTAGACTGATGCTAGACTGTCTATAGTGCCTAGAAGAGTCTACAAGGGTAGCTGGTTTGACTGCAAAGGGGTACTATTGGGATGGAGGGTCTTTGAAGAACGGAAGTGGGATACTCGAAGATGAGATCTGGCATCCCCCCTTCCTAATCCCGATCTATCCTACCTCCCTTCTACTGTCATAGGATATTGTCACACATGTCCTACCCTACCCCAAGACCTTCCGTCGAACACTCACACTCGAAGGAAAGCAAAACCCCTTTTCCTAGCTATAACACAGACTTATCCTCCTGTCCTTTTAATATCATAAAGTACTGTGAGACCCAATTGTTTCTTTTCCTGTTAAACTCATTTACGGAAGGTACCAGAGTAAAAGAACTAGAACCACCTTCCTATCATAAAACACACTGGGCCTCATCACGAGTTCGGCGGTAACCCTTAAATCGGGCGGTCGCACGATTACCTCCGGATTCAAGGGTATGCCAAATCAGGGCTTCGGCGGATTTCTCCCCAGCTCTGAGCTGGGGGGAAATCCGCCGAACATTCACGCTATTACCGCCGGCGGGAAATCGATAAGAGTGCAAAAATTCCCCATTGAGCCCAATGGGGAATGGGGCATTCCTGAATGGGCTCAGTGGGGAATGGGGATTTCCATTACCGCCAAACCCGTGATCCGGCGCTAATAGCGCCGGGGGGTTTGGCGGTAGGGCTAATACCACCGGCAGTAATACCGCCGGCATTACTGTCCAACTCGTGATGAAGCCCACTATCTTCTTTTCCCCAAGTATCTCTCAAGTACTGTGATGAAGACGAGGAAATCAAGAGGATGATAGATTTCCTATGAGAAACCCCACTATGGTACTGGGACGAAACAGATGCAGATAAAGGCACATCAATATCTTCATAGGCCAAGGCCAGGCAGGCGCAGCAATTGAAATCAACCGTGCCCACCTGCAGCCTATCAAGTCTTCAGGAGAGTATAAAAGGAACACAAGCTATCAGCATAGAGAGTGAGTTCGGAGGCGAGCTGAGGAGCAGTGGCTGCCCAGGACCAGCTGGAATGCCATAATGCTGAGGGTCTGTGTGAGAAAGCATCCGGGAGAAGCATGGCTAATGGACACTGTTTCCAGCAAATAAGAGCAGTCCAAAGAAGGGAGCCGGGAGGCGTGCTGATCCCTTGTAACTTTGGTAAAGTTACATGCTTGTTCCCCTGGGTCAGGACAGGAGCCCAGGAGTATCTAAGGGGCAGGTGGGGAGATCCTGACCTCGGATAACAAAGATGTTAACCCAAGAACGAAGAAAACACCACCGGCGAGTGAAGCACAGTGAGAGACCGGTGTCT
The DNA here is from genome assembly GCF_040938575.1 of Ambystoma mexicanum. Classification (NCBI taxonomy): domain Eukaryota; kingdom Metazoa; phylum Chordata; class Amphibia; order Caudata; family Ambystomatidae; genus Ambystoma; species Ambystoma mexicanum. Next base: position 374,483,385 of record NC_090921.1, read on the forward strand.
ATAGAAGTAAGCGAGCAAGATACATTGTTGTGAAAGGAGGCATCTGAAAAGAGTGGAGCTGTGTGCGGACACGAAAAGTGAGCGAACTAGAGATCCTAAAAGGGTGGAGCAGTGTGAGAATGAAGTAGAGCAAAATACCCAAAACTGATAGAAAAGTGTTGACAACAAACACCAAAGTGTTTTGGAAAAGCACTGGGGTGGCCACCAGGTGGGAGTTGGATCCAGGCTGGCTGCAGAGACCACAGAATAAGGAAAGAAAAGCATTGGGGTGGCCACCGGCGGGATATTGATTCAGGCTGCCTGCAGAGGCCCCAGAATAAGGAAAGAAAAGCATTGGGGTGGCCACCAGGCAGGAGATTGAACCAGGCTGGCCGCATAGACCAGATAAACTTCAACTCCCAACTCACTGGAAGAGCGGGGAAAGGCACGTGGAAAACCAGGCTGTGCAGCATACAGCCCAGATACTCCCAAACACAGTATGCTGGTAGCAGCTCCCACATGGAACAGGTGCTCACATGAAGTCATGAACTACAGCACTTGCAGAGGTCCTATAAGTCGCAGGATGAAAGCAACAAGACAGCACACAAGAGTGTTCGGGCCGGTCAGAGGGCCATGCCTCTGGCAGCAGGGGCACAGGCATCAAGCCAGTCGGACAGCAAAACACAGGCTGACGCAGAGTCTTTCCAGATGGTCTCCATGGAAAAGCCACACCCAAGCTCAGGGGCTTGGGTTAAAGTAGCCAAATGAGAGGAACAAATGGAAGTGGTTTTGGGGGGCCACCAGGACAGTACCACAGTCAATAAAGGGGTAGTAACAGTAAATCTATACACAATTAATTGCAAATTAAGTGCAAAGTGAATAGTATAAATTAGAACAACACTCCTAATAAGATGACACCATAAAATGAGCAACTAATGAAATTGCACACTGTTTAATGTGTCCTTAAAATTAAATGAGTAAATGCAGGTTCCAGAAGGTGTCTAATTGGCATCCCACAGTTAGGCACAGGTGGACTGTCTCTTCCTGAGGGGGTAGGAGTCCTGGAACCTTCCTCCATTATAGAAATAGGGACAGTGGAAAAAACCCAATGTACCATGTTCCAACTGAAAGGTCTGGTAAACAGGATCTGAGGGATGGGCTGAGCAACAAAGCTGGAGCACTGGATAATCCCAGTCCATTCAAATCAATGCAGTCCTTTGAAAAAGAATGCAGGTCCATAGAAGATAATGGTTGTCCAGTGTAATGAATGTAATTTTTTTTTTTTAAACTTATATTTATTAGTTTTACATAAATATTACATGAAGAAGTTAACATTGAATCTTATAACATTCCCTTCTCCCCCTCCCCCCTCCCTCCCCACGGGACGGATGGAGTCCTTTTGTCCAGGGATCCTGTTATGCGTTGAATATGTCTGAGATTTTTATGTTATGGGGGCACCATTGCTCCATAAAGTCTGACTGGAGGTATTGCAGGGTCCCTTCCCATTCCTTTACAAATTTGTCTCCTGTTCCTTGGAGTTTGTGGGTCATTTTCTCCATTGTTATATGGGCCCAAACTTTCTGTAGCCAGGTGTAGGTCAGTGGGGTATTTTTATTTTTCCAGTTCTGTGCAATGGTGGTCCACGCTGCAATGAGTAGTCCCATGAATGATCTCCATTGCGTTTTGCTGTATTGCCTTGCTGTGTCGTCTTTGATTCCACAGAGCCACACCTCCTCCCCCATCAGCCCCACATCCGGGAATATTTTGCCCATCTCGTTTTTCACTTCTTCCCAAAAGGGTTTTATGCCTTTACAGTCATGCCATATGTGTCTCCAAGTTCCCACTTCGTCACATCCTCTCCAGCAGTGGATGGACGTGTTGGGGTACATTGTGTGGAGCCTCTCTGGAGTGTAGTGCCACTGTGTCATTATTTTGACCCACATCTCCCTAGTTTGTGCCGAGCGGGTCATTCTGGGGATCTGTTTCCATAGGTCCTCCCATTGTTTATCCGTTGGTTCCTCCCCCAATGTTCTGCCCCATTTTATTCTGTATGACCATTTAATGCTTTCCCCTTGTGAGTTTATGTATTTGTATAACGTTGATACCCACTTTCTCTCCCCCGTGTTGGATATGATGTATGTTTCGAACCCTGTAAGGTCCCTGGTTGCTGCCTTGGTGATTATTGGAGAGTTGAGCCAGTGTTTTAGCTGTTCATATCTGTATCAATCGCTTTTAGGGATTCTCGTGGTTGCCACGCACGACTCCAGGGGGATGATTTCCTTGTCCATAAACATCTCTCCTATTTTAGTAATGCCCGCATTCTCCCAGGTGTCATATGCCCCTTGTTCCATCCCCGGTGGAAATAGTGGGTTTCTACAGATGGGTGTAAAGGGTCCTATCGCTGTGGTCATTATGCCTTTTTTTGTTTGGCTATCCCATGCTTCTAACGTGGTTTTCATGATTTCGCTTAGCCTTAGATTTTCAGGCCTGTGCTGCTTCTGTTTCCAGAGAAGTTCTACCAGTGGGGTCCTTGCTACTGCTCTGTCTTGTTTGGCCCATATCTGTTGCGGATCCTCCCCCACCCACTCCCTTAGAACTTTAAGCTGTGCTGCCTGATAATATTTTCTAAAGTGGGGTAGCACCATTCCTCCTTCTCTGGTTGGGGCCGTGAGGACCTTCCTGGCAATTCTCGGTGTTTTCCCTTTCCATATGTAGGACGATACCATTTTTGTTAAGGTTTTGAAGAACGTGTCTGGGACCCCCACTGGGAGAGCCTGAAAATAATATAGTACCTTTGGGAGGATGGTCATCTTGATTGATTGTATTCTACCCCACCAGGATATCTGTAGTGGGTTCCATCTGTTTAATTCTCTTCGGATGTTTAAAATTAGCGACGGGTAGTTTTCCCCGTAGAATTGTTCTATTTTTGGGGGTACACTTATTCCCAAATATTTAATGCCTTTCTGTACTATCTTGAGGTCCAGTGTTTTTGCCTGCTTTTCTATGTTCGTTCTATCCCCTGCCAGGATGAGGATCTCTGATTTTTTCCTATTTATTTTTAGGCCAGAGATGGTCCCATATTTTTCTAGTTCTCTAACTGTGACCGATAAAGTAGATTCAGGGTCCTCTAGGGTTATTAGCATATCGTCTGCATACGCAATTACTTTGTGTTGCTGACCCGCCATTTCTATCCCTTTAATGTGTATTGACTCCCGTATTTTAATTAGGAGGGGTTCTAAGAAGAGAGCGTACAATAGTGGTGATAGGGGGCAGCCCTGTTTCGTTCCTCTCGTTATCGTTACCTTGCCAGTAAGCTCGCCATTAATGGCTATTCTGCTGGATGGGGAATTGTAGTTTGCTCTAATACTCGCGATATATTTTTCCCCAAACCCCATGGATTCCAGAACCCTAAACAGTATGGACCACTCCACTCTATCGAAGGCCTTCTCGGTGTCTACTGACAGTAGTATCGCTGGGGTGCGGGTTATCCCTATTTTTTCGATCAGGTGGGCTAGCCTCCTAGTATTATCGTGGGTTTGCCTGCCTGGAATGAAGCCTGATTGATCCTCGCTAATCAGTTTAGGGAGGAGCGGGGATAGCCTTGTTGCCAGGATTTTGGTATATATTTTTGCATCTAGGTTGATTAGGGAGATTGGTCTGTATGATGTGGGATTAGTTGGATCTTTGCCTGGTTTATGAAACACCAGCACCTTCGCTTCATTCATTGTGGGGGTCACATTACCGGTGTCTTTGAATGAGTTTAGGAGTCTTGTTAGGGTCGGGGTTAGTATGTCTGTGTATTTTTTATAAAATGGGGCCGTAAACCCATCCAGGCCTGGAGCTTTGTTACTTGGGAGTCCTTTTATGGCTTTAATGACTTCTTCTTCACTGATAGGGGTCTCTAGTGCCTGTTTGTCTTCTTCTGAGATTTTCGGGATCTTTAGGGCCACAAGGTATGAAGTCTGGGCGTTTATATCGGGGTGCTCTGTGGAGTAGAGCGTTTGATAATATTGCCTCATTGTTTCCCCCATGTCGTGCGTAGAAGTATGAGTGGCACCTTTCGCATCACATATGGCCTTAATCGTTGTTTCTTTTTGTTTCGCCCTTAGTTGTCGTGCCATGAGTCTGTCTGCTTTGTTCGCTCTTATATAATATCTCTGTTTCAGATAGAGTAGATTCCTTTCTGCGCCCTTTGTACGTAACATCTCTAGTTGGCCTTGTGTATGTTTCAGAGATTTTTTTAATATCTTTGTGGGTTGAGTCGTCAATTTCTCTTGGATCTCCTCAATTGTTTTTTCCAGCTCTTTTTCCCACTGATCCCTTTGTTTGTCTCTCGTGATTTTCATCGCTATCATCTTCCCCCTCAAGACTGCTTTAAACGCGTCCCAGACTGCGCTCATTGCTACCTCCCCCGTATCATTTTGTAAGAAGTATTCTGCTATCATTTCCCTTATGGCCTCCCCTGCCACTGGGTCATGGATCAACTCCTGCGGTAACCTCCATTTCCATAGCCCGCTCTTCCTCCCTGGGAGAGTCATGTCCACCCATAGAGGGGCATGGTCCGAGAGGGTTATAGAGCCCTTATCTAGCCCTTGTATCTTTCCCAGTAGCCCCACTGACACCCAGAGATAGTCGATCCTGGACATAGAGTTGTGAACACATGAGAAATAGGTGTACCCCCTCTGTTCACCCTTCAGTTCCCTCCAGACATCATTCAGAGCCATATGGTCCATTTGCTGTTTCAAACGTTTTGATGGCGCCCCCTGTCCATGTGTGTTTCCTGCGCTCCTATCTAGCATTGGGTTCCATGCCAGATTAAAGTCCCCCCCCCAGTATCACCTCCCCTCTAGCGAAATCTTCCGTTTCTGAGGAAGCCATCCTGTCCCTGATTGGGTGCATATATTGAGGCGAGCGTCATGCGACATCCTTCAATCTCTACGTTGGTAAAGGCGTACCTCCCTTCCTTATCAGTTATGGTGTCTAATGGTTTTACGTCCTTTCCTTCTTTTATCGCTATCAGGACTCCTGCTTTTTTTTCTGTTGTCGTTGCCTGTGCCCATATTTTATATCCTTTTATCCGCATTTTGTGCTTATCTTTAGTTTTGATATGGGTTTCCTGGAGGAGCAGTACATCCGCCTTCCCCCTTTTGAATTGTTTCTCCAGTTTCGTTCTTTTTGTTGGGTGGTTCATGCCCCTGATATTGTAGGTCATAAAGCGTATCATCCCCATTCTATTTTGTTTGTATGCCATTGCCTCCGGTCCCCTTCTGTTCCCGATTCAACTCTTTGTTTCTTCCGATCCCTTCCCATCCCTTGAACTTCCCTTCCCCCCCAACTTTGAACTTTAAACCAACCGAACTGTCCCCCGAGTATCGCGAGGGTTCCTATTGACGCTAGGGCGTTGCGCCCTTCGCTCCCTGCCCTCCATACCCTCTGGGGGTATGTTATGGGGATTCCTAAACCCCACTGAACCATTTGTCTTTACCTGGTTCCAGACCGTTGGGTCTCGGCCAGGCCGCCCTCCTTGAATTGTCCGTTCCGCTCCGCTCCCACGTCCCCCCCGACTGGGTCTTCAGTGGCATCGTACCCATGTCTGTCCCCCAGGCATGTATTTTTCTTGTATTCCTCATGGTACCTTTCTCCGGGTGTCTCTCCCTGGATTTGCATTCTTCTGCTTGGTGGATTCCCAGCCCATCGGTTTTCTCGTTCGGGCTCTCCTGTTTGTGGCCTCCCCCTGCTCCATCTGCTCCATCTCTTCGTCTTGTAGTCCCATCGTGCTGAGGCCTTCTTCCAGCGTGGTCACTCTTTTCTGTTTTCCTTCCCATGTGAACAATAAGCCAAACGGGAAGGTCCATTTGTAGTGAATTTGTTTTTCGATTAGCACTTTCACCAGTGGGGCCATTGCTCTTCTTTTTTGGAGGGTTATTAGTGCCAGGTCCTGATACAGATGGATGTCTTGCCCATTCATTTTAATATGTTCCAATTCCCTGGCTCTCCTTAGGATCTGCTCTTTCTGCGGGTAGGAGGATAGCGCCACCAGAACATCACGTGGTCTTTCCCCTGGGGCCCCCGCTCTTTTCGGTCCTACCCTGTGGATTCTGTCGATTCCGATATCCTCGATGTCTTGTGTTCCCAGGATGTCTCTGAACACCTCCTTCACCGCCCCCTTCAGATCTTTGTCCAGCACTGATTCCACCATGTTCTTGATTCGGATGTTGGAGCGTCTGGAGCGGTTCTCTAAATCCTCACATTGTAGTTCCAAGTTGTGAGTGAGTGTCACCAGGTGTTCTTGCGTTTCACTTGTTTGTCTCGTGTCTTCTTCAAGATTTTGCACCGTTTTTTCCACAATATCTGTTCTTTCTTCTAGGTTGTTTATGTCTATTCTCATATCTTGTACCGCCTGTTTCATTTCGTTCTTCATGGATGTGAATTGTTCCTGAACTGTGGACATGAATTTCTCCTGCAGGTCCATGAACCAGGTTTGCATGTCCTCCCTGGTCAGTGGTTGCTGTTGTTGGGATAGTGGTTCTGCTTCTCCCATGGGGTCTCCCTGGGTTCTTCCTCTCGGTTGTGGTGTCCCCTCTGTTGACCACATTTGTAGAATGTCGGCCCCTTGTTTCGCTGTTTGGGGAGTTTGCTGGATGGGGTTCCCCTTTCCTTTTGCTCTAGACATGATAGGGCTCTCCGTCTGATAGTCTATATGGTTCCTGCGCCCTTCGATGGGGCCTCTCGCTTTCCTGCCCTCCGAGGTGTTCTTAATTGTTGTGGGTCCTGTGGTCTTGTGCTTCACCTTCCTGGGTTCCCCCCTTTCTTCACCCCTGTCTTGTTGGGGGACTTGTGAGGTGGCTCCTAGTGTCCCAGGGGGAAAATGGTTGGTGCCAGAGAGAGGTTTTTTTTTTTTTTTTTTCCTTCCTGTGAGTCCCCCCCCCTCGGGGTATGTGCGCACGGGCTGGCGCTTAATTTCTGGCCCCCCCCCGGGCCTGCTCACCTTCGTTTCTGAATCTTCCTGTGCGCTCCGTGCAGGGCGGCCCCCGCGGCTCATCACCCGCGGTCCGCCCTGCTCGCGCTGCTGTCTCCCGGCGCCGCAGCCGCTTCGCTGGACGCCGCTCTCCCCTCACCTCGGGGCGGCGCGGGGCGGCGCAGGGGCGGCTCCGTTCCTCGGGGTCCGCTGTGTCCCCGATCCCGCTCACGCGCTGGCCGATGCTATCCAGTCACCCGGCGCCGCGCCGGAGGGCCCCCGGCGACGCGGGACAAGTTCTTTCGGCCCCGATGGGGGAGGGGGCGGTTGCCTCGCTCCTCGGCGGCGCACGTCCGTCCTCAGCGCCTGTTTCCTCGCTGGGGGGGTGGGGGGGGTGTATGGGGGGGCAGCTTGGTAGTCTGGGGGGGCCGAGGGACGGCCCGTCCCGGCTTCGGTCGTGCTCTTTTCGGCGGCCCGGGCGGAGCGCGGTTTAGCTGCGACTCCTCACCCCGGCGGCCATCTTAGGTCATGAATGTAATTTTAAAAGCACATATTTTATATAAAACCTTTCCTTTTAGCCCAATTTGCAGTGCATATTCTTTTTCATTTCAGTTCTAGGATCCACCTGCATCCAGGCAAGTCTAACCCATATATAAGTCATATGGTGCAAATGGATGACTGCCCAAAAATCCACTTCTGCAGGGTTTGGGGATCCACAGGCCACTACCTTGTGAACCACGTAGCATTATTAGTACAGGCATCTAGTAAGGGGGTGTGGCACTTCCATTTCATTTTATTGACTATTACGTGGTGCTAACATTCTACCTATCAGCAACACTATTGAATTAGAGAAATGGCTCGGAAGAAACATCATATGCTGAGGGTCACAAAGGTATGTTGTAGGTGTTGTTTGGTTATTTACATACCTGTTGACTGCCTATGGCCATTCCCACCCAATTCCTGCCGCTCCCTGCCCAAAACACATCCTGCTGGGATCTTGTTGATCTAAATGTACCAAGCCTTAGCATCAAACTTTGTGTTCAAAGGGCCTGCCAGTGTTTTTTCAAAGCGGTCTTCTGAGAATTATTGATTTCATTGGAGCTGTAATCCTGCTACTGTGTAATAAAAATGTCTTACCAAGTTTTCCGTTGGTCACGCAAGTTATAAACACTATGTGTGTCCTTTACTGGAGTCCTGTTAGGGACTGCTAGTATATGCCAGGTTCTTGCATCTTTTTGCAGCTGTTACCATTGATGGTCAGTAAATACCACTGCAGCAGTGCCTGCCAAATGCATTTGCCATGACTACACAAAAGCCAAAACTGTTGGTATTTCCAATGTTAATGTTAAAGGTTACTTGTACCGCTCACTATGACCACCAGAGTGGTCCCCTGGCGCTCTGGCAGATCTGTAAAATGACAGTGTGAAACAGGGAGGCTGTGGGAACGGTTAGTAGGGTGCAGTGGGAATAGGAAAGTGAGATATGATGTTCTGTTGGCAGCTGCAGTTCGGTTTGCACCGTTTGTTGATCTTAGGTGCGGTTTTCGCGTCTGAGCGATTCCCATGTGCTGTTGTGCATCGTTCCGTGTTTTTTATGTTGTTGCAATGTGGTGAAGTATGTGCGGTTTGCTGTGCAGAGAAGTGGTCATCTGAGTTTCTGTAGGAGAAGAGTTTGTGGAAAAATGAGGTTTTAGTATTGGGTTAGCGGGGGGGGTTCTGACCTCTCTGCTTTGGTTTCTGTGGTCGGCATCTGTGACCATCCTGTGTGCTTGGATATTGTTTGGCATCCTAGTCGGCAGGTACGTTGCGGGTGGTAATGATCTTCTTTAGAAGTCTAGCGGTATGTGGACATGGGTCATGGAGGTGTGTCCCTACCCCCCTAGGGTTAGAGATGGTTAGGTTAGGCAGGTTGAGGGTCTCTCCCTTGACTTCTATTGGGGGGTCCCTGCCAACTGTGGCATTCCTCTGTAAACTTGGCAGTGTGTATGCATTAGAGGTCCAAAATGTCATCCCTGAGCCCACCAGTTGGGGTTGGTTAGGGAATGGATTGTAGGTCCCTCCCTGGGCTTCAGTTTTCTGCCAGAATATATGATTCCTACTCGTTGTCTTCTGATTCTGGGGTGAAGAGCCACGTTTTTAGTTGTTTTCTGAATTCCAGATGATCCCTTGTATTGCGCATGTTTTTTGGTAAAGAATTCCATGTTTTAGGAGCCAGGTGTGAGAAAGATGCTCCTCCGAGTTTTCTTTTATTGTATGGTTTTGGTTCTAGGCGAATGTCGTAGCTTGATCTAAGTGGTTTTGCTGGATGGTAGATGGTTATTTTCTTCTTTAGGAACTCTGCTCCTCGACCGTGGATTGCTTGTTTTATTTTGCTGCTGACCCTGGAAAATAAAACTACAGGTACTCGCTAGTTGTGCTGAAATATATACAATACTAACCCCAATCCACTGTATTTTGTTTGGTTCGAGGTTCCTCCACCATATAAACTTTTTCTTTAGATTAGGTGGTCTGTGTAGATGAGGGTAGCCTGCCATTCTCTGCTGGCCCCCCTTTTTCCTTTCTCACAGAAAAAAAATAATTCTATATAAAGCAGCCAGCTCACAGCAGAAATAGAAAAAAAAATACTTTTTCTATTTCTAGGGTTAGCCCATATAGTGTAACCTGCTTGCTTATGCTACATATATAAACACTTTGTTTTCCTGTTGGCAGCACGACCCTCTGTCCATCATAGAAAAATAAAGTATTTTATTTTCTCTTTCGAGAATGAGTAGGCGCCAGTGACAGAAACAGAAAACATTTGTAACTCTGCTCTGAGAAGTAGGCTGCAGGCAAATACAGCAAAAGGCAGCTGAAAGATTAACGAGAAGAGGGGAGAATTATAAAGTGCAGGATAGTTCGGCTGCCACCCAGTGACTCACAAATATTTTCAGGGTAACAGATTTTTAAAGGGGGACAGATGAATATTTGCAGCCTTCCACGGGATGGGAGTGGTTCGAGTAGCCCTAATATATATTGTTGCAATCTTATATGCATGCCTACATGCAATCCTATATGGCCTGGGGGATACTTCAAGGGCAACGCGTTTTACTAGGAAGTAAGACAAAGCAGAGCAACTCAGGTTCGATTCCCGGTCCAGCGTTTGGAGACTGGTCTCCAGTACTAAGCGTGTTATAAAAAGATGACGTAATAATGCAACTACAGTTACTTTCTACTCATTCCTTAATGCACATGATTTGCTGTGTTCGCTAGAAGTGTCTTGTTTCCTGTGTGAAGTGTGGTGACTCTAATGTGGTTGTATAAAAAGTAATACAAATAAATACGTGCAAAAGAAAGGCTGCTTCTCCATTTGTTGACACATGCACGGATGTTACACAATGCAGAAACCCTAGCGAAATAGGGTCCACACATCAGCACATAGGCTTGGAAATTCGTGTGGTAGAAGAGTTTAGAATGTAAGGTGCTGTTAGGAATGGTATTCATTAGCACATGTTTATCCCCTGCTTCAATGCCTTTCCTGAATGCATGCGGTGTGTCTGCAGGTGTGAGGCCATGAATGGAATGCTAGGAGAATGACTGGAATGTTTGTGTGTGAATGTGATTGCACCCAGGACAGTTGAGAATGATGTAGCCTGGGTGGTGGGAGCCAGGGGGCTTCCCTAGTACTGTCCTTCCTAATCTCCTTTGTGATGAAACCTGATTAAAGTAACCCGAAGATTACAGCTGGCTACCGAGTATCCTTTATAATAACCCTGACTACTGGTCATAACAGGTGTGTGCTGCAGAGAGCTGTGAAAGTCTTCGGTTTGAACTCTGGCAGGACCTTCTGAGGACGATACCAGAAATGCAATTGTACCGGATAATGGAAACACTGCTATGAAGTGAAACACTTTGTGACAGGATGGACTGCATGAAAACTAAAATATAAATTAAGTGAAAATAATTGTGGGTAGGTATCAGAAATTACAAAGCTTTTACTTTTGTGTGACTTTTATGTTCCAGGAAAATTTGGCACTGAGATTCGGCCGTCATTCCTGCTCAATATTCCATATGTTCTACTCCCAGTTTGGGCCGGCATGAGGATCTTCAGGGAGCCGAGGTCAATCGTGTACACGCCAGCGGAAAAGGTACATTTCCAGATTAGCTGGTATTAAGATTATTTCCATTAATATAGTGCCTTATTGGAGAATATAGGAACTGTCAGTTTAAGTGCTGATATGGTTATTATGATGCAAACCTTAAAACCACTGAAATTCACCAGTTATGATGGCCACTGCATGTACCAGGTACAGTGCACCTGTTTGTACTGCCCACATGGATGCAGTACCCCTTTGTGGCCTTGCCCTGTGCCGCACAGTTTCTCTTCCAAAATGAATGTTCCCATTTTTTTAAATTAAATCCCTGGTTGCAACCACTTGAAGTCAATGAGCTGCCTGTGTATTTGGATCTCGTTCACCAGGGTTTGCAATGGTCTGGCGAGACTTTTTGAATGTGGTTGTGTACCGTTCTATGGCCCTGCCACACTCTCTCCTTCGTATGGGTGCTGTTTGTGGACACACCCTTTTCTCTGAGGTGCAGTGACCAGGCCAAGAACCTCAAAACAAGGGGCCCATAGAAAATGTTCAGGCTGCTCTTAGCCTATTAAATTAGGCTGTTAGCTTAAATATTTGTGGGTTGCCTGCGTGAACCCAGTGGACAATATACAATGTCTGCTTAATTTCCTTAGATTTTAATATTTCAGCTGAATGGATTCTCACCAAATCATAACGTGTTCATGTGGCAGTAAGCTTTAGTCAATAATTTTGTTGCAAATCTCTCCAGTGATTTTGTCACTATTGGTGATCTCATATTGCTATCTGAGTTTAAATAGCAAATGCAACCTTTGGGGGGGTCCCCTCAGAGAACATACCCCTTATGATGAAATGCTGAACAACAACAAAAACATTGTCCGGTGCCAATCATTTTTGGGGAGTTTTGTGAAGATTTGTTAGTTGAAGGGTCCCAAGGTATTAGTTCCACGAAGAATGCCCTTCCTATAAAATATATACTAAATATAGATTATAGGTACACTACAAATAGCAGGGATGTAAAATGAATGGTTAAGCAGAAGCTAAAAGCAGCCCCTGAGTATCCGGCATGAACTAGTGAGCAGAAGCTACCTCTGGGGAACGAGGGGCAAATTCCTAGTATTCCGCAAATTTAATTTCCACATAAGATACACACTTAACATTTTGTCCAATATATATGACCTCTTATGTTTTAAATGTTGTATAGATGTGCCATAATGCTTATTTATAGATTGACCCAAACACACAGGGTTAATACACAATTGGTATGTTTGTTGGGCATCAGTTGGCCTGGGGAGCCAAAAGTAGATCCTGGTGTCTGTTGGTGTCAAGCTAACCAGCTTCTTCAAGGCTACACACAGGAACTAAGTAGCTCCCCTCAATGTTGAACCCTGCATAGGGCATTTATTTTCCCTATGTAAAGCCACTGTTGCAAACTTGGCATAATATAGTCACATGCTGATGGCTGATGCTTGGAAGGTAAGAACGACTTCTTGAGGTGTAATAATATGTAGTGATAAGAGAAGCCTACAGTCTGAGCCCTTAAATTAATCTTTTTATAACACTTTTAATACCGGAGACCGGGTCAGTGCTTCCAAGACAAACACGTTGCACCTGAGCTATCCTGGCAGCCCCTTACTTAGTATTAATATAAAAAAAACAGGATGTGAGATCCCAAATACAGCTGCGCCGTTTTGAAAATACAATTTTATTTCAAACCAATTTTTTCACAGATTTCTCAATTATTTACAAAACTTTCGATAAGCACGAAAGTGACAACGGACAGATAGAATTATATACAATGGAAATACAGGTAAGTATCAACCTCTGAAATATTGAGGTAAAATTTCCACATTTCCACAATTTCTGTAGATAGTGTTGTGTACACTCTTTGTTAAGATCACCTGTGACACAACTGTATAAACCATTTTTGTATGTTCTGTAGATAGTGTTGTGAACACTGTTTGTTAATCACCCCCTGGACCAATTAATGTCCCGGGTTGCACCTTGTCCAGTCGTAGGTTCACCCTACTGTTATTTGTGCCCATGCTCTTGTGTGGAAATTTTACCTTGATATTTCAGAGGTTGATACTTACCTGTATTTCCGTTGTATATAATTAGATCTGTCCGTTGTTACTTTCATGCTTATCGAAAGTTTTGTAAATAATTGAGAAATCATCTGTGAAAAAATTGGTTTGAAATAAAATTGTATTTTCAAAACCACACAGTTGTATTTGGGATCTCTCATCCTGATTTTTTGATATTAATACATGTACCCACCTGGGTATATCAGGACCCTGCCAGGCGCCCTGTAGATTTACTTGATTTAGCCCCTTACTTAGGCCATGATATCTTCATTGGTTTTCTCCAATCCAAGATGGATCTCTGTCTCAGGGCTACGAAAACGAAATTGGCACAAAATTCCCTTTTGCGCCGAGGCATAGTCTGTCCAAACTCAAAACATCAATAGTCAGACATTTATGAGGGACCCCATGCCAGGAACATTATCTCAATCACCCCCAATCTTAAAATGTAATGAACATGCTAGAGTACTGAAGTGCAATCATTTGAGCAGGCTGCATATACACAGGATTCCCTGAAGCCATTTCTTCCGTATAACGTGTCCTTCTAGCAAAAAAAAGGAAAATTACACGGAATTGCCTCAAAAATACACATTTGTGCATTTCCTTTTTTTTACCCAAAAAATTGTGATTTGACAATCTTTGTAAAGTAATTTCCCATTTATTTGCTAGAAAAGTATTAAAAACAGTTGTGTAAATCTAATCATAAATTTCATATTGGCATCCAGCCTGCCAGCACCTCCCCAATGCAGAGAAAGCAGGAGAGGGACCGTGTTGACTCTTCACCAGTGACAGTGATTTCAATGGAACCGCATGGAGAACATTCACCAAGGAGAGAGGGCCTACAGGCGGGTTCTACGGCACTATGCCTGTGCCCTCTTGGATGGTGATATTCATCGCATTGAGGATCTAGGGTGCACAGGGTATATGTTCACAAAAACACGACAAAGGTTGTTTCGACTAGGATTGGATGTGCACGTGTTTAGTATGGACCGAAAATGGCTGGATAGCCTGAAAGCCAATCAATATCGATTACTGTTGACTGATCAGTCAATGGATGTTAATTACTAAGATGCCAGAAAAGTCACGAGATCAGCTGTGCTATTCCCCCACAAACTCCCTCATTTATATGAAAGAAGAAGCGGACACAAAGCGGGCTACGTGTACGTCTTTATTGCATACACTCCAACTGGCTCCTCCTCATCATGCCTCGCCTCTTCCGCCCACTCCGCACCTTATACTGGAGAACTCACTCCGTTCTCACATGACTCCTTCAGCTAGGACATCACAAACGCCCTTTTCTTAAACAGCAGGTTGGCTCCTAGTCCATTTCTTCGATGAGTCGCTGCTGCCTGTTTCTTGTTCTCTTGGTCAGGGAGCATCTGGTTTGGGCTATCAGGCATTTCTCCACTTGATTCTTACCCATCACCATCGTATTTACTATCTTGTCCATCGGAATCCGAGTATTCCCTTTGAAATCTTTGCAGGACTATACCTGGCATTCTTTTGTAACGTGAAGACTTACGTGTCACAGTCCTCCTTTCTCCTTCGGCAGTGATAAGAGACCCATTGACTGTGGTGGCTACCAGCGGAGCACTGTCAAAAGCAGCCAAGACCCCTGTCAAAAGCAGCCATGTGTTTGGGAGTCCGTGTTTGTTGCACAATCACTATTTCTCCTGTTTCTAAGCCTTTCGCTCGGGCTCTTCTTGTAGTGTCAGCCCTCATTTTCATGTATTCCTTTGCGCAGGTGTCTCGTTCCCTCATCTCTCGGTCTCCTTCATATCTTTTTTCCAGGGGCGTGACATGGGGTGATCTTGTCCAAATATTGCGCCCAAACATTACTTCAGATGGCAGCTTCCTGGTGGTGCTGTGAGGAGTGTTGTTAAGATGGGTGATCTGCACATTTTGTTTAACATCTCTCATAAAATGTTCCACTGTGCCGTTGTCCTGTAGCTATAAGGGTGTTATTCGCCTATGTTTGAATCCCATATATTCAGCAAAGGTCTTATAGTCTTGTCCTGTGAATGGGGGTCCATTGTCAGATTTCACTACTGTTGGCACTCCATATGTGGAGAACATACTGTCCACAGCTGGTATGGTGTGATGAGCAGCTGTCGATTTTACCAGCTGTGTGTCGGAAAATGAGAATATTCGTCTATTGCCACCAATATGTATTCCCCCCCTTCAGAGGGTCTAAAAAAATCAATGACTATCTCATCCCATGCTTTCTCAAGTAGTTCTGTCATGCACAGAGGCTCGGGTGTGGTGTGTGGGCTAATCACTACGCAGGTGGCGCATTGCTTTAGAAGTGCTTCCACTTGAGTGTGTAGTTGAGGAAACCATTACTTTTGTCGGAGCATTCTTTTCGTGGATACTATTCCTCTGTGACCTTCATGTGCCACTTCTAGTATGATATGATATGATGTGGCATTTATAACGCGCCTGTACACAAGTGTTTCAAGGCGCGACAAGCCAAGGAGGGGGAAACAATGGAGGACGAAATAACAATCTTACTCGGTCTCGTGTCATTCAGATCGTGCAAGTGTGGGGAAGAGAGAAGGGGAGAAGTGCCAGGGACGAGGGGAAGGGGGAAGTGCAGTTAACTCACAAGTGCAGCCAGGGGGTGGCTCATAAGTGCAGCGATAAGGGACTGTTGAGTTACAGATACATACCCTTAAGTGCTTGGGACCCAGAGGCAGTGCGAGGGCAACTGGACATGCAGGAGCCTGGACCCAAGTTCAGAGGGTGACCACGTGACCATCAGCTGGGGAGAGGAAGGGAGAAAGCAGAAGTGAAAAGGACAGTCTTGAGTTTCTTCAGGAACCAGTGGTGGTTCTGCTCAATTTTGAGAGAGGCAGGGAGGCTGTTTCAAAGGGAGGCCGTAGCCGAGGAGATGGATCTGCCCCCAACTCTCTGCTTGGAGAAGTGTCTGACCCTCAGAGAGTTGGAGGTGGATGAGCGGAGACCTCGAGAAGGACGATGTTTTGGAAGAGAAAGTTGGAGATAGAGTGGTCCCAGGTCCCAGAAAGCCTTGTGGACAATGCAGAGGGTCTTGTGGGTCATAATGGTCAGAAGTATCCTCTTCTGTAAGGTCCTGGGTATGACGATCTTGATTCCTTTTAACAGGAGTCCTTCTTCTGACTTGTTTAATTCCTCCTTGACTGACACCAGGCTTCGGATGTCTTGTAGTGTTGCCGGACCTGTACTTTCACCAGCCTGAATTGGCCTGTTTCCATCTCCCTGATTCAATTAACCTGAGGGCTACTTGAAGGGGTTGCTCATTCTCAGATTCTTGTATCAGTTGCGATAGATCTACTCCACTCCACAAGTGCGGCCGCATGCACAATGTAGATAATGTATTGGTATACAACCGAGGGTTTTGATGAGGCCGGTGCAACTGTGTGTCGGGATAAGAAATCTGCAGGATTATCATCCTTGCCTAGTAGGTGGACAATTCAGAAACTGTAATCTTGAACTCTCAAACCCCATTGGGCAATTGAGGAGGCATTTTTGCCTGTGGGTTTTTGTGGATGAACAATAGAGGTTAGTAATTGGTGACCAACACCAATGGTTTTCCATTTAAAAATAAGTGAAAATGTTTGCAGGCCCATACTACAGCCAATCCCTCCTTTTCTGTCCATGAGTGATCTTGCTCTATCCTTGACAGACATCTGCAGGCATGTGAGACAATATATTGCTTTTTGTTGTCAGCAGGATCCACTTGGCAGTTTGGCCGCTAATCCTACAGGACTGGCGTCGACAATCCATTCCCTATCCCGTGCCATGCTGAATATGCCATGTTTTCTGTGGCTAAAATGCACCAGCAAATTGATACAAATGCTTGTTGGCAGGCTTCAGACCATATGAAAGTTATTTGCTGTTTTGTGAGAGCCCTCAGTGGTTCGCTTACAGATGCGAAGTCTTGAATATATCGAGTGCAGTAACTGGCTAGACCCAGGAATGATCATAGATCTGAAACGTTTGTCAGGGCTTTTGCATTGGTAAGTGCTGCCACTTTTTCAGGGTCCGGGGTCATGCCCTTGGCCGGGAATATATGTCCAAAGAACTGAAGAGTGCCTTTCCTAAACTCATATTTTCCTTTGTTGAGGGTGAAATGAGCTGCTTCTAATGCCATGTGGACTCTTGTTGTTGTGTTGTCATGTTGTTCTTGATCTCTCCCAAACACTGGGATGTCGTTGCTGTAATTTAGGCAGTTAGGGATGTGCCTGATGACATTATGTATTTCTGCTTGGAAAATGTCCACTGCTGACGACACTCCAAAGCTGAGGCACTTGTATCTGTAGAGTCCTAGCTGTGTGACAAATGTGGTTATGTATCGGCTTGCCTCACTTAGTTCTAATAGATGGATACCTTTTTGAGAATATGGTGGCCCCGTTTAATAGATGTACTATGTCTGTGATGTGCGGGGCTTGATGCCTTTCCCTCAAGATGGCTATGTTTGGACGGCGCATGTGCACACACATCGTGTTGGCTTTTGAGTCTTTCTTTGGTACTGGGACGATGGGTGATACCCACAGAGTGGGCCCCACTGCTAGCTCAATGATGTTTTGTTTTAGTAGGTTGTGTAATTCTTCTTCAACCTGTTGCTGAATGTTCATAAGAATTCCTCTGTAGTGTTGTGCTACAGGTTGTACGTCGGAGTTGATGTGGAGGTTGATTTGTTTGTCTTTTAGTTTTCCCATCCCTTGAAAGAGTGTAGGGAATACTTGTAAAATGTTTGCAGATGGGTCAAGATATTTGTGAGCCATGAGGTGGTAGAGTATATGTATCCGCCCCATATGTAGCGTGGCTTTGAAACTTAATATGCATCCACTGTCTGTGGCAGCTTTCAGCATGTGCATTGGTATCTTGTTTGATTGTGATTTGTATCTGCAATGAACCATGAAGTATCCCTTGCACGGCAGCAGGGTTTGTGACCTGTAAGAGTATATGCTTATTTCTGCTGGCCGTAGTTTTGGGGGATTCGGGAGATGTCTTTATACCGCCTCACTGATGACGTTCACAGTAGCGACCAGTGTGTACAAGGAATCCGGCTGGCATGTTGTTTACCCGAAGGAGTAGTGTCAGCCTCTGTTCTTTTGCTGTAGGGTTCCCTAGAGCATATAAGTATCCCTTCTGTGTTCTACATGGGAACCTTCTCTTTTCCTTGATTCCTCCGATGCAATTGACTGGACCCACTTCTCTACCAGGTAGCAGACGCATCTTTTGTGTCTTCTGTTAGGCTGGGATGTTGATGGCCTGTGTGATTGCCATTCTGGTGGTGCTATGCTTGTGCTCTTTCTCCCTCCCTCCTTTCCTTGTGTCTTCTGAGGTTTTGTTCATGTGCTTGGTACATGCCTGCCGAAGTCCATTGGATCTTGTCTCTGGTGCATGTTGTTCTGTTACCGCTCCCCTCACCTCGTGCCTGACTGCGGTACGTACTACATACTCCCTACATGCTGTGCACTGCTGCCCTATAGATGGACATGCACCTTCATGAGGAAACTCATATATGCATCGGTTGCAGAACCGTTCGCCTTTACCCCTTTGAGGGGCTGTTGTTTCTGATTTGTTGACAGCCTCTGCCTGTCCAATGGAGATTTTGACGTTGCTCAGGTTCTCTATCTGGAGTGCCAGGGCCATATCCGATCTCGCTAGGCGTAGGATTTCCTCCAACAAACGCGGCTTTTGAAGTAGACGTTTTCTGAAATCTACACTTTTGCACCCAGCAATGATTTGTTACCGTAAGGCCTCCTCATTTGAATAATTGTAAAAGTCACAATGTTTTAGGCGAATGAAAAGGCGCATTACAAAGGCATCGATTGATTCACCTTTCATGTGTTTGATTGTATGAAAGATGTGACGTTCATAGTCTAGATTAGTGTACAGTGTGAAGTAGTCAGTGAGAGTTGGTATGAGTCTGGTGTAAGTGTCTGTTGATCCTTCCTGGAGTTCACCTACTATGTCCCGTACATTTGGCCAATAGCAAGTGTCAACAGACTGTTTCTTTTCTTCTTCCAAAGGTCCAAAGGCCTTAATCTACACCTCAACGTCTCTTACCCATCTCTTCCACCGGGGTCCTAGACTGCTGGTTTCCGTCAGTTCAAAATGAGTGGGTATTTGCATAGCTAGATTGTCCTGGAGTCTTGAGGGTATGGCCACAGCTGATGTGACAGCCACTGTGAGGCTTTCCTCTTTCGACATAATGATTGAGTTATGCTGGTTGTTGGCTGTCCACCAGTATTCCCTCAGTGATCAGAGTTATCAAGCTGGGTTTTGAGGTGAGCTTACGTGTCCGTGTTTACCATTGTGTGCACGGTGGCCTCACTGTTGTCTCTGACATGGAATGTCGGACTTTTGCATCTCCCACGTGTGCTTCCGGGGTTGTGGGTTTGCTCAGCCCATTAATTTTCTGTGTAACTACTTTCTTCTCCTGAGATGACGCAAGGTCTTTCTCCACTCACCGGCGGTAGCACCGAAAAGTCCTGTGTGCTTCTAACTACAGAGTTGCGCTCCCGCCGTCGCACTCACCTTCTCCTCCTCTTCAGACACGGTGTTCTGACCCTTCGATGGATTCCTGGAGCCTGGGTACGCGCCGCACAGATGGGCACAATGCCGCCTCACGATCTGTGGCAGCAGTGGCGAGATTCGCCATCACAATGCCGGCAGTGTTTGCTTCCACACTGGCGTCTGGCACACTTTGTTGCTGCCAAATCTGCACCCTTCCTATCATAGGAGGCACGAGCGGGTCGACCGCCTCATCACCATTGTGCTATTACCGCCACACGACTCCCTCATTTACATGAAAGAAGGAGTGGACACAGCGGGCTATGTGTACGTCTTTATTGCATACACTCCAACTACCAACTGGCTGGCTCCTCCTCATCCTGTCTTGCCCCTTCCGTCCACCCTGCTCCTCCTCATCCTGTCTTGCCCCTTCCGTCCACCCTGCACCTTCTCACATGAGCCCTTCTTTAGCTTCACCCAGGATATCACTGCATCGTACATCTTAGCCTGATGTGGTGAGCCTAGAATCACAGCGTGGCTGATTTGGAAAACCCATCCCATTAGGTTAGCTGCACCCCCACAGCACTGCTTCCAGAGCTCGACGCTTGGAATTCTGGATAAATCCCATCTAAAAAGAAATGTAAAACTGCTTGTTTTTCGATAAAATGGATGTGTGTAGCAAGGAAACATTAAACATGGCTGCCTTTACGTCACAAATCCCCCAGTTTAATACCCTATGACCAAGGACCTGAAAGGACTTATACATGCTTTACACTAACCAAGATACAGCAGCACCCTAACGTTGCTTGCATGTTGGGGGGTCAGGTCTGAACTGAATGTATGTATTTGTGTAGGTTTCTTGTATGATATGATACGGCATTTATAACGCGCCTATACACAAGTGTTTCAAAAATAGCTCTTAATACCACCTTCATGGTTTTTCAAAGCGCTATGCGGGCGAGGAGATGGGAAATGCTAGAGGGAATAGGAGTGAGGGAAGCAGATTGGGGGGCTGAGTGAGAAATCGGGGCTGACCACCTAAAGAAGCAGCATGTGAAAACGAGTTAGAAACTCCCCCATTCCATGCTTATCTCCTGTATGCTTGCACTAATATCCGTGTTAGGAAGGGAATCAGGGGGTACTCTGGATGCTAGCCCCTTCATTTCCATAGTGGACACTCGGCAGGGTTGCTTGGAGGGCAAGGACATTAAGGTTGGAGGAAGGTTGCCCTGCCAATGGTGGTCAAGGATGCGCTCGCTGGGACACTCTACCAGCCCAAGGGGGTAGGCTCAGACTGCAGGGCTGCAGGGCTGCAGGGCTTCATCACGATTTGGGCGGTACCCCGGCTGTAATACCTCCCAACAGTGGTGTCCAGTCAAATGATCTAAAACAAAAGGATTGAATACAATAGGGTCGAGTCAAAAGGACGGAAAAAAAGGTTGAATGCCTTTTTTTAAATGTGATTTTTTTTTGGGTTTCTGTATAGGAAAAAAAGTGGTTTTGACACCAAAAACAGGGGTTTCTGGGGGGACCCACCCAAAAAAACAAAATAAATAAAGTTGACCTTTTTTTCCGGTCCTTTTGACTCGACCCTATTGTAAATCGATCCTTTGTATTCGATCCTTTGACCTATAACCCCCAACAGTAATAGTGTTAGCGCCCATCCAATGGGGCATTTTCGGCACCAATACTGCATGCTAATACAGCTGGTGGTAATACCGCCAGAAACAGGTCACTAAATGGGATTTTCACCTCCAGAAAAATGCTGGAGCTACAACAGCCCATTTATCCCCCAACTCGTGATAAGGCCCTAAGTGCTGATTCTCTAGTAGATGTTATTTGCAGAAAATGTTGGATAGTGGAATTCTGACATATTCGGAAACCATCCTCCCAACTGTCCCTATTGCTAATGTTAGAGAACCCCTCATATTCTTGTGTGGTCCTCCACGTTAGCGGAAGTGCTCAACAGTCGAGAAAATGCGGTGCCCACTCAGGTGGCGGTCCCATCTTCACAAGATATTTAACAGCGGGAAAGAGGGGAATTGTGAACTCATTTTCCCCTTTTCATGTTTTTAAATTCCGCATTGTGCAGTGAGGGACACAGGGGCTTTGTTTGGATACATTGTGTGTTGCAATTTGAATAAGCATTGAGCAGGAAGCAATTGTGCCTACAGTCTGATGCATTTCTGCTGCCAGATTCACAAGATATAAAGCAAAAAAAAATATTTGAACAGCATCACGGCTGCGAAGCAGTTGTCGGCAACACTTTCGTAAAGAACCAACAATCTCGGTCTTCTACGAAAATGTTGCTGACGCCTGCAATCTGCCAGAATACCAGAAAAACAGGTGGATTTCAGGCAGTTTATGATAAGGGAATGCCGCTGGAACCCTCGAGTATAAGGGTAGTACTTTGGTATCAAGAACTGGTTCAGTGATGCTTTGTGTTTTCCATATTCACTGCGCCTTACGCTGAACCGGGCCCAAAGCTGCTAAAACAAATAAACAAATACCAAGGGTCGGACTGGTCCACAAAATTGTCTCAGGGACCAATGAAAAATCCAGTGATTTTACCGAGAACTTTTTGGTAGCAGCATTTTTTACCAAAGCATTTTTGCTGAAGAAATACAGATTTTTTTTAATTATAAATATTGGGGGAGGGGTTAAAAAAGGCGTGGAGGAGGCAGGGGGGTTAAAACAACCGGGTGCTTGGTGGGGGAGCCCCCAAAATAAAAGCCCCCAAAATAAAAATAATTCTGTATTTTTTCACAAAAACGTTTCAGTGAAAAATGCCTCTACTAATAGGTTATTGGTAAAATCACATAGAACCGTCAAGCCTGCGAGGATAAGAACCTCAGGGCCATCTTTGACTCCATGCTTTCCTTCTCCGTCCACATCTCTGATGTCTCTAAAAAGTCAAACTTCCTACTACACCTCCTCAGAGGTACTCTGCCTTTCCTCTACTTCCCCCGCAAGCTCACTGTCTCCCAAGCTTTGGTTCTCTCTAGGTTGGACTATTGTAACAGCCTCTTTGTAAATCTACCTGCCTCTACTCTCCGCCGTCTGCAATTAATCCAGAACAGGACTGCAAAACGTGTCCTTGGCCTCAAGCCCTGGGATCATATCTCTCCAACTCTGAAATCTTTCCATAGGCTCCCGGTGGATGCAAGGATTAAATTCAAAACCCTCTGCATTGTCCACAAGGTTTTCTGGGGTCTGGGTCCAAAATACCTTCGGCTATCCCTCTGCAAATACCTCCCCTCTCAAGCTCTTTGCTCCTCTACCTCCAACTCCTTCAGGGTCGGTCGTTTTTCAAAGAAACGAGCTGGGGGTAGATCTCTGTCTTCGGCTGGGGCCTCCGTCTGGAACAACTTCCCAGCCACTCTAAAACTTGAGGAGAACCATCTCCGGTTCCGGAAGCACCTCAAGACCTTCCTCTTTGCTAATCTTTCTCTCTCTGCACCGTGCACCTGGCCATCCTCTGTCTTCCAGGCCCAGGTGCCTGCTCACCCTGCCGCCCCCCGCGCACTGCCTACGGGCCACCCCTTGCACTGGGGTCTGTATCTGTACCCATACAGCCACCCCTTTTCTTCCTGCACTTATCAGACATACCCTGTCTGCTGCCTTAAACCCAGCACTTGCCACTTGCTGGCTGCACTACCACGGTTTGTTGCATTTATTTATTTATTTATTTATCTGTTTCTCCTTTGCTCGGCACTTTCCACTCCCCCCCTTGCATGCACTTTTCCCCTCTCCCATGCACTTGCGCGTTCACACTGTCACTGGGCCTAGTAAGATCGCTGTTTTGTTCTCCCCTGTTCCCTTCCCTTGCCTTGTCGTGCTCTGAAACACTTGTGTACCAGGGCGATAGAAATAAAGTATCAATAACAATAAACCGCAGATTAAATGAACTTATCAAACTGGACAAAATTGGCCAAAAAAGTGGCCCACTTTGACCCAAAACACTGGCCAACACTAGCATTTTGTGTTTTTGGATCGGCCATGGGCCTATTGCCCTATAGGCCTGTCCGGGTCTGCACATAGCTCCTTTCCGTGCAAGATGGGGTTGGGGGGGGGAAGCATAGAGCGAGAGACTTACTGAGCTTGGCTGTTGTAATTGGTGGACACCGCAGTATGTTATTGCTGGCATTCGTGTGGTACTGGACCACTGTGGGTGGCCTCGTAGTGCCTTGCACCGTTTGCAAGTGCATTGACGCCCAACAAAGCTAGGTTTCTGGAATGCTGTAGTCTGGTACAGCATGCGAAAATCTATTGAGTCAATCACACTCTGGATTAATGCGCTTCACTAGCTGATGCCGTCGGGGGTGGGGCTACCCAATCAGCACTGAATTAATTTCTGTAGGTGCAAATTAGTCCTGGAAATGGAATGTATTTACATCTAATTCATCCGAATTCTTTTAGAATGCAAATGGGCAGCTACATATTGTTGCTACTTTTAGTTTCTGATGCCTTTCCAGTGATTTGTGGATTTTAGGCATACAATACTGCTATACCTGTGTTAAGCTTTAAAATAAAGTGCTTTTTAATTTCAGAAATCCATGTTATATTTACACTAGCACGCAAAATACTTAGCAAAATATCTTTTATTGTATATATCTGATCCAATATTCATTTTTTGCATTTCGTTTATTTCACTTGCTGTCTTGTAGTACTTGCGCCTAGTTTGCAGTATTCAAAACCACAACTCCTCATTCTTCGCCTTCTCGTTTGCAGATCCGCCAGAGCGCCTGGGGACCAACTCTGTTGGTGATGGTGCGCGGTACAAACACCTTTAACATTTAATATCCCTCTTAAAATCATTCCTCCGAGTTATGTCTTTGGTGACCATATGCATGTGGTCCAATAGGTTGTACACATGGGATACACATTTGATAGGTGGCGCATTGTCATGAAGAATACCCAACAATCTTATTTAGTTGTTAGGTAGATTTCCCTTCTGGAGTGAAATTCTCTTCACTTTGCGAGTCCCCCCAGCATTTTTGTTGAACTATTGCATTTTTGGACTGATTCTCCTGAGTGAGTGGGAACCTTTTTCCACAGTCGTTCATTCTTTTACTCTAACCATGGGAACATTTCTTACTTCATTTTGGTACTTATTAATGGAGTTATCCTTTCCTCCATATTTTCTGCCATCTACAATTTATTATTGCAGTTCACAGCACTTTCTGTGCAGTGTTGCTGGGAGCTCCTTGAGCTACCCTTTTTATTTGACCTCTGTTAACACATGGTACCGGGGCAGGGGGACGTTCTTTTGTGCCACCTGTATTTTATTGTGTAAGATCAGCACACCCTACCTTAAGTAGACTGCTGAGGGGAAACACTCTCAATTTTTTCACTTTAACAGTAACTCTTAGTTACCGTTACAGGTTCATCTGACAGGATGGTGGCAGTGGCCATTTTTTAATGACTTTTTTTGGATTTTCGTCATAGGCTGCCTTTGCGGCTGCGGTAGGGGACACAAGGGTCACCATTTACCTAAAAGGATGGATGCACCTTTTTAAGCCCTGTTGTTGATGACTTACTTGAGTCGTCTTCTACCTGCCTGGGTGGGGAGGTCTTGATGGGCCTTTTGTCTTTGGCAGGATTCCCTTGGAAAGCCCGCCAAGATTCTTTAAGTGCCTGAAAGGGCAGCAAGTGGGGGAGGTGACTGGCTCTTTGTCTTGCAGTGTGCCTGCCTGGAATCAGTATGTGCTGGGAGGCTGGCTGTCTCCATTGGACAGCCATCCCCCAAGTTTGAATGAATGCATGTCTGGTGATTGGTGGGCTCAGCCAGTTTTCCTGCATAAAAGGCTAGGGTCCTGGAGCAGAAACTCAGTCAACCACTGGAATGAATATCCGAAGAGGAATTTGTAGGACGACGTCCCCAGCAACTTCAAGCGACTGCCAGTGCTGTTGAGTGACCACTGCTGACCCGACCCCAAATTCAGAGTGATAGGGAAGATATCTTGAGGGCTACTTCCTTCCCTGGTCTGGTTGGCCTAACCAGTCTCAAGACCACCTGCATATTACACCATCCCTTGAAGATCTGTGACCCCCAGACCTGCAATGTCCCAATACCCTGGGACCTTTGTAATTTTGTGGTGCATCATCTTGTGAAGCGCGGTTTCGGCTGAAACCTTGTGGACATCCTTATGGGCCTGCAGTGACACTTTCCCGCTCCTAGACATCCCCTCAGCCGAGTCAAGAACTGAAGAGAAGTGTGCCAGGCTTCAACCGTTGCTGTCACCAAGCCTGTGAAGGGCTCCAGCAAGCCAGGACTGTGAAGATCCTTTGCTGGGCATCCCACTGCAAGAGTGCAACCGTCTGATCCCTGCAAAGTTCCTTCTTCAGCCGCCAAGGCCAAGAAATCCAAAACTGAGGTTTGCTGTCGCCTCACCTTAGGGACTGTCCAGCGGCATAGTGTTCTTCATTGGAAAGGTTCTTTCCCGCTCCTAGATACTTACCTTGGGCTTGCTGCATTATTCTTTTGTTCCTGGAGGCTGCATTCAGCTAATCCTTGAACCCCTCAAGGCCTACCTTGAGCTACATTGGGGTGGACAACCAATTGTGCTCTACCTTGCCCTGGGACGCTTGTACTTGGGGCAATCCAGCTAGGGAAACTGTAGATTTCCTTGCCAAAGCAAACCTGACTGTTGAAGAGTTTTCTTCTGGACTCTGCTTCTTTGATCCTTGAACTCTGCTTTCTTTCCTTGTCTTCCTCAGCCCTTGGTCACTGGTGCCCCAGTATCCCCTCTGATTTTGTGAGACTCACCTAAGACAGGTTTGGACTTTCTAGGAAAATATAAGCTAAACTAAAGTTATCAAAGTTTCTATAAGTTTGCATATATGTTTCAGGAGGTTTGAATATATGATTTGTTCCTTTTATTGCTATTCTAAAGTATATAACTCTGAATAGTGCAACTGTTTTATTATACTATCTATGATAGTACTTACCTTACTTGAATGCTACAAGCCTTAGTGTATATAAATAAATACCTATTGTTGTATATACCTTCTAGTGTGTAAGAGTTTCCTTGAACTAGGTGTATAGTCTGAGTACTGTATACAAATACTCCCTCAAAAGAGCTGGAGGATCCAGCTTCCCAACTTTGGCATCACAACTCTGGAATTCCATCCCACTGGATATTAAATCTACACCTACTTTCCAACCCTTCAGAACTAAGGTCATTTCCTGGTTAACCAACAAATAACTGTCCTACCACATATGTATGCACTCCGAATGTCCAATTTTATGTATATTGTTTGAATACTATTATCTATGCCCTATCAATACTGTACTATTGTCTTTTACCTGTAACCTGATGTTCAAAGCGCATATATACCCCCGGGTCAAGAGCGCTATATAAATAAATAAACAAACAAACAAACAAACAAACTGTGTGCTTTACTACAGCCATCATCCCCGACTAGACTAAGCCTGCCTGCTCAGCCATTGCTACTAAACCTTTAGATATTTCAGGCAAAACCCGTTGGGGTGTCCCCCTGTACATCCAAGGTGGACTTTCTAAAGCCTGGTCTTAGACAAGACTTTGGCAAAACCCCCGAACATTAGTTTTCAAAGTTTTACTAAAGGAAAACAAATGGCGAAACTTTAAAGCAAAGCCTGAGTTCAAAAGACAGAGAAGTGGAGTGCATTGAGGGCTGTGGTTGTTTGGGCTGAAATCTACTCTCTGTCTGGCTGTGTAATTCTGGATACACTTTAGTTGGTGGGTTTAGAACTGCATCAGACCCAAGCAGATCTGGTTACACTAGTCTTGCAAAGGTGATGAAATTGAAAGTTGGCTTTATGGACAATAGCAGATGCTTGTGGTGAAAGGGTTGGGTTCTTGTGCAGGATAATGCTTGAGCATATCCTGAGGTTCTGAGGGGCACCTAGGATGTCAGGCCAGGTGAATGGGAGTGTGATGGGTCTGGGAGTTCTGGACATTAGGACATTATTTCATTTGAAGTGTTGAGGCAGCGGCTGTTCAGGGTAAGCCAGTCGTGCATGGAACTCAATCAGTTATTGATAGTGTAAGATTGGAAGTTGTTCTTGTCCAGGTTGAAAGCACTTTAGGCATTGTCTGCATACAGTTAGAACTCAGCAGAGACCTGAGCCAGTAGCGAGGTCAAAGGTGTAACCTGTTCATTATCACCATGGAGAAAGGATGGACTCCTGATGTATCCCTACATGGGGTGAGAAGATGGCAACAGTAAAATCTCCAAGCTTCTCCTGAGCTCAGCTTCCTGTTCGGCAGTGAGTTAGCCATTTCAGAGTTGGGTCTGAGACACCCACAGAGGTCTCTTGCAGGGTCTGAACTCTGTTTGTTTTTTTTTCCACTGAAAGGTTTTATCGTCATAGACTTTGCTATGAATGGGATGTTGGAAATAGGTTGAGAGTTGCTTGGGTTACAAAAAGGAAGCTTTTCTTGGAGGGGTCATGGTTGCTTCTTTGAAGAATTGTGGTGTTTTGGTTGCCTTGAAGGTGGAGTTCGAAATTAAGCAGATATAGGTTTCCACGGTCGAGGGGTTTCTTGGTATGATGGTGGCAGGGTGCTGCGTTCATTGTTCTCCTTATTCCTCCATCCTTTTCACTATTTGCCTAATAGTGGCAAGGTCAGTCAGTGTGAACTCTGCTAAAGTCTGGCCCTTAATGGGCTAGCAGTATACGTCACTGTGCTGGAGTTGTTGGCCATGTTGATGTCTGCTTGACATTTCTTTATTTTCACTGAAAAGCCAGTCAGCCAATTCTTGGGTTGGTACAAGCTCTGTCTTAGTTTGCTTAGTTTGGATAGGGTTAGTGAGTTCTTGTTTGTAGATTATAAAGGCAATGACAGCATGTGCCGCTGTTGACCGTATGAGGTGTATTTCTGGGAGTCTCGACATTTCATCCATGATGATCAAGGCATACTTTCCATTTGGTAGGGGTCTAAATATGTCCACTGCTACTTCGTCCCATACTTGTAGTGGCATGGGGGTCATTTTCAGTGGTTCCGGGAACGTGCGAGGTGTGATTGCCTTGCATGTGATGCAGTCTCCTAGTGCTTTTTCAATTTGTGGGTCCGTGTGCGGAAACAACACCTTTGTCCGGAGTTGCCTTTTGGTGGACACGATTCCCCTATGTCCTGTATTGGCCATGCTGATTACTCTGTCCTGTACTGTATCAGGAATGACAATCCGGTTCTCCTTCAACATCAGGCCTTGTGGAGCGATGGAAACGTTTTCAGCAATTTCCGGTCAGTTTCGGAGGTGAGCGCTCCCTTTGCATCAGATTTGTGCCATCTTCCTGATATTATTTTGTCCTTCACCTGCATGAGTACTGGGTCCTGACGCATGCTCTGGAGAAGTTCATGTGTTGTGAGGGTTTGGGGGTGGCGTTGCTTACAATGTAATTGATATACTGGTCAGCCTTGGTGGATTAAGTCTCCTCTTGTAGGCATTGGATATCGAGATAGAAAGTCAGCTGGGTTGTTTTCTTTTCCTGGCCTATGCACAATATTAAAGGAGTATTCTTGCAGGCAGAGCCCCCAGCGGGCAATGCGAGGTGGCATCTTGGCATTGGATTTGCAATATATCGTTTTGAGCGCCTGGTGGTTAGTGATGACAGTGAATTTTCTACCATATAGAAAGATATGATAGTGCTTGCAGGCCCATACAACTGGTAAACATTATTTTTTGGGTTGGGAGTATGCGCATTCAGCCGGAGATAGATTGCAGCGTGCGTAGGCCACAATGCGCCAGTAGGCGGATTGTGCTCCTGCTCTGAATTGTACTACGATAGCCGCTAGACCGACAGGGCTGGCGTCGACAGTCAATTCAGTCTCCATGTCTGGATTGTAATTGGCCATGCGTGAGGCAGAGGAAATGCACATTTTTATTTCTTGTAATGCTTCTTCTCATTCTTTTGATCAGTTGAACTCTTTTCCTTTTCCTGGGAGAAGACGTAGAGGTGTGTTTACAGAAGCAAAGTCCTGTATATATCTTGTGCAGTAGCTCGTCATGCCCAGAAATGATTGTACTGCAGATATTGATGTGGGCGTTGGTGTTTCTACAAGAGCTGGTACTCTGTTGGGGTCTGGTTTTAGTCCGTCCTGTGAAAATATATGTCCAAAGAATTTGAGCGTGGATTTGCTGAGCTCACATTTCTTTACATTCAGGGTCAGGTTGGCTTCCTCCAGGGCCATGCACACTCGACACAGTGCATCATCATGTGTTTCTTGTCTTACTCCAAATACCAGTATGTTATCGCTGTAGTTTAGACATTGTGGATTGTGTTTGATTAGTTGGTGTATTTCATGCTGGAAAATCTCAGCTGTAGAGGACACTCCAAAAACGAGACGCTTGTAGCGAAAAAGTCCTTAATGTGTGGAGAATGTAGTGATGTATATGGTTTTGGGGTGTAGTTCAAGAGGATAATGTTTGTTTAAATCTGGCTTGGAGAAGATTTTCGCTCCATGTAGCAGGGGCATCATGTCAGTCATTCTCGAGGCTACGTGTATCTTTCTTTCAATTGACACATTTGGTGCCCTCATGTCCACACATATGCGAATATGTCCATCGTTCTCCTCCTTAGCAACTGGTTCAAAGGGTGAGACCCAAGGTGTGGGTCCTGTTCCCTGTTCGACAACGTCTTGAGCGAGGAGTGACTGGATTTCGTCTTCCACTTACTTTTGAATATTTAGCGAGATCCCTCAGTAGTGCTGTGCCACCGGCTAGATGTCTGGGTTGATATGTAGTTTTCTTTGTTTCCCTTTGTCTTCCTAGACCTTCAAATAATGTCAGGAACATTTTGGTGATCATGTCTTTTGGGCTTGTTGTGTAGGCTGTCACGATGTGATACATCATGTGTATCGGGCCCATTTATATGGCCGATATGAAGCTTAAAATGCTGCCGGCTGGTACTTCCCCTTTAACCACGTATATGGTCAGTTTTGCAGTTTCTCTTTGTAGGTTCATGTGCCCTTGAACATTCCTTTGCATTCTAGTGGTGTGTTTGTTCCATAAGAATAAATATCGATGTCTGCTGGTTTTAGTGCTCTCTTGCTTTCCAGTCGTTGATACGTGTCTTCATTGACCACGTTTTACGGTTGCACCGGTTTCAATTAGAAATACTTGTGCTTTTCCATTAACTTGCAATAATAACTTCAGGCTGTATTCAGTTGCTATTCTAATCCCTATAGCGTGCACATAACATCTCTTACGATCTCTGCTGGAGGAGGACGAGTCGGATTCATGATTGTGTTGTGGTGAGACTTCTATGTATATCACCTTATGATGTGGTGACCTCCATCTTGCATCTTCCAGTGTGGGTGTTCGGCGGGCGTTCTACATCTTATATCGCTGTACCCTGACTCTATGTGGGTATCCTCGCCGTCTGCTAGACCAGCGGTGTCGTCTGGTGGTGGGAGATCTTCATTGCCTGTGTTGAGAGTCTTATCTTTCAGTTTTGTCCCACCTGATTTGCAGACCGTTGGAGATATTTAACATTTTTGCATACCAACGCGAAGTGATTTTCACCACTGCATCCATCACAGGTGTGGCCTACAGCTAGACAGGGGCCTACATGTGGGAAATTATCTTCGCAGTGATAACACTTCTTCTGATCACTATTGAAAGTCTTTTCAGTCGACCTTGCTTGACAGATGGAGGCCGTTGGTGCACTTTGGGTGATTTTAATGTTACTCTGCAATTCTGTTTGCAGGGAGAGCACCATGTCTGCCCTGGCAAGTTGTAATATTTCTTCCAGAGACCTGGTCTTTTGCAATAATTTCTTGTGAAATTCAGCCGATTCGCAGCCAGCGATGGTGTGAGATTTTAGTGCTTCTTCCATGGAATAATGTTCGAAATCACAATATTTAACTCTTTGGCACAAACGCATGACAAAGTTGTCTAAAGTTTCAAATTTTTCCTGGGTCGACGTGTGAAAAATGTAGTGTTCGAAGTCCACGTTTCCTAATGGGGCAAATAATTGGTCCGAGCATCAATGATCCCTTTAAATGTGCCAGTGGTGGTTTCTGGCATTTCGAATACAATGTCCTGCACATCTGAGCCTAGTGAGTGCATCAGTATTAGTCTTAGGTGGCATTCCTCCTGCACCCCAGTGGAATCGATATAGATATTGAAATCTTTGAGCCATATTTTCCAGCATGGCGCTAGGCTGCTGGTATCTGTAATGTCAAAAGGCGGAACCACCGGTAATTGCAGTGAATTGTGGCTTACTTCTTCCCTTGACAGTGGTGCTTGCATCCGACATGGTGAACATTGTGAGAAGAACCTATGATGTTTGTGTTAAGAAATGATGCAGATCTGATTTGGTAATGCGGACCAAATGGTGGTACTATCACACTCTCACCTCCTTGACAGTGGTGGCATTGTTCCGCAGGCCCTAGAAG
Organism: Ambystoma mexicanum; assembly: GCF_040938575.1. Lineage (NCBI taxonomy): Eukaryota > Metazoa > Chordata > Amphibia > Caudata > Ambystomatidae > Ambystoma > Ambystoma mexicanum. Next base: position 374,515,362 of record NC_090921.1, read on the forward strand.
TTGAAGCTGCCATGTGCATCAGCGCCAAGTAGAGCTATTGGGCTGGTGTGGCCAAGACACACTGAAGGATGTGCTGCAAACAGCGCAATCATGTGGAATCTGGTGCCTGGTGAGAGGATGTGGAGCGCAGGGCTCCCTAAAGCGTGGGAACGTGGCCGACTGACTGGCAGGGTGCTTCATGAGCTTGTGGTCAGATGAAGAACACGTGCCGCCGTGGGTACGGCGAAAGCAGGAAAGGAATGCTGCTTAAACCGCGGCACGAGTGGATTCACAGATCCTTGTCGCTGGAGGTGCGAATAAAACAATATATTAAGGCACGGAAGCGATATGGAGTTGTGCACTCTTCTTTATTCATTTATTTTCTGAGCCCCTTTTTGCGGTAACCCCGTCCATACATGTGACCAGCGATGGTCACACATTGATGAACAAAGACAGGGGACAGGCGGGTGCCTTCCCTCTCATAAACATAAACAGGGGACTTTACACTGATATACAAGTGTCTGCTGTATTTTTTCAATTCTGAAATACGGCCTCTTTTTCCTTTCTCTCATGGCTCTGTAGTCTCTGGTGTGCATTCTGGGAGAGCCTATCCTCTGTTTTGCACAACTGTCACCGTTTGTGTTCTGGGTTCATGAGGATTCTCCTCTATATAAAAGGAGACACGTAGGCTTCCAGTGGACGTGTGATTAATGGCATCTTATTTGACAGCTCCGAGAGAAATATCAGTTGGTGAAATGTTTTGAGTTTGGTTGGATGGCTATTTGAGACTGTTAGACTTGTAGCTTAGTTTGGGGAAGGAATTTACTTTGATGTGGTCCGTTTCTCAGTATTCGATTCTGATCAATTTGTGGTCATGTAATGTATGTTTCTAATGTTTAGATCCCCTGTTTTGAGATTCGTTTTTTGGGACATCCCAATTGTGATAGTGGTCAGTATTTGATTGTGGTCTGGCCATGGGACACGTGTGATTTGCTGTCATCGAAGGTAGATAAAAGAACATTATTATGTTAAGAGCTTGACCATTTTAGTGGGTGGGTGCATGTACCCAAGAGGAGATGTCCTAGTTATCTATGGTAGTTTTGAACATTTTATCAGTAGAAGAGTTTAACCACAGGTTTATGTCATCTAAGATCAAGACCCTGTTCGAGGAAGGATGTAACCCGGTGGGTTAATAGGCACTGATACAAGTGATGGAAGTGTTGCAATCGATAATTCACTTGCATGTGTACTTACGGTATGGTTGCTCTCTGCCTTTTATTCTTGATATTGTTTTATACAGAAAGCATTCTTTAGTTCCTTTTAGGTGATGGGTTAAACCTCTGCTGTGGGGCATTACTGGGCACCTTCTCACTTGCAAGCACTATATATATTTTAGTAGTGTTTATTTTAGAATTTCGTATTTTGATTATATTTCAGTTCCTTGTAGCCAGATTTGCTGGCAAAGGGTGCCTGGCCTCCGGGCGCAGCGAGGCATGACTCGGAGAGTGCTGTTGTTTTGGTTTCATAAGCATGCACACGAATTCCTGCAGTCTGCCTTCTATTTCTATCTGCCAAGGCAGTGGATTGGCTAAGGTAATATTATGTGTCGTATAATGGGATGGGTAATTCGACAGCGCAGGGGTTGGGCACAGCAGGAGTGCGCACCTGTGCCGAAGTTGCACCACATTTATGCCCATCTGTGCCAGTCCGTGCCAAGGACGGGCTTGTGGGACCTATTTGGGTTATTGCCATGCGTCAGGTCATTATAGACTTAGCACCACCAAATACAGTATTTCCGGGAGGTTGGGACATGGCTTCTACTATCCAGCTACAGTCTGCTGTTGAGGGAGAGTGTTGTGTGAAAGCAATGTTGCTTAACACTAGATTACCTCAGGTGCATGCTGAGTCCGATAATACTATGTTGGTCAGCCAGGCGCCGGGTTTCCTATTTTTTGTTGAGATGGTCGACAGTCATTTGCCACTTTATTAGTTCAGACACTTCCTCCTGAGTATACTAGAGTTCTTCTGGACAACAGCTCCCTGCATCCGCGGGGAGGGTCACCATGATCTTCAAAACCTTATATAAGGCGTCGAAGTTTGATATCCCTCATCTGGTGCCAATGGGGGCATTGTTATTACGGTTTGTCACTTTCCGTTTCCTGTGTATGGCACTTTCTGGTTATTTATAGACCACCAGGGTCGTTCACTAGATTTTTTGACCCATTTGTGAATCTTAATGCGGAGATGCAGGTAAAATATGCTCATTTGGTGATTTTAGGTGATTTTAATGTAAAATGTAACTCTCCTCGACCTCCCATTGTGAACCATTTCTTTGATGGCTTGCTTGATATGGGTTTTCACCATTTTGTAGGAGAATCTACTCATAAACTGGGTGATAAGCTGGATTTGCAATTTGCCAGAGATTTGGATTTATCAAGTCCCATTGTTGAGGCAGTTCTCTGGTCTGATCATTATCTAGTTTTATTTCAGTTCAAACTCCCCAAAGTACTCCCTAAGATTTCTTTACTTGCAGCCCCATGACTTAAGTGGCGTGGGGCTGATCTGGGGGCTTTGGCTTCCTTAGTTGACACCAGCTGTAGCCTTATTTCAGAAGTTGATCTCTCGGCTCTGTTTAGCTCGTTTCGAAGAGCAGCCAATATTGTGGCCCCTCTGAAAAATGTTAAGATTCAGAGGCGGCTGTCTGAACCCTAGCTCTCTGCTGAGCTCAAGACTGCTTGCCTAGGGTTGAGAAAAGCAGAGTGAAAATGGCACTATGGTTATGGGAAGGCAGAAAGAATAGTCTATAAGCAGTGTTTGAGAGATTACCATGCTCTAATCAAGGAGACAAAAAAAGCTTTTTTCACTCTTAAGATTGATAAAGACTGAATCAGCCAAGAGATTCTTTGCTGTGGTAAAGTCGCTATCTGCAGTATCTTCGCTGGCTAATCCAGTGACTCCTACACAGGAATTTTGTGATGAGGTATCAAGCTGTTTTTCTTCTAGGATTGAGTCGGTCTAACATTAAGTCAGTCCCCAATGGAACTGATTTTTGTGCTCCATCTCTTGCTGCCATGACAGCTAGGCTGCACCCTAAGTGGGTGCAGCTTCCTCTGTTCTCGGAGGAGGACATTAGCAAAGCCGTTGGCATTGTAAATCAACAGCCCCTGTTCCGGTATCTGTGTTGAAAGAGATGTCACCTGACTTGGAGCCTTGGGTCTAACAAGCTATTAATGTATCCTGCCAGACCGGTTATATTTCTGCTGAGCTAAATCAAACCACTGTCATTCTGCTGCTTAAAAAGCCATCTGTTGATCCTTTACTTCCCTCTAGCTTCCGGCCGATCTCTTTACTAACCTTCTTTATGAAGTTGCTGGAAGCGCTGATTTCTCCTTTTCTTTCCTCTTATCTTGACTCTTCAGTATTCTTTGACCCTTTTCAGTTTGGCTTTCGGCCTGACCGAGGCAATGAAAGTGTCTTGGTTTCAGTGATGGATGATATAGCTAGGCTGGTAGATAAGGGCGGTGTTAGTGCCATAATATTATTAGATCCATCAGCAGCATTCCATACCATCAGCCATCTTACTCTGCGGTTTTGGCTTACTTTGGCAGGACTGAAGGGCACTGTCCTGGCTTGGTTCACAACTTTCATAGCCGATAGGAGCCAATTCATTTCTTTAACTTCATTATCGTATTTTTCACTGTCTTGTGGGGTCCCTCAAGAGTTCACCTTGTCCCTGATGCTTTTTAATGTTTACATCCAGCCTCTTCTGGGTCTCAGGTGCTATTCATATGCCGACAACACACAGATCCTGGTTCGGTCATATCTGGACCAGGCTGAGATGTCGTTGTGTTTGTGTTGGTGCCCATTGGCTGTGTGGGACTGGATGAACCAGAGCTGGCTGAAGCTTGAACAGGGAGAAGATTGATGTTCTGGTGGTGGGCACTTCTTCTAGTTCATTACCTTGGGTGACTGCTTTCTGGCCTGTTTCTTTGGGGAATCTTCCAGCCCCTGTGTCAGTAGTGAACAATGTGGGGTTTATGTTTTCATCTACTCTGTCTATGACCCAGCAGGTGGCAGCAGTCTGCAGAGCAGGCCACTTGCAGCGCAGGGCTTTGCAGAAGGTGCTCCAATGTATTCCGTTCCAATTTCGCCCTCCGGTAGTAGCTTCCCTTATTCTGAGTTGAATTGACTACTGTAATTCACTTTATTTAGCCCAACCGAAGGACGTGATCCAGTGTTTGCAGCTTCTACAAGAATTTGACAGCTTGGGTGGATATTTGGGATCCTTATGGAGCCCATATTACCCCACATTGCGATCTTTGCACTGGCTACCAGTGTCCAAACAAATTGATTTTAAATCGTTATGCTTAGTGCATCGAGCCGTGCAGGGTGTTGGAGCATACGACTTCCAGGACACATTTGTCTGCTATTTTCCTGATCGGGATCTTGGATCTCAATCTTCTGGCCTTCGTGTGGTTCCTACCTTTAGGTGGTCCAGGGTTGTGGGTCGGGCATTTTCGGTGGCAGCAGCAAGTTGTGGAATGCACTGCCGCCATCGCATGTGTCCGACCATCTTGAGTTTAGGCAGGTGTTAAAAACCTGTAAAAATCTTTTCTTTTAGGCTACAGTGGACAGGTCTGTATTGTTGTTTTCCCAGCGCCAAGATGCCTTGCTGCGATACTGTGCTTTACAAATTATTAACATAACTTATGTATCCTTGGGGCCCTGACCCTCCCACATTTCTCATCCCAGCCACTGTCTATTTACTGCACTTACTTGTCTCAACCTCCCCAGAGGATGTTGCACATACGTTCTTCTCTTCTTAGCACTTCACCTGAGCACTTCTCCATTAGCACCACAGCACCTATCACCTCCCACTCATCCCCCCTGCACTTTCACGTTCTGAGCACCCACAAGGCGTAGTAGGTTTTTCTCCCCTCTGTGTTATTCTCACTTTGTTTGCAATATTAATTCAATTATTTATCTCTGTTGTAATTCATTGTCTACTTCCCCTGTCCCCACCCCATCCTGTCGCCCTGTGGGTGCTTTGAAACAGTTTTGCTAATTGTATAAGCTCCTAACAAATGACCAATAAATAAAATAAATAAATAAGTAAATATGTGTAATAGATTCTAGGAATGGGTTTTAGGTGGTGAAGTTTGTTGTTAGATTGAATTTGTCTGGCTATATTAGGGTGATCCTGCTCCTGGTCAGCTACTCCTTTTGTGTTACGCTCACCTGGCTCCCACAGGGGCGTCGATCGGACAGCTGCGACCTCCTCCAACATGAAGCGTATTGCAGAGATGACAGACTGGACTGGACCACCTAACCTCGTCTGCTTGGCCCGTAGAAGTATTCTCCTGAAAGTGGAGAAAGGGATTTAGCCACCCGTGGATTCTAGTAATGGCACCCCACTGTTCTCCCCACTAATCACCACCGATTCACTTTCTGTAAGCTCACCTTATGTTTGTAAATGATGAGCTCTCCATCCTGCGTGGAATGCAGGGGCGCGTAGATACCAGTTACTTCACTGGTTTGAAGGCGTTGGAAGAGTTCCGGATGAATATTGACTCCGAGGTTCCAGCCAAGAACCTGTAAGTATAAAGTTCAAAGAGTTCAATATGTCCGATGTTCACTCTTGTACATTCCTTTCTTGTGTTGCAGCTGGGTCCAAGGGAAGATTGTCTTGTGGCAGCTGATGGTGTTCAGGTAAGAGTCTGTATTACCCAACACTGTCTGGCAAAAGATGTGTGTGTTTAAATTGCTGGTTTCTCTCTCCTTACAGGTGCGGCGTAAGAAGTTGCGGTTTGTTACAGAATAATGCCTCCGGTTGTTAATCAGGTAAGTCTATCGTGGAGAGGTTGTATTTGTTGGCTTTTTCGGCTCACCTTATATTTCTTTTGTCCCCTAGATGGTGGAATTCGGCAGAGAAAATGATGGAGGCTGCGCCGGATAACAAATGCTGTGAGGACTGTTGAGTATGGCGCGGCGCTGCAGCTGGCGATGCCACGCGTGTAGAATGTCCTTTTCAAGTTCGAAGATGTGATGGATCCGGAATTCAGGTAAGGATTGAAATAATGTTTTCTAACCTTTCCTTCTTCTTTCTTCTATTGCTAGGAGCTCTGGATTCGAGACGGGCGTGGCTGAAGACTGGATGCTGACTGCAGGCACGGTGAGCATTACGCTGATGGATGTAGAATAACGCAAAGCATGTGCTGCTGTTCGGGCGTGGTTTAAATAGCCTCCAAAGTAGTTCCAGGTAAGAAGTCCCTAGAACCACACCCGAGTAAAAAATAGTCCCTGTAGTAAAATAGTCCCATCCAGGCCTCACGCTGGCTTGGATTCATTTGCAGCATGGTCTGCATGAGGTAAGTAAAGACTATGAGCCTGGGCCTATGGCGCCAGGACTGATTTCTATTATGAGCCTGGCGCCTAAGGCGCCAGGACTGAACCCAGACAGCCCCCAGCCGGGGCTGCTGGGGTTTTATTACATATCTGGATGCCTGCTCCCGGGGCTGATGGGCTTGATCCGGATGCCCAGGGGTAGGCATCATGACATTTTGTTGGTTAGTTGTTTTGAATTATCTGGCATTAGAGAATCCAGGAATGTGGTGAAACTATCATTGAGACAAATTTCCGCTAGGCCCAGTATGCCAGTTTTCAGTTCCTCAATTTAGGGTAAATAAGTTGGGTGCGTTTTTAATGGCTGATCTGTAATTGCTAGATGGTGAGCAGAATGTTAATGAAATCTGTGTGCCTAGTAAGAGGATTTTTGCTGTTGGAGGAATGAGGGGGGTGACAAAGCTAGTCCAAGTG